>NC_086045.1:0-642403 GCF_947568885.1 Cydia strobilella
CGTTTCGATTTGGGAACCAAAACGGACAAAATGTCACAAACTGTCAATTTTGACAGATAGTATTAACAATGTCACTTGGTGCTATATTTTATCCCAAAAAGATAATTTTCACTGAAAATGACCAAAACTGTCAATCTGTCAAATTTGACTGATATGTCAAACAACTCTATACTATGTCACTTAGTACCAAACTTTAACAAAACATGTTAATTTTCAGTAAAAATTACAAAAACTGTCAAACTGTCAATTTTGACATTTTTGACAGATGTGTCAAACTACATTTTCCATCCCATGACTACTGTTGAAGTTCCTATCAAAATCGGACCAGCCGTTTCGATTTTGGACCCAAAACTGTCAAAATTTCACAAAATGTCAATTTTGACAGATTTGACAGATAGTATAAATCTACACTTTACAATGTCACGGTGCTAAATTATATCCCAAAATGAGAATTTTCACTGAAAATGGCAAAAACTGTCAAACTGTCAAATTTGACAGATATGTCAAATAACACTAAGTACATTAAACTATGTCACTTAGTACCAAACAATAACAAAACATTTTAATTTTCAGTAAAAATGACAAAAACTCTCAAACTGTCAATTTTGACAGTTTTGACAGATGCGTCATACTACATTTTCCATCCCATGACCAATGTTGAAAGTCCTATCAAAATCGGACCAGCCGTTTAGAAGATACAGAATTTTTCCTCAAACTGAATTTCGGTCAAGTTCGAGTCGGAATTAGCTTTTTCCATACAAAATCGGTCGAGGCGCCTGATGAAGGTAATAGCAATGTTTCTCTATATTTTTACCTCTAAAAAATTAATATCTCAAAAACGGTAAGAGATAAAAAAAAATGGACTTGAAATTCGAGCTATCGGCACCACGTAGTAGGTGCACGAGGTACGGCATGCCTACCTTATATATTTTTTTCAAAATTTTTGGACGCTAAAAAAAAATTAAAAAAAATGCAAAAATAATCTAACCCGGGTCTAAAATCTTTATTTATTATCCGATTTTAATGTAAAAAACGTCATTCGATGCGCAATTATAGAAATTTTGGGGTAGGGTAGAAACCAAACACCTAATTATTATAAGTTTTTAATAAAAAATTAAAAACCGCAAATTTTCAAAAAAAATGTATGGGAGGTACCAGACGCAGGGCGATTCAATACCAAAAGCGAAAGACCATAGATAGATCAGGTAAAAAAAAGCCCCTATGCCAAATTTGAACGAAATCGACCGAGAATAGACCCTATAACCTAACCTAACCTAACCTAACCTAACCTAACCTAACCTAACCTAACCTAACCTAACCTAACCTAACCTAACCTAACCTAACCTAACCTAACCTAACCTAACCTAACCTAACCTAACCTAACCTAACCTAACCTAACCTAACCTAACCTAACCTAACCTAACCTAACCTAACCTAACCTAACCTAACCTAACCTAACCTAACCTAACCTAACCTAACCTAACCTAACCTAACCTAACCTAACCTAACCTAACCTAACCTAACCTAACCTAACCTAACCTAACCTAACCTAACCTAACCTAACCTAACCTAACCTAACCTAACCTAACCTAACCTAACCTAACCTAACCTAACCTAACCTAACCTAACCTAACCTAACCTAACCTAACCTAACCTAACCTAACCTAACCTAACCTAACCTAACCTAACCTAACCTAACCTAACCTAACCTAACCTAACCTAACCTAACCTAACCTAACCTAACCTAACCTAACCTAACCTAACCTAACCTAACCTAACCTAACCTAACCTAACCTAACCTAACCTAACCTAACCTAACCTAACCTAACCTAACCTAACCTAACCTAACCTAACCTAACCTAACCTAACCTAACCTAACCTAACCTAACCTAACCTAACCTAACCTAACCTAACCTAACCTAACCTAACCTAACCTAACCTAACCTAACCTAACCTAACCTAACCTAACCTAACCTAACCTAACCTAACCTAACCTAACCTAACCTAACCTAACCTAACCTAACCTAACCTAACCTAACCTAACCTAACCTAACCTAACCTAACCTAACCTAACCTAACCTAACCTAACCTAACCTAACCTAACCTAACCTAACCTAACCTAACCTAACCTAACCTAACCTAACCTAACCTAACCTAACCTAACCTAACCTAACCTAACCTAACCTAACCTAACCTAACCTAACCTAACCTAACCTAACCTAACCTAACCTAACCTAACCTAACCTAACCTAACCTAACCTAACCTAACCTAACCTAACCTAACCTAACCTAACCTAACCTAACCTAACCTAACCTAACCTAACCTAACCTAACCTAACCTAACCTAACCTAACCTAACCTAACCTAACCTAACCTAACCTAACCTAACCTAACCTAACCTAACCTAACCTAACCTAACCTAACCTAACCTAACCTAACCTAACCTAACCTAACCTAACCTAACCTAACCTAACCTAACCTAACCTAACCTAACCTAACCTAACCTAACCTAACCTAACCTAACCTAACCTAACCTAACCTAACCTAACCTAACCTAACCTAACCTAACCTAACCTAACCTAACCTAACCTAACCTAACCTAACCTAACCTAACCTAACCTAACCTAACCTAACCTAACCTAACCTAACCTAACCTAACCTAACCTAACCTAACCTAACCTAACCTAACCTAACCTAACCTAACCTAACCTAACCTAACCTAACCTAACCTAACCTAACCTAACCTAACCTAACCTAACCTAACCTAACCTAACCTAACCTAACCTAACCTAACCTAACCTAACCTAACCTAACCTAACCTAACCTAACCTAACCTAACCTAACCTAACCTAACCTAACCTAACCTAACCTAACCTAACCTAACCTAACCTAACCTAACCTAACCTAACCTAACCTAACCTAACCTAACCTAACCTAACCTAACCTAACCTAACCTAACCTAACCTAACCTAACCTAACCTAACCTAACCTAACCTAACCTAACCTAACCTAACCTAACCTAACCTAACCTAACCTAACCTAACCTAACCTAACCTAACCTAACCTAACCTAACCTAACCTAACCTAACCTAACCTAACCTAACCTAACCTAACCTAACCTAACCTAACCTAACCTAACCTAACCTAACCTAACCTAACCTAACCTAACCTAACCTAACCTAACCTAACCTAACCTAACCTAACCTAACCTAACCTAACCTAACCTAACCTAACCTAACCTAACCTAACCTAACCTAACCTAACCTAACCTAACCTAACCTAACCTAACCTAACCTAACCTAACCTAACCTAACCTAACCTAACCTAACCTAACCTAACCTAACCTAACCTAACCTAACCTAACCTAACCTAACCTAACCTAACCTAACCTAACCTAACCTAACCTAACCTAACCTAACCTAACCTAACCTAACCTAACCTAACCTAACCTAACCTAACCTAACCTAACCTAACCTAACCTAACCTAACCTAACCTAACCTAACCTAACCTAACCTAACCTAACCTAACCTAACCTAACCTAACCTAACCTAACCTAACCTAACCTAACCTAACCTAACCTAACCTAACCTAACCTAACCTAACCTAACCTAACCTAACCTAACCTAACCTAACCTAACCTAACCTAACCTAACCTAACCTAACCTAACCTAACCTAACCTAACCTAACCTAACCTAACCTAACCTAACCTAACCTAACCTAACCTAACCTAACCTAACCTAACCTAACCTAACCTAACCTAACCTAACCTAACCTAACCTAACCTAACCTAACCTAACCTAACCTAACCTAACCTAACCTAACCTAACCTAACCTAACCTAACCTAACCTAACCTAACCTAACCTAACCTAATAGGTTTTCCATTTTCCATCCCATGACTAATGTTGAAGGTCCTATCAAAATCGGACAAGCCGTTTCGATTTGGGAACCAAAACGGACAAAATGTCACAAACTGTCAATTTTGACAGATAGTATTAACAATGTCACTTGGTGCTATATTTTATCCCAAAAAGATAATTTTCACTGAAAATGACCAAAACTGTCAATCTGTCAAATTTGACTGATATGTCAAACAACTCTATACTATGTCACTTAGTACCAAACTTTAACAAAACATGTTAATTTTCAGTAAAAATTACAAAAACTGTCAAACTGTCAATTTTGACATTTTTGACAGATGTGTCAAACTACATTTTCCATCCCATGACTACTGTTGAAGTTCCTATCAAAATCGGACCAGCCGTTTCGATTTTGGACCCAAAACTGTCAAAATTTCACAAAATGTCAATTTTGACAGATTTGACAGATAGTATAAATCTACACTTTACAATGTCACGGTGCTAAATTATATCCCAAAATGAGAATTTTCACTGAAAATGGCAAAAACTGTCAAACTGTCAAATTTGACAGATATGTCAAATAACACTAAGTACATTAAACTATGTCACTTAGTACCAAACAATAACAAAACATTTTAATTTTCAGTAAAAATGACAAAAACTCTCAAACTGTCAATTTTGACAGTTTTGACAGATGCGTCATACTACATTTTCCATCCCATGACCAATGTTGAAAGTCCTATCAAAATCGGACCAGCCGTTTAGAAGATACAGAATTTTTCCTCAAACTGAATTTCGGTCAAGTTCGAGTCGGAATTAGCTTTTTCCATACAAAATCGGTCGAGGCGCCTGATGAAGGTAATAGCAATGTTTCTCTATATTTTTACCTCTAAAAAATTAATATCTCAAAAACGGTAAGAGATAAAAAAAAATGGACTTGAAATTCGAGCTATCGGCACCACGTAGTAGGTGCACGAGGTACGGCATGCCTACCTTATATATTTTTTTCAAAATTTTTGGACGCTAAAAAAAAATTAAAAAAAATGCAAAAATAATCTAACCCGGGTCTAAAATCTTTATTTATTATCCGATTTTAATGTAAAAAACGTCATTCGATGCGCAATTATAGAAATTTTGGGGTAGGGTAGAAACCAAACACCTAATTATTATAAGTTTTTAATAAAAAATTAAAAACCGCAAATTTTCAAAAAAAATGTATGGGAGGTACCAGACGCAGGGCGATTCAATACCAAAAGCGAAAGACCATAGATAGATCAGGTAAAAAAAAGCCCCTATGCCAAATTTGAACGAAATCGACCGAGAATAGACCCTATAACCTAACCTAACCTAACCTAACCTAACCTAACCTAACCTAACCTAACCTAACCTAACCTAACCTAACCTAACCTAACCTAACCTAACCTAACCTAACCTAACCTAACCTAACCTAACCTAACCTAACCTAACCTAACCTAACCTAACCTAACCTAACCTAACCTAACCTAACCTAACCTAACCTAACCTAACCTAACCTAACCTAACCTAACCTAACCTAACCTAACCTAACCTAACCTAACCTAACCTAACCTAACCTAACCTAACCTAACCTAACCTAACCTAACCTAACCTAACCTAACCTAACCTAACCTAACCTAACCTAACCTAACCTAACCTAACCTAACCTAACCTAACCTAACCTAACCTAACCTAACCTAACCTAACCTAACCTAACCTAACCTAACCTAACCTAACCTAACCTAACCTAACCTAACCTAACCTAACCTAACCTAACCTAACCTAACCTAACCTAACCTAACCTAACCTAACCTAACCTAACCTAACCTAACCTAACCTAACCTAACCTAACCTAACCTAACCTAACCTAACCTAACCTAACCTAACCTAACCTAACCTAACCTAACCTAACCTAACCTAACCTAACCTAACCTAACCTAACCTAACCTAACCTAACCTAACCTAACCTAACCTAACCTAACCTAACCTAACCTAACCTAACCTAACCTAACCTAACCTAACCTAACCTAACCTAACCTAACCTAACCTAACCTAACCTAACCTAACCTAACCTAACCTAACCTAACCTAACCTAACCTAACCTAACCTAACCTAACCTAACCTAACCTAACCTAACCTAACCTAACCTAACCTAACCTAACCTAACCTAACCTAACCTAACCTAACCTAACCTAACCTAACCTAACCTAACCTAACCTAACCTAACCTAACCTAACCTAACCTAACCTAACCTAACCTAACCTAACCTAACCTAACCTAACCTAACCTAACCTAACCTAACCTAACCTAACCTAACCTAACCTAACCTAACCTAACCTAACCTAACCTAACCTAACCTAACCTAACCTAACCTAACCTAACCTAACCTAACCTAACCTAACCTAACCTAACCTAACCTAACCTAACCTAACCTAACCTAACCTAACCTAACCTAACCTAACCTAACCTAACCTAACCTAACCTAACCTAACCTAACCTAACCTAACCTAACCTAACCTAACCTAACCTAACCTAACCTAACCTAACCTAACCTAACCTAACCTAACCTAACCTAACCTAACCTAACCTAACCTAACCTAACCTAACCTAACCTAACCTAACCTAACCTAACCTAACCTAACCTAACCTAACCTAACCTAACCTAACCTAACCTAACCTAACCTAACCTAACCTAACCTAACCTAACCTAACCTAACCTAACCTAACCTAACCTAACCTAACCTAACCTAACCTAACCTAACCTAACCTAACCTAACCTAACCTAACCTAACCTAACCTAACCTAACCTAACCTAACCTAACCTAACCTAACCTAACCTAACCTAACCTAACCTAACCTAACCTAACCTAACCTAACCTAACCTAACCTAACCTAACCTAACCTAACCTAACCTAACCTAACCTAACCTAACCTAACCTAACCTAACCTAACCTAACCTAACCTAACCTAACCTAACCTAACCTAACCTAACCTAACCTAACCTAACCTAACCTAACCTAACCTAACCTAACCTAACCTAACCTAACCTAACCTAACCTAACCTAACCTAACCTAACCTAACCTAACCTAACCTAACCTAACCTAACCTAACCTAACCTAACCTAACCTAACCTAACCTAACCTAACCTAACCTAACCTAACCTAACCTAACCTAACCTAACCTAACCTAACCTAACCTAACCTAACCTAACCTAACCTAACCTAACCTAACCTAACCTAACCTAACCTAACCTAACCTAACCTAACCTAACCTAACCTAACCTAACCTAACCTAACCTAACCTAACCTAACCTAACCTAACCTAACCTAACCTAACCTAACCTAACCTAACCTAACCTAACCTAACCTAACCTAACCTAACCTAACCTAACCTAACCTAACCTAACCTAACCTAACCTAACCTAACCTAACCTAACCTAACCTAACCTAACCTAACCTAACCTAACCTAACCTAACCTAACCTAACCTAACCTAACCTAACCTAACCTAACCTAACCTAACCTAACCTAACCTAACCTAACCTAACCTAACCTAACCTAACCTAACCTAACCTAACCTAACCTAACCTAACCTAACCTAACCTAACCTAACCTAACCTAACCTAACCTAACCTAACCTAACCTAACCTAACCTAACCTAACCTAACCTAACCTAACCTAACCTAACCTAACCTAACCTAACCTAACCTAACCTAACCTAACCTAACCTAACCTAACCTAACCTAACCTAACCTAACCTAACCTAACCTAACCTAACCTAACCTAACCTAACCTAACCTAACCTAACCTAACCTAACCTAACCTAACCTAACCTAACCTAACCTAACCTAACCTAACCTAACCTAACCTAACCTAACCTAACCTAACCTAACCTAACCTAACCTAACCTAACCTAACCTAACCTAACCTAACCTAACCTAACCTAACCTAACCTAACCTAACCTAACCTAACCTAACCTAACCTAACCTAACCTAACCTAACCTAACCTAACCTAACCTAACCTAACCTAACCTAACCTAACCTAACCTAACCTAACCTAACCTAACCTAACCTAACCTAACCTAACCTAACCTAACCTAACCTAACCTAACCTAACCTAACCTAACCTAACCTAACCTAACCTAACCTAACCTAACCTAACCTAACCTAACCTAACCTAACCTAACCTAACCTAACCTAACCTAACCTAACCTAACCTAACCTAACCTAACCTAACCTAACCTAACCTAACCTAACCTAACCTAACCTAACCTAACCTAACCTAACCTAACCTAACCTAACCTAACCTAACCTAACCTAACCTAACCTAACCTAACCTAACCTAACCTAACCTAACCTAACCTAACCTAACCTAACCTAACCTAACCTAACCTAACCTAACCTAACCTAACCTAACCTAACCTAACCTAACCTAACCTAACCTAACCTAACCTAACCTAACCTAACCTAACCTAACCTAACCTAACCTAACCTAACCTAACCTAACCTAACCTAACCTAACCTAACCTAACCTAACCTAACCTAACCTAACCTAACCTAACCTAACCTAACCTAACCTAACCTAACCTAACCTAACCTAACCTAACCTAACCTAACCTAACCTAACCTAACCTAACCTAACCTAACCTAACCTAACCTAACCTAACCTAACCTAACCTAACCTAACCTAACCTAACCTAACCTAACCTAACCTAACCTAACCTAACCTAACCTAACCTAACCTAACCTAACCTAACCTAACCTAACCTAACCTAACCTAACCTAACCTAACCTAACCTAACCTAACCTAACCTAACCTAACCTAACCTAACCTAACCTAACCTAACCTAACCTAACCTAACCTAACCTAACCTAACCTAACCTAACCTAACCTAACCTAACCTAACCTAACCTAACCTAACCTAACCTAACCTAACCTAACCTAACCTAACCTAACCTAACCTAACCTAACCTAACCTAACCTAACCTAACCTAACCTAACCTAACCTAACCTAACCTAACCTAACCTAACCTAACCTAACCTAACCTAACCTAACCTAACCTAACCTAACCTAACCTAACCTAACCTAACCTAACCTAACCTAACCTAACCTAACCTAACCTAACCTAACCTAACCTAACCTAACCTAACCTAACCTAACCTAACCTAACCTAACCTAACCTAACCTAACCTAACCTAACCTAACCTAACCTAACCTAACCTAACCTAACCTAACCTAACCTAACCTAACCTAACCTAACCTAACCTAACCTAACCTAACCTAACCTAACCTAACCTAACCTAACCTAACCTAACCTAACCTAACCTAACCTAACCTAACCTAACCTAACCTAACCTAACCTAACCTAACCTAACCTAACCTAACCTAACCTAACCTAACCTAACCTAACCTAACCTAACCTAACCTAACCTAACCTAACCTAACCTAACCTAACCTAACCTAACCTAACCTAACCTAACCTAACCTAACCTAACCTAACCTAACCTAACCTAACCTAACCTAACCTAACCTAACCTAACCTAACCTAACCTAACCTAACCTAACCTAACCTAACCTAACCTAACCTAACCTAACCTAACCTAACCTAACCTAACCTAACCTAACCTAACCTAACCTAACCTAACCTAACCTAACCTAACCTAACCTAACCTAACCTAACCTAACCTAACCTAACCTAACCTAACCTAACCTAACCTAACCTAACCTAACCTAACCTAACCTAACCTAACCTAACCTAACCTAACCTAACCTAACCTAACCTAACCTAACCTAACCTAACCTAACCTAACCTAACCTAACCTAACCTAACCTAACCTAACCTAACCTAACCTAACCTAACCTAACCTAACCTAACCTAACCTAACCTAACCTAACCTAACCTAACCTAACCTAACCTAACCTAACCTAACCTAACCTAACCTAACCTAACCTAACCTAACCTAACCTAACCTAACCTAACCTAACCTAACCTAACCTAACCTAACCTAACCTAACCTAACCTAACCTAACCTAACCTAACCTAACCTAACCTAACCTAACCTAACCTAACCTAACCTAACCTAACCTAACCTAACCTAACCTAACCTAACCTAACCTAACCTAACCTAACCTAACCTAACCTAACCTAACCTAACCTAACCTAACCTAACCTAACCTAACCTAACCTAACCTAACCTAACCTAACCTAACCTAACCTAACCTAACCTAACCTAACCTAACCTAACCTAACCTAACCTAACCTAACCTAACCTAACCTAACCTAACCTAACCTAACCTAACCTAACCTAACCTAACCTAACCTAACCTAACCTAACCTAACCTAACCTAACCTAACCTAACCTAACCTAACCTAACCTAACCTAACCTAACCTAATAGGTTTTCCATTTTCCATCCCATGACTAATGTTGAAGGTCCTATCAAAATCGGACAAGCCGTTTCGATTTGGGAACCAAAACGGACAAAATGTCACAAACTGTCAATTTTGACAGATAGTATTAACAATGTCACTTGGTGCTATATTTTATCCCAAAAAGATAATTTTCACTGAAAATGACCAAAACTGTCAATCTGTCAAATTTGACTGATATGTCAAACAACTCTATACTATGTCACTTAGTACCAAACTTTAACAAAACATGTTAATTTTCAGTAAAAATTACAAAAACTGTCAAACTGTCAATTTTGACATTTTTGACAGATGTGTCAAACTACATTTTCCATCCCATGACTACTGTTGAAGTTCCTATCAAAATCGGACCAGCCGTTTCGATTTTGGACCCAAAACTGTCAAAATTTCACAAAATGTCAATTTTGACAGATTTGACAGATAGTATAAATCTACACTTTACAATGTCACGGTGCTAAATTATATCCCAAAATGAGAATTTTCACTGAAAATGGCAAAAACTGTCAAACTGTCAAATTTGACAGATATGTCAAATAACACTAAGTACATTAAACTATGTCACTTAGTACCAAACAATAACAAAACATTTTAATTTTCAGTAAAAATGACAAAAACTCTCAAACTGTCAATTTTGACAGTTTTGACAGATGCGTCATACTACATTTTCCATCCCATGACCAATGTTGAAAGTCCTATCAAAATCGGACCAGCCGTTTAGAAGATACAGAATTTTTCCTCAAACTGAATTTCGGTCAAGTTCGAGTCGGAATTAGCTTTTTCCATACAAAATCGGTCGAGGCGCCTGATGAAGGTAATAGCAATGTTTCTCTATATTTTTACCTCTAAAAAATTAATATCTCAAAAACGGTAAGAGATAAAAAAAAATGGACTTGAAATTCGAGCTATCGGCACCACGTAGTAGGTGCACGAGGTACGGCATGCCTACCTTATATATTTTTTTCAAAATTTTTGGACGCTAAAAAAAAATTAAAAAAAATGCAAAAATAATCTAACCCGGGTCTAAAATCTTTATTTATTATCCGATTTTAATGTAAAAAACGTCATTCGATGCGCAATTATAGAAATTTTGGGGTAGGGTAGAAACCAAACACCTAATTATTATAAGTTTTTAATAAAAAATTAAAAACCGCAAATTTTCAAAAAAAATGTATGGGAGGTACCAGACGCAGGGCGATTCAATACCAAAAGCGAAAGACCATAGATAGATCAGGTAAAAAAAAGCCCCTATGCCAAATTTGAACGAAATCGACCGAGAATAGACCCTATAACCTAACCTAACCTAACCTAACCTAACCTAACCTAACCTAACCTAACCTAACCTAACCTAACCTAACCTAACCTAACCTAACCTAACCTAACCTAACCTAACCTAACCTAACCTAACCTAACCTAACCTAACCTAACCTAACCTAACCTAACCTAACCTAACCTAACCTAACCTAACCTAACCTAACCTAACCTAACCTAACCTAACCTAACCTAACCTAACCTAACCTAACCTAACCTAACCTAACCTAACCTAACCTAACCTAACCTAACCTAACCTAACCTAACCTAACCTAACCTAACCTAACCTAACCTAACCTAACCTAACCTAACCTAACCTAACCTAACCTAACCTAACCTAACCTAACCTAACCTAACCTAACCTAACCTAACCTAACCTAACCTAACCTAACCTAACCTAACCTAACCTAACCTAACCTAACCTAACCTAACCTAACCTAACCTAACCTAACCTAACCTAACCTAACCTAACCTAACCTAACCTAACCTAACCTAACCTAACCTAACCTAACCTAACCTAACCTAACCTAACCTAACCTAACCTAACCTAACCTAACCTAACCTAACCTAACCTAACCTAACCTAACCTAACCTAACCTAACCTAACCTAACCTAACCTAACCTAACCTAACCTAACCTAACCTAACCTAACCTAACCTAACCTAACCTAACCTAACCTAACCTAACCTAACCTAACCTAACCTAACCTAACCTAACCTAACCTAACCTAACCTAACCTAACCTAACCTAACCTAACCTAACCTAACCTAACCTAACCTAACCTAACCTAACCTAACCTAACCTAACCTAACCTAACCTAACCTAACCTAACCTAACCTAACCTAACCTAACCTAACCTAACCTAACCTAACCTAACCTAACCTAACCTAACCTAACCTAACCTAACCTAACCTAACCTAACCTAACCTAACCTAACCTAACCTAACCTAACCTAACCTAACCTAACCTAACCTAACCTAACCTAACCTAACCTAACCTAACCTAACCTAACCTAACCTAACCTAACCTAACCTAACCTAACCTAACCTAACCTAACCTAACCTAACCTAACCTAACCTAACCTAACCTAACCTAACCTAACCTAACCTAACCTAACCTAACCTAACCTAACCTAACCTAACCTAACCTAACCTAACCTAACCTAACCTAACCTAACCTAACCTAACCTAACCTAACCTAACCTAACCTAACCTAACCTAACCTAACCTAACCTAACCTAACCTAACCTAACCTAACCTAACCTAACCTAACCTAACCTAACCTAACCTAACCTAACCTAACCTAACCTAACCTAACCTAACCTAACCTAACCTAACCTAACCTAACCTAACCTAACCTAACCTAACCTAACCTAACCTAACCTAACCTAACCTAACCTAACCTAACCTAACCTAACCTAACCTAACCTAACCTAACCTAACCTAACCTAACCTAACCTAACCTAACCTAACCTAACCTAACCTAACCTAACCTAACCTAACCTAACCTAACCTAACCTAACCTAACCTAACCTAACCTAACCTAACCTAACCTAACCTAACCTAACCTAACCTAACCTAACCTAACCTAACCTAACCTAACCTAACCTAACCTAACCTAACCTAACCTAACCTAACCTAACCTAACCTAACCTAACCTAACCTAACCTAACCTAACCTAACCTAACCTAACCTAACCTAACCTAACCTAACCTAACCTAACCTAACCTAACCTAACCTAACCTAACCTAACCTAACCTAACCTAACCTAACCTAACCTAACCTAACCTAACCTAACCTAACCTAACCTAACCTAACCTAACCTAACCTAACCTAACCTAACCTAACCTAACCTAACCTAACCTAACCTAACCTAACCTAACCTAACCTAACCTAACCTAACCTAACCTAACCTAACCTAACCTAACCTAACCTAACCTAACCTAACCTAACCTAACCTAACCTAACCTAACCTAACCTAACCTAACCTAACCTAACCTAACCTAACCTAACCTAACCTAACCTAACCTAACCTAACCTAACCTAACCTAACCTAACCTAACCTAACCTAACCTAACCTAACCTAACCTAACCTAACCTAACCTAACCTAACCTAACCTAACCTAACCTAACCTAACCTAACCTAACCTAACCTAACCTAACCTAACCTAACCTAACCTAACCTAACCTAACCTAACCTAACCTAACCTAACCTAACCTAACCTAACCTAACCTAACCTAACCTAACCTAACCTAACCTAACCTAACCTAACCTAACCTAACCTAACCTAACCTAACCTAACCTAACCTAACCTAACCTAACCTAACCTAACCTAACCTAACCTAACCTAACCTAACCTAACCTAACCTAACCTAACCTAACCTAACCTAACCTAACCTAACCTAACCTAACCTAACCTAACCTAACCTAACCTAACCTAACCTAACCTAACCTAACCTAACCTAACCTAACCTAACCTAACCTAACCTAACCTAACCTAACCTAACCTAACCTAACCTAACCTAACCTAACCTAACCTAACCTAACCTAACCTAACCTAACCTAACCTAACCTAACCTAACCTAACCTAACCTAACCTAACCTAACCTAACCTAACCTAACCTAACCTAACCTAACCTAACCTAACCTAACCTAACCTAACCTAACCTAACCTAACCTAACCTAACCTAACCTAACCTAACCTAACCTAACCTAACCTAACCTAACCTAACCTAACCTAACCTAACCTAACCTAACCTAACCTAACCTAACCTAACCTAACCTAACCTAACCTAACCTAACCTAACCTAACCTAACCTAACCTAACCTAACCTAACCTAACCTAACCTAACCTAACCTAACCTAACCTAACCTAACCTAACCTAACCTAACCTAACCTAACCTAACCTAACCTAACCTAACCTAACCTAACCTAACCTAACCTAACCTAACCTAACCTAACCTAACCTAACCTAACCTAACCTAACCTAACCTAACCTAACCTAACCTAACCTAACCTAACCTAACCTAACCTAACCTAACCTAACCTAACCTAACCTAACCTAACCTAACCTAACCTAACCTAACCTAACCTAACCTAACCTAACCTAACCTAACCTAACCTAACCTAACCTAACCTAACCTAACCTAACCTAACCTAACCTAACCTAACCTAACCTAACCTAACCTAACCTAACCTAACCTAACCTAACCTAACCTAACCTAACCTAACCTAACCTAACCTAACCTAACCTAACCTAACCTAACCTAACCTAACCTAACCTAACCTAACCTAACCTAACCTAACCTAACCTAACCTAACCTAACCTAACCTAACCTAACCTAACCTAACCTAACCTAACCTAACCTAACCTAACCTAACCTAACCTAACCTAACCTAACCTAACCTAACCTAACCTAACCTAACCTAACCTAACCTAACCTAACCTAACCTAACCTAACCTAACCTAACCTAACCTAACCTAACCTAACCTAACCTAACCTAACCTAACCTAACCTAACCTAACCTAACCTAACCTAACCTAACCTAACCTAACCTAACCTAACCTAACCTAACCTAACCTAACCTAACCTAACCTAACCTAACCTAACCTAACCTAACCTAACCTAACCTAACCTAACCTAACCTAACCTAACCTAACCTAACCTAACCTAACCTAACCTAACCTAACCTAACCTAACCTAACCTAACCTAACCTAACCTAACCTAACCTAACCTAACCTAACCTAACCTAACCTAACCTAACCTAACCTAACCTAACCTAACCTAACCTAACCTAACCTAACCTAACCTAACCTAACCTAACCTAACCTAACCTAACCTAACCTAACCTAACCTAACCTAACCTAACCTAACCTAACCTAACCTAACCTAACCTAACCTAACCTAACCTAACCTAACCTAACCTAACCTAACCTAACCTAACCTAACCTAACCTAACCTAACCTAACCTAACCTAACCTAACCTAACCTAACCTAACCTAACCTAACCTAACCTAACCTAACCTAACCTAACCTAACCTAACCTAACCTAACCTAACCTAACCTAACCTAACCTAACCTAACCTAACCTAACCTAACCTAACCTAACCTAACCTAACCTAACCTAACCTAACCTAACCTAACCTAACCTAACCTAACCTAACCTAACCTAACCTAACCTAACCTAACCTAACCTAACCTAACCTAACCTAACCTAACCTAACCTAACCTAACCTAACCTAACCTAACCTAACCTAACCTAACCTAACCTAACCTAACCTAACCTAACCTAACCTAACCTAACCTAACCTAACCTAACCTAACCTAACCTAACCTAACCTAACCTAACCTAACCTAACCTAACCTAACCTAACCTAACCTAACCTAACCTAACCTAACCTAACCTAACCTAACCTAACCTAACCTAACCTAACCTAACCTAACCTAACCTAACCTAACCTAACCTAACCTAACCTAACCTAACCTAACCTAACCTAACCTAACCTAACCTAACCTAACCTAACCTAACCTAACCTAACCTAACCTAACCTAACCTAACCTAACCTAACCTAACCTAACCTAACCTAACCTAACCTAACCTAACCTAACCTAACCTAACCTAACCTAACCTAACCTAACCTAACCTAACCTAACCTAACCTAACCTAACCTAACCTAACCTAACCTAACCTAACCTAACCTAACCTAACCTAACCTAACCTAACCTAACCTAACCTAACCTAACCTAACCTAACCTAACCTAACCTAACCTAACCTAACCTAACCTAACCTAACCTAACCTAACCTAACCTAACCTAACCTAACCTAACCTAACCTAACCTAACCTAACCTAACCTAACCTAACCTAACCTAACCTAACCTAACCTAACCTAACCTAACCTAACCTAACCTAACCTAACCTAACCTAACCTAACCTAACCTAACCTAACCTAACCTAACCTAACCTAACCTAACCTAACCTAACCTAACCTAACCTAACCTAACCTAACCTAACCTAACCTAACCTAACCTAATAGGTTTTCCATTTTCCATCCCATGACTAATGTTGAAGGTCCTATCAAAATCGGACAAGCCGTTTCGATTTGGGAACCAAAACGGACAAAATGTCACAAACTGTCAATTTTGACAGATAGTATTAACAATGTCACTTGGTGCTATATTTTATCCCAAAAAGATAATTTTCACTGAAAATGACCAAAACTGTCAATCTGTCAAATTTGACTGATATGTCAAACAACTCTATACTATGTCACTTAGTACCAAACTTTAACAAAACATGTTAATTTTCAGTAAAAATTACAAAAACTGTCAAACTGTCAATTTTGACATTTTTGACAGATGTGTCAAACTACATTTTCCATCCCATGACTACTGTTGAAGTTCCTATCAAAATCGGACCAGCCGTTTCGATTTTGGACCCAAAACTGTCAAAATTTCACAAAATGTCAATTTTGACAGATTTGACAGATAGTATAAATCTACACTTTACAATGTCACGGTGCTAAATTATATCCCAAAATGAGAATTTTCACTGAAAATGGCAAAAACTGTCAAACTGTCAAATTTGACAGATATGTCAAATAACACTAAGTACATTAAACTATGTCACTTAGTACCAAACAATAACAAAACATTTTAATTTTCAGTAAAAATGACAAAAACTCTCAAACTGTCAATTTTGACAGTTTTGACAGATGCGTCATACTACATTTTCCATCCCATGACCAATGTTGAAAGTCCTATCAAAATCGGACCAGCCGTTTAGAAGATACAGAATTTTTCCTCAAACTGAATTTCGGTCAAGTTCGAGTCGGAATTAGCTTTTTCCATACAAAATCGGTCGAGGCGCCTGATGAAGGTAATAGCAATGTTTCTCTATATTTTTACCTCTAAAAAATTAATATCTCAAAAACGGTAAGAGATAAAAAAAAATGGACTTGAAATTCGAGCTATCGGCACCACGTAGTAGGTGCACGAGGTACGGCATGCCTACCTTATATATTTTTTTCAAAATTTTTGGACGCTAAAAAAAAATTAAAAAAAATGCAAAAATAATCTAACCCGGGTCTAAAATCTTTATTTATTATCCGATTTTAATGTAAAAAACGTCATTCGATGCGCAATTATAGAAATTTTGGGGTAGGGTAGAAACCAAACACCTAATTATTATAAGTTTTTAATAAAAAATTAAAAACCGCAAATTTTCAAAAAAAATGTATGGGAGGTACCAGACGCAGGGCGATTCAATACCAAAAGCGAAAGACCATAGATAGATCAGGTAAAAAAAAGCCCCTATGCCAAATTTGAACGAAATCGACCGAGAATAGACCCTATAACCTAACCTAACCTAACCTAACCTAACCTAACCTAACCTAACCTAACCTAACCTAACCTAACCTAACCTAACCTAACCTAACCTAACCTAACCTAACCTAACCTAACCTAACCTAACCTAACCTAACCTAACCTAACCTAACCTAACCTAACCTAACCTAACCTAACCTAACCTAACCTAACCTAACCTAACCTAACCTAACCTAACCTAACCTAACCTAACCTAACCTAACCTAACCTAACCTAACCTAACCTAACCTAACCTAACCTAACCTAACCTAACCTAACCTAACCTAACCTAACCTAACCTAACCTAACCTAACCTAACCTAACCTAACCTAACCTAACCTAACCTAACCTAACCTAACCTAACCTAACCTAACCTAACCTAACCTAACCTAACCTAACCTAACCTAACCTAACCTAACCTAACCTAACCTAACCTAACCTAACCTAACCTAACCTAACCTAACCTAACCTAACCTAACCTAACCTAACCTAACCTAACCTAACCTAACCTAACCTAACCTAACCTAACCTAACCTAACCTAACCTAACCTAACCTAACCTAACCTAACCTAACCTAACCTAACCTAACCTAACCTAACCTAACCTAACCTAACCTAACCTAACCTAACCTAACCTAACCTAACCTAACCTAACCTAACCTAACCTAACCTAACCTAACCTAACCTAACCTAACCTAACCTAACCTAACCTAACCTAACCTAACCTAACCTAACCTAACCTAACCTAACCTAACCTAACCTAACCTAACCTAACCTAACCTAACCTAACCTAACCTAACCTAACCTAACCTAACCTAACCTAACCTAACCTAACCTAACCTAACCTAACCTAACCTAACCTAACCTAACCTAACCTAACCTAACCTAACCTAACCTAACCTAACCTAACCTAACCTAACCTAACCTAACCTAACCTAACCTAACCTAACCTAACCTAACCTAACCTAACCTAACCTAACCTAACCTAACCTAACCTAACCTAACCTAACCTAACCTAACCTAACCTAACCTAACCTAACCTAACCTAACCTAACCTAACCTAACCTAACCTAACCTAACCTAACCTAACCTAACCTAACCTAACCTAACCTAACCTAACCTAACCTAACCTAACCTAACCTAACCTAACCTAACCTAACCTAACCTAACCTAACCTAACCTAACCTAACCTAACCTAACCTAACCTAACCTAACCTAACCTAACCTAACCTAACCTAACCTAACCTAACCTAACCTAACCTAACCTAACCTAACCTAACCTAACCTAACCTAACCTAACCTAACCTAACCTAACCTAACCTAACCTAACCTAACCTAACCTAACCTAACCTAACCTAACCTAACCTAACCTAACCTAACCTAACCTAACCTAACCTAACCTAACCTAACCTAACCTAACCTAACCTAACCTAACCTAACCTAACCTAACCTAACCTAACCTAACCTAACCTAACCTAACCTAACCTAACCTAACCTAACCTAACCTAACCTAACCTAACCTAACCTAACCTAACCTAACCTAACCTAACCTAACCTAACCTAACCTAACCTAACCTAACCTAACCTAACCTAACCTAACCTAACCTAACCTAACCTAACCTAACCTAACCTAACCTAACCTAACCTAACCTAACCTAACCTAACCTAACCTAACCTAACCTAACCTAACCTAACCTAACCTAACCTAACCTAACCTAACCTAACCTAACCTAACCTAACCTAACCTAACCTAACCTAACCTAACCTAACCTAACCTAACCTAACCTAACCTAACCTAACCTAACCTAACCTAACCTAACCTAACCTAACCTAACCTAACCTAACCTAACCTAACCTAACCTAACCTAACCTAACCTAACCTAACCTAACCTAACCTAACCTAACCTAACCTAACCTAACCTAACCTAACCTAACCTAACCTAACCTAACCTAACCTAACCTAACCTAACCTAACCTAACCTAACCTAACCTAACCTAACCTAACCTAACCTAACCTAACCTAACCTAACCTAACCTAACCTAACCTAACCTAACCTAACCTAACCTAACCTAACCTAACCTAACCTAACCTAACCTAACCTAACCTAACCTAACCTAACCTAACCTAACCTAACCTAACCTAACCTAACCTAACCTAACCTAACCTAACCTAACCTAACCTAACCTAACCTAACCTAACCTAACCTAACCTAACCTAACCTAACCTAACCTAACCTAACCTAACCTAACCTAACCTAACCTAACCTAACCTAACCTAACCTAACCTAACCTAACCTAACCTAACCTAACCTAACCTAACCTAACCTAACCTAACCTAACCTAACCTAACCTAACCTAACCTAACCTAACCTAACCTAACCTAACCTAACCTAACCTAACCTAACCTAACCTAACCTAACCTAACCTAACCTAACCTAACCTAACCTAACCTAACCTAACCTAACCTAACCTAACCTAACCTAACCTAACCTAACCTAACCTAACCTAACCTAACCTAACCTAACCTAACCTAACCTAACCTAACCTAACCTAACCTAACCTAACCTAACCTAACCTAACCTAACCTAACCTAACCTAACCTAACCTAACCTAACCTAACCTAACCTAACCTAACCTAACCTAACCTAACCTAACCTAACCTAACCTAACCTAACCTAACCTAACCTAACCTAACCTAACCTAACCTAACCTAACCTAACCTAACCTAACCTAACCTAACCTAACCTAACCTAACCTAACCTAACCTAACCTAACCTAACCTAACCTAACCTAACCTAACCTAACCTAACCTAACCTAACCTAACCTAACCTAACCTAACCTAACCTAACCTAACCTAACCTAACCTAACCTAACCTAACCTAACCTAACCTAACCTAACCTAACCTAACCTAACCTAACCTAACCTAACCTAACCTAACCTAACCTAACCTAACCTAACCTAACCTAACCTAACCTAACCTAACCTAACCTAACCTAACCTAACCTAACCTAACCTAACCTAACCTAACCTAACCTAACCTAACCTAACCTAACCTAACCTAACCTAACCTAACCTAACCTAACCTAACCTAACCTAACCTAACCTAACCTAACCTAACCTAACCTAACCTAACCTAACCTAACCTAACCTAACCTAACCTAACCTAACCTAACCTAACCTAACCTAACCTAACCTAACCTAACCTAACCTAACCTAACCTAACCTAACCTAACCTAACCTAACCTAACCTAACCTAACCTAACCTAACCTAACCTAACCTAACCTAACCTAACCTAACCTAACCTAACCTAACCTAACCTAACCTAACCTAACCTAACCTAACCTAACCTAACCTAACCTAACCTAACCTAACCTAACCTAACCTAACCTAACCTAACCTAACCTAACCTAACCTAACCTAACCTAACCTAACCTAACCTAACCTAACCTAACCTAACCTAACCTAACCTAACCTAACCTAACCTAACCTAACCTAACCTAACCTAACCTAACCTAACCTAACCTAACCTAACCTAACCTAACCTAACCTAACCTAACCTAACCTAACCTAACCTAACCTAACCTAACCTAACCTAACCTAACCTAACCTAACCTAACCTAACCTAACCTAACCTAACCTAACCTAACCTAACCTAACCTAACCTAACCTAACCTAACCTAACCTAACCTAACCTAACCTAACCTAACCTAACCTAACCTAACCTAACCTAACCTAACCTAACCTAACCTAACCTAACCTAACCTAACCTAACCTAACCTAACCTAACCTAACCTAACCTAACCTAACCTAACCTAACCTAACCTAACCTAACCTAACCTAACCTAACCTAACCTAACCTAACCTAACCTAACCTAACCAGTCACGTGCCACCCTGCGTCGTAGCAACATCTTTTCCGCCGAGCTCCGCAGTTAAAAATTCGTGGACGTGGCAATTCTTACCCGATCGGGACAAAATAAACGTCAGTGTGTGCGGAATAGTGCGACCGATCTATTGGATTACAGTGAGTGTACGGCAGTGCTCAGTGAAAACCGCAAAGTGCAATAAACCACGTTTTTAGAGGTTAAACACCTTCAAACAGCCGTCTACAGTCTCACAGGACATCGGTATCGCTACTTGCGATACATCGCCGGAAGCGTCTCAACGAGCCCCACAATTTGACACCCCGCACGCCTCCGGGCGACGCACCGTTGGAGCACAAAAGCCAAAAAAACAAAAACCACGTGGCGGCGTGGTCGAAGATCCAGCGTCGTGCGGCTAATTTGGAGGACGACATCAGAAGGAGTACACTTCGCCGACAAATACGGTATTTAGATCATAATTTTTGGACACTTAGTTTCTGAGATATAGACTTTTCAAAATCCAAAATTCAAAGTGAAAAAACAAAAAACTTTCAGTCAGTCCATATACTTTTCGTGGTGAAATCTGTTGCGCGCTAGTATAAAGAAGAGGACCACAGCATCTGGACAAATTTCCGACAGTTTTCCACCCGGAAAAACGAACTTTTTCAAAATTTTCTAAAATTGTAAATTTCAAAATAAATTTCTATAGAACTGTATTATTATATTATTGTGTATTGTAGGCATTGGTGTGCCCTTAATTTTGACGTTTTTTGTGTATTTTTATGTCAAGCGGTTCCAAAGTTATAGAATTTTAACCTATTTTTGGTCATATATTCAAAATTAATAATAAATAACTAAATTTCACATTAAAATCAGCTTTAGAACAGTCATATTACCCAGGGATACCGAAAACGCGAACCTTGTCCCACTTAAATTGAGCAGAAACCGAAAAACCGCCATTTTGTTTTTTACGGTATCAAAATTAAATTGTAAATTACTCGGTAACCGCTTGACATAGAAAAGTCGGATTTTCGCCTTAGACAGTGTATTTTGAGCAGGAACCGAACTTTACCGGTTTCAGGCGAAAATCTCGACAAGTAACTTTAAGGCTTGAGACCACTCTCAAACGATAGAGGAGGAAAAGCCAATTGCAGGAAAGGAAACCCGAAGTTTCTCCGGCAACCCACTCCCGAGATATCGACCCTCAAACATTGAGTTTGACAGTTCGGCGGCCATCTTGCCTTTTTTCAAACTATAATATCTCGACGACTGAGTGGCCTGGAGACTCGCGGTTTTTTCCCTGCAGGAAGGCATAGGATTGACTAGCACATCCGGCACTTTTCGGGAATTTTCAGGAAAATTTACAACTGAAAATTCCTGAAAATTTTCGAGAGTTGAAAGTGGTCCCAATCGATTGCGTAGGTTAAGTTTAGGTAAGCCGTCGAAAACCCGGGCTTTCTGCGACGCCGGGAACCGGAGATATCAGCGACCAAAGTTCAACTTTGACAGCTCCCGCCGCCATTTTGGAAAACTTCAAACAGCGATATCTCCCGAACGAAGGGTCGCAGAGGATCGTGGTTTTCAGTGCGGATATTAGTGGGGTCGACAGCAGGTTAGGGAGAGGTTTTCAGGACCCTCCAGCTATTTTCAGGAAACTGAAAACTGAAAATTTTTCCCTCCCTGAAAGTGATTCCACTGGATAGAGCTCCTCGAGCCGAGAAAAACGAGCCCAGGCACGGATCTCTAGGACCGGCGGAAACGGAGATACAAACAGATACCGAATCTGGAAACCGGTTTTAGTACCGAAACCAGAAACTTTGTACTGCTGTAGCTCCGAAACCAGTGGTAATAGTAGAGCCGTGTTTGGTATCGTTAAAAAGGGCTGAAGGAGGGCTATCTCGTGAGCCCCACAAATCGACTCTACAGTAGAGTCGAAATTTCTTCTGAGTTGGAAATTACAAATAAGTATACAGAAGGAGACAGAGACCCCCCTCTAACCCAATTTGGGGAGATAAGAGTACGATAGAGTCTGCGACTCTACATAAAAGAAAATTTTTGTAGTTATCTACGTTGT
This sequence comes from Cydia strobilella, assembly GCF_947568885.1. Classification (NCBI taxonomy): domain Eukaryota; kingdom Metazoa; phylum Arthropoda; class Insecta; order Lepidoptera; family Tortricidae; genus Cydia; species Cydia strobilella. Next base: position 23,917 of record NC_086045.1, read on the forward strand.
GTTAATAGATTTAAGAGATTACTGCCTCCCCTGTACAGAGGTAACCTTAGTTATTATCTACTCTACATAGAGCGAATTGTTGACCGTAATCGGTGTTCTTTACAAACTCCGATTTATTTATTTACTTGACAAAACCTCATTCCCTATAAAAATTGCCGACACGGGGAAATCCTCCTGCATGTATCGGACGCCTATAGCACAGGCAAAAACGTCACCCAAGACGTCAAGGCCAGGCAACAAAGAACAAATGTACAGGACACCCAACAAGGACGTGGCTTCAAACATGACGCCCACAAAGCCGGATAAAACCGACCCGCGACCCTCAGTGAGGACAAGCATTGGGGAGTGGGAGAAGGAGCTGGGCAGGACATTCCACCTGTCACCAAGCCCATCGTCGGAGGAGCCCAAGGGTGCCGACGCGGCATCAAAGCTAGCTCCCGCGGCCCTCCCGGCGCCAGTCGCAGAAACCGACAGTGCACAAAAACAGTCGCAGGCTGGCCCCTTGAAAACAAAACAAGCTATGTTCCCAAAAACGGCGGAGGCCAGACGACTGATGGAAAAAGCAAAGAGCGACATGGACAAGTCCGGGAACATAAAGAGAGACATAAAAGCCTCAGTAAAAGAAATAATAGAAAAACTATACAGGCTGGTGAGGGACGTGGAGCAGGAGAAGAAGCGCCTGGAGAAGGCGCAACCATGCTTCTCAGAACAGGCCTCCAAACAAAAAACACCAGCGACCCCAGGACCAGAACCTGACCAAGAATCAGCCCAACAGATGTGTACGGAGAAAATAAAGGAAAATACAAAATTATTGATCAAAAACAACAAAATGATGGAAGACCTAAAGGAAGAGATGAAAAAGCAGAGAGAAATAATGGAAAAGATGACAGCGATGGGAACAACCTACGCCAGTGTAGCAGCAGCTCCAATCTCTGCATCCAACAGGAAACCAACTGTCGAGCGGAAAACACTACACTCTGTTGTCGTCACATCAAAGAACGAACACGAGACCGGCGAGGAAGTGCTGGACAAAATAAGGAAGACGATAGACGCCAAAGAAGGATGGATCAAAGTCGAGAAGGTACGCAAGGCAAAAGACAGGAAAATTATCATGGGATTTGGGACCAAAACCGAGAGGGACAAACTCAAAGACAAGCTCGGCAGGGAAGGCGCCGAACTAACTGTAGAAGAAGTCCAGAACAAAGACCCGCTGCTGCTCTTGAGGGACGTCCTCTCGGTTAACACCGATGAAGACATCCTAGTGGCCTTCAGAAACCAGAACAAAGTGATCTTCACCAACCTCAGTGAGGAAGACAACAGAATGATGGTCAAATTTAGAAGGCGGGCAAGGAACCCACACACAGGTCATGTCGTCATCAGTGTCTCACCAACCATATGGCAAAAAACCTTAGATATAGGGAGTGTGCACATTGATCTGCAACGGATCAAGGTTGAGGATCAATCCCCGCTAGTCCAATGCACACGATGCCTCGGCTTTGGTCACGGGAAAAGATTCTGCCACGAACCAGAGGACTTATGCAGTCACTGTGGCGGGCCTCACCTGAGAGCGACGTGCGAGGAATGGCTCGCCAGAGTTCCACCCAAATGCAAGAATTGTACCAAAGCCAACCTGGAAGACACGGAACACGATGCCTTCAACCAGGCATGCCCAGTACGGCGGAAATGGGATGCACTGGCACGGTCGACCGTTGCCTACTGCTAAGGGCACCCACGGCGAATACACCCCATACCAAGTAGTCCAAGCAAACCTTCAGAGAAAAAGACTCGCAACAAATGAGCTCTTGCTGGAGGCATCAAAGCGTAAAATAGCATTGGCCCTAATACAGGAACCTTACGTTGGGGGAGCAAGAGAAATGAGAAGTTGTGCGGGCGTTCGTATTTTCCAAAATGCAGGAACTAAAGAGGGAACCGTAAAATCGGTCATAGCCGTATTCAACAATGAATTAAACGTCACACAGTACCCAAAACTCACCACCAACAACATCACAGTGGTGGGGATAAGTACCAGCGTATGGAAAATAACGATTGTCTCCTTCTACTTCGAACCCGACGAGCCAATAGAACCGTACCTAGAACACCTTGCAAAAATAAAACAAGAAACCGGCTCCAGCAACCTAATCATAGGTGGTGACGCCAATGCAAAAAGCACTTGGTGGGGCAGCCTGGAAATAGACCACAGAGGCACAAGCACACTGGCAACGCTCAATGAACTCGACCTACATATCATGAACAAAGGAACTATACCGACCTTCGACACCATCAGGGGCACAGTGCGCTACAGCAGTCATGTAGACGTAACAGCCTGCTCTACAGACATAATGGACCTGGTGGACGACTGGAACATAAACGAAGGACTCACAAGCTCGGACCATAACGGAATACTCTTTAAAATCTATCTACGAAAATCACCGGGAATTAAAATAAACAGAACTACAAGAATTTACCATACAAAAAAGGCCAATTGGACAACATTTCATGAGAAATTAAGACAATTGCTACCTGACAGAAACCTGACAAAATCAAAAATAGACGAGATTAACACGGTGGGCGAAGTTGAACTAGCAGTCAATAACCTCACGGAAATAATAACAGAAACATGCAACATAACAATTCCAAAAAAGAAAAACAACGAGAAACTAACCTTACCATGGTGGTCCGAGGAGCTCAGTTCGATGAAACACGAGGTTGCCACCAGAAAACGCAGGATACGCAATGCAGCCCCGGCACGGAGATCGAAGGTAGTAGAAGAATATCTGGTAAAGAAAGAAGAATATGAACTACGAGCAGCCAAAGCCCAAGTAGAAAGCTGGAAGGAATTCTGCAGGAAACAGGATAGAGAAGGGATGTGGGAGGGTATCTACAGAGTCATCGGTAGGGTCACAAAGAGAGAGGAAGACACGCCACTTGAGAAAGGAGGAGAAACACAGAGCGCGGTGGACTCGGCGAAGCTGTTGGCAGAGACTTTCTATCCGAAGGACCCAAGCGACAGCGACAACGAACACCATTGTAACATCAGAGCTAAAGCTGAAAACGTGAACGAAGGAGAGCAACATGAAGTTTGCAAACCTCTGTTCACAATGGCAGAACTCAAGTGGGCCACGGAATCCTTCAATCCCAAGAAGGCGCCGGGAGCAGATGGCTTCACTGCTGATATATGTAATCATGTCATCCGGAGTGAACCAGAAATGTTCCTGGCTCTTCTTAACAAATGCCTGAGCCTCCACCACTTCCCTCTGTCCTGGAAGGAAGCGACAGTCGTAGCATTAAGAAAACCAGGAAAAGAGGACTATACAAATCCAAAGTCATACAGACCGATCGGACTGCTCCCCATTCTCGGAAAAATTTACGAAAAACTCCTGGTTGCTCGACTCAAGCATTATCTTGTCCCAAGAATAAGCGCCCGCCAGTTTGGCTTCATGCCACAAAGAAGTACCGAGGACTCCCTCTATACCATGATACAACACATCAAAGAGAAATTACAGGAGAAGAAAATTGTCACCGTTGTGTCACTGGATATAGAGGGAGCCTTCGACAACGCCTGGTGGCCGGCCATCAGAGTCCGCTTAGCTGAAGAAAATTGCCCACCCGACCTAAGAAAGGTCTTCGACAGCTACCTTAAAGACAGGAAGGTAAGAGTGAGGTACCTGAGAGAAGAATATAGCATGAAGACAAGCAAAGGGTGTGTGCAGGGTTCGATTGGCGGCCCAATGTTATGGAACCTCCTGTTGGACCCGCTCCTAAAATCTCTAGAGGGAAAACACGTATGGTGCCAAGCATTCGCGGACGACGTCGTCCTGGTCTTCGACGGGAAAACAGCTCACGACATCGAGGGGCAGGCAAATGCCGCACTTGAACATGTTCAGAGGTGGGGTGTGAACAACAAACTTAAATTCGCTCCCCATAAAACCGTAGGAATGGTCATCACAAGGAAATTGAAATATGACACACCACGTCTGAACATGGGAGGAACGGATATCACCATGTCCAAAGAAATCAAGATGCTAGGAGTAACCGTTGACAACAAACTGACGTTCAACACCCACGTAGCGAATGTCTGTAGGAAGGCGATAGGTATACACAAGAGGCTAGCCAGAGCAGCCAAAACCAGTTGGGGACTAAACCCCGAAATAATCAAAACAATATATGTCGCTACAGTCGAGCCCATTATACTGTATGCTGCCAGTGTATGGGCCCCTGCAGCCAACAAAATAGGAATAATAAAGCAGCTTGGGACAGTTCAGCGCGGAATAGCACAAAAAATATGTAAGGCATATCGCACAGTATCCCTTAACTCAGCCCTTGTGCTGGCAGGTATACTCCCACTTGATCTCAGAGTGCGAGAGGCAGCAGCCCTATACGAAGCAAAGAAGGGGGTGCCAGTGCCTGGTCTGGGCGATTGGGAAGTAGAAAGAATGGTACCAGCAACAAAAATACCGCACCCTGCTGAACGTGACGATGTAAAAGTAATACGCCTCTTAAACCAAGAAGACGTTGACAGACATAGTGAACATGAGGTCAGAATATTTACGGACGGTAGCAAGATCGGAGGTGGGGTTGGGGCGTCGTTATCAATCTGGAAGGGAGAAGTCGAAATAAGGACGCGCAAACTAACATTACCAAAGTTCTGCACCGTCTACCAAGCGGAGCTCCTAGCACTGTGTATAGCAACCAGAGAAGTGGTGAAGCACAGGGAAAAAACGTTTGGGGTCTACAGCGACTCTATGGCGGCACTCCAGACCATCCAGAATCACGGATGCCTCCATCCCCTAGCAGTGGAAGCAAGAGAAAATATGAAAACAATATCTCTCCAAGGAAAAATATTGATTTTGCATTGGATTAAAGCACACGCGGGGTTGGAAGGGAACGAGAGAGCGGATGAGCTTGCAAAAGGAGCAGCTGCAGACTCAAAACGAAAACCAGACTACGATCAATGTCCGATCGCATACGTAAAGCGACGCCTGCGTATGGCAACGCTTGACGAATGGAACCACAGATATAAGTCAGGCGAAACCGCATCTACAACTAAGCTGTTTTTCCCGGACATAGTGGCGGCATACAATGTAATTCGCAAAATGGAACCAACAAATGTTACGACGCAGCTTATGACAGGGCACGGAGGATTCTCTGAATACCTAAACCGCTTTAGGTGCAAGGAGAGTCCCTCGTGCATCTGCGACCCGGCAAAACACGAATCAGTTGAACACATACTACTGGAATGTCCGATACATGCAAAAGAACGATTTGATTTCGAACAAAGAACAGCGACCAACCTAACATCCGAGGTAATAAGGGAACAAATTTCAGGAGAAAATAAAGAGGAGTTTGTAAAATACTGTATAAAAATTGTAAAAATAGTAATCAATAGAAACAAAACTAGATAAGAAAGTTATGTTTGATTAATATAATAAGTATATTAAAATAAACATAAAATAATAGAATAAGGAAACAAAAAATGTAAATAGCGTAGAGTAAAAATTACAGAGAGAAATGTAAAACCCGAACCACCTTGAATGGACACAACTGTATTCTTGATTATTTACAACCCCCAATGAAAGGACCACCAAGTACAATCCCTGAAACAATTAGAGGAAGAAATAAATATATAGTATAGAATAGGCAAACGTAGCTGGGAGTCCCACCCAGAAAAAGCAATGCAAGACGATGAATGAAAGAAAGATAGTATGAAGCATGAAAGTGCGAGAAGAATAAAAGTGAGAACTGGAATGAAAGATACACTGCTAACATAGGCTCCGATCATGTTGGAGGATACAGAGAAAAAAAAAAAAAAAAAAAAAAAAAAAAAAAAAAAAAAAAAAAAAAAAAAAAAAAAAAAAAAAAAAAAAAAAACCTAACCTAACCTAACCTAACCTAACCTAACCTAACCTAACCTAACCTAACCTAACCTAACCTAACCTAACCTAACCTAACCTAACCTAACCTAACCTAACCTAACCTAACCTAACCTAACCTAACCTAACCTAACCTAACCTAACCTAACCTAACCTAACCTAACCTAACCTAACCTAACCTAACCTAACCTAACCTAACCTAACCTAACCTAACCTAACCTAACCTAACCTAACCTAACGCCGCTAGTGTTTGGGCGCATGCTGCAAACAAATTGGGTGTCCAAAAGCAGTTGGCAGTGGTGCAACGCGGAATGGCGCAGAAGATATGCAAGGCATACCGCACCGTGTCCCTCAACTCGGCGCTGGTTCTGGCGGGTATGCTCCCTCTTGACCTCCGAGTCCGAGAGGCGGCTTCGTTGTACGAAGCCAAGAAGGGAGAGTCTCTGCCTGCCCTGTGGCCTGGAGATAGAGAGGTGGAACAAATGGCATCCGCAACTGAAATGCCTCATCCTGCGGATCGCGAAGAATTGAGGGTGGTTCGCCTGGTGAACCAAGACGATGTGAACTCGAACAGTGAGTTCGATGTGCGAATATTTACCGATGGCAGCAGGCTTGAGGGCGGGGTTGGAGCCTCACTTTCTATTTGGAAGGGAGAAACCGAAACCAAAGCCCACAAGCTTGCTCTATCGAGATACTGTACGGTTTACCAGGCGGAGCTCCTTGCCCTGTGCAGGGCCACTAGGGAAGCAAAGAAGTATGCCGAGAAATCGTATGGAGTCTACAGCGACTCTATGGCAGCCCTTCAAACAATACAAAACCACAGTTGCCTTCACCCCCTCGCTGTAGAGGCCAGAGAGAATTTAAAAGCTATGTCTCTCCAGGGTAAGGTAGTCACCCTACACTGGATTAAAGCTCACGCAGGGTTAGAAGGCAACGAGCGGGCAGACGAGTTGGCGAAAGGAGCAGCAGTAGGCTCCAAACGAAAGCCGGACTATGACCAATGCCCGGTTTCATTCGTCAAGCGTAGCATTCGCATGTCGACGCTTGACGAATGGAATCGGAGGTATAAGTCTGGCGAAACGGCTTCCATCACGAAGTTATTCTTCCCAGATGCAGTGGCGGCTTATAGGGTGACAAGGAAATCAGAGCCAAACAACCTAAAGACGCAGTTGATGACGGGACACGGTGGATTCTCTGAGTATTTAAACCGCTTCAAGTGCAAGGAGAGTCCATCGTGCGTCTGTGACAACAATACGCAAGAAACGGTGCCACATATAATATTTGAGTGTCCAGTTCATGATAGTGAGCGCTTTGATATGGAGCAAAAAATTAAAATTAGTATAACTGCCGACAAACTACACAACATAATGGCTAGTGCGGAAATGGACCAATTTATAGAGTTCTGCTTAAAAATTGTGAGAAGAGTCGTAAAAAGAAATAAAACTAGATAGAAATATATGTTTTTAAAATATAGTAAATATATTTAAGAAAAACATAAAAAACCCAGTAGGAATAATCAAAAGAGAGAGCCAAACTCGTGTCATAAGAAACGCACAATATGTATATTAGATTTAAGATAATAATACAATAGCGAATATATGAAAAATGTAACATAGATAATAATATTAAATATAAGCATGTAATAAGAAATTGTATAAAAAGCGCTACCCATGCAGTGAGCACTCATGAATAAAGTTCAAACCCTGTGTTTCCTTATTTTTCCCGAATAGTAAGTAATAAGTAATAAGCTGATAGGTGGGACTACCCACATAAGGAACGAAAGAGATGAATGAAAGAAAGATCAAGTATGAAGTATGCTAGTACGAGAGGTATACAAGCGAGAACTGGTATGAATGAAAAACTAGCTAGGCAAAGTCTCCGATCATGTTGGAGGAGCACTGTAAAAAAAAAAAAAAAAAAAAAAAAAAAAAAAAAAAAAAAAAAAAAAAAAAAAAAAAAAAAAAAAAAAAAACCTAACCTAACCTAACCTAACCTAACCTAACCAACGCTGCTCTCGACCATGCTCGGGAGTGGGGTGTCAGTAATAAGCTTCGATTCGCACCGCATAAAACTAATGCAATGGTAATTACACGGAGGCTCAAGTATGACACCCCTCGACTGAGTATGGGCGGAACCAGCATCGCCATGGTAAAAGAGATGAAATTACTTGGTGTAACCATCGACGACAAGCTGACTTTTAACAGCCATGTTTCGAATGTCTGCAGGAAAGCGATAGCAGTCTATAAACAGCTATCTAGGGCTGCCAAGACAGACTGGGGGCTCCATCCTGAAGTCGTAAAAATAATATATGTGGCAACCGTAGAGCCCATCATACTGTATGCCGCTAGTGTTTGGGCGCATGCTGCAAACAAATTGGGTGTCCAAAAGCAGTTGGCAGTGGTGCAACGCGGAATGGCGCAGAAGATATGCAAGGCATACCGCACCGTGTCCCTCAACTCGGCGCTGGTTCTGGCGGGTATGCTCCCTCTTGACCTCCGAGTCCGAGAGGCGGCTTCGTTGTACGAAGCCAAGAAGGGAGAGTCTCTGCCTGCCCTGTGGCCTGGAGATAGAGAGGTGGAACAAATGGCATCCGCAACTGAAATGCCTCATCCTGCGGATCGCGAAGAATTGAGGGTGGTTCGCCTGGTGAACCAAGACGATGTGAACTCGAACAGTGAGTTCGATGTGCGAATATTTACCGATGGCAGCAGGCTTGAGGGCGGGGTTGGAGCCTCACTTTCTATTTGGAAGGGAGAAACCGAAACCAAAGCCCACAAGCTTGCTCTATCGAGATACTGTACGGTTTACCAGGCGGAGCTCCTTGCCCTGTGCAGGGCCACTAGGGAAGCAAAGAAGTATGCCGAGAAATCGTATGGAGTCTACAGCGACTCTATGGCAGCCCTTCAAACAATACAAAACCACAGTTGCCTTCACCCCCTCGCTGTAGAGGCCAGAGAGAATTTAAAAGCTATGTCTCTCCAGGGTAAGGTAGTCACCCTACACTGGATTAAAGCTCACGCAGGGTTAGAAGGCAACGAGCGGGCAGACGAGTTGGCGAAAGGAGCAGCAGTAGGCTCCAAACGAAAGCCGGACTATGACCAATGCCCGGTTTCATTCGTCAAGCGTAGCATTCGCATGTCGACGCTTGACGAATGGAATCGGAGGTATAAGTCTGGCGAAACGGCTTCCATCACGAAGTTATTCTTCCCAGATGCAGTGGCGGCTTATAGGGTGACAAGGAAATCAGAGCCAAACAACCTAAAGACGCAGTTGATGACGGGACACGGTGGATTCTCTGAGTATTTAAACCGCTTCAAGTGCAAGGAGAGTCCATCGTGCGTCTGTGACAACAATACGCAAGAAACGGTGCCACATATAATATTTGAGTGTCCAGTTCATGATAGTGAGCGCTTTGATATGGAGCAAAAAATTAAAATTAGTATAACTGCCGACAAACTACACAACATAATGGCTAGTGCGGAAATGGACCAATTTATAGAGTTCTGCTTAAAAATTGTGAGAAGAGTCGTAAAAAGAAATAAAACTAGATAGAAATATATGTTTTTAAAATATAGTAAATATATTTAAGAAAAACATAAAAAACCCAGTAGGAATAATCAAAAGAGAGAGCCAAACTCGTGTCATAAGAAACGCACAATATGTATATTAGATTTAAGATAATAATACAATAGCGAATATATGAAAAATGTAACATAGATAATAATATTAAATATAAGCATGTAATAAGAAATTGTATAAAAAGCGCTACCCATGCAGTGAGCACTCATGAATAAAGTTCAAACCCTGTGTTTCCTTATTTTTCCCGAATAGTAAGTAATAAGTAATAAGCTGATAGGTGGGACTACCCACATAAGGAACGAAAGAGATGAATGAAAGAAAGATCAAGTATGAAGTATGCTAGTACGAGAGGTATACAAGCGAGAACTGGTATGAATGAAAAACTAGCTAGGCAAAGTCTCCGATCATGTTGGAGCACTGTAAAAAAAAAAAAAAACCTAACCTAACCTAACCTAACCTAACCTAACCTCTCAATACCTAACCTAACCTAACTCAATACCTAACCTCTCCTCTATCAAAAAAATTGCTAGGGTATTCGAAGAAAAATCTTAACAGCGCGTTCTATCTCACGATATATGTAATAAGCGACATCTACCGTATAATAATAATCCTACCTTTGTTCGAACTTTTCTATATATTATTTATGCATTCTCATTGTACACAGTTTTACAATAAATATGATTCATTTATCTTATGTATGATGTATTTTTGTTGCCGCTATAACATCAAATCCTAAAAACAAAATAAAGTAAATAAAGTGATTTTTTGCCGCTTTTTGCGTAATGGTACGGAACCCTTTGTGCGCGAGTCCCACTCGCACTTGGCCGGTTTTTTTAAATATTTATTAGTCTGAGATTGATACAAATTAGTCGAAAATTTCAAAATTATTAGTAGTAGCATTAGTAGTTACTACTCTAAAATGCAGGTTTCAGCATTTTAGAGTAGTAACTACTAATGCCATCCAGCGGCCAGTAGTGCAAACTTGCTACTTTGGTGAGCACTTGAGCAGTAATTGACGCCCTAACGTATAAGGATGCAGCCGTGCGGTCCCCCGCAAACTTGAGGATGGAAACGAGAAATAAAATAAAATTAAATTGTAGAGCAGATTACTTCGGGAGTGGTGGGGTGTGCGGTGAGGCTGGAGTGAAACACGTAGTAAGGGCAGATAGCGGTATATTAGCAGTCGGCGCTAATTCCAAGTACAGTGACATCTAGTGAGATTGTTTGGTAAAAAGTTAAGTTGTACAAACATGCCCATTGTTTTTATATGTTAAACTATTTGGATACATTCAATATATTTTTAGGAACATGTTACATGATGTTCCGTATTTTTTACAGGTTTTAGAAGTCAGTAATGGCGAGATATAATGGCGCACTATCGCCATCTCTGTGTACATAGATGAATTATATATATGTACGGGAGAACAAGGTTACATTATTCTATATCTATACATTTGCTACGTTGTAGTAAAATACAAGTACTACGAAATGGGTGATTTAGTAATTTTAAAGATTCAAACACTAAAATTGACATCAAAACTGCGTACCCGTAACGCCATCTCGTGAGGGCACATTGAACTATAGTTTGTATAGGAATTGTCAATAGACAAAGCATAGAGTAACTTATACTAGAGCGGTACTGTCATAGTAAATTTTGTAACCCCAGTAAATTCACTGCCATCTGTCGACACACTTTAAAACTAAAAATGAAGATTTATAAAAATACGATAGAATGTATTTAAATATAGATAAATGATTTTTTTTATTTGCATTAATTATTTTGATGATTTTGACCCATGTTCTTTCACTGATATGCGTTAAAATTGTTAAATAACAAACGAAACCGTCAACGCCATCTATACGACTGTAGGCCAAAACTAGTAGCGCCCTCTGAACGAGAATCAAATTTTCTTGATTTTCGAGGCACGTTTTTACCTTAGACTGTATCCATCTATTACGGAGTTATAGACCTGTACCAATAACTTCTGAGGTTATAAGAATATTAATGTTGCTTATTTTTTATATATAGTTTCCAGACCATATACTAAACCTAAAAATAATATTTTGTGTCATCCTAGGTATTTGCTTAGGTAGAAATTTAGGTATTTCTTTTTTCAATCAGCATTCTGTAAAAAATATATTAGAGACGAAATTCTTTGTTTCCCTGTAAAGGCAAAGTGGCTTCCGACGTACACACGCATTTTGTGTCATTTTCATCCACGGGCATAATGGCATTTAATAAATACCTAATATTGATCCTAAAACGCCTAAAAAATATTAGAGTCGGTAAGTGAAGTGTTGTACTTTACAGAACATTGTTATATGTTATTCAAACAAATCTGTGTCAAATTCATCCACCGCTTTTATTTAAAAAAATTTTTTTTCTAATTAACACCCTGTATCTGCCACAATAAAAAATCATATTATTAAGTTTACGTCTACAATATTATAATACCACATTGAGACATCATTCATAATTTGGGTCATTTTGATCCACGGTTTTTTTACTACCTGGCAAAATAAAACTCAATTGAGCAAGAAGGCCGTGCGCGGGGAAGGGTACCTACGCGGGTGGGGTGCTTATTATACTTGCCGCAATATCAGCTGGCGACTGAGATCTTAATACTATCTCCTTTACCCTTGTTAAGACCAACCAAGAGTGAAAGAGATGGCATTATGAGCTGTCTCGCCACTTAGTTTTGCGATACAGTGTATTTATTTCATTCGGAGGCATAATTACATTGTCTTATCAATCTTACCGTAGTAGGTATATAAATATAATTAAAAATAAACTGTAGGCTGCACTCCTCATACTGACCAACATTTGTGACGTTCCTAATCAAAAGGTACCATTTTCTCTGACAGGTTATTTGTATAAAGATATAATCAAATTTCGTCTTTATGGTAAACGACATAGGACCTACCTTTTGATTGAGAATGTCACATCAGCGACTTAAAAATTACTTTTGTTTCGATTTTTAGTAGACTTTTTAAGTTTATTTTAAGACGCAATTTATTGTGATTTTTGTTATGTTTAAGCGTGGCAAGCAACATTAATTACAATGATGATGATGTTCATTAAATACAATATTTTTTCATACTATACTGAACTGTCACCCTATACATGAGAATGAACAGCGCCCTCTTGACAATGATCATATATTACTGGTCAGGCTTTAATATGTGTCATAATTTAGTAAAGTCCCCTTTGTGGATTCTAAGTTTCCGAGTTACAGCAGTTTAGTGAAAGCGTTTTTTTTTTAAATATAAATTAAGGGTTGAATAAAGAGGAAAGAAAATTTGATTATTTTTGCGCTACGACGCACGGTTTAGGAGATACAGCCCTATAAAGTTTTTTTTATTGTTTTTTTTCTTTTTTTCTTTTTTACATTGTGTTTTTTGTATATTACTTTGGGGTTTCATAAAGGGGAACGAAAATTTAATTATTTTTGCGCTACGACGCATGGTTTAGGAGATCAAGCCCTATAAAAAAAATCTCTTTTTTTGCGTTTTTTTTTGTATAAATTAATGGTTACATAAAGGGGACCGAAAAGTTGATTATTTTTGCCCTACGACGCACGGTTTAGGAGATACAGCCCTATATAGATTTTTTTCTTTTTCTTTTTTACGTTTTTAAATCTTAATTAAGGGCTTCTTAAGGGGAACGAAAATTTGATTATTTTTCGCTACCATGCACGGTTTAGGAGATACACCCCTAAAGTTTTTTTTGTTGTTTTTTTCTTTTTTTTTGTCATTGCGTTTTTTGTTATTACTTTGGGGTTTCATAAAAGGGAACGAAAATTTTATTATTTTTGCGCTACGACGCACGGTTTAGGAGATACAGCCCTAAAATGATTTTTCTCTTTTTCTTTTTTGCGTTTTTAAATCTTAATTAGGGGCTTCTTAAAGGGGAACGGATATTGATTATTTTTGCGCTACGATGCACGGTTTAGGAGATACAGCCCTATAAAGTTTTTTTGTTATTATTTTTTTCTTTTTTTTTCTTGTGTTTTTGTATATTATTTTGGGGCGTCATAAAGGGGAACGAAAATTTTATTATTTTTGCGCTACGACGCATGGCTTAGGAGATACAGCCCTATAAAGATTTTTTTTTTAAATTTTGCGTTTTTTTAAATATAAATTATGGGTTGCATAAAGGGGAACGAAAATTTTATTGTTTTTGCGGTACCACGCACGGTTTAGGAGATACAGCTCTATAAAGTTTTTTTTCCTGTTTTTTTTTTTAAGTATTAATTAAGGGTTTCTTAAAGGGGGACGACAAATTGATTATTTTTGCGCTACGATGCACGATTTAGGAGATGCAGCCCTATAAAGATTTTTTTTTGCTTTTTTTTTCATTGTGTTTTTTGTATATTAGTTTGGGGTTCCATAAAGGGGAACGAAAATTTGATTATTTTTGCGCTACGACGGTTTAGGAGATACAGCCCTATAAAGTTTTTTTTTTGTTTTTTTTTATAGCGTTTATTTTTTAATATAAATTAATGGTTACATAAACGGGACCGAAACGTTTATTTTTGCGCTACGACGCACGGTTTAGGAGATACAGCCCTATAAAGATTTTTTCCTCTTTTTTTTCTTTTTTGCGTTTTTAAATCTTAATTAGGGGCTTCTTAAAGGGGAGCGAAAATTTGATTATTTTTGCGCTACGATGCACGATTTAGGAGATACAGCTAATACAGCCCTATAAAGATTTTGTTTCTTTTTTTTCATTGTATTTTTCATGTATTACTTTTTGGTTACATAAAGGGGAACGAAAATTTTATTATTTTTGCGCTACGACGCATGGTTTAGGAGATACAGTCCTATATTATTTTTTTACAATGCATGTGCTCGAAAAGTGCGTTTCCTACGGAGCCATATCGTGCGGAAAGTACTGCTTTTCCGCACTAGTGCTTTTTGTTTTCAGTTTTTTTTACAGTACATATGGTGCTACTTTCTCGCACTAGTGCGGAAAAGAGCACTTACTGTGCATATGTCGAAAGTTTAAAGGGCCATATGTACTGTAAAACGTACGATACACGTGCGAGTAGGTAATTCGCAACTCGTGTCGATTTAAATCACTCCTTTTAATAATTAAACTTATTTGCCATGATATGTTTTTTATTTACTCGCACAATGCATAGTAAAACATTGTATGATACACGTGCGTAAAGATGATTTCCGCACTTGTTGCATAAATAGCATTTTTTTTATCAAAGAATGAAAGAAAGTCACGGTATTAATAACCAAATTTTACTTTAGTGGTACCTTTTCCCTATCACTGTCACAAATGTATGTGGCGTTCACGTAAACGCGATATTTTTAAGATTTCCCTGCGCAATGTTGCCAGCTCGCTCGCAAATCAAACATGTACTTACAGTTTTTTTGCATAATGGTGACATTGTACAATATCTATAAGTTTTAAATAGGTAAAAGATAATTCGACGCATTCTTTGCTTGCTTGTTGCTTGTTGTTGTGTTGTTTGCGTAACTTCTTTGAATAAGTTGCGTTAATTTGGCGCACAGGCGAAGTAAACATGCGTTGCGTACGGCAAGGTCACGCCGCGGCCCCACCCTGCACGGCCTCCGTTGCCCATTCAGACCGCCCGCTAGCTTCGTTTGAACGCAAATAATATTTTTGTAATATTTGTTTATGCAGTGGATGCAAGTGACACAAATTCATACATCTTATTTATCCCGCATTTCAAATTAATAAGATGTAAACTCTAATATCTTTAATATTCTTTTGTAACGGTGACAGCCTGTTACAACAAAATCATCAAATATCTTATGAAGCTATGCCTTAATAAGACACAAAATCATTTAATGGACCTATTTAAACGATTAAATTCGACCTAAGTAATTTTTTTTAACTCTAATTTTTTTTTGTGTCATTTAGAATATTATGACATAGTATCAGATTGCACTGGACGTAATCGACACAAACTATGTTTTCACACTAAAAACACTATCCTAAATGCATCACAGTTACATGTTTTCACTCGAATATTTTTTTCTCCAAAATAATTCAAAATAAAAAATAATTACCACAAAATAACAAATTACTAGGAAAGCAAATTATATATATGACACAAAACAAAATGTAAGATTTACATCTTAACAAAGTATTCATAAGCGAAAACAGAATTGACTTTAATATTTTTATAACCTAGGGGTCAAAATATAGCCAGCGGTACAGGTCTATTATATCTATCTTTGGACAAAGGAAAGGAAATATCCTATTTTACATTAATCTTGATTTTGCACGTTCGTTATGTTTGCATAAAAACTAGTCAAGACGTTACACAAGGATTTGGAATTTTAAAACTACGAGAAACACAGAATATCGTTAATATTTACGTAGAATTCGTGGCCTACTAGCGCCATCTAGTAGTCTGCATGTGAACTAAGCATTCATGTTATTATTTATTAATACTTATTTTACGCGATTAAGTCCCGTCGTTGTAAATAATAATGAGTAAAAATCGTGAAAGTTTAAATCGGTGTTAAGCATTAATGTATTTGGGAAAATTCGACTTACAAAATAATATTTCATTTATTAAAGACCAACCGAAGGATCAGTATAGTTAATTAAATTTCATTGAGTACAGTAATACTACGATTTAGAAAGTTAGCAATGTCACTTTTTCACGTCTAGTATGCGGAACCGATCTAAGGGTGGTCATTGCGTCTCACTCTCTCATTAAGCAATATGTGAGACGCAACGCAATACACATCAGGACAGGTGAAATATCACCCTAAGATTTCTAATCCGAAGAAATATGCCTTAAAGAACAGTAACTACTAACGCCATCCAGCGGCAAGTAGTGCAAACTATTAAGACGAAAGTGGAGGACCCGCGCGAAATCGCCGCCTCATACAAAGTATACAAACGTAGTCCTCACTTTCCTCTCTGGATATTAACATAATTGAAAACATTTTGACACAATTAGTTGTAATCAACCACAGCTATGCCCCTACGTTCCTTTTTAGGGTTCCGTACCCAAAGGGTAAAAACGGGACCCTATTACTAAGACTCCGCTGTCTGTCTGTCCGTCTCTCTGACTATCACCAGGCTGTATCTCATGAACCGTGATAGCTAGACAGTTGAAATTTTCACAGATGATGTATTTCTGTTGCCGCTATAACAACAAATACTAAAAACAGAATAAAATAAATATTTAAGTGGGGCTCCCATACAACAAACGTGATTTTTTTGCCGTTTTTTTGGGCAATGGTACGGAACCCTTCGTGCGCGAGCCCGACTCGCACTTGGCCGGTTTTTTTTGAAGTTTTAATTATTGTAAGTTAAAAGCATAAATAATTTTTTTTTATGTATTGTAAATCTGTTTTTCGCTCCTAATTTTTGCAATAATCAAAAAATCGAAAAAAGTCAAAAGCTATGGTTATATAATATCAAAGACCTGCAAATGTCAAATGGTGTGGACATGAAAAAGAGGCCTTTAATTTATATATTATGTACTGTCTTTGATACATACCAAATTTCAGGACTTTTCTAGAGATTTCTAAGTTAGACCTAATCCTATTGTGCTTAGTACAGTGTTGGCTGTGTGGGTTCCTCGTCATCATATCACTAGGACCAAAGGGTTGGCAGACCACTTGACCCCTCCAGCCCGCTTGGCCTCGTGCATGCTGTCATCATCATCATCCCACCGCGTGCCGTAGTAGCGCGTATAGTAGCGCTCCTTGCAGTAGAGTAGCGCCACGAAGGTGGCCAGGAACGCGAGGTTAGCGCACACGTAAGTTTGCACGCTGACCACTATCGGCTCGTCGTCTGAAATACAATGAATGAATTGTAAAAATCAAAATTAATTTTTACAGATGATGTAATATTTATGTTGTCGCTACAACAACAAATACTAATAATGGTACGGAACCCTTTTTGCGCGAGCTCGACTCGCACTTAGCCAGTTTTTCTTGTCAAGCTGTGAAACAGTTTTTACACAAAAAATACTCATAACATACCCAGGTTAAAAATGCACCAGTGCTAGTGATTAATTAAATATTGACTTAAAGTGTTATCGATAGATTTAGAATCAACAATTAATTAATAAATAAACAATAAATCACAATAACAAAAAACCGGCCAAGTGCGAGTCGGACTCGCGCACGAAGGGTTCCGTACCATTAAGGAAAAAAACCGCAAAAAAATCACGTTTGTTGTATGGGAGCCCCATTTAAATATTTATATTATTCTGTTTTTAGTATTTGTTGTTATAGCGGCAACAGAAATACATCATCTGTGAAAATTTCAACTGTCTAGCTATCACGGTTCATGAGATACAGCCTGGTGACAGACAGACAGACGGACAGCGGAGCGGAGTCTTAGTAATAGGGTCCCGTTTTTACCCTTTGGGTACGGAACCCTAAAAAGTGACTCCTCCTCGACGTTATTAATTAAAATCGTCAGCTATTTCATCACCTTGGGAACTTTCATACGACAACGTTGCGCTATCTCCTTCCCTCACTGCGACCTCTCTGTCTAGCGCAGCACTTATCAGAGCCATATCTTCATGGGAACTTTCATACGACAACGTCGCGCTGTCTCCTTTCTTCCCCGTGTTTTCTCTGTCTGTCCCGACCACTCTCAGTTCCACCATCTTGTTGGGCTGCGGTAGCGGTACTTGCGCGTGAGATGACAACGAGGTGTAATCAGACTTTACGGTCCTGTAACCTGATGCAACCATATTTAGCACGGAACTCCTTTTCTAATAACAAGGGTTCCGTACATTACACAATTTAAACAGTGTATTTTTTATATGAAACGTGAGTGAAATGTCTTTAAAAAACCCGTAGGGGTCGGATCGATCAAAAACTAAGTAATTAAGTTCGACTCATGCTTGACTGCACATTTCTAATAGGTTTTCCTGTAATCTATAGGTTAAGATCTATTTTGTGTATTTGTTTCAACATTTTATACCCAGTAGTTTCGGAGATAAAGGGGGGAATGGTAATTTTTTGCCTATTTTCTTGAATAACTTCTAAATTGTTTATCCTAAAATTATAAAAATATATATTAGAGATTTATACAATGAGCTCTTTCATTTGATATGTAACACGATATAGTTTGAAAATTTTTATTTTTTAATTTTCTCACTTACCCCCCAAAAGTGGCCCCCATGTTAAAAATTCATTTGTTTACGTTACATGTACGTCTTTGGTTCACAAACTTACATATATATATATACCAAAGTTCAACTTAATTGGTCCAGTAGTTTCGGAGAAAATAGGCTGTGACAGACGGACAGACAGACGCACGATAGTGATCCTATAAGGGTTCCGTTTTTTCCTTTTGAGGTACGGAACCCTAAAGAACATGACAAAGTAAATGGAAAAAAAACTTACCATGAATCTTAAAAGCCGGGAACAAACACAAATAAACAAAATATTTTAGCGCGTACATTTTCTAATTCCCTCTATATACTAAACCTAATAAATAGGTAATTAAAGTTAAATCTAAACATGTCTTCGCTCTTGCGAATAAATATTATGTAAATGAGATTTGCAAAGAACATATCTATCTCTCCCTATCAGTATTGGTAAATGTATAATTCCACAAACAACACACACAAACACAATCACACAAACAAACAATCACACAATCGCATTATACCTAAAGATTCACGAGAACACATACCTACGTCACGTTTGATAATTATTAATTATTTACTTAAATTAAGTTAAATATTGGCGAGACGTGTATTAGGTACTATCATCTTATTACGTTAAATTAAAGATTACAAAAATAAGCTGGAGATACATTAGAATAGAATAAGTCGAATAATGCGTGAGAATGATCGTATTTATTTAGTTTATCTTGACGTAAGTTGATCTAGATTTACTTTACCTACTTAAATTGGGAATATGCAAATGAACATAGATTTTAGTCAATTTTCATATTGTTCATTTAACTGAAGACTTAAGAATGCCTATATGGTCAAGAGCATGGTATAATAAAATACTCGTGCAATTTGTAAAAAAGGTGCGGATGTTATAGTTTTCCCATGTACCTATGGGTATTAGTTACCCACCTATAATATACGAGTATCTGTTAGCCTTCCGAGTGCAATATAGGTATCTACGTATCGTGGACCATCAACATCATGTATACATAAATAAAAGAATAGAACGTATTGATAAGAGCCCGGTTCAGATTTAACAAGTTGTTACGGTTTTGATACTACCGTAAGGATCGCTCACGCCAGTCACGCCAGGCTCACGGTGATTGGAACATACGAAATGAAGTGAAAGTCGTGCGTGAGATGCGCGCGCGCCAATCACCGAAACGATCATCAAGATCGTCAAAATAAGATCAAAACCGTAACAAGTTGTTTAATCTGAATTGGGCTCCTGGATTTATCGTATTTTATTATCATGAGGTCACGAAGCCAACTGACCAAGTTCGTGATAATATCGTTGTTAACATCACAATGCCATAGAATACACTACTTACCTACGTTATCTATAGGGAAAATGTTTTATTGGAAACTAAGTACCAATAGTTTTGCTCGCGACTTTGTCTGCGTGAGATGATGATGATAATAAGTACTGATGACTAATATAAAACTATCCAGACAGACGTAGTTACTTTCGCATTTATAATATTAATATATTTAATAGGGATTAAATAGGTACCTACTTGTGTTAAGAATATTAGATTTAATCAACAACTTGATTGGTTTTCTCCATTTAGGTACTAGAGACTAGTAGTCTTTTAGAGTAGACTAGAGATGTGTTATTAGAGAGAGACGACGTGAACTAGATATTCAAGGTTTTAAAATGAGGATGGACAATAACGCTTTGCTACTTCAGTTCAGAACTTAAAATGTATTATAGGTAATATGTACTATTTACAGCATTTACAATAGAAGCTTTAATATTATGTTTGGTTATCTGTGACGTGGCAGGCACTGACGTGAGTGCTGCACTCTAGCGGTCACTCACGACACAAGCCGGGAGTATCGGGTACACGTTCCCGTCAGTGGCAGTCCTGCGCGTGAGTGACCGGCAGCTGCATCCCGGGCGCGACCACTCCAGCGCCGTCCCTCACGAGCCGGGTGTGACGGGCACACGGCGCCGTCAATGGCGGGCCTGCACGTGAGTGACGTGAGTGACCGGCAGCTGCATCTCGGGCGCGGTCCGCATGGCGGCGGGGATCCGCACCAGGACGAAGAATATCAGCTCCAGCGCGCTGAATAGCCCCACGCCGAGGAACATGTTGAACACGCCGCCCAGGGACGCTGGAAACAAACAGTGACAACACCATAATACGAGTATAAGTACCTAACCTTAGCGTGTAGGACACATGAATAAAAACCCATTTATTAAATGTTTTATGCAGCGGCGCTTAGCAAAAGATATTTGAAAAAGTAATCGGCTGCAGGTGTATCGTGTCCAACATTAAGGGCCAGCTGGTTGGTATACCCACAGTTAACAGACTGATCAAAGTCACGCAGCGTGAAGATCTTGGAGCCGCCCTCCAGCACGCGCAGCTTGATCATCGTCTCCGAAGACACGTTTGTTGAAGATGACAACCAACAGACAACTCACAGAGCAGCGTGAACCAGGTCTCGGTGGGCTGCCTTGTGAAGATCTTGGAGCCGCCCTCCAGCACGCGCAGCTTGATCATCGTCTCCGAAGACACGTTTGTTGAAGATGACAACCAACAGACAACTCACAGAGCAGCGTGAACCAGGTCTCGGTGGGCTGCCGCGTGAAGATCTTGGAGCCGCCCTCCAGCACGCGCAGCTTGATCATCGTCTCCGAAGACACGTTTGTTGAAGATGACAACCAACAGACAACTCACAGAGCAGCGTGAACCAGGTCTCGGTGGGCTGCCTTGTGAAGATCTTGGAGCCGCCCTCCAGCACGCGCAGCTTGATCATCGTCTCCGAAGACACGTTTGTTGAAGATGACAACCAACAGACAACTCACAGAGCAGCGTGAACCAGGTCTCGGTGGGCTGCCGCGTGAAGATCTTGGAGCCGCCCTCCAGCACGCGCAGCTTGATCATCGTCTCCGAAGACACGTTTGTTGAAGATGACAACCAACAGACAACTCACAGAGCAGCGTGAACCAGGTCTCGGTGGGCTGCCGCGTGAAGATCTTGGAGCCGCCCTCCAGCACGCGCAGCTTGATCATCGTCTCCGAAGACACGTTTGTTGAAGATGACAACCAACAGACAACTCACAGAGCAGCGTGAACCAGGTCTCGGTGGGCTGCCGCGTGAAGATCTTGGAGCCGCCCTCCAGCACGCGCAGCTTGATCATCGTCTCCGAAGACACGTTTGTTGAAGATGACAACCAACAGACAACTCACAGAGCAGCGTGAACCAGGTCTCGGTGGGCTGCCGCGTGAAGATCTTGGAGCCGCCCTCCAGCACGCGCAGCTTGATCATCGTCTCCGAAGACACGTTTGTTGAAGATGACAACCAACAGACAACTCACAGAGCAGCGTGAACCAGGTCTCGGTGGGCTGCCGCGTGAAGATCTTGGAGCCGCCCTCCAGCACGCGCAGCTTGATCATCGTCTCCGAAGACACGTTTGTTGAAGATGACAACCAACAGACAACTCACAGAGCAGCGTGAACCAGGTCTCGGTGGGCTGCCGCGTGAAGATCTTGGAGCCGCCCTCCAGCACGCGCAGCTTGATCATCGTCTCCGAAGACACGTTTGTTGAAGATGACAACCAACAGACAACTCACAGAGCAGCGTGAACCAGGTCTCGGTGGGCTGCCGCGTGAAGATCTTGGAGCCGCCCTCCAGCACGCGCAGCTTGATCACCGTCTGCGACGACACGTTGATGCCTTGGCTGAAACATCCCCACACGTAAGCCTGTGCCTGTAATCTGGGCGACCACTTACAAAGATCGCTACATTCATTTAAGTACTTTGGGTACCTATTCGTGCAGGGTCTCTAGATCTGGAACAGTGTCGCATGCATAGTGTATTAGGGACTGCGTCCTACATTCGCCTAAACTTAGATCATATTTAATAATTAATTAAATATATTAAATTTTAACATTTCCCGTTATACGCAATGTGTATTTCAGAGTTGTATAACGTAACTGTTTATTATGTTATGATAACGTATGTTAGGGATGAGCTTGTAAAAGTGTTGTACAATATCAGTAGCCGCCTTGCAGGTCTCGACGACTCAAATAAACAGGCTTCCATTTGAAGTAAACTGATATCATTTTCAATAGGTACTGGTTACAGAAGTACAGTTGCCCAAAACGGTTAAGAGGTGTAGAAGTGGTGGTTATGGTATGGAGGCTGATGAGAGAGTCTCTTCTTCTTCCTGCCCTTATCCCACGTTATGTGGGGTCGGCACAACATGTTTTTCTCTTCCATTCTCCTCTATCTTTCGTCACCTCAGCACTCACTCCATTCTTTCTCATATCCTGTTTCACACAATCCATCCATCGCTTTTTGGGTCTACCATACGCTCTCCGTCCATCAACATTCATCCCTAACATTCTTTTGCCTATATGGCATTCATCCCTCCTCATCACATGCCCATACCACGCTAACCTACTACTTCTTATCTTCTCCGTTACTGGTGCTACTTTCAAACTTCCCCTAATATACTCATTCTTAATCCGATCCTTTCTCGTCACTCCACACATCCATCTCAACATTCTCATTTCCGCTGCATGCACTCTTCTTTCATCCGTCACTTTCGTCGCCCAGCATTCTGATCCATACATTACAACAGGTCTCACAATCGTCCTGTAAATTTTCCCCTTAAGTTTAAGAGGCATTCGTGAATCGCAAGTTGCTCCAGAGACCTGTCGCCATTTCATCCATCCCGCATTTATTCTATTTTTCACGTCACGGTCGATGCGTCCGTCGCTCTGGATAGTCTGGATCAATGACCCAAGGTACCGGAAGTCGGAGCAGACTGGTAGCAAAGATAGATATAACTCCGTAATAGATGTTTACAGTCTAAGGAAAAAACGTGCCTCGAAAATCAAGAAAATTTGATTCTCGTTCAGAGGGCGTCACTAGTTTTGGCCCACTGTCGTATAGATGGCGTTGACTGTTTCGTTTGTTATTTAACAATTTTAACGCATATCAGTGAAAGAACATGGGTCAAAATCATAAAAATAATTAATGCATTAAAAAAAATCATTTATCTATATTTAAATACATTTTATCATATTTTTATAAATCTTAATTTTTAGTTTTAAAGTGTGTCGACAGATGGCAGTGAATTTACTGGGGTTACAAAATTTACTATGACAGTACCGCTCTAGTATAAGTTACTCTATGCTGGTAGGGATACACCATCTAAGGCAATATGGGAAAAACTGGATAGACCACCGAAATCGCAGAACATGTGCTCCGTTTTGGTTCTGCTTATTTTCAGTCCCACACTTTCCAGCTTTTCTTGCCATTTTACCAGCCTGCTCTGGACCTCAAGTGCATTATCTCCGACAAGAACAATGTCATCGGCAAACAGCATACACCAGGGTGCCTCCTCCTGTATGTTCGATGCACGGAGTAGGATGGAGATGGCAAGTGGGCGTTCCCGTCTATCCGACAGTTAGTAGCGACCGACTCACTTTATGCACAGACTATGCTCAGTTGTTGTGTAAACTTCATGCTCGAATGACATTCACGTCGTACGTACGCTCGTCTAACAAAAATTGATAATTAAATTTAAAATGCCGTATTGTGCAGTATTAAGCTGCAGAAATCACAGCGGTTTAAAAAATCTTTCACGTGGAGGTATTTCCTATCACAGGTGGTTATTTATTTAAATATAATCCGATAAATACGAAAAATCTGTTTCTATTGCATTATTTACGAATGTTCGTTAAGTAAATCTATATTTTATCAGTTAGAACTTAGAGTTCACAATCCTTTGTCACTATTCTTTACGTTTATCTGGAATATTCGCTATCCTAAATGTCAAATAACTTCGCTACTCAGATGCTGCGCAATGTCGATATTTATATCGATAAAGTTAAAGTTACGATATTTCAAGTTTGATGTTTGGTAGTTCGGTAATAAATTATTATTTTAGACACGTTTCTAATTATTATTTGGGATAATCAATGTCTTAGTAAATATGGCAGCTCTGGTCATCAAGCACTAAGTTAAGTCGGGGTCATTTCATGGCAACCTTTCAAACCTTCGTATTCCTTTACATACGTTTTTGTTTTTTACACCCATCATATTTTCATCGTTAATATAATTAGACTAGGTACTTAATGCACTTATGCGTACAATGCATGCAATGTGCCATGAATAAACGTTTTATATTTTCTATTTCTTTATTATTAATTATTGTAGGTTACCACAAGATGCCGATATTAAAAATAAATGGGTCAATGCTACTGGGCAAGAAAATTAGTTTCCGCAAAAATATAGCACCATTTGCTAGGAGCATTTCTTAGAGAAAGATTTCTGGGGATAAAATTGCCATACATCTCATCTAGCGTCCACACGCCTAAAACTTAGTTACTAATTTAGTAATTATTAGTGACATTCGGGCTCACTTAATTAATAAAAAGTGTTCCGTACCACGCAAACTAGCGTGAAATATTGGAATTTTGCCGCCCCCCTTCCTGATTTGATAGGTCACAATCTTACAATCAAATCAAGTGGGATCGATGAGCCAGTTTCATGTATGCTTTCACACCATACAATTAATTTGACAATTTAATCAGGTTGTCCCGTCTAGATTGGCCTTAAATGCTGCTACAAGTAAATATATTGTTAAAGACGAATACTTACCTATGTAAGTAATTGCAGATTTGTGATTACAAAATAACAGCAATACCGAGTTAATAGACCTTTAAAGAACTATGATTTTATCTGTTTGACTTTAAGATATATTTAATGTTCACATTAATAACCTAGTTGGTCAATTAATAAGAAACAAATTTCTAGTTAGATATTTACATATTTATATTTACATATTTACATACATGTAGTTACATATTATTTTTCATACATTCACGATTATCACTACCTATATTATAATCATAAATAAAGTATCATCTAAATGTGTTAAAACATACGATAATGAAATATCAATACCTAACTGAACACACAAATATCGATAAAACACTCCGATTACACTGTCCCCTCCCTATATCGTCGAATGGAAAGAAGTTCCAACGGTTAGCTACTCGCAGGCGTGTAGAGGTCTCGAAAACACCAGTGTAACGTGACCGTGAGATCCGTAACAAACCATGCGTAATTAGACCTTACTTATACTGGTTTTTTAGCCCTTTTCGCCTGTAATAAGTGATTTTAAAATTATATAAAATAACGCCATCTGGTGTTGAGTAGTTGTATTAGGTGAACGTTGAGCGAGCTTTTGTGAGATGAATGAGATAATGAAAGAGTCGTATGTCATATAGCTTTGACATTATAATTTAAACCGTCACTCATGTAGCCTACAGTTGATATTCGTTCGAGAAATGTCCACCGGTAATAACTTTTTGGTATGGAAAGTTGCTACGAATCAGAGCAATTTTGTAAGTGTGTGATGTATTTTAACGTGGCTATGAATGTGTGAGTTTAGCGACACTGGTTTTCATACTAAATAGGAGTCATTTCACATCCACTAGTTTATTAATTCGTGGTTCGATGTCAGAGCATCCATAACTAAGGCTGATGAGAGAGTGATTTAGCAAAATTGAACAGTAAAAAGGTGGTTTAAATTTAGGTGCCTCTATAATTGGCCGCGATACAAATTATGCGGAGCGCTCCTATTGGTGCTTTAAAAAAGCCTCTACATACTAACCGAGCCCGACGGCTGCGTTTAGCTACTGCTAGGAATATTTTATATAAATAAAAAGTTGCGTTCGCAACAATATCCTTTCCTTAGTCGGACCGGCTCATTGTTTGTATCCATCTGTGTTCTGTTTCCTTGTCGGCACGGTCCCTTTGATTATTCATATTTGTTTTATTTCTTTGTCAGTGTCCGATTATTGTTAGCTTTAAGTAATAAAGTAATTTGTAGCCAGCGTGTGAAACGCAAGAATTCGACATCATGTGCACAGTTATGGGTTCGATTTACCGTTATGTTATCCCGATGTGCCTTCCCATAGCTGGGAAGTAGCGGCCATCAGGATACCTAGCATCATTCAGTTCTGAGTTAGACGTCAAGTCGAAAGGTTGTCTCGTACCAGTTTATCACAGGTCGAGCTTGATATCGCATCGCTCCCTACGTGTACGAGTTAGTATTTAAGGGTCGAGCCTGATTATATTATGTCGCTCCCTACTTGTATTGTTATTTGTGTTAGTTTAATCTTAGAGTTTTTTAAATAGATTAATTATAGTACGCATACCAAACTCCGACTGCCACCAGTATTAGATGTTTAGTTTGAGTTCTGAGTATTAGGGCTCCCAATAAGCCTCAATTGCTGATGTTGCCATATAGTTGCTGAATATAATATATAGGTATAGTGGTGCCGTTCCCCACCAGCGGCAGCGGCAGCAGCACCAGCTCCTTGCATTTCCCTCTTACAATTCTCATACATTCGCCGTCTCGCAACGATCACACCTTTTTCAGAAATCTTACCTAAGTAACTGTAGCTCTCTATTTAAAGTATGCGTGCGTTATTATCATAACATTGATCTATTTTTATGTTTTGTTTAATTGGACCCGGTTAGGGCTTTGGAATAAGTTTAACCGCTTGCAATGAGATCTTACTAGAGAGGATCAAATGTGTACTCCGCCGATTTCATGATGCTGTTTTCCAGCGACAAGTCTGTTGAAATTTTTCTGCAAGGCGGCAGGCAGCTGCATGATGAATTTTCTGAAAAGGAATACAAGTGTTGTTTGCAAACTTATATATCCACAGCAATAAGCTCTCTATCACAACTGTTTGGCTTTGAGTTTAAGCGGCGGCAACTATAACGGGGTCGTCGGGGTCAAATCAAATTATTTTCGGTGTCAATTTTTTCTCGTCCCCAAAATACGTGTCGGAGTAGTTTTTGTATAAAATCAAGTTTTATATATAATTTTTACCATATTATCTACAATGAGAGAGACATTTTTTTTCGTCTGGTAGAGAAGACACGGAGCTGAACAAAATTAGTGTTCAAAACTTCAAAATCAAGATAACTTGACTCAACTGTGGCTTCAACCTCGAGTATGGTCCCTGGTTGAGATTAAGTGCCTTCTCTCTGTAAGGGGACTAGACTAGAGGAGCTGTACGCTGTACCTATTCTCTGCAGACAGCCCAGCTGCCACAGCTTGCAGGGCGGAGGCACGTCATACTCGTCCTCGAATATAGTCCGTAGAGGGTTGGAACAGCCACAATGTCGCTCCATACACGTGTCCTGAAACATGACGGCCGTTAATGTACATTACTTCAAAGAGGGCTTAATTCCTATCTAAGTGAGATCTTAAATGTGGGAAAATACCTACAACTCTGTAAATACGTGAGCGCCAAGGAAGCAACTATAAAAATAAGCACCATGCACATCTTGCGGGAGTAGGAATCTATCACTCGCTCCCTCTAACGCATATATGCGTCCCTTGGACTGGCCTACGCTGTGGGCAAACTGGTGGAGCGCAGCGCAGATCACCGAGGAGGGTTTACTCCGCGCAGAGCACGCCGCGCCGACTCGATATATTATAATCCCCCGCGACACCGCGAGCTGCCGGCGCGCACTAGTAGGGAGCAGGGGGAGGGGGTCCGGGGGATGCCGCGACATGCCGGCGCCCATATAAAGTACCATGCACATCTTGCGGGAGTAGGAATCTATCACTCGCTCCCTCTAACGCATATATGCGTCCCTTGGACTGGCCTACGCTGTGGGCAAACTGGTGGAGCGCAGCGCAGATCACCGAGGAGGGTTTACTCCGCGCAGAGCACGCCGCGCCGACTCGATATATTATAATCCCCCGCGACACCGCGAGCTGCCGGCGCGCACTAGTAGGGAGCAGGGGGAGGGGGTCCGGGGGATGCCGCGACATGCCGGCGCCCATATAAAGTACCATGCACATCTTGCGGGAGTAGGAATCTATCACTCGCTCCCTCTAACGCATATATGCGTCCCTTGGACTGGCCTACGCTGTGGGCAAACTGGTGGAGCGCAGCGCAGATCACCGAGGAGGGTTTACTCCGCGCAGAGCACGCCGCGCCGACTCGATATATTATAATCCCCCGCGACACCGCGAGCTGCCGGCGCGCACTAGTAGGGAGCAGGGGGAGGGGGTCCGGGGGATGCCGCGACATGCCGGCGCCCATATAAAGTACCATGCACATCTTGCGGGAGTAGGAATCTATCACTCGCTCCCTCTAACGCATATATGCGTCCCTTGGACTGGCCTACGCTGTGGGCAAACTGGTGGAGCGCAGCGCAGATCACCGAGGAGGGTTTACTCCGCGCAGAGCACGCCGCGCCGACTCGATATATTATAATCCCCCGCGACACCGCGAGCTGCCGGCGCGCACTAGTAGGGAGCAGGGGGAGGGGGTCCGGGGGATGCCGCGACATGCCGGCGCCCATATAAAGTACCATGCACATCTTGCGGGAGTAGGAATCTATCACTCGCTCCCTCTAACGCATATATGCGTCCCTTGGACTGGCCTACGCTGTGGGCAAACTGGTGGAGCGCAGCGCAGATCACCGAGGAGGGTTTACTCCGCGCAGAGCACGCCGCGCCGACTCGATATATTATAATCCCCCGCGACACCGCGAGCTGCCGGCGCGCACTAGTAGGGAGCAGGGGGAGGGGGTCCGGGGGATGCCGCGACATGCCGGCGCCCATATAAAGTACCATGCACATCTTGCGGGAGTAGGAATCTATCACTCGCTCCCTCTAACGCATATATGCGTCCCTTGGACTGGCCTACGCTGTGGGCAAACTGGTGGAGCGCAGCGCAGATCACCGAGGAGGGTTTACTCCGCGCAGAGCACGCCGCGCCGACTCGATATATTATAATCCCCCGCGACACCGCGAGCTGCCGGCGCGCACTAGTAGGGAGCAGGGGGAGGGGGTCCGGGGGATGCCGCGACATGCCGGCGCCCATATAAAGTACCATGCACATCTTGCGGGAGTAGGAATCTATCACTCGCTCCCTCTAACGCATATATGCGTCCCTTGGACTGGCCTACGCTGTGGGCAAACTGGTGGAGCGCAGCGCAGATCACCGAGGAGGGTTTACTCCGCGCAGAGCACGCCGCGCCGACTCGATATATTATAATCCCCCGCGACACCGCGAGCTGCCGGCGCGCACTAGTAGGGAGCAGGGGGAGGGGGTCCGGGGGATGCCGCGACATGCCGGCGCCCATATAAAGTACCATGCACATCTTGCGGGAGTAGGAATCTATCACTCGCTCCCTCTAACGCATATATGCGTCCCTTGGACTGGCCTACGCTGTGGGCAAACTGGTGGAGCGCAGCGCAGATCACCGAGGAGGGTTTACTCCGCGCAGAGCACGCCGCGCCGACTCGATATATTATAATCCCCCGCGACACCGCGAGCTGCCGGCGCGCACTAGTAGGGAGCAGGGGGAGGGGGTCCGGGGGATGCCGCGACATGCCGGCGCCCATATAAAGTACCATGCACATCTTGCGGGAGTAGGAATCTATCACTCGCTCCCTCTAACGCATATATGCGTCCCTTGGACTGGCCTACGCTGTGGGCAAACTGGTGGAGCGCAGCGCAGATCACCGAGGAGGGTTTACTCCGCGCAGAGCACGCCGCGCCGACTCGATATATTATAATCCCCCGCGACACCGCGAGCTGCCGGCGCGCACTAGTAGGGAGCAGGGGGAGGGGGTCCGGGGGATGCCGCGACATGCCGGCGCCCATATAAAGTACCATGCACATCTTGCGGGAGTAGGAATCTATCACTCGCTCCCTCTAACGCATATATGCGTCCCTTGGACTGGCCTACGCTGTGGGCAAACTGGTGGAGCGCAGCGCAGATCACCGAGGAGGGTTTACTCCGCGCAGAGCACGCCGCGCCGACTCGATATATTATAATCCCCCGCGACACCGCGAGCTGCCGGCGCGCACTAGTAGGGAGCAGGGGGAGGGGGTCCGGGGGATGCCGCGACATGCCGGCGCCCATATAAAGTACCATGCACATCTTGCGGGAGTAGGAATCTATCACTCGCTCCCTCTAACGCATATATGCGTCCCTTGGACTGGCCTACGCTGTGGGCAAACTGGTGGAGCGCAGCGCAGATCACCGAGGAGGGTTTACTCCGCGCAGAGCACGCCGCGCCGACTCGATATATTATAATCCCCCGCGACACCGCGAGCTGCCGGCGCGCACTAGTAGGGAGCAGGGGGAGGGGGTCCGGGGGATGCCGCGACATGCCGGCGCCCATATAAAGTACCATGCACATCTTGCGGGAGTAGGAATCTATCACTCGCTCCCTCTAACGCATATATGCGTCCCTTGGACTGGCCTACGCTGTGGGCAAACTGGTGGAGCGCAGCGCAGATCACCGAGGAGGGTTTACTCCGCGCAGAGCACGCCGCGCCGACTCGATATATTATAATCCCCCGCGACACCGCGAGCTGCCGGCGCGCACTAGTAGGGAGCAGGGGGAGGGGGTCCGGGGGATGCCGCGACATGCCGGCGCCCATATAAAGTACCATGCACATCTTGCGGGAGTAGGAATCTATCACTCGCTCCCTCTAACGCATATATGCGTCCCTTGGACTGGCCTACGCTGTGGGCAAACTGGTGGAGCGCAGCGCAGATCACCGAGGAGGGTTTACTCCGCGCAGAGCACGCCGCGCCGACTCGATATATTATAATCCCCCGCGACACCGCGAGCTGCCGGCGCGCACTAGTAGGGAGCAGGGGGAGGGGGTCCGGGGGATGCCGCGACATGCCGGCGCCCATATAAAGTACCATGCACATCTTGCGGGAGTAGGAATCTATCACTCGCTCCCTCTAACGCATATATGCGTCCCTTGGACTGGCCTACGCTGTGGGCAAACTGGTGGAGCGCAGCGCAGATCACCGAGGAGGGTTTACTCCGCGCAGAGCACGCCGCGCCGACTCGATATATTATAATCCCCCGCGACACCGCGAGCTGCCGGCGCGCACTAGTAGGGAGCAGGGGGAGGGGGTCCGGGGGATGCCGCGACATGCCGGCGCCCATATAAAGTACCATGCACATCTTGCGGGAGTAGGAATCTATCACTCGCTCCCTCTAACGCATATATGCGTCCCTTGGACTGGCCTACGCTGTGGGCAAACTGGTGGAGCGCAGCGCAGATCACCGAGGAGGGTTTACTCCGCGCAGAGCACGCCGCGCCGACTCGATATATTATAATCCCCCGCGACACCGCGAGCTGCCGGCGCGCACTAGTAGGGAGCAGGGGGAGGGGGTCCGGGGGATGCCGCGACATGCCGGCGCCCATATAAAGTACCATGCACATCTTGCGGGAGTAGGAATCTATCACTCGCTCCCTCTAACGCATATATGCGTCCCTTGGACTGGCCTACGCTGTGGGCAAACTGGTGGAGCGCAGCGCAGATCACCGAGGAGGGTTTACTCCGCGCAGAGCACGCCGCGCCGACTCGATATATTATAATCCCCCGCGACACCGCGAGCTGCCGGCGCGCACTAGTAGGGAGCAGGGGGAGGGGGTCCGGGGGATGCCGCGACATGCCGGCGCCCATATAAAGTACCATGCACATCTTGCGGGAGTAGGAATCTATCACTCGCTCCCTCTAACGCATATATGCGTCCCTTGGACTGGCCTACGCTGTGGGCAAACTGGTGGAGCGCAGCGCAGATCACCGAGGAGGGTTTACTCCGCGCAGAGCACGCCGCGCCGACTCGATATATTATAATCCCCCGCGACACCGCGAGCTGCCGGCGCGCACTAGTAGGGAGCAGGGGGAGGGGGTCCGGGGGATGCCGCGACATGCCGGCGCCCATATAAAGTACCATGCACATCTTGCGGGAGTAGGAATCTATCACTCGCTCCCTCTAACGCATATATGCGTCCCTTGGACTGGCCTACGCTGTGGGCAAACTGGTGGAGCGCAGCGCAGATCACCGAGGAGGGTTTACTCCGCGCAGAGCACGCCGCGCCGACTCGATATATTATAATCCCCCGCGACACCGCGAGCTGCCGGCGCGCACTAGTAGGGAGCAGGGGGAGGGGGTCCGGGGGATGCCGCGACATGCCGGCGCCCATATAAAGTACCATGCACATCTTGCGGGAGTAGGAATCTATCACTCGCTCCCTCTAACGCATATATGCGTCCCTTGGACTGGCCTACGCTGTGGGCAAACTGGTGGAGCGCAGCGCAGATCACCGAGGAGGGTTTACTCCGCGCAGAGCACGCCGCGCCGACTCGATATATTATAATCCCCCGCGACACCGCGAGCTGCCGGCGCGCACTAGTAGGGAGCAGGGGGAGGGGGTCCGGGGGATGCCGCGACATGCCGGCGCCCATATAAAGTACCATGCACATCTTGCGGGAGTAGGAATCTATCACTCGCTCCCTCTAACGCATATATGCGTCCCTTGGACTGGCCTACGCTGTGGGCAAACTGGTGGAGCGCAGCGCAGATCACCGAGGAGGGTTTACTCCGCGCAGAGCACGCCGCGCCGACTCGATATATTATAATCCCCCGCGACACCGCGAGCTGCCGGCGCGCACTAGTAGGGAGCAGGGGGAGGGGGTCCGGGGGATGCCGCGACATGCCGGCGCCCATATAAAGTACCATGCACATCTTGCGGGAGTAGGAATCTATCACTCGCTCCCTCTAACGCATATATGCGTCCCTTGGACTGGCCTACGCTGTGGGCAAACTGGTGGAGCGCAGCGCAGATCACCGAGGAGGGTTTACTCCGCGCAGAGCACGCCGCGCCGACTCGATATATTATAATCCCCCGCGACACCGCGAGCTGCCGGCGCGCACTAGTAGGGAGCAGGGGGAGGGGGTCCGGGGGATGCCGCGACATGCCGGCGCCCATATAAAGTACCATGCACATCTTGCGGGAGTAGGAATCTATCACTCGCTCCCTCTAACGCATATATGCGTCCCTTGGACTGGCCTACGCTGTGGGCAAACTGGTGGAGCGCAGCGCAGATCACCGAGGAGGGTTTACTCCGCGCAGAGCACGCCGCGCCGACTCGATATATTATAATCCCCCGCGACACCGCGAGCTGCCGGCGCGCACTAGTAGGGAGCAGGGGGAGGGGGTCCGGGGGATGCCGCGACATGCCGGCGCCCATATAAAGTACCATGCACATCTTGCGGGAGTAGGAATCTATCACTCGCTCCCTCTAACGCATATATGCGTCCCTTGGACTGGCCTACGCTGTGGGCAAACTGGTGGAGCGCAGCGCAGATCACCGAGGAGGGTTTACTCCGCGCAGAGCACGCCGCGCCGACTCGATATATTATAATCCCCCGCGACACCGCGAGCTGCCGGCGCGCACTAGTAGGGAGCAGGGGGAGGGGGTCCGGGGGATGCCGCGACATGCCGGCGCCCATATAAAGTACCATGCACATCTTGCGGGAGTAGGAATCTATCACTCGCTCCCTCTAACGCATATATGCGTCCCTTGGACTGGCCTACGCTGTGGGCAAACTGGTGGAGCGCAGCGCAGATCACCGAGGAGGGTTTACTCCGCGCAGAGCACGCCGCGCCGACTCGATATATTATAATCCCCCGCGACACCGCGAGCTGCCGGCGCGCACTAGTAGGGAGCAGGGGGAGGGGGTCCGGGGGATGCCGCGACATGCCGGCGCCCATATAAAGTACCATGCACATCTTGCGGGAGTAGGAATCTATCACTCGCTCCCTCTAACGCATATATGCGTCCCTTGGACTGGCCTACGCTGTGGGCAAACTGGTGGAGCGCAGCGCAGATCACCGAGGAGGGTTTACTCCGCGCAGAGCACGCCGCGCCGACTCGATATATTATAATCCCCCGCGACACCGCGAGCTGCCGGCGCGCACTAG
Source organism: Cydia strobilella (assembly GCF_947568885.1). NCBI lineage: Eukaryota > Metazoa > Arthropoda > Insecta > Lepidoptera > Tortricidae > Cydia > Cydia strobilella. Next base: position 58,316 of record NC_086045.1, read on the forward strand.
TAGGGAGCAGGGGGAGGGGGTCCGGGGGATGCCGCGACATGCCGGCGCCCATATAAAGTACCATGCACATCTTGCGGGAGTAGGAATCTATCACTCGCTCCCTCTAACGCATATATGCGTCCCTTGGACTGGCCTACGCTGTGGGCAAACTGGTGGAGCGCAGCGCAGATCACCGAGGAGGGTTTACTCCGCGCAGAGCACGCCGCGCCGACTCGATATATTATAATCCCCCGCGACACCGCGAGCTGCCGGCGCGCACTAGTAGGGAGCAGGGGGAGGGGGTCCGGGGGATGCCGCGACATGCCGGCGCCCATATAAAGTACCATGCACATCTTGCGGGAGTAGGAATCTATCACTCGCTCCCTCTAACGCATATATGCGTCCCTTGGACTGGCCTACGCTGTGGGCAAACTGGTGGAGCGCAGCGCAGATCACCGAGGAGGGTTTACTCCGCGCAGAGCACGCCGCGCCGACTCGATATATTATAATCCCCCGCGACACCGCGAGCTGCCGGCGCGCACTAGTAGGGAGCAGGGGGAGGGGGTCCGGGGGATGCCGCGACATGCCGGCGCCCATATAAAGTACCATGCACATCTTGCGGGAGTAGGAATCTATCACTCGCTCCCTCTAACGCATATATGCGTCCCTTGGACTGGCCTACGCTGTGGGCAAACTGGTGGAGCGCAGCGCAGATCACCGAGGAGGGTTTACTCCGCGCAGAGCACGCCGCGCCGACTCGATATATTATAATCCCCCGCGACACCGCGAGCTGCCGGCGCGCACTAGTAGGGAGCAGGGGGAGGGGGTCCGGGGGATGCCGCGACATGCCGGCGCCCATATAAAGTACCATGCACATCTTGCGGGAGTAGGAATCTATCACTCGCTCCCTCTAACGCATATATGCGTCCCTTGGACTGGCCTACGCTGTGGGCAAACTGGTGGAGCGCAGCGCAGATCACCGAGGAGGGTTTACTCCGCGCAGAGCACGCCGCGCCGACTCGATATATTATAATCCCCCGCGACACCGCGAGCTGCCGGCGCGCACTAGTAGGGAGCAGGGGGAGGGGGTCCGGGGGATGCCGCGACATGCCGGCGCCCATATAAAGTACCATGCACATCTTGCGGGAGTAGGAATCTATCACTCGCTCCCTCTAACGCATATATGCGTCCCTTGGACTGGCCTACGCTGTGGGCAAACTGGTGGAGCGCAGCGCAGATCACCGAGGAGGGTTTACTCCGCGCAGAGCACGCCGCGCCGACTCGATATATTATAATCCCCCGCGACACCGCGAGCTGCCGGCGCGCACTAGTAGGGAGCAGGGGGAGGGGGTCCGGGGGATGCCGCGACATGCCGGCGCCCATATAAAGTACCATGCACATCTTGCGGGAGTAGGACTCGCTGGAGACACACGAGCCGGTGACCAGCTCCTCGGAGTTGGAGGCCTGGACGGCCGTGAAGGTGAGCTGCGCGGTGTACTCGGAGCCGGGCACGAGGGTCACCGTGTTCACCATCTCTTCGCCTTCGTACATCGTGAAGAACTGGAAATTATGTATTCGTAATGATTAGAAATAAAGAAAAAGTGGACAACTTTTTTGTCGAAAATTTAATTGCTCGCGCAAACTTTTATCGCGGACTGTAATTTCTTTTAACGGTCGAGTCGAGTAATAAATTAATAATCATCGAGACAATTTTAAGAAACCCAAACGAGTAACCTAAGGTTACATTATTTTTTTAACACAGAGTTTCTTTAGCTATCTCTGATCTCCAACATCAGGTCGGCTCGGGATTCGAACCCGGGACTTGTACCGTCGTAGGTAGGTTCACTGCTGACTAGGCTCAGCCTAGAAGAGAACAGAACACGAGATCACCTCGCAGCCAAAGAACACATCGGGCTTGGAGCACTGCAGCACCATGCGGAACGTCTTGCTGCTGTCCAGCATCGCTATCGGGGACTTCGGCGGCTTCAACCTTCAACAATATAATCATCATCATTATCATTCGCTTGCTTCCATTCACTTTTGGGGCCAGCGTCAGACGACGAAAAATTTATTGACCGGTTTGTGTTAAAATTGTTGTAAACATTTTCCGTCATCACCATCAGATCCAAACTTATTGATGACAATGGGATCAACTAGAATGTATAGGTAACCCTTGTAAACAAAAATAGAAAAAATTAAAAAATAGACCCAACAGTCATCGAGTAAATAAACGGTCAACACACATAAAAATCAAATTCCAACGAATTGAGAACCTTTTTTTCTTCGAAGGGTTAATTTTTAAAATTAACTTATCCCCTAACTAGATAGAAAAGGCGACCGCTTACTTATTAAACTTCATCACGCAACAAACTCCATAAATGGTGAGTTCCCTATGGAACAGCTCGTCACAAGGTATTCCCTTCTTCTGCCACCGACACTTCTTGGCGAACTCCCCGCACGGGGGCGTGTTCCTATACAGAGCCTCCAAGAGCGTCACGTTGTGGGACTTGAGCAGAGCGTCCAAAAGCATCAGGTTCTCGGGCTTGGTCTCCTTGCTTTGGAGGATGTTGGAGAAGGTGCCAGTGAGGCGGCGGATGATTGCATTGTCTGCTGACCTGGAAGGAAGGTTGCTTGAGTACCTACTACCCACGTGACCCACGTCATCATACAAGCTGTATATAAAACTGGATGTAAGCAAGTTACATCGTAAGGAAAACACGAGGGCTCTGATAGGACTCACAAGTTTCTGACAAGAAGGAGGGCCACGCTCGCCGGCGGGAGACAGACGGCCACGGCGGGTAGTGCAGCCGGCGCCGAGGTGGCCGACCGGACGGTCAGCAACGCCGGCACTTGCAGGAAGCGCGCCCACAGCACGGCGCACAGCGTCCCCGCGCAGCACGCGCTGGCCACGCACCAGCTCACCCAGCATACGCTGCAACATATGTACGAGTATACATGTATCAACGATACACAACGACGGTAAATGTTGGTGGAATACTAGGTAATATTACAAAAGTCTTGAAACTTAGGTTTTTTACGGCCACAGTGCGCAGGTGCGTGGGACCCCCAAACGCGCGGGGCCCGTGGCTTTTGCTACTTTTGCCACGTGCTAGTCCGCCACTGGGTCAATTAATTGCTGTTAATTAGAGATTTCGATATGCATCGACACGAAATCGACACATTTAGTGTCTGCAGTAAAAATAGAGCCAGACATTTGCGTGCTAGGGTGCATGGCTAATAGCTAGGCGGGGCTGTAACTAGCTACCACTCCGTTCTAAAACATCCCAACTCCATATACGGTTTAACCACAGGTTTAACCCTTTCAACGCCACGCCTACCGTGTGCGGCGCGTCGTCGTGTATCTTGTCTGAATGCACGAAGGTTGATATTGGGCTGAAGCGGCGCGCGTCACCTGACGTGTTTGGCGGTAACAGGGTTAAAGGGACTTAAGCCATTTTGGAATGTACTTACACGTAAAGCACGTGTAAGCTTGTAACTGATGCACATGCACCGGTTGCAGTCGCGTTGGTAATATTGATTTTACAGTGTAACTGCACATTGAGTTTTAAAATGTTTAAACAGATTGTGATATTTAGTTACATGCGTGTAAGATAAGTAATAAGTTAAATTAAATTAGAAAAAATCCTAAAATGTTTTTATATCAAATCACTATAAAAAGAAGAATATATTATACATAATATAAACGACTAGATAATATTTGTAATTAAATATTATTAGTTAATTAGATGTGGGTACCTAATGTGCCTATTCACGAAAGCACATCCTCCGTTTTCATTATGTTATTATTTTGTACATAATGTGCTATGTTACAAGTCTTCCTCGTACTCCTGAAAGTAGTCGAAAACTTATATACGAATTACGTATTTTTCGTTTTACCTATTTGTCGAAAAAAAAAAACATAAAATGCATTGTGACAAGGAAGTTAAGATCCGAGCTCGGTAACGATTTTGGAGCAAACATGTAAAATTGATAGATTATTAGTCGTTAAAATAATACACGTTTTGTTACGTAATATCTGAATAACAAGTATTGGTTTCTATCAGCACGTCTTCTCAGTTTATTTTAGAAGGGGTAGTGGTAAATTATACAAATTGATGTATAAGAATAGTTTCAGCAAATGTTGTAGATTATTTAAGTATCAAAATTACGTTGAAATTAAGTCGATTTTCAGAGAAAATGTTACTTGCTTTGAAGTAATTTCGTCTAACTTTAATTTTAACTACTTCAGTCATAATAATAAAAAATGTAGTCTGTGAAAGGTGGAGTACAGGATATGTGTAATACAAAAATACCATTTTTAGCCGTCCAAACCTTACGAAATTTACAAATAAGAGCGACAAAATCAGCGCTTTACGCGCGTTTACCTAAACGTCTTGAGCGTAGCGAGGGACTCAAAAACACGAGATGTAAAATAACTTTGCGCTCATGTTGCACACATAATTTTTCACCTCAGTAGTGAGAACATATTAGAGAGTAAAATGTATTCGATGTGTCGAATTACACAAAATAATACAGAAACAAAAAAAATATAATTGTAATAAAAGTATGAACTGCTTGTGAAAATAGGCTTGTTCTAGCTGCTGAGGTGAAAATATAATTATACTTCTTATATTTTTTTTCTAATATAAAAATTTTATTAAAATGTTATCAAAATTCACAGACAGGGTTCAAACAAGGTGCGTTTGTGTGATGATCAAAATGAGTAGGTCATACAATCATAAAACTCACCGATCAGAATGGAATCCCGAGCAGAGATACTTGAAGCCGTGCAGCGTCGTCGTCATGAAGAAATGCTTCGTAGCGCGTCCCAGCCCTGATCTTATCATGATGAATACTTGACTTGACGTCCACAAAACTAAGGTAATTTCACGTCGAAACACATTTACAATACTCTCCCACAATTTAAACTTTTTTGGAAAACGCCGTAAATCACGTCAAACTCACTCAAACCGTTCAAGCGTAATCACGAGTTAACAAAACCGCCAATTTGCTCATGGTCAGATATAATTGTAGGTTAGAATTGACAATAATATAAGTGTCGAGCGAGTTTTAGAGTAGGTAATGGTATTTTAAACGCGCCTCACTCCTGTTTGAAGCTCGCGGTCGGTCAGTGGGTGACAGTGGGTCGTGGTCGTGGGAGCGATCACAGATCGGGTACTAGATGCAGCATTTAAGAGTGGATCAACTTTATTTTATTATTCTGTCACGTTGTCTAAGCGACCATAATGGTAAAGTTTGTTAGAAGAAATGTTGTACCACTTTATACAGATAGCCTATTCGTCTGAGCCCTTTATTGCGTCTGAGATCGAGACGTCCCATCAGCAGATCTCCGAATAGGGTAATTATAATCTCGTCCAGTTTAACCCTAAAGTCTGCGCGTTTTCCGCTAAGTAGATAATCCCCATTTGTCACGGTGCCAAAGTTTCAGGGCATACTCGCCATTGTCGTTGGGACCGTGTTTGGTGTTGACATTACAAATGAAGTCCAGTTTCGCAGTCATCTGCAACATAAAACCAAACTGGCCTCCAATCCATGAAGCTTGAGGTGCAAACAGTAGGTACTTACTGTTATTGACTATGTATTTCTACTTAAGATTCTATTGTCATTTAATTAATTAGCTGTTGGATCTTCAATAAATAAAGAGCAGAATATGGAATGAGTTACCGTTACCTCAGGGCAGGGCATTTCCTTTGAGCTACGACATTGTTTTCACAAAACGGGCTCTGATGCATGGCAGTGATCTATGGCGGCGATAGGGATCTGGATGTTAATCGATGTCTGCTGCCGAGGGCTGCATGGTTTGACCCTGACGGGAGGTTAATGGTGGTACAGTCGAGGGCATATTAACAATGGAAAGTTGTCAGCCTAGCGGTACGGGGTTGCAAGTTCAAACCCCGGCTCGTAGACGGGTAGGGTTGTGACGATTTTGGTATGATCGTCAATAATTTTGTTAATTTACCAGTCAGCTGGGAAAAAAGTAACTTGAATAGTAATTTCTACATTTGTCTACGTAAATATACTAAAATTCTGTACCTAAATACGCTGTATTAGTCATAAGATCAAACTATAAGAAAAAGGGAAAGTGTCACAACCGGCCACACCCCATGGACGGTAGTGACAGGCATAAACATATACCAAAATGGTTTATAATGACTTTTATTGTTAAAAATATGTACCTAACATAACACTACAATACGTCCTTTTAAACAAAGTCAGTTAACACTAATCTCAACTAAACTAAAATCTGCGATCACTATGTAATATTCATAATGTATACTGTATAAACTCTAGGTACATGTTTTGTCTTGATGCACCATAATATGTTTTTATTGAATTCCGTTAACTTCGGATTATGGTTAAGTACGTTTAAGAAAACTAAGCGGCATACTTAATTTTCTAAAAGAAAAAACAACATTTTTTAATATAAAAAGTAATTAAGTAAATGTTGCATTTAGCGTTGTTGTGCATACGCCCTTTACAAAGTTGAATGTAATTGATATTGAATGATCACGGACAATCGTTGGCACGGTGACTGGTGAGGAAACTGGCCAATTAGGCTATTTATTTTTCACCTCAGCAGCTCGAACAAGCCTACTTTCGTCACTCCCTGGAGTGAAACAAAGTAGCTTTTTAATTTAGTGAAGGCCATGAACTGCCATTTCATACTATTCTTTTTTTCTCTGTATTATTCTGTGCAATTCGAAATACATTTAAACCTTCAATATGTTCTCACTACTGAGGTGAAAAATTATGTGTGCAACACGAGAGCAAACTTATTTTACATCTCGTGTTTTTGAGTCCCTCGTTACGCTCAAGATTCTAACTTAGAATCACTCGCTTCGCTTGTGATTCAATTATTGAATCTTTCGCTTTCTCGGGACTCAAAATAAACACTCGCAAGAAAAACCAACTTTCCTCTCTTGTTGCACACTATCACCCTTTTATTGCAATAAGGTAAAAAATTAAGTGTGGTCGCTGGCTGCATGAGTGAGTGAAATAAAAGAACAAAGCGGTTTAGTAGGTAACATATTATATTATGATATTAAAGTATTTATAATTTCAGACATCTTAAGAATATTAATCATCATCATATTATACCGTCGTGATTAGGTAGGTACTCTAATATGTACCTAAAATTAGAAAAAAATAACTCATTATGTAAGAAAAAATACTCTTCAGGATGAAACGATTCCTAACGTAATATCTTTTTAAAATAATGATTTGTCAAAACGACCGTGGATTATTCGTACACGACAGGAATACACAATTGTCTAATCTTCACATTAGTTCATCCGATCACCACGCGTTTACATATATTTTAACTAATAGGCATTATACGTTAATTAAAGTAACGATAATCTTAATAGTCTTAGTACATTGACAAACCAAACATAATATGTCAGAAGACATAAAGTTACATACACTTCATTCTATAATCATATCAATTATACAAATATGAAAGTCCGCTGTATAAAAATATACGTACTATACTATTATACATTTTAATTACTTACTCTAGTAATTTTAAATATTTTTAGGAAATCTACAACTCTATTATAATATACAGTTTCCGACGTTAGGAGCATGACAAATAATAATAAAATTGCACATAAAAATAATATAAAAAAATAATTTAATTAATGTCATTTCATAAAGAGATTACCATTCCATCAAATTTATTGCGAACGGTCATTTTTCGTCAAAAATGTCATCTTTATACCTACAAGCTTTTATCGCTAGCAGGCAAGACAACTTGACTTATCAAACCATTGGAGCAAACCCAAACACAATTAGGTTGCGTTGTTTTTTTACCGAGTTCCTATGGTCTCCTGTGTCCATCATCAGATCAGCTCGATGGTAGCATAATATTGCATTGTCACCCGACTTACATAATATATGTAGGAGTCATCATCATTAACTTAAGAGTCTCTCTCTTCTTCTTCCGTCTTAAGAGATTCTCTTGTCGGTGGAGTATCTTCCAGCTTTCCCTATCCCGCGCCAGTTCTTTGACTTTTTGATACGACACGACCCCTACTTTTTCTTTCACTTGATCTAAAAAGCTGCGTCTGGGTTTTCCTCTACCCCGCTTCCTTCCTATCCGCCCCTCCAGGATAGTTTTAAAGAAGTAGTCGTATGTAGGAGTAAGTATGTGAAATTTCAGCTCCATCGAATAATGGGAAGTGGGTCTAATTAAGCTAAGCTTGCAAGATTTGATCTGAATGTACATACGTTGCAAGTTAAATAAAAGCTTGTAAAAATTCAGAATTTTATTTGGTAACTGTACAATTTTCTTTGATAAAATATGCTTTTCTAATTAGCAAAACGACAGCACTGCAATGATACATTTATCATTTGCATCAAAATCATTATTTAGCATTTGTTTATTTTGTCGTCAACAATCATTGACAGTCGATTTTAAAACTACTTTTTACAAGTTTATCTTGAAATTGCACGTTTATGACCAAAAGATACACTAGCAACATGATTTCTATTAATTATAAAATTAATTAAGTATATAATTGAAATAAAATGTTATATATTTTGATTATATTTGTAAAAAAATGTTTTCTCAATTGAAATTTGAAGACACATTAAGTAATAAAATCATATCATTATCAGATAATTTCACTCCGCTTAGCTGTCCGTCCGTCTGCAAAGAAAAATGTGTAACTGAATATTTACACTATTGCATTACATTACATTGTTTCATACCAGTATTATAATCAATTAAAGTATCAACACTTACACAAGAGTTACAAACGAGATCGAACACATTTACGCGTTCAATTATTTTAAAATACGCCAATCAAATTAGATTTTTTCGAAGAATTAATTCCCAATTGTTTTTTTGTATAATCATGTAAAAAAATCTGAAAAGTCTGGTAGCGCCATTGTAATTAAAGGTGGTTTCCTTCTATGTACAGTCGAGTTCATAAATATGTACATATTTCTTCACCTTAATCCATTGCAATAAGGTGAAAAAATTTAGACATATTTATGAACTCGGCTGTACATCGAGTGGCAATCCAAGGACAAAATTGTCTCCAAAGGCTCCCAAAATGTATACATAGTTCTCTCGGCGCACACTACGAGTTCGTAGCTTTTAGCGTCGAGACACTAGGCCCGCGGGGTATGGGGTATGGGGTAGGGGGGCACGGGGGTTCCACATACAAGGCGCTCAGCAAACGCCTAAGGGAGGCCACAGGTGAGCCTCGCGCGGGCAGCTTTCTCGCGCAAAGATTGGCCATAGCAATCCAGCGCGGGAACGCTGCCCGCGTGATGGGCATTGGGCACCCTACCAAAAGGGCATAAAATTTTGATAGGTATTTTTAATTTCTAGCTTTAGTTATTTTTATTGTAGTTAGTTTTAGTTTTATATTCATGTTATAAAAATATTTTTGTTGTCTTACAACTCGTAATAGTCGTAATAAACTTTCACGTCATATTTTATTTTAACCATGAAATTTTTACATAACATTAACGTTATCATAATTATAAAGGATTTGTATTTATAACGTCACAAGTTACGCAATAATTAGCTACCTGCATGAATATTTAACAAGATGTCAATCGATTCGACTTCCCGCGGGATGTGGATTTAAATGTAGAAACATAAACCTGCTATCTATAGCACAATCGGAATAGGACAAAATGCGAAATCTCTTGGACAGTGATAAAATTTAACCTACGTATCAAATTTCATCACTGTGCAAGAGATTTCGCAGTTTGTCTTATTCCGATGTGTTACTAATGTAACGCAGAAATTTCCTAATTCTCAATACAAATTTAGCGCGTGCACTGGCAGGTAAAAACACCCCATACAAAACCAGCACACGAAGCTGTGCCGAAATGTTTGTATGAAATTTCACTATAGACCTCTCGTCTAGCCGCGTCCGAGACGTGATACTTCCCAGCCTAATAAATATGCAGAACATAATATCAATATTTCATTGCATGGTTGAAAACAAGTACCTACATGCAGGGCACACGGCAAGCAAGCAATTAACATGTGGCTCTACAGACAGGACAGCTTCCTGTAGAAGAGAGCCAGGTGTCGGGCGGAGTGCCGGCGGCGGAGGCGCGCGCGGCCCACCAGCGCGCCATGCACGAGCTGCACCACAGCACTCTGTGTCTGTCTTATACATACAATATAATACACTACCTGCGTGCAGGGCACACGTCGAGCAAGCAACATGTAGATCTACAGACGGGACAGCTTCCTCTAGAAGAGAGCCAGGTGTCGGGCGGAGTGCCGGCGGCGGAGGCGCGCGCGGCCCACCAGCGCGCCATGCACGAGCTGCACCACAGCACTCTGTGTCTGTCTTATACATACAATATAATACACTACCTGCGTGCAGGGCACACGTCGAGCAAGCAACATGTAGATCTACAGACGGGACAGCTTCCTCTAGAAGAGAGCCAGGTGTCGGGCGGAGTGCCGGCGGCGGAGGCGCGCGCGGCCCACCAGCGCGCCATGCACGAGCTGCACCACAGCACTCTGTGTCTGTCTTATACATACAATATAATACACTACCTGCGTGCAGGGCACACGTCGAGCAAGCAACATGTAGATCTACAGACGGGACAGCTTCCTCTAGAAGAGAGCCAGGTGTCGGGCGGAGTGCCGGCGGCGGAGGCGCGCGCGGCCCACCAGCGCGCCATGCACGAGCTGCACCACAGCGCTCTGTCTCTGTCTTATACTTACAATATAATACACTACCTGCGTGCAGGGCACACGTCGAGCAAGCAACATGTAGATCTACAGACGGGACAGCTTCCTCTAGAAGAGAGCCAGGTGTCGGGCGGAGTGCCGGCGGCGGAGGCGCGCGCGGCCCACCAGCGCGCCATGCACGAGCTGCACCACAGCACTCTGTGTCTGTCTTATACATACAATATAATACACTACCTGCGTGCAGGGCACACGTCGAGCAAGCAACATGTAGATCTACAGACGGGACAGCTTCCTCTAGAAGAGAGCCAGGTGTCGGGCGGAGTGCCGGCGGCGGAGGCGCGCGCGGCCCACCAGCGCGCCATGCACGAGCTGCACCACAGCACTCTGTGTCTGTCTTATACATACAATATAATACACTACCTGCGTGCAGGGCACACGTCGAGCAAGCAACATGTAGATCTACAGACGGGACAGCTTCCTCTAGAAGAGAGCCAGGTGTCGGGCGGAGTGCCGGCGGCGGAGGCGCGCGCGGCCCACCAGCGCGCCATGCACGAGCTGCACCACAGCACTCTGTGTCTGTCTTATACATACAATATAATACACTACCTGCGTGCAGGGCACACGTCGAGCAAGCAACATGTAGATCTACAGACGGGACAGCTTCCTCTAGAAGAGAGCCAGGTGTCGGGCGGAGTGCCGGCGGCGGAGGCGCGCGCGGCCCACCAGCGCGCCATGCACGAGCTGCACCACAGCGCTCTGTCTCTGTCTTATACTTACAATATAATACACTACCTGCGTGCAGGGCACACGTCGAGCAAGCAACATGTAGATCTACAGACGGGACAGCTTCCTCTAGAAGAGAGCCAGGTGTCGGGCGGAGTGCCGGCGGCGGAGGCGCGCGCGGCCCACCAGCGCGCCATGCACGAGCTGCACCACAGCACTCTGTGTCTGTCTTATACATACAATATAATACACTACCTGCGTGCAGGGCACACGTCGAGCAAGCAACATGTAGATCTACAGACGGGACAGCTTCCTCTAGAAGAGAGCCAGGTGTCGGGCGGAGTGCCGGCGGCGGAGGCGCGCGCGGCCCACCAGCGCGCCATGCACGAGCTGCACCACAGCGCTCTGTCTCTGTCTTATACTTACAATATAATACACTACCTGCGTGCAGGGCACACGTCGAGCAAGCAACATGTAGATCTACAGACGGGACAGCTTCCTCTAGAAGAGAGCCAGGTGTCGGGCGGAGTGCCGGCGGCGGAGGCGCGCGCGGCCCACCAGCGCGCCATGCACGAGCTGCACCACAGCACTCTGTGTCTGTCTTATACATACAATATAATACACTACCTGCGTGCAGGGCACACGTCGAGCAAGCAACATGTAGATCTACAGACGGGACAGCTTCCTCTAGAAGAGAGCCAGGTGTCGGGCGGAGTGCCGGCGGCGGAGGCGCGCGCGGCCCACCAGCGCGCCATGCACGAGCTGCACCACAGCACTCTGTGTCTGTCTTATACATACAATATAATACACTACCTGCGTGCAGGGCACACGTCGAGCAAGCAACATGTAGATCTACAGACGGGACAGCTTCCTCTAGAAGAGAGCCAGGTGTCGGGCGGAGTGCCGGCGGCGGAGGCGCGCGCGGCCCACCAGCGCGCCATGCACGAGCTGCACCACAGCACTCTGTGTCTGTCTTATACATACAATATAATACACTACCTGCGTGCAGGGCACACGTCGAGCAAGCAACATGTAGATCTACAGACGGGACAGCTTCCTCTAGAAGAGAGCCAGGTGTCGGGCGGAGTGCCGGCGGCGGAGGCGCGCGCGGCCCACCAGCGCGCCATGCACGAGCTGCACCACAGCGCTCTGTCTCTGTCTTATACTTACAATATAATACACTACCTGCGTGCAGGGCACACGTCGAGCAAGCAACATGTAGATCTACAGACGGGACAGCTTCCTCTAGAAGAGAGCCAGGTGTCGGGCGGAGTGCCGGCGGCGGAGGCGCGCGCGGCCCACCAGCGCGCCATGCACGAGCTGCACCACAGCACTCTGTGTCTGTCTTATACATACAATATAATACACTACCTGCGTGCAGGGCACACGTCGAGCAAGCAACATGTAGATCTACAGACGGGACAGCTTCCTCTAGAAGAGAGCCAGGTGTCGGGCGGAGTGCCGGCGGCGGAGGCGCGCGCGGCCCACCAGCGCGCCATGCACGAGCTGCACCACAGCACTCTGTGTCTGTCTTATACATACAATATAATACACTACCTGCGTGCAGGGCACACGTCGAGCAAGCAACATGTAGATCTACAGACGGGACAGCTTCCTCTAGAAGAGAGCCAGGTGTCGGGCGGAGTGCCGGCGGCGGAGGCGCGCGCGGCCCACCAGCGCGCCATGCACGAGCTGCACCACAGCACTCTGTGTCTGTCTTATACATACAATATAATACACTACCTGCGTGCAGGGCACACGTCGAGCAAGCAACATGTAGATCTACAGACGGGACAGCTTCCTCTAGAAGAGAGCCAGGTGTCGGGCGGAGTGCCGGCGGCGGAGGCGCGCGCGGCCCACCAGCGCGCCATGCACGAGCTGCACCACAGCACTCTGTGTCTGTCTTATACATACAATATAATACACTACCTGCGTGCAGGGCACACGTCGAGCAAGCAACATGTAGATCTACAGACGGGACAGCTTCCTCTAGAAGAGAGCCAGGTGTCGGGCGGAGTGCCGGCGGCGGAGGCGCGCGCGGCCCACCAGCGCGCCATGCACGAGCTGCACCACAGCGCTCTGTCTCTGTCTTATACTTACAATATAATACACTACCTGCGTGCAGGGCACACGTCGAGCAAGCAACATGTAGATCTACAGACGGGACAGCTTCCTCTAGAAGAGAGCCAGGTGTCGGGCGGAGTGCCGGCGGCGGAGGCGCGCGCGGCCCACCAGCGCGCCATGCACGAGCTGCACCACAGCACTCTGTGTCTGTCTTATACATACAATATAATACACTACCTGCGTGCAGGGCACACGTCGAGCAAGCAACATGTAGATCTACAGACGGGACAGCTTCCTCTAGAAGAGAGCCAGGTGTCGGGCGGAGTGCCGGCGGCGGAGGCGCGCGCGGCCCACCAGCGCGCCATGCACGAGCTGCACCACAGCACTCTGTGTCTGTCTTATACATACAATATAATACACTACCTGCGTGCAGGGCACACGTCGAGCAAGCAACATGTAGATCTACAGACGGGACAGCTTCCTCTAGAAGAGAGCCAGGTGTCGGGCGGAGTGCCGGCGGCGGAGGCGCGCGCGGCCCACCAGCGCGCCATGCACGAGCTGCACCACAGCGCTCTGTCTCTGTCTTATACTTACAATATAATACACTACCTGCGTGCAGGGCACACGTCGAGCAAGCAACATGTAGATCTACAGACGGGACAGCTTCCTCTAGAAGAGAGCCAGGTGTCGGGCGGAGTGCCGGCGGCGGAGGCGCGCGCGGCCCACCAGCGCGCCATGCACGAGCTGCACCACAGCACTCTGAGGATTCAATAACACGTAAGAATCCGTCTAAAACTTCTCTCTTTTGAGTTACACAATGGAGCTTATAGCAATCGGATTAGGACTAAACTCGAAATCTCTTGAACAGTTATGAAATTTAGTACATATGTTATTAAAGGTATCTTTTTCATGTCCACACTATTTGACATTTGGGGACCTCGAGGAATCGCAGCCATCTTGGAAAATGTGGACCATCTCGGAGAAATTTGCGTTTTACTCTAAATATACGTTCTCTATGAAAATATGGTGTAAGGGAACATTATAGCTTATTAAATTCTACACAAAATAGTCCTAGATATCTTTGCGGAAAAAATACATCTTGTTATATAAAATAATTGCTGAATCCAAATTTAGCGCTTATCCAGTATTCTGAGCTACAGGGTGTACTGATTATCAGTATTTAAAACCATAAACCTACTTTCTGTTTGTCGCAGTCGAGTAAAATTTTTATATTGGGGTAGAACGTGTACAAATGAATGGACAAAAGTGGAATTAATATTCCTCCAAGTTTCCTATTAAGAAAATATCCCCTGAAAGCATACATACCAAATTGCAGGACTGTTCTAGAGATTTCGAGGTTAGTCCTAATCCGATTGTGCTATTATAAAACAAAATAGAGCAAAAACAAGTTTTGTATGTAAAACCTATATTCGCTGTATTTTTTTATTTTATTTATTTGGAGATCCAACAGCTGTGACATTAACATAAAAATTATAGTTGATACAGGAAGCCAATTATAGGAACTCACAGGAAGTGACATGATAAAAACTAATAGGTACTATACTAAGGTTGAGCACTATCGCAGCCACATATGTAAACAGAGCGTATACAAATGATAACTAATAAGGGAGTAACTAAAATACAAATTAACTTAGCAATGAAGACAAAAGGCACGAAAAAAAAAGAGAGAGTAATAAAGTAACTAGTAATAGGCATTCAAGAAGGCGACAACACGCTCACTCCAAAGACTCAAAATATCTCTGCACTAGATTACGTCTCACGCTAGGAATTCTACAGTTGAATATATCTACATCAAATTCTTTAGACAACTCATTTAGGTTACGACTGGCGCGCGTTAAAAAACTATTCTGTCTGTATTTGGAAGATGCATTTTTGATTGCTATTGGGGGATGATACCTTTTAGAACGAGAGGGGGTTTTGAAACACAGTTATTATGATATCTGAAGCTACATAAACTAATTACAGGCCTATGCCTATCTATATATACCTTATCCTATTGTCTCTATTGTCCTTATCTTATATAAACACGATCCTGCAAGGTGCTCCGAAACTTAATTAACAGCATGGAACTGCACAACATCCTCAACCGCATCATTGTTCCGTCGAACAGATCACGCCGGCGCCCCTACCTGCAGCTTTCAAACAGCGCAGGCCCGCGTGCTACCGCGGCTCGCCGCCACTCACCCTTGTGCGATATGATCAGCTCGTTGAACGGGTTTCTGAGTAACGATCTACAAGTAGATTTATTTACTGATTCCTGGTCTAAGCTAGCGTCCAGGTGCCTCGCTTACTGTGAGAATATGAACGAGTGAATGATGAATAATTTTTGCACGGTTACTTTTGTATAAGTGTGTTAATATTACGTTAATTGCAAGTGTAATTGGTGTAAACCGTTCTTGTAAATAATTAAAATAAAATAATAAATAAATAATAATAAATAAAGTTTCAGAGCAATCTAGTTAGTTGTTGTAAAATGAGAGTGTCACTATGTTTGTATGGAGAACCGAGCTTGCTTCGGACTCTTAAGTAAAAATAAATAAATAATAAATAAATTTATTTCATTCAATCTACAGTAATACATAAAACAAGGGGTTGAGACCTTCTAGTAGAAATAGTAGTAGTAGGACCTTCTAGTGAGTATAACTATGTTACATTGAGTATCTTAAGAACTAAAACTAAAGAACTAAATTATAAACTACGCGCGTGTGTGTGTGTGTGTGTGTGTTCACTTTAGTAGTAGAGTTATTAAATTTCAATATTCCAAAGGAAGTGGCAGCGCTTGCGCAGTTTCACGTCTGTCTCACTACATGTACAACTGACATACACGGTGCATCATTACCTGCAGTTGCACTGCTGGCACTCGGGAGGGCCCCCGGCGAGGTGCGCGGGCGGCGCGTGGCAGCGCTTGCGCAGTTTCACGTCTGTCTCACTACATCTACAGCTGACATACACGGTGCATCATTACCTGCAGTTGCACTGCTGGCACTCGGGAGGGCCCCCGGCGAGGTGCGCGGGCGGCGCGTGGCAGCGCTTGCGCAGTTTCACGTCTGTCTCACTACATCTACAGCTGACATACACGGTGCATCATTACCTGCAGTTGCACTGCTGGCACTCGGGAGGGCCCCCGGCGAGGTGCGCGGGCGGCGCGTGGCAGCGCTTGCGCAGTTTCACGTCTGTCTCACTACATCTACAGCTGACATACACGGTGCATCATTACCTGCAGTTGCACTGCTGGCACTCGGGAGGGCCCCCGGCGAGGTGCGCGGGCGGCGCGTGGCAGCGCTTGCGCAGTTTCACGTCTGTCTCACTACATCTACAGCTGACATACACGGTGCATCATTACCTGCAGTTGCACTGCTGGCACTCGGGAGGGCCCCCGGCGAGGTGCGCGGGCGGCGCGTGGCAGCGCTTGCGCAGTTTCACGTCTGTCTCACTACATCTACAGCTGACATACACGGTGCATCATTACCTGCAGTTGCACTGCTGGCACTCGGGAGGGCCCCCGGCGAGGTGCGCGTGCGGCGCGTGGCAGCGCTTGCGCAGTTTCACGTCAGTCTCACTACATCTACAGCTGACATACACGGTGCATCATTACCTGCAGTTGCACTGCTGGCATTCGGGAGGGCCCCCGGCGAGGTGCGCGGGCGGCGCGTGGCAGCGCTTGCGCAGTTTCACGTCTGTCTCACTACATCTACAGCTGACATACACGGTGCATCATTACCTGCAGTTGCACTGTTGGCACTCGGGAGGGCCCCCGGCGAGGTGCGCGGGCGGCGCGTGGCAGCGCTTGCGCAGTTTCACGTCTGTCTCACTACATCTACAGCTGACATACACGGTGCATCATTACCTGCAGTTGCACTGTTGGCACTCGGGAGGGCCCCCGGCGAGGTGCGCGGGCGGCGCGTGGCAGCGCTTGCACAGTTTCACGTCTGTCTCACTACATCTACAGCTGACATACACGGTGCATCATTACCTGCAGTTGCACTGTTGGCACTCGGGAGGGCCCCCGGCGAGGTGCGCGGGCGGCGCGTGGCAGCGCTTGCACAGTTTCACGTCTGTCTCACTACATCTACAGCTGACATACACGGTGCATCATTACCTGCAGTTGCACTGTTGGCACTCGGGAGGGCCCCCGGCGAGGTGCGCGGGCGGCGAGAGGCAGCGCTTGCGCAGTTTGACATCAGCAGGGGCCTGCATGCAGCCGATGCACACTTCCAGGTCCTGACGAAAACAAACAAGCACTAGTTTCAATCAGGTTGGCAAATCAAATTATTTTCATATAAGAAATAGCTTAAGTTTAACATTTAACAAATATTAAAACACAATAGGTAGGTGATATGACAAATACATACAATACATACAATATTTTCCAAGTTCATTGCGTCAACTTACTGGCTTTGGCAAGCTAAAATTTAAACCTCACGTTACATTCTTCAGATACTGCGAGCTTATATGAAGAATGTTCGGTTACCTCGTCCACGTAGTAGACAGGGTTCTGCTCTACATGCTGATTAAAGACGGCCACGAAACGCTCCACCAGCGAAGGCAGCAGGGAGATGTGGGACGGCACGCGCACCGTCTGCGATAACCTGCACAAACAAACCGGTCAGCTGCACGTGACGGCCAAATATATCTGGACACACCTCTGTTACCATAGTAATAAGGATAAAGCGCCCTCTAGCTGGCGCGGGTACACAGAGCGGGTGCTATTGTAATTAAGATCCCCGAACGCAGCGCTCATACTATTTTTCGTTACCCCGCTCCGTGCATCCGCACCAGCTAGCGGTCACCCTAAACCTTTATGGGCTTCATGTGAGCCCAGTTATCGAATAAAGTAAGAACCGACCTTGGCTGCAAGTCCCGCAGAGCTTGAGTGGTGATTCTGAACTTGAAGGCAGCCACATCATCTCGAGACGGCACTACTTGTATGTTCACATACTGTGTCTCTTCTTCTATGGATGCCGTGAGGTCAGGGATGTCTGTCTGTACAGTACATGAAATTATTTAAATTAATTAATGTTGACAGTGAGCTAGCAAAGGAATCAATGTTTTTAAAATTCTGAATTATATTTTCTGCTATAATTTGATTTTGCCCTAGTGCATTTTTTTTAAATCGTGAGGTCAGTGCCATCTGGACAAAACACATTTGGACAAAAAATTATTTAGAAGCATTATGTATGAGATGATTTATAGTTGGTTAAGCAAAACTTATCAGTAGAGAAAGGCGCGAAATTCAAGTTTTCTATGGGACGATAACCCTTGGTGCCTGCATTTTTTTTAATTTGCCGCCTTTTTCTACTGACAAGATTTGCTTGACCAACTATAACTACGAATTATAAACATAATAACAACATTGCAATTTTCACAAAAACTATTATTATTTCTCTTTATTAATCTTTTTTCTTAAGTTAGGATTTTTATAATATGTATATAAAAGTAAAATATAAAACACTTACAAAACAATACAAAATACATATAAACACATTATAAAAAACCTAACCTAGGGTGCCGCCAGCAGCGAGGCAGGGCCCAAGCTGCCGGTGGTCAGGGCCGCAGAGAGAGGAACCGTCGGACTATCCGCGCCGTGTCCAAGATCACCGCCTTCTGCATCTGACCCTTGATCCAACCACCTAGCGAGAGTCTCTCAAGGTGTTGGTCGAGACTCTTCGCGCTGAGACCATTCGCCGAAACGACTATCGGGACAATGATCGTCGAATCAACATCCCACATGGCGGTTATCTCGTGAGCCAAGTCTAGGTACTTGCTGGACTTGTCCTTCTCGGCCTTCACGAGATTCTCATCATGGGGGATGGTGACTTATTATTATTATTTTATACAATTATTTTCGTCCCAGTCCTAAGAGTAAATTGGATTTTCAAAGAAATCCTAGGGATAGGAATAAGAGTATAGATTCTGTACTTATAAATATATAGCTATACTTTCTTTTGTGTCTAACTCGATATCTACATAACACCTTATAAAAAGTATATCTGAAATATGTACATCAGTAGTCAGTAACTCACATCAGTAGCGACAAGACCACAGTCACTCTGTTTAATAATGAACAGGTTGTAGGAAGTGACTTTGATCAGCCATGTCTCAGTTGCCACCAGCTTGCTGGTCGCCGTCAGCGGGAGAGACACCTTGTCCACACTGTAATACAAATTTAGAACGTAAATCATTATACACCAATTACTATTATAAAAAATCATATTATCTTTATAGAAAGTAGTTTTAAAATTAACAAATCGAGATTCATCAAAATAAAACAAGAAGTATAAAGAAATCTATTGTTATGTAATAACATAGACATCACAATGAGACTATGAAATTCAAAGTTAATATTTTATGTCTTAGATTAATCAGAGAGCCTTTGTTATTCATTAAAAATGTATATCTGAATCATCATCATCATCATTGGCCTTCAACATCAATTAAATGATGGTTTAAACAGCGTATTTACATTCATATACACTTCTTAAGCAACAGTGGTTCAAGCTTGGAGCAAATGTCAATGAATTAGAAAATAAATTAGACAAGCACAATGCAAACATGGAAAACTTTTTTAAGATGACTGGATACAGGCATTATCAGTTATTGCAACTGCCTGCCTGCTGTACAAATAATAATAATAATATATTTGATTATTTCAACAGTTGACCTCTAAAAGAAAGTAGATGTTTTTATTTAGCATGACCAGTTCAGTAGAAACATTAAAATTTAATCTGTAAATTGTTAAACCTCACTTGATCTTACTATATTAATAGGAAATGGAACCCACAACGTCATTTTTCACCGTCTGTATTTATTGTTTAAATAACAATTCACATTTCACACATTGTGTCTTTATTTACCCTCTAAATTCTGTATTCAATTGCGCAGCAACCACCCTCCAGTCACTGCCTTCCGTCACATACGGGATCAGCGGCGCCACGGCCAGGTGCTTTGTCTTGGACTCCCACCAACACACTATCTTATACATCATGAGCAGCGGCAGTATCCCCGTGCCCGCGAACCCCGCCAGTAACCACGCACTACGCTCACCTCCGAAATACAAACACAAAATATACCCTATAGGCAACGCCGAGTGTATCAAAGCAGTTATAGTTATCCGCTTCATGTGGTAACCTACGAAGTTTACGTTCTCGGAGCCGAGATAGCTCTCGAAAAGCTGGGCTATCGTGAAACCGGCGGAGACGAACTCGGTAGGAGGGTACACTACGCATATTGAGAAAAGCAGGTAGACTAGGGTTATTAGAACGTCCATTGTTATAATTAAAATATTAATTCATTGGTAATTATTAAATTGTATAAACTTCTTTGATTTTAAAGATTAAGTTGCTCTGTTAAAACGAAGAAGGCAGCGTATCGTACGTATTTTTGAAGTATTTTGAAGCATTCAAAATCAAAATGTCAAAATTATGACAGTGACAGCTGCAGCTGATTGGTTTGCTTCGAATGAGGGCTATCGTTTTTTTGCTCACCAGTTGGCGCCTCTGTTGATGGTGGTCCAAAAGACTATAGAAAAGCTGTCAGTCATTGAAGTGACAAGTGACATTTGACATTTCGAACTATGGAAAAGACCACCATCTACACTAGCGCCCCTAGCGGCGAATTCATACGCGTTAGCCCTCATTGAGACTTCTTATAAGAGGAACCGAATGTTCTTATTGGTGACTACTGCATTTAAATCAATATCTGAAATATCTTGGTATTGTTAATGTTACCAGTTTATGATATTTCCCAAAAAATATGGTATTTAAAATTGGATTTTTTTTATGCAGAAGAGGGTATGACTCCGTCTCCACACCCCACACCCTGTCGACGCCGAATCGGCAAAAGCCGAGTGTTATGTTATGACTGTAAACCTACGTTCTTAAATGCTCGTTAGTCTGCATTCGGATTTCGTGGCAGCTGTCCGGCTACTCCGGCTACGTTCGGCTACCGCGAGCTCTACCTAGTACCTACATCATTCGAGACTGTTCACGCACGTACAGGCCTTGGCATTCGGTTCGACAGTGTGTTGACGTTTTTAATATTTGGCTTGGCACCGGCTTAAAATATAATGTCCTAATCAAAAAAGTTTTCTAAAGAACTTAAAACCAATCTAATACAAATCTAAAATTGATTTCTCGAATGATGCGACACACCTGAATAGTCAACAAATTTTGTTTGTAAATTCCGCCTGTCAAATTTTTAGGAAAAATAACTTATGTAGTGTCTTCAAGGGGTCAATTCCGTTTTTAAAAATCGAGCACAGCACAGCACATGTCGGTATTTATAAGCGCAGCGACGTTAGAATCTGTGCGGAAAGAGAAGAGTCATAGAATGTATTGGTTTCCATATTATCCACGACTCTTCTCTTTCCGCACAGACTATAGTTTGTCAAAGGACTGTCTCGTTTCAAACATAGACAGAGAGAATCATACTATCTTTGTCTTGCACTAGTACTAGCACCCAAAAAAAAAGGAAGCGTACAGTTTTTTTTGTTCTTACAATTTGGTTTGACCAACTTATGATACATGATGTTACATTAATCGCACTTAAACTATCGTGAGACATATTTCAAAATATTTATCAGTACGGTTTTTACTCACTATTATTTTTAGTCGCTTTTGGCGACATGTTTCGGATTCTTTGGGAATCCATCCTCAGGCACGAGTGTCCGCGGCGGTTGTTCGTCGTGCACTGATGATGATGATGATGTTACATTAAATGTAAACTATGATACATGATAATATTGTCTTCGGTTACCGCGATAGTTACTCATGAAATAAAACTATGAAATGTATTATAAATTCAATATACGCGATATAATCCGTTTTCATAGTTTTATTTTATGATACATGATGTTTTGATGAGGTACTTTTGATCTTCTGATGGCAATACTCATTGTGTCATGCATGAAACAGTGAAACGTCAACGTCAAAAACTCATTGATGGACACGTATCGTGTCCATGTCACCAAACAATTTGCAGTATCTGAATTCCCACTGTATCTTGTGTAATTTGTGTACCTAAAGCAGGGAATTAGACTGTGTGTAAGCTTCAAGTGCTACAATAAGTTACAGTTGAACTTTTAAGTAAATACAGATAAGAATTTCTGCAGGTAAATGTTCCCCATTTTTCCTGCCGCAATCTTGTGTTTAGTAGTTTTTATCGCATTTACTGATACACCCATATGTGTTTAACCGTATTAATGCAGTAAAGTAATGAAAATGATGCTATAATTTCATAACAACAAATATAGCAATATCAAATCATAGAAATAATAAGTATAATTTGCTGATTTTGTTGAAACGGGGTGTACAGTATGTACACTTTATTTTAGATGTTGTAATAAAAGTTATGATCATAAGATTCTATTCTACTACCATTGCTTTGATACTACTATTATATATTTCCAAACGTAAAGTAAAGGCCTGCACAGGCCTTAATACTTTATCATAATCATAATCATAATCTTTATTGTCTGTGAGAAATGGGTACATTGCACAGTAATTACTAATGTAACATTTTTCTTTTATGATTTAATACTCTGGCATAATATAATATATTGCATGAGTATTCACTTTTGAGTTACCTAAGTACTCTCTTGAAATGTATACAAATACAATTAAATATATTACTTTTTATGTTAAGAAACATCAATAATATTATTTCTTATTAGTGTTAGGGGCGGCAGTTTGATACTCTATTCAAGGTTTTATTGTACATGAAAATTGGTTACATGGGATGTCATGAAAGAAATAGATTTCTGTGCTATTTTACATGTACTGTTGTTGCAAGCCAAACAGCCGCGTTCAGAATAGCTTCTTTAAGATTGAATTCCTTATTGAGCTTCCTTACCTCTTCAAACTCTTGGTACTAGAAACATACATGGAATTTATTCATACAGTACCAATGCAATTTTGAGGCTTGGTGAAAAGTACATGATTGGTTTCAGCATCATGTCAGGAGTGGAACAGCCATGCTACACCCTCATCAACTTCCCCACGGACTCCGAGCCCTACAATGAGATGCAGCTCAAACTGGACCTCGGTTAGTTATTTTCTATTTCATGAGTCTTTGAAGAAGAGATAAGATCTGATATTGTATTTCAGTGTTGAGAGAAGCTGTTTTGTGAAGTTTTATTTTTCTTTCTCAACAATTGTGTGTATAAAAAATGTAATATTATTTAACTTGAAGTATCTCTTTTTCCATGCTACAAAAGTTTGTTAAGTTTCACTGCTTAAAGCCATCATTTGCAATAATGATGTACAAATTTGCATAATTATTTCAGTCACAATGATTCTAAAAAAGTTGCAACAAAACATATTTCTGCCTGTAGAAATTGTAGATTAGCTTTAGTTACATTAAAAAAATATCATTATTGATATCACTAAGCGCTTCCACAGAGAAAGGCGACACAAAAAAGAAGATTGAAGCCCTAAAGAAAGTGATCGGCATCATCCTCTCCGGCGAGAAGATCCCGGGCCTCCTCATGGTGATCATCCGCTTCGTGCTGCCGCTACACGACCACATGATTAAGAAGTTGTTGCTCATCTTCTGGGAGATTGTGCCCAAGACCAGCCCTGACGGCAAGCTGCTGCAGGAGATGATACTGGTGTGCGACGCGTACAGAAAGGTCAGTACTTCTTGGAAAGATCAGCAGTCTGCTGATGTTACACTAAGTCAATACTTGTAACTAGAAGTTCTTACTTTGCATGTATTGTAGACAAGTTCTCAGACCTTGTTAAAATGCGGCGAATGACGTAGTGATTGTACCGTTCGCCAGAAAAAAGCAGGTTAATTTCAAATCTTTATAGGCTCACTCTTGGACTAATATCTTCCATGTTTTGAACCATCAGGACCTTCAGCACCCGAACGAGTTCATCCGCGGCTCCACGCTCAGGTTCCTCTGCAAGCTAAAGGAGCCCGAACTTTTGGAGCCCCTGCTGCCCGCCATCCGGGCCTGCCTCGACCACCGCCACTCCTACGTGCGCCGCAACGCCGTGCTGGCCATCTTCACTATATACAGGTCAGCTGCCGCTGCGGCTAACGTTCTGATCCCCCGCCCACCCACGGCGGTACCCCTCACTATCTCTAAGTATATATTCCCATCCTTCTTGCAGAAATTTCGACTTCCTGATCCCCGACGCGCCCGAGCTGATCGCCAACTTCCTGGACGGCGAGCAGGACATGTCCTGCAAGAGGAACGCCTTCCTCATGCTGCTGCATGCCGAACAGGAGCGGGCACTAGCTTATCTAGCCGCTAGACTGGATTCAGTGCACGGGTTCGGAGATATCCTTCAGCTGGTTATAGTAGAGCTGATCTATAAGGTAAGTCGACATCGAATAGTTTTTTATTTTTTATTTCCACACATACAATTATCATTACGGGATGAACCCGATGCGATAATTTAGCAAAAATGAAATATATAAAAATACAAGTAAGTACCTATGTATATCTAACAATTTTTTTTTTGTCTATTTTTCTGTGTAATTCGAAATACATTTTAACCTTTAATATGTTCTCACTACTGAGGTGAAAAATTATGTGTGCAACATGAGAGCAAAGTTATTTTACATCTCGTGTTTTTGAAAATAAACACTCGCAGGAAAAACCAACTTTCCTTTCTTGTTGCACAAATAACTATTTCTACATAACTACCTATTGAATATAACAAAGAGTTAAGAGGCCGGTGTCGATTTTAGTCGCAAAAATGTAAAATTGATAGATTTAGTCCGTGAAATTTTACACCTTTTGTTACCTAATTGAAATAACAAGTACTGGTTTCTATTAGCACGTCTTCTTATCTTACCTTTTATCAGATCAGTTTTTTGAAAACAGACTCACTAAATTAGTAATGTTTGCTTTTCTGATGGACGTTTAGGTAAACGCGCGTAAAGCACTGATTTTGTCGCTCTTATTTGTAAATTTCGTAAAGTTTGGACTGCTAAACATGGTAATTTTGTATTACACATATCCTGTACTTGACGTTTATCAGACTACATTTTTATTATTATGACTTTGAAGTAGTGTAAATGAAAGTTAGACGAAATCAATTTTCTCCAGAAATTACTTCAAAACAAGTGACAATTTCTCTGAAAATCGACTTAATTTCAACGTAATTTTGATACTTAAACAATCTACAACATTTTTTGAAACTATTTTTATACATCAATTTGTATAATTCACTACCATAAATTTTTGATGAATTTTTAAAAACTGTCCCTTCTTTTCATATATTACCGGTGACGCACGCTTGCGACCTCATTATTAAAAGGCAAGATGAGAAGACGTGCTAATAGAAACCAATACTTGTTATTTAGATATTACGTAACAAAACGTGTATAATTTCAACGACTAAATCTATCAATTTAAAATTTTTGCTCCAAAATCGACTACGGCCTCTTAATATTAATTGTAACTTCATTTATACTTCATCAATTCTAATTCTTATTATTGTTATTTAAAAAAAAGACGATCATTATACGACAAGACTTCGTATTTGTGAATCCATTAGCCATCCTCAGTACGAACCCTAGATTCGTGAATGCTTTTTTACATATATGTATTCGAAATGTGACTTTAAAACGTTAACTCAGTGTTAAAACTGACTCCTAGATCCCTTCCTTCTGTGACTCTAACCATTAAATCTCCATCTAACTTATAACTATTTTGAATGGGAGTACGCGCCCGAGAGAGAGATAGTCATAAATTTTTTGGTATTAAACTGTAAAAGATATTTCTTGCTTCACTGTACGACTCTGTCGATATCCGCCTGCAACGTTTTACAGTCATCATCACTATTTACCGCCAGGGACAACTTAAGGTCATCTGCGAATAGTAGTAGTACTAGTAGTAATCACTTTATTGTACACAACACAGGTTAACCCACAAATAATAAAACACTTAGCATCTTTTACTGTTTTAGCCATGTCGTTTATCATCGTTTATATCTTGAAAAATTCGAGAGGCTCTAGATTGCTACCCTGACTTACGCCTGATCTAGTAAAATAAGGTTTCGATCTGTGCCCTTCATATTCTACTTATTGTTCAGCTGTCTGTCCCTCATATAGTCTGCAAAAAAATTAACTAAGTGTGGGGTGAAACCGAAGCCTGCCAACTTTGACAGCAACACGTCGTTATGAATGAGATCGATAGCTTTTTTAAAGTCAAAGTAAGCAGTATCGGCTTTACCCCCACTATCTACTATAGGTATTATCTGCGCTACGTGGCTCAGAAGATTGCTGGCTGTACTTCGTGTCGGACAAAACCCGTGTTGCGCATCCGCGAGCTGCGCGCTCACCTGCTCATATACTCGTTTGTGAATAGTACATTACTACAGAGGCTGGGAAGTAAGGGGTTGCCGGCCGAATGCATATATACTATTTTTCCTATACCTAAGCTTGAGTCTGCTCGGTCACTACAGAGAGCGCTCCACTCTCGGTCATTCGGTCAAACAAACTAGTTCGGACTTTTAGTTCCTTTAGTTCAGTTCGGTCGTTGAGAGCAGGGATGTTGCGGATGCCGATTTTTTGACATCCGCGGATGCGAATGCGGATTTTGAAAGGCTCACATCCGCGGATGCGAACGTCGAGATTAGGCACATAAATAACGTCAAATATCACACTTTAGTCATTTATATTTAAAAAAAACGAAACTTATAGTATTTGAAAAATGAAAATGAAAAAATGAAAAATAATTTATTTGGTTTACAATGTGCATTTAAATGGCAATAGGGTTGGAACCTTCTTTTAAGTATAAAATATACTTGTGGCAGAAGGCCCCGCTCTTCCATAATTTGAAGGGGTACAACCGAATTTTATTTTGTATATTTGAAGAAATAGTATTTGAAGATTTGAACAAGAATATAGGTGCCCCACAATCGCATTACTATACTAAAGTCCAAATAAAACAAACTTTTCACTTCTTGTCGCTGTCTGTCATAGGCTAAAGTGCTCGATCGACAAATCACAAAAACGAAACGAGATTCCTATTGGCTAATGACGAAATTACCTAGCACTTACGCCGCCGCTAAGACGTTCCTGTATATACGCATCCGCATTAAGCTCCGCATCGATTTTATGCGGATGCGGATTTTGAAAATAATGCGGAAGTTCCGCGGATGTGGATGCGAATATTCGCAACATCCCTGGTTGAGAGCCGGGAATGAATAGTAGTCGGTTTTCATTGGATTTTTTCCAATGTTTGGGAACTGAATTCTGAATTCAACTTGTACGATACGATGTGTCGACATTAAAACACCTTAACACAATACAAAAAATTTAATATGTAGAAAAATATTTGGTTTTCCTTCATATTATACGGGCTCAGGGAGTGACTTCGTTCTTTCATCTTGTTCAGTGTTCACACTCGTGCCGGCGACATCGCCAACCGTTTCGTTCCATCCATTGACCATTTCACTCGGTCGAGCACTCTCCATTGCCACCGAACGAAAGGAACTAAAGACCGATTGAGAGCGTGCAAAAAGATTTAGTTCCTTTCGGTCCTTCACGGGATCTCATTCCTAATAGTTCTTCGTTCACGACCGACTCGAGCCTACCTTCACCGCTCACCCATTCCGTGTTCCGTGCAACCGCGCCAGCTAGAGGACGCCCCGAGGGAATACTTCTCGACTCCGATCTTAGAATTGCAATTATTTTAATTTTTTGTCATGAAAAGCGTTCGGTGTAGGTTTCGTTTTAAACAATCCGATTAACAAAATGAAACCATCTCCCCTCGGAGTGACAACCGGCAGTATTGTGTATTCCCCCAGGTGTGCCACGCGAACCCCTCGGAGCGCGCGCGCTTCATCCGCACCGTGTACGGGCTCCTGAACGCGCCGAGCGCCGCCGTGCGCTACGAGGCCGCGGGGACCCTCGTCACGCTGTCCGCCGCTCCTGCCGCCGTCACTGTAAGTACAGTATACCTATATATCCAGGTGTGCCACGCGAACCCCTCGGAGCGCGCGCGCTTCATCCGCACCGTGTACGGGCTCCTGAACGCGCCGAGCGCCGCCGTGCGCTACGAGGCCGCGGGGACCCTCGTCACGCTGTCCGCCGCTCCTGCCGCCGTCACTGTAAGTACAGTATACCTATATATCCAGGTGTGCCACGCGAACCCCTCGGAGCGCGCGCGCTTCATCCGCACCGTGTACGGGCTCCTGAACGCGCCGAGCGCCGCCGTGCGCTACGAGGCCGCGGGGACCCTCGTCACGCTGTCCGCCGCTCCTGCCGCCGTCACTGTAAGTACAGAATACCTATATATCCAGGTGTGCCACGCGAACCCCTCGGAGCGCGCGCGCTTCATCCGCACCGTGTACGGGCTCCTGAACGCGCCGAGCGCCGCCGTGCGCTACGAGGCCGCGGGGACCCTCGTCACGCTGTCCGCCGCTCCTGCCGCCGTCACTGTAAGTACAGTATACCTATATATCCAGGTGTGCCACGCGAACCCCTCGGAGCGCGCGCGCTTCATCCGCACCGTGTACGGGCTCCTGAACGCGCCGAGCGCCGCCGTGCGCTACGAGGCCGCGGGGACCCTCGTCACGCTGTCCGCCGCTCCTGCCGCCGTCACTGTAAGTACAGTATACCTATATATCCAGGTGTGCCACGCGAACCCCTCGGAGCGCGCGCGCTTCATCCGCACCGTGTACGGGCTCCTGAACGCGCCGAGCGCCGCCGTGCGCTACGAGGCCGCGGGGACCCTCGTCACGCTGTCCGCCGCTCCTGCCGCCGTCACTGTAAGTACAGTATACCTATATATCCAGGTGTGCCACGCGAACCCCTCGGAGCGCGCGCGCTTCATCCGCACCGTGTACGGGCTCCTGAACGCGCCGAGCGCCGCCGTGCGCTACGAGGCCGCGGGGACCCTCGTCACGCTGTCCGCCGCTCCTGCCGCCGTCACTGTAAGTACAGTATACCTATATATCCAGGTGTGCCACGCGAACCCCTCGGAGCGCGCGCGCTTCATCCGCACCGTGTACGGGCTCCTGAACGCGCCGAGCGCCGCCGTGCGCTACGAGGCCGCGGGGACCCTCGTCACGCTGTCCGCCGCTCCTGCCGCCGTCACTGTAAGTACAGTATACCTATATATCCAGGTGTGCCACGCGAACCCCTCGGAGCGCGCGCGCTTCATCCGCACCGTGTACGGGCTCCTGAACGCGCCGAGCGCCGCCGTGCGCTACGAGGCCGCGGGGACCCTCGTCACGCTGTCCGCCGCTCCTGCCGCCGTCACTGTAAGTACAGTATACCTATATATCCAGGTGTGCCACGCGAACCCCTCGGAGCGCGCGCGCTTCATCCGCACCGTGTACGGGCTCCTGAACGCGCCGAGCGCCGCCGTGCGCTACGAGGCCGCGGGGACCCTCGTCACGCTGTCCGCCGCTCCTGCCGCCGTCACTGTAAGTACAGTATACCTATATATCCAGGTGTGCCACGCGAACCCCTCGGAGCGCGCGCGCTTCATCCGCACCGTGTACGGGCTCCTGAACGCGCCGAGCGCCGCCGTGCGCTACGAGGCCGCGGGGACCCTCGTCACGCTGTCCGCCGCTCCTGCCGCCGTCACTGTAAGTACAGTATACCTATATATCCAGGTGTGCCACGCGAACCCCTCGGAGCGCGCGCGCTTCATCCGCACCGTGTACGGGCTCCTGAACGCGCCGAGCGCCGCCGTGCGCTACGAGGCCGCGGGGACCCTCGTCACGCTGTCCGCCGCTCCTGCCGCCGTCACTGTAAGTACAGTATACCTATATATCCAGGTGTGCCACGCGAACCCCTCGGAGCGCGCGCGCTTCATCCGCACCGTGTACGGGCTCCTGAACGCGCCGAGCGCCGCCGTGCGCTACGAGGCCGCGGGGACCCTCGTCACGCTGTCCGCCGCTCCTGCCGCCGTCACTGTAAGTACAGTATACCTATATATCCAGGTGTGCCACGCGAACCCCTCGGAGCGCGCGCGCTTCATCCGCACCGTGTACGGGCTCCTGAACGCGCCGAGCGCCGCCGTGCGCTACGAGGCCGCGGGGACCCTCGTCACGCTGTCCGCCGCTCCTGCCGCCGTCACTGTAAGTACAGTATACCTATATATCCAGGTGTGCCACGCGAACCCCTCGGAGCGCGCGCGCTTCATCCGCACCGTGTACGGGCTCCTGAACGCGCCGAGCGCCGCCGTGCGCTACGAGGCCGCGGGGACCCTCGTCACGCTGTCCGCCGCTCCTGCCGCCGTCACTGTAAGTACAGTATACCTATATATCCAGGTGTGCCACGCGAACCCCTCGGAGCGCGCGCGCTTCATCCGCACCGTGTATGGGCTCCTGAACGCGCCGAGCGCCGCCGTGCGCTACGAGGCCGCGGGGACCCTCGTCACGCTGTCCGCCGCTCCTGCCGCCGTCACTGTAAGTACAGTATACCTATATATCCAGGTGTGCCACGCGAACCCCTCGGAGCGCGCGCGCTTCATCCGCACCGTGTACGGGCTCCTGAACGCGCCGAGCGCCGCCGTGCGCTACGAGGCCGCGGGGACCCTCGTCACGCTGTCCGCCGCTCCTGCCGCCGTCACTGTAAGTACAGTATACCTATATATCCAGGTGTGCCACGCGAACCCCTCGGAGCGCGCGCGCTTCATCCGCACCGTGTACGGGCTCCTGAACGCGCCGAGCGCCGCCGTGCGCTACGAGGCCGCGGGGACCCTCGTCACGCTGTCCGCCGCTCCTGCCGCCGTCACTGTAAGTACAGTATACCTATATATCCAGGTGTGCCACGCGAACCCCTCGGAGCGCGCGCGCTTCATCCGCACCGTGTACGGGCTCCTGAACGCGCCGAGCGCCGCCGTGCGCTACGAGGCCGCGGGGACCCTCGTCACGCTGTCCGCCGCTCCTGCCGCCGTCACTGTAAGTACAGTATACCTATATATCCAGGTGTGCCACGCGAACCCCTCGGAGCGCGCGCGCTTCATCCGCACCGTGTACGGGCTCCTGAACGCGCCGAGCGCCGCCGTGCGCTACGAGGCCGCGGGGACCCTCGTCACGCTGTCCGCCGCTCCTGCCGCCGTCACTGTAAGTACAGTATACCTATATATCCAGGTGTGCCACGCGAACCCCTCGGAGCGCGCGCGCTTCATCCGCACCGTGTACGGGCTCCTGAACGCGCCGAGCGCCGCCGTGCGCTACGAGGCCGCGGGGACCCTCGTCACGCTGTCCGCCGCTCCTGCCGCCGTCACTGTAAGTACAGTATACCTATATATCCAGGTGTGCCACGCGAACCCCTCGGAGCGCGCGCGCTTCATCCGCACCGTGTACGGGCTCCTGAACGCGCCGAGCGCCGCCGTGCGCTACGAGGCCGCGGGGACCCTCGTCACGCTGTCCGCCGCTCCTGCCGCCGTCACTGTAAGTACAGTATACCTATATATCCAGGTGTGCCACGCGAACCCCTCGGAGCGCGCGCGCTTCATCCGCACCGTGTACGGGCTCCTGAACGCGCCGAGCGCCGCCGTGCGCTACGAGGCCGCGGGGACCCTCGTCACGCTGTCCGCCGCTCCTGCCGCCGTCACTGTAAGTACAGTATACCTATATATCCAGGTGTGCCACGCGAACCCCTCGGAGCGCGCGCGCTTCATCCGCACCGTGTACGGGCTCCTGAACGCGCCGAGCGCCGCCGTGCGCTACGAGGCCGCGGGGACCCTCGTCACGCTGTCCGCCGCTCCTGCCGCCGTCACTGTAAGTACAGTATACCTATATATCCAGGTGTGCCACGCGAACCCCTCGGAGCGCGCGCGCTTCATCCGCACCGTGTACGGGCTCCTGAACGCGCCGAGCGCCGCCGTGCGCTACGAGGCCGCGGGGACCCTCGTCACGCTGTCCGCCGCTCCTGCCGCCGTCACTGTAAGTACAGTATACCTATATATCCAGGTGTGCCACGCGAACCCCTCGGAGCGCGCGCGCTTCATCCGCACCGTGTACGGGCTCCTGAACGCGCCGAGCGCCGCCGTGCGCTACGAGGCCGCGGGGACCCTCGTCACGCTGTCCGCCGCTCCTGCCGCCGTCACTGTAAGTACAGTATACCTATATATCCAGGTGTGCCACGCGAACCCCTCGGAGCGCGCGCGCTTCATCCGCACCGTGTACGGGCTCCTGAACGCGCCGAGCGCCGCCGTGCGCTACGAGGCCGCGGGGACCCTCGTCACGCTGTCCGCCGCTCCTGCCGCCGTCACTGTAAGTACAGTATACCTATATATCCAGGTGTGCCACGCGAACCCCTCGGAGCGCGCGCGCTTCATCCGCACCGTGTACGGGCTCCTGAACGCGCCGAGCGCCGCCGTGCGCTACGAGGCCGCGGGGACCCTCGTCACGCTGTCCGCCGCTCCTGCCGCCGTCACTGTAAGTACAGTATACCTATATATCCAGGTGTGCCACGCGAACCCCTCGGAGCGCGCGCGCTTCATCCGCACCGTGTACGGGCTCCTGAACGCGCCGAGCGCCGCCGTGCGCTACGAGGCCGCGGGGACCCTCGTCACGCTGTCCGCCGCTCCTGCCGCCGTCACTGTAAGTACAGTATACCTATATATCCAGGTGTGCCACGCGAACCCCTCGGAGCGCGCGCGCTTCATCCGCACCGTGTACGGGCTCCTGAACGCGCCGAGCGCCGCCGTGCGCTACGAGGCCGCGGGGACCCTCGTCACGCTGTCCGCCGCTCCTGCCGCCGTCACTGTAAGTACAGTATACCTATATATCCAGGTGTGCCACGCGAACCCCTCGGAGCGCGCGCGCTTCATCCGCACCGTGTACGGGCTCCTGAACGCGCCGAGCGCCGCCGTGCGCTACGAGGCCGCGGGGACCCTCGTCACGCTGTCCGCCGCTCCTGCCGCCGTCACTGTAAGTACAGTATACCTATATATCCAGGTGTGCCACGCGAACCCCTCGGAGCGCGCGCGCTTCATCCGCACCGTGTACGGGCTCCTGAACGCGCCGAGCGCCGCCGTGCGCTACGAGGCCGCGGGGACCCTCGTCACGCTGTCCGCCGCTCCTGCCGCCGTCACTGTAAGTACAGTATACGAGTACCTATATATACGAGTACCTGTTCCAAGAACGTGCTCTTTGGAGACCTTCCTGAACTTTTTCCTTCAGCTGTTAAACTTGGGGCACGAAATTTTTCTTGAAAATGACTTCCTTCAAGACGCAATCGTTGTGTTAGTCGCAAATAGGAAGTTCAAATCGTAGTCAACCTTTTTACAATTCTACTCACATATTCACATTTATACTTACCGGTTGCACTGACCACATTTAGCAGACTGATTAATGTCACGCGGCAGTCAACTATGAAACTTCCCATGCGATAAAATTTACGAGTAGCGAACGCTATTTAACGGTGACAGACGGTTTGGTGCAACCGACCTTTAGTGACAGAAAATTACGCTAATCGACTTTTTTCAATAAATACTCGAATATAATTTTCAATTATATAACTGTTACACGAACACTTTCCCCCCACCCCCCCAGGCCGCCGCAGCGTGCTACATCGACCTGATCGTGAAGGAGAGCGACAACAACGTGAAACTGATCGTACTCGGCCGTCTGTCTGCCTTGCGGAAGGAGGGGGGAGAGGCCGCGGCCAGGGCGTTGCCGGACTTGGCCATGGATGTGTTGAGAGTGCTCGCCTCGTCTGATTTGGACGTTAGGAAACACACTTTGACTTTGGGTAGGTGCCATTTGAGATCATAACATTTTTTTTTACTTGAATTTTAGGATGCCCGCCTTGAGGCTGTCCCCGAAAACCTCGGAAACGACAACGTTGTGATACTTTTTTTAAACGAGTAATCTTGCCTCACTGCGTCTAAACCAACCTGTTGTGTACCCAATAAATCATTTTTCATTTTCATTTTCATCATTAATTATCGTCCGTATTGTCAAAACTGCTGAGATTTTAATGAATAAGACGTCCATAGATTCATTCTAGGTAATATAGGATAAATAAATAAATAAATAAATAAACATTACTACCCGATATTCAATAAAAATGCCTTAGTGGGATCGAGTCAGGGCCGGATGTTTATAAAATTTTTCTGTTAACATCGTTGTATAGTGTAACGCGTATCTTTTGTAACCGTATTGTGTATCATCAGCATTGGAGCTGGTGAGTTCCCGTCACGCCGAGGAGCTAGTACAAGTGCTCCGCAAGGAAGCCGCGCGAGCAGGCAGCGCCGACCACGACGATGCGGCCAAATATAGGCAGCTGCTGGTGCGGGCCATGCACAAGGCCGCTCTAAAGGTCAGCTATCGTATCTTATTTTGTGCTCGTCGTCGCCATTACTCGGCCGGTATGCTTACACTATCTTTACTAGAATTATCGACATAAGTATGAACTCCTTTGAAAGTACAAATTCATATCGTATTTTGAACTGTAATGAAATAAAAGAAGGTTCCAAATTCAGAGCTACAAAAATGACTGGATGGATTAGAATAGAATTTCAACTTTAACAGTCTGATTTAAGGTGCCAATTGAATTTAACTTCTCTCTTCTTTGAAATCGGAGCACCAAAATGTTCGACTATATTCGTTATTTTGAAAAAATTGTAGTGTTAAGTTTTTTTCTGTTTGTCCCCTTTATTTTGTGAGTTAGAGCTATATACTTTTTTTTTTTTTTTTTTATACCACGTCGGTGGCAATCAAGCATACGGCCCGCCTGATGGTAAGCAGTTACCGTAGCCTATGAACGCCTGCAACACCAGAGATATTACACGCGCGTTGCCGACCCTTTAAAAACCTGTACACTCCTTTTTTGAAGAACCCCATACTGTAGCCCCTCGGGAAAACCTCGGCAGGGAGCTCATTCCACAGCCGAAGCGTACGCGGGAGGAAATTCCTCTTAAACCGCACAGTACGCGACCATTTAGGTGCTAGGGTGTGAGGATGAACACCCTGCCGATGGCGAGCGGTGCGGTGATAGAAAGCGGCCGTTGGCATCATGTCAAACAATTCTTCAGAGCACTGTAGATAAAACTATAATATAACAGCACATTATTAACTATAAATACTCAATGACCCCTCTGAACTCAAATTCATACACAAGTATAATATTGATTACACAAGGATGAAGTGAACTGTAACAGTGATTATGTGACAGTTCCCGGAAGTGGCGGGCAGCGTGGCGCCGGCGCTGCTGGAGATGGTGGGCGAGGGCGGCGAGGCGGCCGCGGCCGACGTCATGGCGTTCGTGCGGGAGGCACTGGCCGCCTTCCCTGACCTCAGGCCCACACTCTACCAGGTAACTAGAAGTGGCGGGCAGCGTGGCGCCGGCGCTGCTGGAGATGGTGGGCGAGGGCGGCGAGGCGGCCGCGGCCGACGTCATGGCGTTCGTGCGGGAGGCACTGGCCGCCTTCCCTGACATCAGGCCCACACTCTACCAGGTAACTAGAAGTGGCGGGCAGCGTGGCGCCGGCGCTGCTGGAGATGGTGGGCGAGGGCGGCGAGGCGGCCGCGGCCGACGTCATGGCGTTCGTGCGGGAGGCACTGGCCGCCTTCCCTGACCTCAGGCCCACACTCTACCAGGTAACTAGAAGTGGCGGGCAGCGTGGCGCCGGCGCTGCTGGAGATGGTGGGCGAGGGCGGCGAGGCGGCCGCGGCCGACGTCATGGCGTTCGTGCGGGAGGCACTGGCCGCCTTCCCTGACCTCAGGCCCACACTCTACCAGGTAACTAGAAGTGGCGGGCAGCGTGGCGCCGGCGCTGCTGGAGATGGTGGGCGAGGGCGGCGAGGCGGCCGCGGCCGACGTCATGGCGTTCGTGCGGGAGGCACTGGCCGCCTTCCCTGACCTCAGGCCCACACTCTACCAGGTAACTAGAAGTGGCGGGCAGCGTGGCGCCGGCGCTGCTGGAGATGGTGGGCGAGGGCGGCGAGGCGGCCGCGGCCGACGTCATGGCGTTCGTGCGGGAGGCACTGGCCGCCTTCCCTGACCTCAGGCCCACACTCTACCAGGTAACTAGAAGTGGCGGGCAGCGTGGCGCCGGCGCTGCTGGAGATGGTGGGCGAGGGCGGCGAGGCGGCCGCGGCCGACGTCATGGCGTTCGTGCGGGAGGCACTGGCCGCCTTCCCTGACCTGAGACCCGCCCTGTATCAGGTACCGATCATTCGCTTTTCGATAGTTTACAACTAAATATATTACATTCTTTATTAACCATTTGTGATTTGATCGCCAAAGACGTCAACTGGCGGGCATAGTTCCGGCTTAATGTCAACCTTCGTGTTCTGTGACAAGGTTCACAAGGGTCGATCAAACAAACATCGAAAACATTGAAATCTCATATTGCAAAATTCGTTTGATGAAAAAACACTCGATAGGGTATGATTACGTCGATTACAGTGGCTCGTACTTATCTCGTCAAAAAACTAGAATAGGGTCGCGGGAGGAATCGTATTCAAATTTCATTATAATAATATAAGATGATTTCACTTGTTGATATGGATTGGAACAAAGAATAACTTCATGTGTTGCTCTGTAAACAAAGATTTATTATTTTATAATACACGGTTTAATTTTAACCCACACTGTATGTACTAATACTAACAATACCGACCTGTAAACAAAGAAACGACATTTAAAGTTTATTCCTGCTTCAGTCACTCCTTTCTCAATAACAAATTACAAAATTATAACGGCGATAATTTAAAGCGGCATTGCAATCTACGTACATAACCTCACTTCACAATTTTGACGTATGACGTGTGACACAGACAAAAGTGACAGGTCAAAGCAAAGTATGGCCACATTAAAAAAGTAAACGATATCGTTTATTTTTTTACAATAATATAATAAATATAAACTTCTTTTTCTTCTTCGTATTTCAATTGTGTTGACATCGAATAAATCATAAAATAAACAATGTTTTTTTTAAATAAAAATAATGAAATCGAAAATCAACATTATTTTGAACACCGCCACGAACCGTTTCTATTTCAGAAACTGCTAGAAGCGGTGCCCCAGATCAAAGTGGGCAAGATAGCGCGCGCAGCGCTGTGGCTGCTCGCCGAGTTCGCCGACACGGCCGACACTGCCGAGGCCGCGCTCGACGTTCTCGCCGCCGCCATACCGCTACCCACCACCAGCGAAGAAGATAAGGTATAACCCCCCCCCCCACTCGTCCACCAAACGTTTGATGTAATTTGTTGTCTTGCAAATGCTCGAGTTACTATAAAAAACGAAGTCTATCGTTGTATTTCATTTTGTCTGAACGTATCAAAACTTGTAAGAGAGAGGGTTAACAATATAGAATTAGCAGGAGGAGAGCTCGCCCTCGCCCCACACGGCGGCGCCGCGAGCAGACACGGCGGCGCCGCGACAACTCGTCACCAGCGACGGCACCTACGCCTCGCAGTCCGCCTTCAACCTGCCCCAGTGAGTATACACTACCTACAGTACAGCTACTGTCCTAGACCCGGCGGCGCCGCGAGCAGACACGGCGGCGCCGCGACAACTCGTCACCAGCGACGGCACCTACGCCTCGCAGTCCGCCTTCAACCTGCCCCAGTGAGTATACACTACCTACAGTACAGCTACTGTCCTAGACCCGGCGGCGCCGCGAGCAGACACGGCGGCGCCGCGACAACTCGTCACCAGCGACGGCACCTACGCCTCGCAGTCCGCCTTCAACCTGCCCCAGTGAGTATACACTACCTACAGTACAGCTACTGTCCTAGACCCGGCGGCGCCGCGAGCAGACACGGCGGCGCCGCGACAACTCGTCACCAGCGACGGCACCTACGCCTCGCAGTCCGCCTTCAACCTGCCCCAGTGAGTATACACTACCTACAGTACAGCTACTGTCCTAGACCCGGCGGCGCCGCGAGCAGACACGGCGGCGCCGCGACAACTCGTCACCAGCGACGGCACCTACGCCTCGCAGTCCGCCTTCAACCTGCCCCAGTGAGTATACACTACCTACAGTACAGCTACTGTCCTAGACCCGGCGGCGCCGCGAGCAGACACGGCGGCGCCGCGACAACTCGTCACCAGCGACGGCACCTACGCCTCGCAGTCCGCCTTCAACCTGCCCCAGTGAGTATACACTACCTACAGTACAGCTACTGTCCTAGACCCGGCGGCGCCGCGAGCAGACACGGCGGCGCCGCGACAACTCGTCACCAGCGACGGCACCTACGCCTCGCAGTCCGCCTTCAACCTGCCCCAGTGAGTATACACTACCTACAGTACAGCTACTGTCCTAGACCCGGCGGCGCCGCGAGCAGACACGGCGGCGCCGCGACAACTCGTCACCAGCGACGGCACCTACGCCTCGCAGTCCGCCTTCAACCTGCCCCAGTGAGTATACACTACCTACAGTACAGCTACTGTCCTAGACCCGGCGGCGCCGCGAGCAGACACGGCGGCGCCGCGACAACTCGTCACCAGCGACGGCACCTACGCCTCGCAGTCCGCCTTCAACCTGCCCCAGTGAGTATACACTACCTACAGTACAGCTACTGTCCTAGACCCGGCGGCGCCGCGAGCAGACACGGCGGCGCCGCGACAACTCGTCACCAGCGACGGCACCTACGCCTCGCAGTCCGCCTTCAACCTGCCCCAGTGAGTATACACTACCTACAGTACAGCTACTGTCCTAGACCCGGCGGCGCCGCGAGCAGACACGGCGGCGCCGCGACAACTCGTCACCAGCGACGGCACCTACGCCTCGCAGTCCGCCTTCAACCTGCCCCAGTGAGTATACACTACCTACAGTACAACTACTGTCCTAGATCCATTACCGACTAGATACGGAGACGAGCTGCGGGCTGACCGAGCTGACGGACGGGCGCTCGGCGGCATGTCGCAGCCGGGGCGGCTCGTGGTCGCAATATAGAATTAGCAGGAGGAGAGCTTACCGATCCGTCACAATTGACGGACCGATCGACGTCAATCGGCAGCGATCTCTGAAATTTTCTATAGTGTAATATCTCGTGAACGCAGCGTCGTAGACGGTTCGGGCGAACCGACCCTTAACACGTCTCGAAACTGACCGTTCCGCATGTTCCAGGACGGACCCCTCGTCCTCGTCCTCTCACGACGGCGGGCTGGCGCACGCGCTGGTCTCGGGGGAGAGCTTCACTGCGGCCGGCGCCTGCTCCGCGCTGGCCAAGCTCGCGCTCAAGCTGGACCACGGCCGCGCCACCAGGGCGCTGCATCTCATCTCCGCGCTGCTGGCCCAGCACAAGAAGAACGGTACGTACTGTGACTAGTTCTCTAGGCGAGCCGTCCTCGTCCCGAGTACTCGGGGAGAGCTTCACCGACTATAATCTGTGTATTATAACTTCATATATAACACTACAACCTTACTCTTTTCAATGTCGGATAGTCTACCTATGGCACTCGAGCATAAGAATTTTATCGATACGGTTTAGTGAACTTTTTGAAAATAGAACTTCATACATTTCGATAAAATATTTCTTGTTTAAGGAGATTCGATTCAATGCAAATTAGCCTACTTAAACACGCTGCCGCGTCGTATCTGCTCTGTGATCGGTTGGCCAACAAAAACATTTTATTTTATGTTGTAGTAGAAACAATCACTTCGTAAGTCAGAAACGCGCATGTGACACCTTTCATATAGCAACATCCATACCTTACGAAAACCGCGTAGCGTTGCTTGTTAGTCTCCCTAGGCTACGGTGGCCAAAATCGAAAAAAAAACTGTCCTAAAATTGAATTTAGCGCGGAGCAGGTACCAGGGCCTCATGAGTTACGAGGAGGTGTCGTCGTCCAACCCGCCGGGGGCGCCGGGCCCGGCGGCCGGGGCGCGCGCGAGTATGAAGGTATCGCGGGCTGCGGCAGCTCGCGTATCTTAGCTGTATACTTTTAGTTCGTTTACTTATATGATTCTACTAGTCGAAAGTATATTTTTTTGTCCTCGTAGAAAAAGTATCGTAGACAATAGTGATATAATCGAGCTTTTCAATCTCGTAACCTACTGAAGCAACTCGGCGAGCTTCGGTGCTTAAACACGGTACTCGACCGAAAAGCTCTCTATCATATCGCGATCGTATAAAATACTATAGTCCGGAGCCTATTTACTTTCCCCGGAATGACAATTCACCCGCCCAGTTTGACTCGAAATCGTTAGCGATACGAATGTATTATAAATGTTAAATAATAATGAGTCCCGTCGTTGTCGTCCGACAGGCCCTATCTCAAACCTGTCGCCGGTGTATTGACACGGAGTTACGTTCGCAGCGTCCCCGTCCTCGGGGCTGACCGCGGACGACGTGGAGCACGCGGCGCTGTGCCTGCGCGCGGCCGCGGCGCGCCCCGCCGTCGCCGTCGTGCGGGACGCGCTCGGCCCCCGCGCCCGGGCCGCGCTGCACGCGCTGTTGCAGGAGCAAGCTAGCTTGAGAGACAACAAGGAGGTAACTCATTATGGCCTAACCGTCGGTGCCCTACACCAGACCCGCCGTCGCCGTCGTGCGGGACGCGCTCGGCCCCCGCGCCCGGGCCGCACTGCACGCGCTGTTGCAGGAGCAAGCTAGCTTGAGAGACAACAAGGAGGTAATTCATTATGGCCTAACCGTCGGTGCCCTACACCAGACCCGCCGTCGCCGTCGTGCGGGACGCGCTCGGCCCCCGCGCCCGGGCCGCGCTGCACGCGCTGTTGCAGGAGCAAGCTAGCTTGAGAGACAACAAGGAGGTAACTCATTATGGCCTAACCGTCGGTGCCCTACACCAGACCCGCCGTCGCCGTCGTGCGGGACGCGCTCGGCCCCCGCGCCCGGGCCGCGCTGCACGCGCTGTTGCAGGAGCAAGCTAGCTTGAGAGACAACAAGGAGGTAACTCATTATGGCCTAACCGTCGGTGCCCTACACCAGACCCGCCGTCGCCGTCGTGCGGGACGCGCTCGGCCCCCGCGCCCGGGCCGCGCTGCACGCGCTGTTGCAGGAGCAAGCTAGCTTGAGAGACAACAAGGAGGTAACTCATTATGGCCTAACCGTCGGTGCCCTACACCAGACCCGCCGTCGCCGTCGTGCGGGACGCGCTCGGCCCCCGCGCCCGGGCCGCGCTGCACGCGCTGTTGCAGGAGCAAGCTAGCTTGAGAGACAACAAGGAGGTAACTCATTATGGCCTAACCGTCGGTGCCCTACACCAGACCCGCCGTCGCCGTCGTGCGGGACGCGCTCGGCCCCCGCGCCCGGGCCGCGCTGCACGCGCTGTTGCAGGAGCAAGCTAGCTTGAGAGACAACAAGGAGGTAACTCATTATGGCCTAACCGTCGGTGCCCTACACCAGACCCGCCGTCGCCGTCGTGCGGGACGCGCTCGGCCCCCGCGCCCGGGCCGCGCTGCACGCGCTGTTGCAGGAGCAAGCTAGCTTGAGAGACAACAAGGAGGTAACTCATTATGGCCTAACCGTCGGTGCCCTACACCAGACCCGCCGTCGCCGTCGTGCGGGACGCGCTCGGCCCCCGCGCCCGGGCCGCACTGCACGCGCTGTTGCAGGAGCAAGCTAGCTTGAGAGACAACAAGGAGGTAACTCATTATGGCCTAACCGTCGGTGCCCTACACCAGACCCGCCGTCGCCGTCGTGCGGGACGCGCTCGGCCCCCGCGCCCGGGCCGCACTGCACGCGCTGTTGCAGGAGCAAGCTAGCTTGAGAGACAACAAGGAGGTAATTCATTATGGCCTAACCGTCGGTGCCCTACACCAGACCCGCCGTCGCCGTCGTGCGGGACGCGCTCGGCCCCCGCGCCCGGGCCGCGCTGCACGCGCTGTTGCAGGAGCAAGCTAGCTTGAGAGACAACAAGGAGGTAACTCATTATGGCCTAACCGTCGGTGCCCTACACCAGACCCGCCGTCGCCGTCGTGCGGGACGCGCTCGGCCCCCGCGCCCGGGCCGCGCTGCACGCGCTGTTGCAGGAGCAAGCTAGCTTGAGAGACAACAAGGAGGTAACTCATTATGGCCTAACCGTCGGTGCCCTACACCAGACCCGCCGTCGCCGTCGTGCGGGACGCGCTCGGCCCCCGCGCCCGGGCCGCGCTGCACGCGCTGTTGCAGGAGCAAGCTAGCTTGAGAGACAACAAGGAGGTAACTCATTATGGCCTAACCGTCGGTGCCCTACACCAGACCCGCCGTCGCCGTCGTGCGGGACGCGCTCGGCCCCCGCGCCCGGGCCGCGCTGCACGCGCTGTTGCAGGAGCAAGCTAGCTTGAGAGACAACAAGGAGGTAACTCATTATGGCCTAACCGTCGGTGCCCTACACCAGACCCGCCGTCGCCGTCGTGCGGGACGCGCTCGGCCCCCGCGCCCGGGCCGCGCTGCACGCGCTGTTGCAGGAGCAAGCTAGCTTGAGAGACAACAAGGAGGTAATTCATTATGGCCTAACCGTCGGTGCCCTACACCAGACCCGCCGTCGCCGTCGTGCGGGACGCGCTCGGCCCCCGCGCCCGGGCCGCACTGCACGCGCTGTTGCAGGAGCAAGCTAGCTTGAGAGACAACAAGGAGGTAATTCATTATGGCCTAACCGTCGGTGCCCTACACCAGACCCGCCGTCGCCGTCGTGCGGGACGCGCTCGGCCCCCGCGCCCGGGCCGCGCTGCACGCGCTGTTGCAGGAGCAAGCTAGCTTGAGAGACAACAAGGAGGTAACTCATTATGGCCTAACCGTCGGTGCCCTACACCAGACCCGCCGTCGCCGTCGTGCGGGACGCGCTCGGCCCCCGCGCCCGGGCCGCGCTGCACGCGCTGTTGCAGGAGCAAGCTAGCTTGAGAGACAACAAGGAGGTAACTCATTATGGCCTAACCGTCGGTGCCCTACACCAGACCCGCCGTCGCCGTCGTGCGGGACGCGCTCGGCCCCCGCGCCCGGGCCGCGCTGCACGCGCTGTTGCAGGAGCAAGCTAGCTTGAGAGACAACAAGGAGGTAATTCATTATGGCCTAACCGTCGGTGCCCTACACCAGACCCGCCGTCGCCGTCGTGCGGGACGCGCTCGGCCCCCGCGCCCGGGCCGCACTGCACGCGCTGTTGCAGGAGCAAGCTAGCTTGAGAGACAACAAGGAGGTAATTCATTATGGCCTAACCGTCGGTGCCCTACACCAGACCCGCCGTCGCCGTCGTGCGGGACGCGCTCGGCCCCCGCGCCCGGGCCGCGCTGCACGCGCTGTTGCAGGAGCAAGCTAGCTTGAGAGACAACAAGGAGGTAACTCATTATGGCCTAACCGTCGGTGCCCTACACCAGACCCGCCGTCGCCGTCGTGCGGGACGCGCTCGGCCCCCGCGCCCGGGCCGCGCTGCACGCGCTGTTGCAGGAGCAAGCTAGCTTGAGAGACAACAAGGAGGTAACTCATTATGGCCTAACCGTCGGTGCCCTACACCAGACCCGCCGTCGCCGTCGTGCGGGACGCGCTCGGCCCCCGCGCCCGGGCCGCGCTGCACGCGCTGTTGCAGGAGCAAGCTAGCTTGAGAGACAACAAGGAGGTAATTCATTATGGCCTAACCGTCGGTGCCCTACACCAGACCCGCCGTCGCCGTCGTGCGGGACGCGCTCGGCCCCCGCGCCCGGGCCGCACTGCACGCGCTGTTGCAGGAGCAAGCTAGCTTGAGAGACAACAAGGAGGTAATTCATTATGGCCTAACCGTCGGTGCCCTACACCAGACCCGCCGTCGCCGTCGTGCGGGACGCGCTCGGCCCCCGCGCCCGGGCCGCGCTGCACGCGCTGTTGCAGGAGCAAGCTAGCTTGAGAGACAACAAGGAGGTAACTCATTATGGCCTAACCGTCGGTGCCCTACACCAGACCCGCCGTCGCCGTCGTGCGGGACGCGCTCGGCCCCCGCGCCCGGGCCGCGCTGCACGCGCTGTTGCAGGAGCAAGCTAGCTTGAGAGACAACAAGGAGGTAATTCATTATGGCCTAACCGTCGGTGCCCTACACCAGACCCGCCGTCGCCGTCGTGCGGGACGCGCTCGGCCCCCGCGCCCGGGCCGCACTGCACGCGCTGTTGCAGGAGCAAGCTAGCTTGAGAGACAACAAGGAGGTAATTCATTATGGCCTAACCGTCGGTGCCCTACACCAGACCCGCCGTCGCCGTCGTGCGGGACGCGCTCGGCCCCCGCGCCCGGGCCGCGCTGCACGCGCTGTTGCAGGAGCAAGCTAGCTTGAGAGACAACAAGGAGGTAACTCATTATGGCCTAACCGTCGGTGCCCTACACCAGACCCGCCGTCGCCGTCGTGCGGGACGCGCTCGGCCCCCGCGCCCGGGCCGCGCTGCACGCGCTGTTGCAGGAGCAAGCTAGCTTGAGAGACAACAAGGAGGTAATTCATTATGGCCTAACCGTCGGTGCCCTACACCAGACCCGCCGTCGCCGTCGTGCGGGACGCGCTCGGCCCCCGCGCCCGGGCCGCGCTGCACGCGCTG
Organism: Cydia strobilella; assembly: GCF_947568885.1. Taxonomy (NCBI): domain Eukaryota; kingdom Metazoa; phylum Arthropoda; class Insecta; order Lepidoptera; family Tortricidae; genus Cydia; species Cydia strobilella. Next base: position 103,162 of record NC_086045.1, read on the forward strand.
TTGCAGGAGCAAGCTAGCTTGAGAGACAACAAGGAGGTAACTCATTATGGCCTAACCGTCGGTGCCCTACACCAGACCCGCCGTCGCCGTCGTGCGGGACGCGCTCGGCCCCCGCGCCCGGGCCGCGCTGCACGCGCTGTTGCAGGAGCAAGCTAGCTTGAGAGACAACAAGGAGGTAATTCATTATGGCCTAACCGTCGGTGCCCTACACCAGACCCGCCGTCGCCGTCGTGCGGGACGCGCTCGGCCCCCGCGCCCGGGCCGCACTGCACGCGCTGTTGCAGGAGCAAGCTAGCTTGAGAGACAACAAGGAGGTAATTCATTATGGCCTAACCGTCGGTGCCCTACACCAGACCCGCCGTCGCCGTCGTGCGGGACGCGCTCGGCCCCCGCGCCCGGGCCGCGCTGCACGCGCTGTTGCAGGAGCAAGCTAGCTTGAGAGACAACAAGGAGGTAACTCATTATGGCCTAACCGTCGGTGCCCTACACCAGACCCGCCGTCGCGCGCCCGTGCGGGACGCGCTCGGCCCCCGCGCCCGGGCCGCGCTGCACGCGCTGTTGCAGGAGCAAGCTAGCTTGAGAGACAACAAGGAGGTAATTCATTATGGCCTAACCGTCGGTGCCCTACACCAGACCCGCCGTCGCCGTCGTGCGGGACGCGCTCGGCCCCCGCGCCCGGGCCGCGCTGCACGCGCTGTTGCAGGAGCAAGCTAGCTTGAGAGACAACAAGGAGGTAATTCATTATGGCCTAACCGTCGGTGCCCTACACCAGACCCGCCGTCGCCGTCGTGCGGGACGCGCTCGGCCCCCGCGCCCGGGCCGCGCTGCACGCGCTGTTGCAGGAGCAAGCTAGCTTGAGAGACAACAAGGAGGTAATTCATTATGGCCTAACCGTCGGTGCCCTACACCAGACCCGCCGTCGCCGTCGTGCGGGACGCGCTCGGCCCCCGCGCCCGGGCCGCGCTGCACGCGCTGTTGCAGGAGCAAGCTAGCTTGAGAGACAACAAGGAGGTAATTCATTATGGCCTAACCGTCGGTGCCCTACACCAGACCCGCCGTCGCCGTCGTGCGGGACGCGCTCGGCCCCCGCGCCCGGGCCGCACTGCACGCGCTGTTGCAGGAGCAAGCTAGCTTGAGAGACAACAAGGAGGTAATTCATTATGGCCTAACCGTCGGTGCCCTACACCAGACCCGCCGTCGCCGTCGTGCGGGACGCGCTCGGCCCCCGCGCCCGGGCCGCGCTGCACGCGCTGTTGCAGGAGCAAGCTAGCTTGAGAGACAACAAGGAGGTAACTCATTATGGCCTAACCGTCGGTGCCCTACACCAGACCCGCCGTCGCCGTCGTGCGGGACGCGCTCGGCCCCCGCGCCCGGGCCGCGCTGCACGCGCTGTTGCAGGAGCAAGCTAGCTTGAGAGACAACAAGGAGGTAATTCATTATGGCCTAACCGTCGGTGCCCTACACCAGACCCGCCGTCGCCGTCGTGCGGGACGCGCTCGGCCCCCGCGCCCGGGCCGCGCTGCACGCGCTGTTGCAGGAGCAAGCTAGCTTGAGAGACAACAAGGAGGTAATTCATTATGGCCTAACCGTCGGTGCCCTACACCAGACCCGCCGTCGCCGTCGTGCGGGACGCGCTCGGCCCCCGCGCCCGGGCCGCGCTGCACGCGCTGTTGCAGGAGCAAGCTAGCTTGAGAGACAACAAGGAGGTAATTCATTATGGCCTAACCGTCGGTGCCCTACACCAGACCCGCCGTCGCCGTCGTGCGGGACGCGCTCGGCCCCCGCGCCCGGGCCGCACTGCACGCGCTGTTGCAGGAGCAAGCTAGCTTGAGAGACAACAAGGAGGTAATTCATTATGGCCTAACCGTCGGTGCCCTACACCAGACCCGCCGTCGCCGTCGTGCGGGACGCGCTCGGCCCCCGCGCCCGGGCCGCGCTGCACGCGCTGTTGCAGGAGCAAGCTAGCTTGAGAGACAACAAGGAGGTAACTCATTATGGCCTAACCGTCGGTGCCCTACACCAGACCCGCCGTCGCCGTCGTGCGGGACGCGCTCGGCCCCCGCGCCCGGGCCGCGCTGCACGCGCTGTTGCAGGAGCAAGCTAGCTTGAGAGACAACAAGGAGGTAATTCATTATGGCCTAACCGTCGGTGCCCTACACCAGACCCGCCGTCGCCGTCGTGCGGGACGCGCTCGGCCCCCGCGCCCGGGCCGCGCTGCACGCGCTGTTGCAGGAGCAAGCTAGCTTGAGAGACAACAAGGAGGTAATTCATTATGGCCTAACCGTCGGTGCCCTACACCAGACCCGCCGTCGCCGTCGTGCGGGACGCGCTCGGCCCCCGCGCCCGGGCCGCGCTGCACGCGCTGTTGCAGGAGCAAGCTAGCTTGAGAGACAACAAGGAGGTAATTCATTATGGCCTAACCGTCGGTGCCCTACACCAGACCCGCCGTCGCCGTCGTGCGGGACGCGCTCGGCCCCCGCGCCCGGGCCGCGCTACACGCGCTGTTGCAGGAGCAAGCTAGCTTGAGAGACAACAAGGAGGTAATTCATTATGGCCTAACCGTCGGTGCCCTACACCAGACCCGCCGTCGCCGTCGTGCGGGACGCGCTCGGCCCCCGCGCCCGGGCCGCGCTGCACGCGCTGTTGCAGGAGCAAGCTAGCTTGAGAGACAACAAGGAGGTAATTCATTATGGCCTAACCGTCGGTGCCCTACACCAGACCCGCCGTCGCCGTCGTGCGGGACGCGCTCGGCCCCCGCGCCCGGGCCGCACTGCACGCGCTGTTGCAGGAGCAAGCTAGCTTGAGAGACAACAAGGAGGTAATTCATTATGGCCTAACCGTCGGTGCCCTACACCAGACCCGCCGTCGCCGTCGTGCGGGACGCGCTCGGCCCCCGCGCCCGGGCCGCGCTACACGCGCTGTTGCAGGAGCAAGCTAGCTTGAGAGACAACAAGGAGGTAATTCATTATGGCCTAACCGTCGGTGCCCTACACCAGACCCGCCGTCGCCGTCGTGCGGGACGCGCTCGGCCCCCGCGCCCGGGCCGCGCTGCACGCGCTGTTGCAGGAGCAAGCTAGCTTGAGAGACAACAAGGAGGTAATTCATTATGGCCTAACCGTCGGTGCCCTACACCAGACCCGCCGTCGCCGTCGTGCGGGACGCGCTCGGCCCCCGCGCCCGGGCCGCGCTACACGCGCTGTTGCAGGAGCAAGCTAGCTTGAGAGACAACAAGGAGGTAATTCATTATGGCCTAACCGTCGGTGCCCTACACCAGACCCGCCGTCGCCGTCGTGCGGGACGCGCTCGGCCCCCGCGCCCGGGCCGCACTGCACGCGCTGTTGCAGGAGCAAGCTAGCTTGAGAGACAACAAGGAGGTAATTCATTATGGCCTAACCGTCGGTGCCCTACACCAGACCCGCCGTCGCCGTCGTGCGGGCGCGGGCGCTCTCCGCCCGCACTTAACGTATTATTGCAGGAGCGAGCCGGCCTCGGGGACGACAGGGCAGGTACCCGACTGATGACCTCCCCGCCGCTGCCGGCCCGCGCGCTCTCCGCCCGCACTTAACGTATTACTGCAGGAGCGAGCCGGCCTCGGGGACGACAGGGCAGGTACCCGACTGATGACCTCCCCGCCGCTGCCGGCCCGCGCGCTCTCCGCCCGCACTTAACGTATTACTGCAGGAGCGAGCCGGCCTCGGGGACGACAGGGCAGGTACCCGACTGATGACCTCCCCGCCGCTGCCGGCCCGCGCGCTCTCCGCCCGCACTTAACGTATTACTGCAGGAGCGAGCCGGCCTCGGGGACGACAGGGCAGGTACCCGACTGATGACCTCCCGCCGCTGCCGGCCCGCGCGCTCTCCGCCCGCACTTAACGTATTACTGCAGGAGCGAGCCGGCCTCGGGGACGACAGGGCAGGTACCCGACTGATGACCTCCCCGCCGCTGCCGGCCCGCGCGCTCTCCGCCCGCACTTAACGTATTACTGCAGGAGCGAGCCGGCCTCGGGGACGACAGGGCAGGTACCCGACTGATGACCTCCCCGCCGCTGCCGGCCCGCGCGCTCTCCGCCCGCACTTAACGTATTACTGCAGGAGCGAGCCGGCCTCGGGGACGACAGGGCAGGTACCCGACTGATGACCTCCCCGCCGCTGCCGGCCCGCGCGCTCTCCGCCCGCACTTAACGTATTACTGCAGGAGCGAGCCGGCCTCGGGGACGACAGGGCAGGTACCCGACTGATGACCTCCCCGCCGCTGCCGGCCCGCGCGCTCTCCGCCCGCACTTAACGTATTACTGCAGGAGCGAGCCGGCCTCGGGACGACAGGGCAGGTACCCGACTGATGACCTCCCCGCCGCTGCCGGCCCGCGCGCTCTCCGCCCGCACTTAACGTATTACTGCAGGAGCGAGCCGGCCTCGGGGACGACAGGGCAGGTACCCGACTGATGACCTCCCCGCCGCTGCCGGCCCGCGCGCTCTCCGCCCGCACTTAACGTATTACTGCAGGAGCGAGCCGGCCTCGGGGACGACAGGGCAGGTACCCGACTGATGACCTCCCCGCCGCTGCCGGCCCGCGCGCTCTCCGCCCGCACTTAACGTATTACTGCAGGAGCGAGCCGGCCTCGGGGACGACAGGGCAGGTACCCGACTGATGACCTCCCCGCCGCTGCCGGCCCGCGCGCTCTCCGCCCGCACTTAACGTATTACTGCAGGAGCGAGCCGGCCTCGGGGACGACAGGGCAGGTACCCGACTGATGACCTCCCCGCCGCTGCCGGCCCGCGCGCTCTCCGCCCGCACTTAACGTATTACTGCAGGAGCGAGCCGGCCTCGGGGACGACAGGGCAGGTACCCGACTGATGACCTCCCCGCCGCTGCCGGCCCGCGCGCTCTCCGCCCGCACTTAACGTATTACTGCAGGAGCGAGCCGGCCTCGGGGACGACAGGGCAGGTACCCGACTGATGACCTCCCCGCCGCTGCCGGCCCGCGCGCTCTCCGCCCGCACTTAACGTATTACTGCAGGAGCGAGCCGGCCTCGGGGACGACAGGGCAGGTACCCGACTGATGACCTCCCCGCCGCTGCCGGCCCGCGCGCGACCGCGGCCGGACCGCATATTAAAACTACTCAAACGATACTCGAAATATTGACCGTGAAACATATATTGTTTTACCTCACTAGAAAATGTGTACTGTCTATGAATTCGGGCCGATTTTACATTTATTTCTATTTGACATAATTTTTGTGACACCTGACTTAAAATCGCAGGCGCCTTATAAGATGAACGATACGATGTACTTATTCATCGGTTCGGAGGCTCATTTGCTCTTAAAAACGTGCGATAAACGAACACGGTCAACAATAAAGTATTTATAAAATTATCATACAAAAAATATTGCATATAAAACATGTTCCGTATTGTATGAAACGTAAAACCGTCCGGAGAAAAAACCGGCGCCCCAGTCGTGCCAACCGCAATGCTGAGGAAGGACCGTTTCGGCCTTACATCTTTGTCTTTATCTGTGTTCTTTATATTTCTTCTTTCACACGTTTATTTAAATGCATTTTGTAATATAACTATTGATGTGATGCCCGAATAAACATTATTCTGTTATATCCTAATAGGAGACAGTTTTCATCGTCATGTATTTTCAAGGGACAGCGGGACGGCACGGTCGCGGCCAATCGGAGCGACTAATTTTATAATAATTTAGTCCAACGGTATTTCGGGTCGGCGAAATTGACCAATCATAATCATTCTCGGTCAAAGAAAACCCATACCTGAACTTCGACTTCGCAATCGGCCACCCGGGGAGCGGACGTATATTAATTTTGTAGTCTCTCGGAGGCTGATATTTTGCTCGAAGGTAGTCTTTTATGATTTTTTCGTTCGCCGATTACGAGGCAACGGATGAAAGTAATATATTATGAATGGATCGACAGGAGGAGGAGAGCGGCTCGGCGGCGTCGGTCCCGGTGGAGGCCGGCATCACGTTCGCGGCGCTGGCGGGCGTCGGCGCCGCCGCCTCCGCCGCCTCCGCGACCTGTCACGACATGTTCGAGCTGTCGCTGTCCCGCGCCGTCGACGGTACGGATACGGACGTCACCCGTTCATGGCATACCTACTGGCCGGCGCTAGGGGCTTGCAGTAATGCGTAACACATGTTGTAGGTCGCACGACGGCGCACGAAGAGAAGGGCAAGCTGTCGAAGGTGACGCAGCTGACCGGCTTCTCCGACCCCGTGTACGCCGAGTGCATAGTGGCCGTCAACCAGTACGACATCGTGCTCGACGTGCTCGTCGTCAACCAGACCGGTACCCTATATACACACACACACACACACACGCACGCATACACGCACACGCATATAAAAACCAAATTTTGGGTTATTTTTTTCAATTGCGTAAAAAATAATAGATTCTTTTATGTTTTTGTATTTTTTGTTTTTATGTCGGTTCCAGGTATACTTTTGGTGGCCCATCCCTACGAATTAATATGTGTACATAAAATACCAAGTTTTAACACTCTTCCCCAGACGACACCCTCCAGAACTGCACCGTGGAGCTGGCGACCCTCGGCGACCTGCGTCTCGTGGAGCGACCCGCGGCAGTCGTGCTAGCGCCGCGCGACTTCGCCACCATTAAGGCGCACGTCAAAGTGGCTTCCACGGAAAACGGCATCATTTTCGGCAATATAGGTACGTAACCAACTTTATAAGGCGGAGGGAATATATTTCTCACGATGATTTTGAACTGTGTATTAACGTGAAAGAGTTTAATTTTGCGTAATTTCTTACATCTTTGTGCCCGTTAAAGGTTTAATACTTACCGATTGGTTTCGACCGCGAATAGAATAATATTCGGCAACATTGGTAGCTGACTATATATAAACATTAGAATCAGTATTTATGTAATATAATATTTCCGTCAGTGTACGAGGTGACGGGCGCGTCCATGGACCGCGGGGTGGTGGTCCTCAACGACATCCACATCGACATCGTGGACTACATCCAGCCCGCCACCTGCTCCGATGCTGACTTCAGACAGATGTGGGCGGAGTTTGAATGGGAGAACAAGGTATTATATACGCAAGACTTTAACGAACTATATAATAACGAATTATACAAGGCTGAATAACCACATGGGAATGGTGCCGCGAGCGACGCGCATGTTGACTACGACAAATATTGTAATTCTGCGCAGAAGCTTTGACGTATAACATTTTATTTTAGCCCATCAAAACTTCATTATCAGACAACATTTCGCTAAATATATCGTATTGGCCCTTAAACTGACTATACAGACCGCCGACAGTTGACCGCTGTAGCGAATTGTGAACATGTACACAACTGACGGCCATGTGTGTCGCAGGTGTCGGTGAACACCAACATCACGGACCTGCGCGAGTACCTGCAGCACCTGCTCGCCTCCACCAACATGAAGTGCCTCACGCCGGACAAGGTACGGTATAACCTCACCAGCATGTGTGTCGCAGGTGTCGGTGAACACCAACATCACGGACCTGCGCGAGTACCTGCAGCACCTGCTCGCCTCCACCAACATGAAGTGCCTCACGCCGGACAAGGTACGGTATAACCTCACCAGCATGTGTGTAGCAGGTGTCGGTGAACACCAACATGAAGTGCCTCACGCCGGACAAGGTACGGTATAACCTCACCAGCATGTGTGTCGCAGGTGTCGGTGAACACCAACATCACGGACCTGCGCGAGTACCTGCAGCACCTGCTCGCCTCCACCAACATGAAGTGCCTCACGCCGGACAAGGTACGGTATAACCTCACCAGCATGTGTGTCGCAGGTGTCGGTGAACACCAACATCACGGACCTGCGCGAGTACCTGCAGCACCTGCTCGCCTCCACCAACATGAAGTGCCTCACGCCGGACAAGGTACGGTATAACCTCACCAGCATGTGTGTAGCAGGTGTCGGTGAACACCAACATCACGGACCTGCGCGAGTACCTGCAGCACCTGCTCGCCTCCACCAACATGAAGTGCCTCACGCCGGACAAGGTACGGTATAACCTCACCAGCATGTGTGTCGCAGGTGTCGGTGAACACCAACATCACGGACCTGCGCGAGTACCTGCAGCACCTGCTCGCCTCCACCAACATGAAGTGCCTCACGCCGGACAAGGTACGGTATAACCTCACCAGCATGTGTGTCGCAGGTGTCGGTGAACACCAACATCACGGACCTGCGCGAGTACCTGCAGCACCTGCTCGCCTCCACCAACATGAAGTGCCTCACGCCGGACAAGGTACGGTATAACCTCACCAGCATGTGTGTAGCAGGTGTCGGTGAACACCAACATCACGGACCTGCGCGAGTACCTGCAGCACCTGCTCGCCTCCACCAACATGAAGTGCCTCACGCCGGACAAGGTACGGTATAACCTCACCAGCATGTGTGTCGCAGGTGTCGGTGAACACCAACATCACGGACCTGCGCGAGTACCTGCAGCACCTGCTCGCCTCCACCAACATGAAGTGCCTCACGCCGGACAAGGTACGGTATAACCTCACCAGCATGTGTGTCGCAGGTGTCGGTGAACACCAACATCACGGACCTGCGCGAGTACCTGCAGCACCTGCTCGCCTCCACCAACATGAAGTGCCTCACGCCGGACAAGGTACGGTATAACCTCACCAGCATGTGTGTCGCAGGTGTCGGTGAACACCAACATCACGGACCTGCGCGAGTACCTGCAGCACCTGCTCGCCTCCACCAACATGAAGTGCCTCACGCCGGACAAGGTACGGTATAACCTCACCAGCATGTGTGTCGCAGGTGTCGGTGAACACCAACATGAAGTGCCTCACGCCGGACAAGGTACGGTATAACCTCACCAGCATGTGTGTCGCAGGTGTCGGTGAACACCAACATGAAGTGCCTCACGCCGGACAAGGTACGGTATAACCTCACCAGCATGTGTGTCGCAGGTGTCGGTGAACACCAACATGAAGTGCCTCACGCCGGACAAGGTACGGTATAACCTCACCAGCATGTGTGTCGCAGGTGTCGGTGAACACCAACATGAAGTGCCTCACGCCGGACAAGGTACGGTATAACCTCACCAGCATGTGTGTAGCAGGTGTCGGTGAACACCAACATCACGGACCTGCGCGAGTACCTGCAGCACCTGCTCGCCTCCACCAACATTAAGTGCCTCACGCCGGACAAGGTACGGTATAACCTCACCAGCATGTGTGTCGCAGGTGTCGGTGAACACCAACATCACGGACCTGCGCGAGTACCTGCAGCACCTGCTCGCCTCCACCAACATGAAGTGCCTCACGCCGGACAAGGTACGGTATAACCTCACCAGCATGTGTGTCGCAGGTGTCGGTGAACACCAACATCACGGACCTGCGCGAGTACCTGCAGCACCTGCTCGCCTCCACCAACATGAAGTGCCTCACGCCGGACAAGGTACGGTATAACCTCACCAGCATGTGTGTAGCAGGTGTCGGTGAACACCAACATCACGGACCTGCGCGAGTACCTGCAGCACCTGCTCGCCTCCACCAACATGAAGTGCCTCACGCCGGACAAGGTACGGTATAACCTCACCAGCATGTGTGTCGCAGGTGTCGGTGAACACCAACATGAAGTGCCTCACGCCGGACAAGGTACGGTATAACCTCACCAGCATGTGTGTCGCAGGTGTCGGTGAACACCAACATGAAGTGCCTCACGCCGGACAAGGTACGGTATAACCTCACCAGCATGTGTGTCGCAGGTGTCGGTAAACACCAACATGAAGTGCCTCACGCCGGACAAGGTACGGTATAACCTCACCAGCATGTGTGTCGCAGGTGTCGGTGAACACCAACATGAAGTGCCTCACGCCGGACAAGGTACGGTATAACCTCACCAGCATGTGTGTCGCAGGTGTCGGTGAACACCAACATGAAGTGCCTCACGCCGGACAAGGTACGGTATAACCTCACCAGCATGTGTGTCGCAGGTGTCGGTGAACACCAACATGAAGTGCCTCACGCCGGACAAGGTACGGTATAACCTCACCAGCATGTGTGTCGCAGGTGTCGGTGAACACCAACATGAAGTGCCTCACGCCGGACAAGGTACGGTATAACCTCACCAGCATGTGTGTCGCAGGTGTCGGTGAACACCAACATGAAGTGCCTCACGCCGGACAAGGTACGGTATAACCTCACCAGCATGTGTGTCGCAGGTGTCGGTGAACACCAACATGAAGTGCCTCACGCCGGACAAGGTACGGTATAACCTCACCAGCATGTGTGTAGCAGGTGTCGGTGAACACCAACATCACGGACCTGCGCGAGTACCTGCAGCACCTGCTCGCCTCCACCAACATGAAGTGCCTCACGCCGGACAAGGTACGGTATAACCTCACCAGCATGTGTGTCGCAGGTGTCGGTGAACACCAACATCACGGACCTGCGCGAGTACCTGCAGCACCTGCTCGCCTCCACCAACATGAAGTGCCTCACGCCGGACAAGGTACGGTATAACCTCACCAGCATGTGTGTCGCAGGTGTCGGTGAACACCAACATCACGGACCTGCGCGAGTACCTGCAGCACCTGCTCGCCTCCACCAACATGAAGTGCCTCACGCCGGACAAGGTACGGTATAACCTCACCAGCATGTGTGTAGCAGGTGTCGGTGAACACCAACATCACGGACCTGCGCGAGTACCTGCAGCACCTGCTCGCCTCCACCAACATGAAGTGCCTCACGCCGGACAAGGTACGGTATAACCTCACCAGCATGTGTGTCGCAGGTGTCGGTGAACACCAACATGAAGTGCCTCACGCCGGACAAGGTACGGTATAACCTCACCAGCATGTGTGTCGCAGGTGTCGGTGAACACCAACATGAAGTGCCTCACGCCGGACAAGGTACGGTATAACCTCACCAGCATGTGTGTCGCAGGTGTCGGTGAACACCAACATGAAGTGCCTCACGCCGGACAAGGTACGGTATAACCTCACCAGCATGTGTGTCGCAGGTGTCGGTGAACACCAACATGAAGTGCCTCACGCCGGACAAGGTACGGTATAACCTCACCAGCATGTGTGTCGCAGGTGTCGGTGAACACCAACATGAAGTGCCTCACGCCGGACAAGGTACGGTATAACCTCACCAGCATGTGTGTCGCAGGTGTCGGTGAACACCAACATGAAGTGCCTCACGCCGGACAAGGTACGGTATAACCTCACCAGCATGTGTGTCGCAGGTGTCGGTGAACACCAACATGAAGTGCCTCACGCCGGACAAGGTACGGTATAACCTCACCAGCATGTGTGTCGCAGGTGTCGGTGAACACCAACATGAAGTGCCTCACGCCGGACAAGGTACGGTATAACCTCACCAGCATGTGTGTCGCAGGTGTCGGTGAACACCAACATGAAGTGCCTCACGCCGGACAAGGTACGGTATAACCTCACCAGCATGTGTGTCGCAGGTGTCGGTGAACACCAACATGAAGTGCCTCACGCCGGACAAGGTACGGTATAACCTCACCAGCATGTGTGTCGCAGGTGTCGGTGAACACCAACATGAAGTGCCTCACGCCGGACAAGGTACGGTATAACCTCACCAGCATGTGTGTCGCAGGTGTCGGTGAACACCAACATGAAGTGCCTCACGCCGGACAAGGTACGGTATAACCTCACCAGCATGTGTGTCGCAGGTGTCGGTGAACACCAACATGAAGTGCCTCACGCCGGACAAGGTACGGTATAACCTCACCAGCATGTGTGTCGCAGGTGTCGGTGAACACCAACATGAAGTGCCTCACGCCGGACAAGGTACGGTATAACCTCACCAGCATGTGTGTCGCAGGTGTCGGTGAACACCAACATGAAGTGCCTCACGCCGGACAAGGTACGGTATAACCTCACCAGCATGTGTGTCGCAGGTGTCGGTGAACACCAACATGAAGTGCCTCACGCCGGACAAGGTACGGTATAACCTCACCAGCATGTGTGTCGCAGGTGTCGGTGAACACAAACATGAAGTGCCTCACGCCGGACAAGGTACGGTATAACCTCACCAGCATGTGTGTCGCAGGTGTCGGTGAACACCAACATGAAGTGCCTCACGCCGGACAAGGTACGGTATAACCTCACCAGCATGTGTGTCGCAGGTGTCGGTGAACACCAACATGAAGTGCCTCACGCCGGACAAGGTACGGTATAACCTCACCAGCATGTGTGTCGCAGGTGTCGGTGAACACCAACATGAAGTGCCTCACGCCGGACAAGGTACGGTATAACCTCACCAGCATGTGTGTCGCAGGTGTCGGTGAACACCAACATCACGGACCTGCGCGAGTACCTGCAGCACCTGCTCGCCTCCACCAACATGAAGTGCCTCACGCCGGACAAGGTACGGTATAACCTCACCAGCATGTGTGTCGCAGGTGTCGGTGAACACCAACATGAAGTGCCTCACGCCGGACAAGGTACGGTATAACCTCACCAGCATGTGTGTCGCAGGTGTCGGTGAACACCAACATGAAGTGCCTCACGCCGGACAAGGTACGGTATAACCTCACCAGCATGTGTGTCGCAGGTGTCGGTGAACACCAACATCACGGACCTGCGCGAGTACCTGCAGCACCTGCTCGCCTCCACCAACATGAAGTGCCTCACGCCGGACAAGGTACGGTATAACCTCACCAGCATGTGTGTCGCAGGTGTCGGTGAACACCAACATGAAGTGCCTCACGCCGGACAAGGTACGGTATAACCTCACCAGCATGTGTGTCGCAGGTGTCGGTGAACACCAACATGAAGTGCCTCACGCCGGACAAGGTACGGTATAACCTCACCAGCATGTGTGTCGCAGGTGTCGGTGAACACCAACATGAAGTGCCTCACGCCGGACAAGGTACGGTATAACCTCACCAGCATGTGTGTCGCAGGTGTCGGTGAACACCAACATGAAGTGCCTCACGCCGGACAAGGTACGGTATAACCTCACCAGCATGTGTGTCGCAGGTGTCGGTGAACACCAACATCACGGACCTGCGCGAGTACCTGCAGCACCTGCTCGCCTCCACCAACATGAAGTGCCTCACGCCGGACAAGGTACGGTATAACCTCACCAGCATGTGTGTCGCAGGTGTCGGTGAACACCAACATCACGGACCTGCGCGAGTACCTGCAGCACCTGCTCGCCTCCACCAACATGAAGTGCCTCACGCCGGACAAGGTACGGTATAACCTCACCAGCATGTGTGTCGCAGGTGTCGGTGAACACCAACATCACGGACCTGCGCGAGTACCTGCAGCACCTGCTCGCCTCCACCAACATGAAGTGCCTCACGCCGGACAAGGTACGGTATAACCTCACCAGGCCACACTGGTTTTATTTATTTATTTATTTATTTATTTAATCTTTATTGCACAAAAGAAAATACAATCGTACAAAAGGCGGACTTAATGCTATGAGGCATTCTCTACCAGTCAACCTTCGGGCAAAGCAGATAATTTGTAGGCGGTGCAACATAGTGATTACATATATATATACAAGTATAGTTAAATAATGGACAGGCATAGACATACATATATATATCTGCATATATAATATTCATATAAATACATACAATATACATACATACAAATACATAAGATATCAGATGAAACTTTCAAAACAGAAACACTAAGAATTCATCGTTCTGCCAGCAAAGTACTCACGTAAGGATTTTTTAAATGCAAATCTATTCGGACACTGTCTAATTTTAACAGGGAGACTATTCCAAAGGCGAGCTGCCTGAATAGAGAAAGAATAGGACATGAAACCTGTTCGGTGAGATGGTATGGACAAAGAAAGGTTGCCAGTAGAGCGAAGTTGACGGACACGAGAAACACCATAGTAGTTGAAGAAAGATTTGAGATATTCGGGAGATTGGGGATCATTAATAACAGAAAAGAGGGTGCAAAGCATGCGAATATTTCGACGAACACGTATAGGAAACCAGCCGAGTTTAGAGCGGAAAGAGGAGACATGGTCGTATTTACGAAGACAGAAAATGAAACGAATGCAGTTATTTAGTAAACGATCTAACTTGTTCAAGAGCTCTTCATTTAAGTCTGGATAACACACATCACCGTAGTCAATTATAGGTAGGATTAATGTCTGTGCTAATAATATTTTTGTTTTAACGGGTAAAAAGTGTTTAAGTCTGTTAAGGGCATGTAGAGATCCAGTGACTTTTCGGCAAATTTCAGCTACCTGTATCTTCCAACTCAGGGTGCTGTCTAAATAGACGCCTAGGTCTTTTACACTCTGGCTGTAAGGAATCGGAGTGCCATTAAAATATACGGGGGGTGTAGAATCTATTTTCGCGAGCTGGCGTTCGCTACCTATGACAATGGCCTGACACTTAGACGGATTGACAAACAGACCGAACTTCTCAGACCATCGCTGGATATGTAAGAGGTCTAGATTTAATTTGTCAACAGTAGCAGCTAGGTCAGTAACGCTACAATGGTCATAGAGTTGCAGGTCGTCGGCGTAAAGATGGTACGAGCAGCGAAGGTCAGGAGTAATAAAATTAATAAATATGGAGAACAGTAGTGGTGAAAGGATACCTCCTTGAGGCACGCCAGTGGCTAGGTCACACCATTCCGACAAAGCGCGACCAACTCGTACCGCTTGCTGACGTCCGCAAAGATAAGCCGAGAACCAATTTCGCGCACCAGGCGACACATTGAGGTGCTCAAGAAGGCCAAGGAGAATCTGATGGTCAACAGTGTTGAATGCGTTTGAAAAATCTACAAGGATAAGTACAGTGACCATTTGATTCTCCATGCCACGTCTGATGTCCTCAGTCACCTTAAGCAGCGCAGTACAGGTGCTATGTCCCGGCCGAAAACCTGACTGAAAGGGGCTCAGAAGTTTGTTTGAGAAAATAAACCTAGACAGCTGCTTGTGAGCCACCGCTTCAGCGATCTTCGACAGAAACGGGAGTATGGAAATGGGCCGGAAATGACTTACTAAAGAGGGGTTATTGATTTTTGGTAGAGGTATGACGAACGCCCTGCGCCAGAGAGATGGAAATTCGCCGTTAGAAAGCGAGAAGTTGATGATATCAGTCAGTATAGGAAGCACGCAGTCAAGGACAGATACTATCATATACCGGCCGATATCATCACAACCAACTGCCTTGGATTGAATTGACTTAATGATAGCCTTAACCTCTGATTGGGTAGTGAGTGAGAAAGAGAAAGAGACCGCGCCAATCGAAGGTAGGGACAAAACTTCAAAAAGGGTGTTAATTTTGACATTGTCATCAACGGAGAGGGCAGACGAGAAATGCTTGTTAAGGTCAGAAAGGGAGAAAGAGGTACTATCAAATTGACTTACAGGTTTGCCCAAACCTAGAGACTTCAGAAACTTCCAAACATTAGCCATGGAAGATGAGGTTACATTTTGATGAATAAACCGCCGCTTCGCTGAACGCACCATCTGGTTGCACCTGTTGCGGGCGGTTTTAAAGAGCGTCCAGTTTTCATCAGAGCGGTCACGCTTAAAACGTCTGAAGGCACGGTCTCTTTTACGCATGGCTATGCGCACACCCTCTGTAATCCACGGCGCAGGAGCCCGCCTGACCCGAACCCTGTGTAACGGTGCATGCTTGTCAAAGGTTTTTAATATTGCTTCATTAAAAAGAGACAATTTGGTTTCTGTATTAGCAGCTGTCATCACAGGGGACCAGTCAATTGCGGCTGCGTCGCGGAGCAAAGCGTCAGTGTCAACTTTAGCGAAGCTACGCATGTATATTATGGCAGGTTTACACTTGCCCGGCTTGATATTGTAAGAAGCGAAAATTAAGTCGTGGTGGGAGAAACCGGGTGCAAGAAACTGACCATGTTTTATGACATTACTAGGGGAAGAAGTGAAAATAACATCCAGCCAAGTGTCAGAGGAAGCCGTATGGTGAGTAGGATTTAAGGGCAAAAAAGAGAAATTAACAGAATTAATTAAGAAATTTAATTTACGGCTTTTTGGAGTGTCCTTACAGAGATCAGTGTTAAGGTCACCCATAATGATGTGATGTGCGTAGTCCGAGCCTATAGACTCTAGAACTCTCTCTAGGTCGGAAAAGTAATCGATCATAGGGGGACAATAGACCACACCCAGTACCGCCTTGACTCCTTTGACATTCACCTCAAGAAACAACCATTCCGCAGAACCAGAGTAAAGAGAAGGCGAAACATTTATGATTTTGTACGGAATGTTACTTCTGAGGTAAATGGCAACACCACCACCACCCTTACCCGTGCGATCGTTTCTAATTAGAACAAAGCCGGGCAGGGGATAAGAAGTTGAGTCAAGGCTAGGCTTCAGCCAACTCTCCGAAACAAGTACCGCGTGGACAAAGTCAGTCTGAAATGTGTCAAACAGGTCTGTAAAGTGAGAAGGGATGCTTTGGGCGTTAATATGACACACGTTAAAGTTTTTGGAGTTGAGAAATTCGCGTGATACCAAGGTGCCCAAGTTGTGAGAACTGTCAAGTGAGTTTAGTGAGATAAAAGACGAACTATCATTGCTGGCAGAATAAAAACTTTCATCATCAGGCATAAGTATAAAATAAATACGTGAATATATAATATAATATATATATATAAATAACCGAAGATTTTTAATGTTATAAAATTACAAATAGGTATTATACACGCCCAACTGCTTATCCTGCCGGTTGCTTAGTGAGAAAAAAAAAATAAAAAATTGAAAAAGATAATAAAATGAAAATACAAGTAAAATAATAAAAAAAAAAGAAAGAACATAATTTACAACACAAATTAAGCGACAATAACAGTAACTAAAACACGCCGAGTCAAACTGACTGAATTGACAGATGTCATCTCAAGTATCTGTTGAACGTCAAGTGCAAAACATGCAATTATATTTTAAAACAATACGATTAAAAAGGGTAAGAACTGAATTTTAAGATTACCGTGCAAAAACTGCGAAAGTGGATTACAAGTTGTAAACAACTGAGCCTGGAAAAGTACTGAGTAAACTAAATGTGCTCTAGCGGATTCAGACAAGGTAGTCATTACAAGATTTTGTTATGTCGCAAAATATCAACAATGGACTAGGCTACCGGATTTTAACGTCGAGACCGGCCTGCATTGTTTCCGGAGTCGGCGGTGGCACTGCTCTGCTCTTCGGTCGCATCGGGGTCGGGCGTCGACGTCGACTGTGCCTGGCGGGTGGCCTGGCGGTCATTGCAGAGACCTTTAAGACGCTCAATATCTTCATCTGACTCGATACGTTCACGCACGCCCGAAGACAGCCTAACAAAAATATTCCCGTCGAGTGACCAGCAGCATTTCATGCCGAATGCCTTCCGTGCTTGAACAAACAACTCTTGCCGGTGCGGTGTAAGGAACTCTGATATGGCAAAAGGCGTTCCCTTACATGCTGTCTTCTTCTGCCAAACCAGGGACTTCAGACGCGGGTCTCCGAAGCGCACAAGAATTGGTCTCGCTCGGCCCTCAGTCACCTTTCCCAGCCTGTGACAGGCCTTAAATGAAGCAGGAGAGACATCGGGGATCTTAAGTCGCTCTGTGATAATGTTGGTGATAGAAGAAGCAGTGTTTTCACCAGGATCTTCTGGCACACCTTTGAAGAGAAGATATTTCCTTCTATGTCTCATTTCCAAGATATCCTGAGATTTACTGAGAGCATTTATTTGGCTACGAAGAAGTTTCAGTATGCCCAATGTGTAATCCTTAAAGCTAGAGAATTCTTCGCTAAGGCTACTCACTGTCGCTCTGGATGCTGGTGACTTCATTCTGGCCTCGAACTTTGAAAACATCTTGTTCACTGACTTCTCCAAGGACTTCTGTGTCTCTGCTATTTCACTGTAGCTTGCCATTTCTGATGTGTTGTACTTAGAGGTTATGTTTTTGACAGTTGTGAGAATCAGCAGGATTAAACAGTGCAAAATACTAAGACTTACTGCATCTACAGTGCTGCAAGTATTTATTGAATGGAATTGAGCACTGATCTTTACTTCACAGTGATTACAATTACAAAATGTAAGTATTTTACAATTATTTGAATAAATTCTTTAAGTGTGATGTGTTGCGTTTTTTATGTCTACCGCCCAAAAAGCTTTTACTTTGTTTCTGTCCTCTTAAGCCCCATTTAGACGATGCGTGAACTTGTTTTAGTAGTCTGCAGTGGAGCGAAAATCGCATAATCTAACTGAAACTTTATTGTCAATTAATCAAAATTTAAATAGTATATTTACTTATACTCTGATTACTTTATATACCTAGTTATATTTCCTTTATTTGTGCTAGCCTTATTTACATAACTTTACTTATGTTATTGTTATTCTCAGGCCCTATCGGGGCAGTGTGGCTTCATGGCGGCCAACATGTACGCGCGCTCCATCTTCGGCGAGGACGCACTCGCCAACCTGAGTGTGGAACAGCCATTAAACCGACAAGGGCCTGTGGCCGGCCACGTGCGGATCCGCGCCAAGAGCCAGGTCAGTGTAGTGTAGTGTAGTGTAGTGTAGTGTAGAGACATACACTATCAGGGCAGTGTTGTTTCATGGCGGACAATTTGACATCTGTCTACTGTCAATTTGACAAGTTATGCATTAGAAGAATTTAAAGTATTAGTTTGTATCATGTCACTACTTGTGAGTTCCTATAATTGGCTTCCTGTATCAACTATAATTTTTATGTTAATGTCACAGCTGTTGGATCTCCAAATAAATAAAATAAAATAAATAAATTAAAAAGCACTAAATTAGGCGCCAATGTAAAAGTGAAAATCGAAACACGAAAATCCTAATTAGGTATTAGGATTATTGTTACGTTTGCCATATTTAAATATTGAAAAAAGTTTGACTGCAAATGTTGACCTCAAGTAACGGCAAGTATGATGCACATAAAATTATAATGTAGTTTAGATTTTGCGTAATGATCAGGGTGCGTAGCCAACATGCCAATCATTTACGCTCCGTGGCGAATGAAGCGCAACCGTCACTGTCGCACTAATATGGAAGAGTGTGCAAGCGACTGTCACCTTGGCTAGGCACCCAGTTATAGTCAGTAGTACATAGTGACTCACTCCGCTGTTGCAGGGCATGGCTCTGAGCCTCGGCGACAAGATCAACCAGATGCACAAGGCGCCGCCGCAGAAGGCCCCCCCGACACCCGCTCCCACAATACCCGCTGCTTAGATTATTTACCTACATGTATAACTATTATTCGGAAATAAATATTATCGTATAGTCGACTCGACGTTTTACTGATACTGTAAAGTCTATTTTTTAATTGCGTAGACTAAAATGACAACCACAAATGTCTAACGTAGAAATAATGATACCAGCTTAAAACAAAGAGTGCCGATCTTTGATTTCGGTACGTGAATAACCGATAAATATTAAATTAATTTTAGATTCAGAATAAACAGTAAATGAAATCTACTCGCTACATGATAGGAAATCCATACTTAATATTATAAATGCGAAAGTGTGTCTGTCTGTCTGTTACCTCTTCACGCTTAAACAGCTGAACCGATTTAGTTAAAATTTGGTATAGGGGTAGTTTGAGTCCCGGGGAAGGACATAGGATACTTTTTATTCCAGAACACACCCCTTAAGAAGCCCTCACCTCACATTTTTACCTACAATATTTCACCCTTTTTAATACCTCTCCTAGTGTCCCCTTTTAGCACATTGTGTTACAGACACTTCATCAAAAAATATAAGCACCTCCCAATAGTTTATTTTCGGTTAGTACCGGTTGTAGCACATGACTATTTATAAGACGTAAAAAACTAGCAACACATGAAATGTCATTTTAGTCTACGCAATAAAAAAAATTGGCTTTAGGATAATCTCCTCCCTCTCAGTAGTACAGAATACAATCCCTACTGCATCCATCATATCATCATCATCAATTTATCATAATAGTAGACTGATAGTGTTTTGTCAAATCTTCTTGTCCTCTAAACTCCTTATATTGCAAAGCAAAACTAAGTGCCTTTTCACCATCTTTTTACAAACACTATTATATCAGGAAACCAAAAACCTCTTGTCATCCTCTAAGAACAAATTAAATAATATAATAATAATATTTTCATAGAAAATATTTTAATTTGTGGTTTTTCAAGTAGACACACTACTATTTAAACTATAAACTGAACCTCTTGTCATGTTTGAAATAACCCATAAATATAGATTGCTCTCCTCCATATATCATGTTACTACATGTAAATACAAACCGCATTATCTGGCACTAGTTGGCTTATTTTCTCTCTTTTTCTCTTTTGTTGTTTGTTTAAATATTACTTTTTTTTGTCATTTGCTTTATATTCCTTTTTAAAAAAATTATATTGCTGATACTATGGTTACCAAATTAAGAGCCCACGTGCACGTGGGCATAGATTAGTATATGTTACGTGTACCTAGGAGGAATCACTGACTCCCGAGTCACATGCTAGAGGCTCAACCCCACTACCTAAATGTGTTACAAACCTGTTTCATATTGTTAATAAATCTTATAATGTGACATGTAATGTAAGATTTTATTGTTATTATTTATTATTGTTTTTTCCAGATCGTCACATTCAATGTGAATTTTTATTATTTGTTTTTATTTTCGTGATGCACCGGAAACTATTTTTTTTTTCATCCATACTAGTCGAAATTTGACAGAGATAGTTTGAGTCCCGGAAATCATCCCTTAAGAGGGTGAAAATTATCTCACTTCCACCCCGAAAGTGAGATAATTGATGCATCCCCTGACAATGATGTAAGTATAATGCTGAAATTGAATCATTGCATTTACATTTTATCAAGACGTTAAAAGTTAGATGTGTCTCTCAAATAAGGATATAAGGAAGTTGGTATAGGGAATCAATAAAAAGCAGGTTGGACAAAAGAAGAAGCTATCCAAAATATGAATTCTACGCAGAAATAAGTAAAATTTACTTTCCATTGCGTCAATTCACACATCTTACTCGTACTCAAAATTATGTCCCATAGCTATGGGACACAGGGGCGTAGCTAGAGGATATGGCGCCCGGGGCAGTCACCAAATTTGCGCCCCCTGACGACTGACAAAAGTTTCCCTGCTGCTGCCTTTTGCCCATTATGGCGCCTCCCTTGGATGGTGCCCGGGGCACTTGCCTCCTCTGGGGCCAGGTCCAGGGGGGGGGGGGGGGGGGCTAGTTACGCCACTGATGGGACATATTTTGAGTAGGTAAGTTGTATTCACCCATATTTTTACACTTGTGTGTGAGTGACGCGGCCAGGGGATTAAACAAGAAAACACCAAAATAATTTAATAATTTTTTAAACAATTATATGTGATGTATAGTCGCCCAACTATGTAGGGTAAACCGAGGCGAATTGGATCACAGGGCGAATCGGATCAGACTAAAAAATCCGATGATAGTTAAAATATTGCAGTGATGTGGGTGCACTAAAATAGCACATTAAATCTCTCCTCTTAGCCTGCGACACCGCAGTCATCATAAGCAATATTTCAAATATTGACATATTTTTGAGTCTGATCCGATTTGCCCTGCGATTCGATTCGCCTTGGTCTACCTTATGTATATACTAGACTAGGTAAGGTACCTAGTTGTCGGAGGTTGTAAATAAAGAACTCTCACGCCTTATGAATAAATTAGTTTATTGTGACGTCAGAGTTGTTGCGACGCAGTGTAAATGTATAAAATGTCCTCGTTGTATTGTAGGTGATGTAGGTATAAATAATAAAAATAATTTATAATAATAAATTAAAGGCGTTACATGCCAAGTGACTTGCTCCGTTGGTTTCTGCCTGGCGAATAATCTGAAACAAATTATAATATTCGAATTTAAACTGTTGTGCGACATACTAACATTAAATAATTTCACGGTTTAGACTCACTTGTTTTATATAGTCACTCGCGCGACATGATTCGGAGAGCATAGGTCATGACACGCGCGCACATGTTGCGCGAGTGACTAAGACAAGTGAGTCTAAACCGAGAAATTATTTAAATTATAATATTTTTTTAAATAATGTATTTCAGTACTGTGTCCCCAGCCCCACTGGCCCACGGCTGGGCAAAGACCTCCCAACCATACCAACTCTAACTATTCTGGAAATATTAAAAAACTAAGGTACAAAATTTTCATTTTCCAGTATAAATCATTTTGTCTTTGTATTTTTTGTGGTGTTTTTTTAATTTGAATCGTTAGGTCTATGATATAGAATTATAGGCATTAAAATGTTGGACATTTTTTGTATGGAAAATACATTTCCGGTACGTCACGCACATAAAAATAAATCAAAATTTTATATACTCGTAAAGTGATACGATTTGGAAAGTCCAATATTAGATTTTTTAAATTACCTGGACAAAACTTGCGATCGACTAAGAAAACCCAAAACGGTAAAATTTTGAAACGAAATTTAAATTTTTACGAAACGTGAAGTCCCTTAAAAACATAACCTATGGTTTGTATTACGGTAACTATTAGGTACGTTATGGGTCATCTTAAGTAAGACACAAACGAAAAGAATTGCTTATGAAGAAAAATATTTCTATTTTACGATGGCTAACTTTAACACAAGCTAATACCTACTTTACATTACAAATTAATACGGACAATACTCACTTATTCCTCCTCCTCTTCTTCTTCCTCTTCCTCCTCTTCCTCCTCCTCCTCTTCCTCCTCCTCCTCCTCCTCCTCGACGGCCTCCTCCTCGGGCTCGTACACGGGCTCCTCCTCCTCCTCGGGCTCGGCCTTGATATCCTCCTCGCCCTCGGGGGTGTCGGTGTCGCCCTTCTTCTTGCCGGGTCGCTCGCCGAACCATTTGGGCAGTCTCGCTATTGGTGGAAATATTTATATTAGGAACAGTACAATATAAGTTCTGGAAGTCTACCACGTTCGTCGAAATTAACTGCAAGCGAAACAGATAGAGATCATAGAGATGACGAACTTTGAAAAGCGGACCCAGGGCGGACTCTAAGCTCTGTAATTCTTGCAAGCTACTTAGATTTGCTGAGCTAATAAATAAATAGATTTATTTGCTAATTTTTTCTAGTATTAAAACCCCAATGAACATTTATGACCAGTTCGATTCAACGATGAGATAAAATTGACATTATTTTGAGATGAATTAATCCTGTAAAACTATATCCCATAATCTAATAGATATTACCCAATTTTTAGCTAGACATGTAATGTAGGCATCTGATTATGTAACTATACTAGAAGCGCAAAAATCCTATATGAAATAGGCAAGGAAAAAGTTTTAAAAGTTAAAAGCATATAATATTTCTTAACAAAATAATGTTGATATTGAAATCATGTCAATCAATGTCGGTTTTTTATCCCATAGCTCAGCAGTTTGAGCAGTTAGTCCATTGCGTTCACCTAATAACCTAGTTCATTTTAGATTCCATCAACTCCCAATAGTCCTTACACCCTGGTAGCTGCTGCCTCTGCATGCGTCTCAACTCTCATGACACGGGCAAGGGCATCATCCGCTCGGTGTACCCCTTATATTTCATTACGTGTCAAAAGGGCCTCTACGTGTTGGCTA
The DNA here is from genome assembly GCF_947568885.1 of Cydia strobilella. Lineage (NCBI taxonomy): Eukaryota > Metazoa > Arthropoda > Insecta > Lepidoptera > Tortricidae > Cydia > Cydia strobilella. The sequence goes on from NC_086045.1 coordinate 126,752, forward strand.
CGGCTCCGCGCACGCCTCCCAAAGGTCCGGAACACTATTGTTCCATGATGGGATAGATTTACTTAAACTAAGATAAATGTTAGTAGTTTCAAATGCAGGTTCACTAGTGTTAAACAAGAAACCCAACAAAAATTACAAGCAGAAAAAGATGAAGGCGGACAGTTCACGAAGCGTAAAGTCTATCGCTGAAAGCTTTTCGTTGTGACAGCAGTCACCACGGGGCGGCGTACTAAGTACTCACCCTTTTGCCTGCCTCCGAACTGCTCGGCCCTCTCAGACCACACCTTCTCCAGGAAGTCCTTGTTCAGTTTCTCTAGGTCCTAGGTCATAACACAGGGGGTAAATACATGACCGGTGGTAACAGGGTGTGAGGAGATACACGACCTGTGAGGTCTTAAAACTATGTTGCTTCAAGTCTTTTGAAATTTTGGTTTTAACTAAAGCGTTTGACATTGTTAGCTTTAATTATTCAGACTTGAAACAACTTAGCAGTGCTTAGAAGACATTCACATTACAAAGTTCTTTAGGATTTGACATGTATGACGTGTTCAATGCATGCCGTGACGACATGCTGGGGAAATCGAATGGGATACGTAGAATCACACAAGGTACCATTCTGGGTCCCTTACTTCTAGTCCGATTCATAAACTGTTCCATCCTGTCGTTCCACGTCTTATCCATCAACTCTGCCATAAAATTATCGTAGCCCTGTATTTAAAATACAAGTTCAATGACAGGTGTTGATTGATTGAAGATAAAATTCACAGTTCGGAATGTCAAGTATATTGTATTATTACATGTAGCATGTACTCGTAGGTTTTTTGAACTTAATGAATAACGAAATAGCCTTACTGGGTTATATTAACTAATTTAAATTTCGTCTATTGGTCTTAATGTGTGTATGAGACCAGCCAATTTGTTTAATAGGTACTAAAATAGGTATATAAATTTAAGTCGGTTTTCTATGTGTACTTACACCCTCGAAGAGTTTCTTTTTGTCGTCGTATGACCGTGTGTCCACGCGCCGCTCGTATTTTGACGCGACCTGGATCTTGGGCTGCAATGCAAGGCAAATATTAACATACAAAACAAAAATCATTTATTACTGACACCATTAGAATTAGGTAATTTACAAGGTTGACAAATTCAAATCCGCAACGTAGATGTAATCCGGTGGGAACAACCATAAATCAGAGTCGTTAGAGTGGACTGCCCGCGATGAGGCGTTGGTACCAATTACATGAGCCCAGCGCATCATCGAAATAATTAGTTTTTAGGTATATATTGTTTTACTACATATTGTACACACTAACATAGATATAGGTAGCATATTATACATTTTGTACTAACACTATATGGGTTCTGTTCTGTGCCTGAAATAAATATTTTCAATTTCAATAAATCATAACAGGCGTGGCGTCTTCGTTATACACAAACTATCCGCAACAGGCTTCGTCATTTTCCTCTATGTTAATTATTATAATGAAGTCATTTCAAATTAAAGGACCACCCTGAACCGCCTACGGCCCAAAGTTTCCATCACACTAGCACATTATTATCACTATTATCAATTATGACTGTTTGTAGAAAATAAGTTACTTGAAAAAATAGTATATATAGAGGTTAGTTGTTCGTATACCTTTACAAATTGTAGGAAACTTCGGAAACATTATAAAAGTACAAACACAAAATTGTTTAAAAGATACTTACGGGGTGCTTGCCTGTGAGGGCTTCGGGGTCGAGACCCTTCTTTAAGGCCTTGTGTCTGAGCTGCTGCTTTTGTCTTTCTTTGAGCTCTTTTAACTGATGACAAATAACAATTTATTAATCAATGGTTCATTATGCGAGCATATTTATCTGAAATATAGTGACATTAGTGACGCAGCTTAGGGAAGCGAGACTTTAATTACTTAACAAAACTAAATCCAAAACTTTTTTACATCACATTTTTGGATAAGTACATGAGTCTCAGCGTTTTGATATATCAAAACGCTTAGCATTAAACAGACTCGGGCTAACTTAAATTACATAATATTCTTCAAATGTAGAGCTCTGCTACTAAAGTATTTTTAGAAATTGGGGTGAAAAAGTATTTTAAAAATGTACTTATTGTACAAAAATAGTACTCACGTCGTAGTCCTGCCTCTTCTGTCTCTCCTCGAGATCGTACTTCTCGGTCTCAAGCTTGACGATGCAGTCCCACAGCTCCTGGGCCTTGACGCGCAGCTTATCCGTGGACAGGTTGTCGATGCTGAGCGGCTTGATGCGGATGGACAGGGAGATCCTCTTCTCCTCCTCGAGCTGCTCCTTGGTCTTGTTGCGCTCTAGTTGGGCGTTGGAAAGGCCGAACTGGAAAATTAACGTTCGGTTATCAAATCTTGTTACCACAGTTTGAAAATTTCTACGTTCGACTAACGGGAAGTATCCTGATCGCCTTTAAAACATCAAGACGATATTCTTTTTAATAATATTATACCTATCTATATTTTATCTGAGGAAATCAACATTTTTATATGCCTCGCTGTTTGCAACACCTTCGATGAGAATTATTATTTGAATTCCAACGTCCTCGACTAAACTTGAATATAAACTTATTTTTGAGCAAGGGAGCCAAACAGCGCGGCACTAGTTTGAATATTTTTATCGCAAATATATAAGTCCATGTAAGCTAGCTCTGCAGCGAGTTCGCAAGGCAAACAACATTGTGGAAGCGCCACCAGAAGGACTAATTTTTATGACGTTTACCGTAAGTGACGCCCAGTCGCTGCCAACTCGGTGCAGGATAAACTTAGACGGTCTATTCTATAAGGTCTCCTTTGTAAATATGTTGAAGAAGGATGAGCTCTTTTGTCACCAACATAAAGTTGCCCCTAATTTATAAGTTTATTTTATATTATACTCACGTTATCACTCTTCTTCTGGATGGTGAAGTTGGGTCCGGTCTTGTTGGAGTCCTTCATGGCCTGCAGCATGGCCTGGCGCTTCTTCTCGGCCTCCTCCAGTCGCTGCCTCTTCTCCTCTATGTCGCGCTGTTTCTTCTCCTCCAGCTCGCGCACTCGCCTCTCCTCGTCCTCCTTCTTCTTCTGGGCGAGGCGCTTTTCTTCTTCAGCGCGGGACACCTGGAAAATTATGATTAAATTAATAATTACAATTAATTAGAACATTGCTTTTGATATACTCATATAATGATTTTGTGGAATTTTTGTAATATAGGCTGAAATTGCTTTTTTCTCTCTTTATCGAATATGTTTGCGTCATTGTTTGCCTTACATTCAATGGAAATAGATTTGACATTTTATGTATCATTTCCGGTCTAAAAAATAATTTCATTGTCATATATCTGTCATATTTTCGCCTTGTGATTTTTTCCTGGCTCGTAAATGACATGTAAATTGTGACCAATCGTAATGATATGTATGTTGTACATAGATGAGGGTTTTTCGCTATTTATTTAATCCCTCGAAATTGTTTGGGAGAATGATACTTTGCAATAAATTCACATTTGGTGATTGAATATTAACGGGATGATGAATTGATAATATAGATAGACGGATGGTGACGTCAGATACTCACCTTGCGCTTGGCCTGCTTCTCCTTGAGGCGCTTGAGCTCGTCCTCCTCCTTGGCCCTCTGTTTGCGCCATTCGTTGATGTAGTCCTTCAGCTGTTCGTCCAGGTCTGACCTCTTCTGGTCTTGACGCTGTGAACATATCACAATCATTTTAATTTTTCCCATAATCAGCACCTGATTTAGAATTTATTTACTTATTATTATTTGTAATATTAGTAATAATATAACACTTTAAACTCTCGCGTTTTGTACACATGTTTTATGTCATTAACGGGTCATTAATAATAATATTTTAAATCGCTTTAGACCCGTCAATGACATAAAATATTATTATTTGTTTCACTTACTTCAATGACCAGAATGGAATCAATTGATGAAAAATGGGATATTGAAACTTACCTTGATGAATTCGACATCTCCACCTCCCTCGCCACTGTAAACACAAGAAACTTGTTAATCTACGAAACAACAGTTGCAGATGTTACTGTTATGAATACCGTTCTTATAGTATAACGGTATTAGTGAGTGCGGACGGACATCTCCAACCAACAGGTGTTACTGTTACGGCGGCTCTTCCTTCGTTAGAGTTTTATTGTCATCTATCATTTGATTAGGCTCCATTATCCAAGCGAATTCAGTACACAGTGGGCCGATTTTTATTTTGTTGTAGTTTAATTTATGTCGTCAGATTTTGATAAGATTTGGTTTTGAAGAGCTATTATTCTGAGTAATCAGATGAAAGTTTTGAGTTGTTTCCTTATGTTAGCTGGTAAAATTGACTTTCAAATGATGTTTTTTAATAGCCTATCTTGTTTCCCATCACTGCTGGGCAAATTCCTCCCCTTTCTTCCGCCACTCATCACGGCTCGGTGCATGCTCCCGCCAGCCGCTGCAAAAAGCGTCGAGGTCATCCCGCCATCTCTTTTTTGAAGTTTGAATGATAAATATTTAATGAAGTTCATTTGATTTGGTTTGATATCTTACAGTTAATATTTTCTTCGGGTTGATGTGGTGAAAAATTTTGTGTTTCACTCGGGGGCAAAATTTGTTTAACCCTCGTGCTTAGAAACAATCGCAGCGCTCAAGATTACATTTTTCGAACCACTCGCTACGCTCGTGGTTCAATTTTGGAATCTTTCGCTTGCTTGGGTATCAATATAAGCACGAGCGGTTAAACAACAACTTATAAATATTATAATTTTCCGCGGAAGATTTAGAGAGATATTTTAGATTTTTAGAGGAAGATTTTGTAAAATATTTATACAGTAAAATTGCGCTGTTATTGTATAGAATAGGAAACTATATAAATTCGCCAAATTTTATCGAACTCTGACGACAAAAAAAGGCAATAAAAATAAAAATCGACTCTATTGTTAAATCTTTAGTTCTCCTACAGCATTAGCACTTTACACTTAGTTTTAGAATTTAGTGTGTGTTTAATTGACTGTTTTCTTAATCTGTAGTTTGTGTGTTGAGTGCTATTAATGACATATAAAATGACCATGGGGTGTAGACATTAGATCACACGTTAATACAAGGTATCATGCTTGATGCCGTCCGGCCATGCTGCGCCAGTATCCACATCCACTCTGACCGAGTTGCGGCGGGGCGCGGGCGACGCCAGCACAATTTCGAAAATAGATCGGCTACCGGCGGTCGAAAATAGACACGCTACGGTGACGGCGGTTTACGCCGCCCGGTCATCTGGCCGGCGTATTATTGGATTTCGGGGATTCTATAGATCACAACCCGCGCCTTTAAAGTTAATAGTTACATGTTAGTGACACCAGAGAGGTGCGACTTACGCGATCGACGGTCTACTCCTAGAAAAAGAAAACAACGATCAGCCGCTACTCATCGACCAAACCAATCTGTATAAGCGGTGAGGGGTTAGCGCCACACTGCAGTGCTGCAATCGTAGCCGTTCGTACAATTTTGTATAATTTTCATAAGCTTTAGTAGAGATTAAAGTTTGCCAATTCATTCCAATCTTCACGGCTACAAGCGAAGCGGCTTTAATATGATAACTGTTGGAATTACTTACTCTTGCCTTGGAGCGGGCCTGCATCGCAGCGGCAGCGAGGAAAAAAAAAGTACACAGATTAAAATATATTCCGCAGATAATCATAAACATATAATATACGACATAAAAACAGGTAGAAAGCTTACCGTGTTAGTGCAAATGATCACAAGAAAACCTGAGGGCTTACTGAAGATAACAATTATCGACAAACGCTAAACGAAAAGAAAAAATGTATGAAATGACAGATGCTAAGAAAAGTCATGTGTCTGTTTCCATTCATTATTTAAGTTTCGTGTAGCGTGTTCGATCATCGATTGCCATTTCGGCTAGGCCCTTGGAGCTCAATGAGTGTTTAGACATTCACAGTGGGCGAAAGATCAGCTTACTTACTTCTCTTGTTACACTGATCTTTCAACTGAAACCTGGTGCATGAGTATTAGAAAAGTAGTCGAGTTAAGCGCTTGGTGAGCGGCGGTCAGTCTGAAAGCAACAGAAGCGGAGACTTAAGCGCTAGAAGCGTTAGAGAAACTTAGCCTAGTTTAGCGAAGTTAGTGTGAGTGCCGGATCAACAAGGGCACGCCACTTACTTCCTGCAACAAAAGAGAAAAATAGGAGTAGGTGAGGGCGTGCACAGGTCCCGTGAGGGCGGAGAGCCATGCCGGCCTTATTCTACACTGAAATAAAGACTCGTCAAGACAATCAGGCCGATAAAAGCTGAAGTGGTCCAAACCAAAACCAAAATCTAATCAGAACTAATTTGATGGAAAGATAAGACGAGAGAAAGAGAGAGAAGCTGCGAACTTACGTCTCGGGGACTTCTTCTTCTACTTCCTCCTCCTCGGAGCCACTGTGGAAGAGAAACAGGTGAACATCGGGGTAGACACAGATACATGCTTGGTGGTGACACAGGTGGAAACATGGTGGATAGTTGTGGTACAAATTGTTAACAAATAAGGGATCAATGAATACATCAAAGTAAATATTGACATTGGGAGTATACAAGTAAACATTGACAATACAAGGGGGGTAACATGTGTCATCTAAAAGTGTGTGTTGTTGTGTGGTATTTGAATGTGTAGTGATATATTATGTCTATACTTACGAGTATTCTTCCTCGTCAGACATGGTGGAGGGCTATGTAGTCTGCAAAGTAAAATATGATAGTTAAATTGTTGTTTGATCTTTCATAACCTGCAGACTACTGCAAGCATCAAACCTTGAAATTGAATTATCTACATCTCTATCGTTAGAATAGGCAAGAGCATATAGAATAGTAGATAACGAAAATCGATGTTTGATGATGTTGGCGGTAGGCCTTCTGCTGAATGACTGTAATTAATTTTGAGGCTCGGAGAGAGCCGCCGCCGCCGGACTTGGAAGTTGAAGGACTGGAAACTTGTATTTTTTCTAATTTTCCTGCCATTATATCACTACTTGAAATTTTCTTTCTTTATACCATACGTTATCCAAGGAAAGATCCAAGGTAAAAGATCATCCGGACGAAGACGTAACTCATGACTCAAAGATCTCCGAACATGGTTCAAACAGAGCACACGCTCATTATTCCGCGCGGCTGCGTCTAAAGTTCGTATAGCCCTCATGATAGCCGACCTCCGGTAGGAGATGGCTCTGGAAGAAGAAGAAGATACCATACGGTGTACATTTAGTTCTTTATCCCGTCATATCAGCATTATCAGTAGGTAACTGACGCTTGATTTAAATCTTCCTCTTTTATAAGTTCGTTTGTATGATTTTGTCTATAAAGTGTTTATTTGTTTATTACTATTATCAGTATCAGTATTAACAATTAAAACTGGTTTTGTGATCTCCGTTAATAGATATTTGTTTATTTTCAAGTTCTTATCAGATTTGCAACGTACAGTATTTAACATAAGTATTGTTTTTATTGGGAGGCAGGTGTTTTTTATTGTTTCATACTATCATGTAATCGAAGTCAAAATCTATTCCAACTTTTTTTGCGTCTCAACTACAATATACCTAACCAAATTATGCTTTAGGTATATCAATCTGCGTCGATCTTTATTAACAATTGTCAAATCAAATCAAGCCACGTTCAATCAACAATCAAATCTAGTAATTACCGCCGTGTGCCAAATGTCGAGGAATGCGTGTGGGCACGCGGCGCGAAAACTTTAAAAATCCTGCATATTGTTTATGAAGAAGTTATTTCGGGAGATATCTCGTAAAGCACACCTACTGTGCTGGCAGGCGTTCAACGAAAGTGTAAAATTAAACGGTGCCGTTGCCTAGGATTCGTATTTCGACGAACCTTGAATTCAGTTTAATCTCTTGGAATTCTTAACTGTCTATTGTCTTCGATTGGCTTAATCAAATTTATTATTATCGGGGTCATTCCCTAGATTAATAGTTAATGTCTATTCCTTTTTATTTTTACAGTAGGTATCTTTATCATAAGTATCTACATTTCTATACGTCGTTATTATGAGCAACTAAGAATAAAGATAATATTAATTATCAACAACGATGAGTTGACGTGTAGTACTATATAGTTCTTCCTAGTTTCAGATTTCCGCCTTTAATCTTTAACTTCTTTAAGTTTATAATTAATATCTTAAAATGTATTTACATTATTATAGTCTTTATAAACGTTCACATTATAATTATCATTCACCTTTCGTCCTTTAGTTGAAATTTCAGTTTGAACTATATGATCACTGGTCGTATTTACTCGAAGGTCAAGAATTGTACATGAGGCTACAATATTAAAGTATCAATCCTCGCTCAATTAAATGGTATCGTTGTATCCCATTCAAGTTGCTTTTCTATAAATCTCATCAAGGGATTGAAAGTGAAGGAATGTCCGAGAAAAACTGGAGCATCGCACTCGACTGTCAGATGTTTTGTAATCGGGAGGATATTTTTAAATATGAACGGCTCCGATCTACTGTTTGCGCGTACAGCAGTTTCTGTACTAGGAAAAGTATTCAGAATTGTCTATTATATTTTGTTTATTCTAACATCTATGTTATAATCTTCATCTTTCATTATTATTCTTGATTATTGTATATCGTTCACCTCTACATTAGAGCTCAGATTGAGTTTAATAGTTTAGTATAAAATGATGTCACGATACTTTACGCGTTAATTTTGACACAGGCATTTGTTCATGTTCGAGGAATTGACGAGGATTCATAAAATGTAACTTTAGTGTCGTCTCCGGACTAGTTTGTTTTAATTGTTTGTGCTTTATGGGTACTTGACCTTTTAACATTTTGCTATTTTTATTTACGGGTTCATGACTTTTATTGAGAAAAAACGTTTAGAGGCTTAAACATACTTATTAAAGAACAAGAAAATGATGCAGGGATAAAGGCGTTTTCGTTTTCGAAATAATTTTCGACATGTATCTTTCATTTTGTAATTTTTCCTTTCATTTCAATAATTTGTACGCAAAACTGCAGAAATTAAACAGTTTGGATCTTCGTCCGTACTTGTACATTTGTACATCTTTCTACTTCGTTTTTATTCATATTTCATGAGTTTCATGAGTGAAATTTGTTAACTGACCCACTTTTAAAACACGTACGTGAAGAGGAAATTGATTTTCTGCCACTTTTTGTCAAAAACGTTTTTTTAACAAGAATTTCATAATTCACAAAAATTCGCCTCTACTTACTCCGCGAAAAATGTGTCAATAAGAGTGTGTGTAAAGTGTATCATGTAACGTAATCCGCGCTATACAAGGCGCGCGCGCAAATCCCAAAATAGCTCCGTCTTCGTTACACCGTTTACACTACACTTTAAACTTCAACTTTAAGCCTGCTGATACAGTCCTTGGGCACAACACTAAACTCTTGGAACTTCACTCACTTACGTCGCAAGGGGGTAAGGTGGTCCGATCCTCGGTTGGAATGTGGAGTCCGCAGCGACCGACGCGGCTCTGGCGGCCTGCGCCCGCGCACCGAAGTCGCCTCGCGATCTATTTTCGGCGCTCACTTTTGGCTCGGCAGCTCCGATTTCTTGATCCACCCTTTTTCTTTCACCTCGTAACGTTTCCGTCTGTCTCTATCAGTCGTTGTGAGAGGGATAGAGATGGATGCTTTCGAGTTTGGAGTTTCGATGCGCTGGACGGAGGACACGGATGCTGTGGGCGGCTTCCGATCTTTACGGAGCTTCCGATCGTGTAATATTACCTATATATGTCATATGTTACGCACCTGCATGATGTTACAGGACAGCCCTCAAGCTTGCTTGTGTTAGTGTTTATTAGCAAGGGAAATACAGATATGGCTGTATGGATGTGTGTCGCAGAATTAGGCACAAAATATGTCTGTCTGATCAGAGATCTCTCTGCAGACATATCTGAGCCTAATTCTGCCAAAAAAGATTGACTGTATCCGCCAGACATATATATCTGCCGGACACTTTTATCGGCAACAGAATGTCTCTCTCTATAGTTCCTAAGGACATGGCATATTCCTCATTTCATCGTGGCTTCCTGTTTCCCTATTTCATTTAAAGCAGTCTTGACAATAGGTAATTGTAAAATATCCAACTTTAGCAGAGTAAACTTCTCAAAATTTACAAATAAGAGCTCACAATTCAGTGAACGACCATCAGAAAAACAATCATTACTAATTTAATTAGTCCTTTTTCTAAAATGTACAACGATATTCCTAAGGATAAGAAGACGCTCTTACTGGAACAAGTACTCTTTATTTCTAATAATGAGCGTAAAATCTTAAATGTTGTCGGGAATATCATCAATTTTACATTATTTCGACTTTTCTTGTAAGAACGCTCTTAAAGGCACAGGTACTTGAACAGATCTTGATTTAAGTTTATAAAAGCACCACCCGGAGAATCTAAATTCTGAAATTGAATATTGGTCCTTATTAATTTAATCATTATAGTTATTAGTTATTAAAAGAGCAAAGTGTGATGACTTAGAAGCCTTCCTACATGATTTGTATTTGTATAGCCGGTAAAACAACTTTGTCAGCAAAAATAGGCGCGAAATTTGAATTTCTATGGGACGATAACGAAATAGCTTGACAGACTATAGGCAAATTTCTTAAATGTGATATTACCTCTACATCTACCCCACCATTCCCGGTTTTTTTTATCTTGGAACTTTTTTTCTAATTCAGAATCGTCAGCACTTTCGATCCAGACAATATAAAAATTACCAAAATCGTCCTTTCCATATCGCCACGTTCACGTATGTGCGTGACGCAAAACTCAACTTTCCGTACAAAAGTCCCACTTTTTTATCATCAAGATAGAGTTAAAAATTGAATTGAATTAACCTTACTTAACAAAAAGTCTAATTCATCTAATTAAGTTAAGTTTGCACCAACATGCACAGAACAAAGCGAGGGAGTGTCATTATTTTGAAATAAATGATGACGTTTTTTCACTGTCATTACAAATGGCATGCAGAGTTAGCTTGGTCCGATTCTAGCTACCTAATCTAATCCTACCGTAAAGATATTTCCTATAAATCTATTTGCAACTACCTAAGTACCTATTTACAATATGTACATTGTAGTTATGGCACCTCGTGTAGCAAGTTCGTTGGCTCGCGTTGATTGACATTTGCATCACGCCAGCACATACCTGCGATACCTTCTGCTATCTCGGGTGCCTTAACCTCATACTTAGTCAGGTAGGCACTAGCACAGATTAATAAATAGTTACTACGCACTAGCAACACACTTATATCTAGTTCGAACACTATTAGGTTCATGGAAGCGAATTAACCCAGCTTGCCCCCACTGCAGTGATACTGTACATCTACGAACGAAGAGGATAGAACGCTATGTTTAGTTTAGTTTAGTTTATTTATCACATTTATACAATTTTCACACAGGTAAAATATACGTACATTTCAGCTTGTACTACTTGTCGTATAATGATCGTCTTTTTTTTAAATAACAATAATAAGAATTAGAATTGATGAAGTATAAATGAAGTTACAATTAATATTAAGAGGCCGTAGTCGATTTTGGAGCAAAAATTTTAAATTGATAGATTTAGTCGTTGAAATTATACACGTTTTGTTACGTAATATCTAAATAACAAGTATTGGTTTCTATTAGCACGTCTTCTCATCTTGCCTTTTAATAATGAGGTCGCAAGCGTGCGTCACCGGTAATATATGAAAAGAAGGGACAGTTTTTAAAAATTCATCAAAAATTTATGGTAGTGAATTATACAAATTGATGTATAAAAATAGTTTCAACAAATGTTGTAGATTGTTTAAGTATCAAAATTACGTTGAAATTAAGTCGATTTTCATAGAAATTGTCACTTGTTTTGAAGTAATTTCTGTCTGTACTTTAAAGTCATAATAATAAAAATGTAGTCTGATAAACGTCAAGTACAGGATATGTGTAATACAAAATTACCATGTTTAGCCGTCCAAACTTTACGAAATTTACAAATAAGAGTGACAAAATCAGTGCTTTACGCGCGTTTACCTAAACGTCCATCAGAAAAGCAAACATTACTAATTTAGTGAGTCTGTTTTCAACAAATTGATCTGATAAAAGGTAAGATAAGAAGATGTGCTAATAGAAACCAGTACTTGTTATTTCAATTAGGTAACAAAAGGTGTACAATTTCACTGACTAAATCTATCAATTTTACATTTTTGCGACTAAAATCGACACCGGCCTCTTAACAAAACAATGCAAATAGAAATAAATTAAAAACGCTAAAATGTCACAATAGTAAAAAATAAAAATATAGAACAATGTCAATACAAGAACACGAGAAAACAATGTAAATGATGTCAATATATAATGGTTAAATATGGTGTGTAAATTGACAGTGGCGTAGCTAGCCGTGGGCGAAGTGGGCCGTCGCCCACGGCCTCGCGCCCCAAGGGGGGGCCTCGCGCGAGGCCCCTTTGGGCACAGTGAAAGAAAAGGGCCTCACAGATGCGATTTCGCCCACGGCTAGATTAGGTAGTTCACACTACGCCACTGTAGATTGACCACCAACATAACTCGCAGCACGTCAGCTGAAATGCACGAGAACCAATTAAATGTACATGATAAATTTATATTGGTTGCTAAATAAAACTTGAAGGTACAGTAACACGCCAGCTTTAGTTGCCAAGGGGACGCAAGGCTCCCATGAGCCGTGGCAAAATACTGGGACAACGCGAGGATGATGATGATGATACAGTACGAGCACACATGCTGCTCGACCTTAGAGTGCCTTAGACGCCTAGCCTTTTCAAAATAGCATAGACTCGGAACGGGTACCCGTACCGTACCGACGTGGCCGTGTCGTGGCTCCGCATAAGCAGCAAAATAAATGCTGAAGATGCTGGTTTGATTCCAGCCTCAAGAACTGCCCAGGTAGCAAAGTAACGGCAACGACGTACAAGTGACGTCATTTATAGGTCATAATAACGTAACGGACGTCATAATGACGTATAAATGCTACCTGGGTGACTGAGACCGCAGTCACTTTTTTCTTCGTATGCCTACTCTAGGTATACTTAAGTGATCAATGACTACCTAATTTAATCAGATTTTAATTTATCAGCATCCGTTCGCGATTGCTTGAGGTGCAACTCTATAGGTAAATGAAGTTTTGAGATTATCCCGTCTTCCACACCATGTGAAGTCCACATAATGAACCTGATTATTTGCATCAATCGCATTAGTCTAGATGCCAGCGCGCAGCGGTGATGAGTGCTTTGTATAGGTCTGTTGGCGCTAAGTGATATTAAATGCACTGCCAATAAACAACCCATCACGTGTTGCATCTGAAGCGTGCAATGAACCTTGTAGTGTATTAGTAGAAACAAAACAAACAACTCCTTATATGCACTTTTTAATGCCCTTATTTATTTTAGAATTTTAGCGGTATGCTTGTGTCACCGAAGCTTTATAGCCGGGGAGAGCTGGCACTGGCACACAAAAAATAGTACGATATCGATAAGATGATGGAAGCGCTGTTGGCCTAGCGGTAAGAGCGTGCAATTTGCAATCCGGAGGTCGCGGGTTCAAACCCCGGCTCGTACCAATGAGTTTTTCGGAACTTATGTACGAAATATCATTTGATATTTACCCGCTTTTCGGTAAAGCATCGTGAGGAAACCGGACTAATCCCAATAAGGCCTAGTTTACCCTCTGGGTTGGAAGGTCAGATGGCAGTCGCTTTCGTAAAAACTAGTGCCCACGCCAATTCCTGGGATTAGTTGCCAAGCGGACCCCAGGCTATGAGCCGTGGCAAAATGCCGGGACAACGCGAGGAAGATGATACCTATAGTATATAGCTAACTATAGCTATACGTAAACAGAGGGCCTACCGCGAACCACGTTCGACGTGTTGCCTCTCTGTCGCACTTGTAAATTCGTATGTAAGTGTGACAGGGAGGCAACACGTCGAACGTGGTTCGCGGTAGGCCCTCAGTTTACGTTAGGTATTGATTAGTGTTTAGTACGAGTTTATACATTTTCTACTAAACGTAATAAGTAGGTACTTACTACCTCGGATCGGACGATCGATTTTGGAAATGTTATTGATATGTCACAGTTTTAAATTTTTTGGTTAAGTTAAATCAAATGCCCGTGTTACAGAACCGCTTGAAGCAACATTAAATTACTTTAAAAAATAAAAAATAAAAATAAAATATTTATTAGCTATGCTATTTAGTTTTCTTAAACGTACTTAACCAACCCCGAAGTAAACAGAATTCAATAAAAACACGGTATATAATAAAATTTTAATCTTGTTAAATTATTAAATTGAAAATAAAACAATGTCACAAAATTCGGGCCATGTACGGAGGTGCGTGAAACGAAACGCATACGTCAGGTCAACGTCAATGTCACTTTGAAAAATAAATAATTGTCGAACCGCAAGCGCAAGTGTAGTTAATAGTTATGATGCACTTGTTTACATCAACAAAAGATCGTGTTTTCATAAAAATCATCATATGAAAACGTATTAAATTATAAATACCAAATGTGAAGTGATTTACAAAATGTATTCGATCAGGAAGTCAATGAAAGAGAATTCATCTACGCCCAAGCGGCGTCGTCTCGGCATGTCTAAGATTTTACGGTCGCCAGAATTCTTTAATAAAAAGAATCCAGATGTGTTTTCAGTATGTAGTCCGATAAATGTACGGCTATTGAAGCAAACGGAGCGTTGTGAATCTCCCCCGCTTCCTTGCAACCAAATTGAATATTTGTGTGACTCCGGTAACAACAGCTCAACATGTAGTGAAATACCATGCTCGCCCGGCGTTTGGAACAGCTCCGTAGTGAGGGATATTGAGAACTGGGATTCTTCATTAGTAACCAAAGATAAAGTTTCGACAACGCAGAATTTGGCGGAAATTGAAGATATTTCAGATGACATGTTCTATTCAAGATTAGAGCAATCATGTAACAACGAAATCCTGACATCGCGATGCGAGCAGCATTTTCGAGAGAATATCGAAGAAAGTTTCGCAGCTGTTAACGACTCTATTTATCAGAAAGTTCAAGATCAAGAGCCTAAAGATAGTTTATTTGAAACAAAAGATTCCTTTCTGCTAGATATCAAAGAAACTTGTATAATAAATGAAAATGGAAAAGTTAAAGGGACAATGTCTGACAATGTAGAAAATTTCTATGGCTTACCGGTTAATACAAAGAGTTTTTTCAAAAGTTACAGGAATATTGAGAAATTTTATGGTAAGTATTTAAAATGTATTTTCTATGAAAAATGCACTGTTATTGTCATACATACCTAAAGATCTATTTAAAATGGAAAACAAATAATTATAACTGGCAGTGCATAGTTGTTGTAGTCACAGCCACAGTAACAATCAAGTTGAAAATAATATAAGCTAAATTCTCATTTAGCTAGTGGGCCAAACTTGCATATTGGGTATTCATAGTGGGTACTTGAATCTTCTTAAAGTGGGTATGCACTTTTGCAAGTGTCTGGACAATTTTTTAAATCATCTGTGAATGCCAATCAATTCATAAAATATTTATTCATATATTTAATTAAGGCAGGTGTACAGAAATCTATTCTTCAAGCTGCTCTTGCTGACGCATTAAAACATACCCTGCTTCTTTTACTCTTAATCAGATTGGCAAGAAGAGTGTCTAAACTTAGATGCAATTAGAGAGAGGCGTAACCTAATTTACGCCTTACCCACAAGTGGGGGCAAGACGCTGGTAGCCGAGGTTCTGATGCTGCGCGAGGTGCTCAACAACAAGAAGAATGTGCTGTTCATCCTGCCTTTTGTTGCTATTGTACAGGAGAAGGTAAATTGACCAAGAATAAGTTTTTGGCAAAAATTTAATTTTTGGTACAAGCTTTTATTGCTGACTGTACTTTTCTTTCCACAGACAACTAATACTCATTGAGAAAATTCTAAAAACCCCAAACACAAGGTTGTCGTAGGTTGCGTTGTTTTATCACAGAGTTCCTATGACAACCTCCTGTCTCCATCATCAGATCAGCTTGATGTCGATGGTACCATAATATTGCATTGTCACCCGACCTACATATGTATGCAAATTTTCAGCTTCATCGGAAACCGGGAAGTGGGTCAAATTTAACTTGCAAGATTTGACCCTTACAAACATGTTACATACATATTACATACATACTTACAAAGGTACATTGCAAGTTTAATAAAAGCTTGTAAAAATAAAAGAAGTTGACCAAGAAAAAACAGATAATGATACATTTCTATTACACACATCACATACTTGTACCATCATGGAGACATTGACAATTCATTCTATTAAAGTGATTGAATTACCAATTTTCTGTTTAGTATGTTTCTGTTTTTACTGTTGTACTACAGCTACGGTGGTATCCACAATAAAATAATAACTTGAAGTGAAGTTTGTGTTGAGTATTTTCATTCATTCATTTATTCCTTTATAAAACATAGTTTTACATGTCAAATACAGTATTTCATATTTACAACTATTTACATCTAAGTTACATAGCAAAACACATCAGTATGAATATAATATTAGGTATAAGATAATTATGTCGGGTAGGTACAATTATTATTTAAAATTGATTATTTATAGGTTTAAATGATTACAGTAAGTTCAATGAATTAGTTTAATGAATTACTATTATTTTATAAGCTTAATTTTAATGATTTTGATTGATATCTTTTTGATTGTACCTAGTGCTCAATCTAGTCTAATAAAAACCTTGAACCTGTTTTTCCACAAATCTACAGATCTGGGCACTCTCCCCATTTGCCGTCAACCTTGACTTCCTAGTCGAAGAATATGCCGCCGGCAAAGGCCACCTTCCTCCGAAGAAGCGCAGAAGCAAGCACAGCATTTATATAGCCACTATAGAGAAGGGTCTAGCACTGGTGCGGAATCTGATCGAGCTCGGCAGGCTGAGTGAGATCGGACTCATGGTGGTAAGTTTTTTTATCTTACTGTTTCAAAGGATGCCGGACAAGAGGGCAGCAAAAGTAATGACAAGGTGGACGCCGCAACAAAAAAGACAGCATGGCAGGCCTAAGAAGCGTTGGATGGATTGTGTAGAGGAAGATCTAAGGAAGATGGGAAAGTTTACCAACTGGAAGAAGGTCACCAGGCACCGCGACAACTGGAGGAAGATTGTGGAGGAGGCCAAGACCCACAAAGGGTTGTAGCGCCAACGGAAGTAAGTAAGTAAGTTAAAAAGACAAAGCCTTCACATTTGGGGTATTTCACAAGAAACATACGTACGTACATTAAGTGACCTTTTGAATTAATTAATCTTTATTCTTGTATGAGACTTAGTACGTATCAAAGTTATGTTTTTTAACCCTTAAAAGAGGCCACCAACCACCAACTATAATTCTAGGTTTCAATTTAATTTAATTTCAAGTCATCAGAATGATGCTGTTATAATTACGTCGAAAGCGAATAAGTTAGTTTAGTGGTCTTCTTTTCTATATTATTTTATGATGACATTGATGACCAACCCCAAACTTCTGCAGTATGAATTTTATTTATTGCTGCTGTGATTTTTGTCATTGTATTGTATTATATTCGTAGGTAGACGAACTGCATCTGATCGGCGAAGCGGGCCGCGGAGCCACGCTCGAAACTCTGCTGTCCACGGTACTGTTCGCTAACCGTAAGTTACTTGCAAACAACTCAAGAAAATATCTAATTGTAATATGTGTATGTGCCTTATTTGATATTTACAGTAAAATAACAAAATAAAACATTAAAACTTAGGCAACTACTGAAGCGACCTTTTTAAATTATGCAATAATGTAACATTTATTGAGTATTTGTCTTTTTACATACATACATTCATATAATCACGCCTATTTCCCGGAGGGGTAGGCAGAGACCACAAATTTCCACTTGCTACGATCCTGACATACCTCTTTCGCTTCCTATACTTTCATAACATTCTTCATACACGCTCGCGGGTTTAGAGTGCTCTTGACCTGGCCTTTCGTCAGAATTTCCCCGATTTGATCAGAGAAAGTCCTTTTTATTTTCAATAAATACCTGCGCCGAGGCGTCCATAGAACCATAGAACTCAATTTCCACTGTCTTGTTAATTTTCATACAGTTTAATTTTTTATTTTATTTTATTTCTTTGATAAAAATGTTTAGATGACATTACAGTTGAACCAATGCGTCACGAAACTTATTTTATTGAGCTCATAGAGAAAAGGAAAGCTTGCCTACGAATATTTGGCTCTTTCTCACTAAAATACGACTTTCCTGTCTTAAAATGCGTAGAGGGTATCCAGATAGTGGGCATGAGCGCCACCATCGGCAACCTCCCGGAAGTGGCCCGCTTCCTCCGCGCCGACATCTTCCAGCGCGACTTCCGGCCCGTCACGTTGGACGAGTACGTCAAACTAGGATCCACACTGTATAAGATCAGTGCAGGGGGCGAGGTTGAGCCCGAGAGAGAACTGAATTTCGATGTGAGTACCAATATACACTACTAACTTCTTCTATTAATTATGTAATGCCGTGTAACCATAATTGCATTAAATAAATAAAAATTCATAGAAATTTGAGATAAAAGAGGTCATTGTCATTGCCACAGTTTTTGGTTGCATATGCGATGCAGACTTAGCTAGGTCCGTCTCTAGGAATTTAGTTAGGAAGTCAGTTTTCATCAAATTGATATGATGCGTTACTTTTCCCTGCCATTCCAGGTCATAACGTCTGACCTTTCCCTTGTTTCCAGTACACCTCAGCGGCCACAGTCCTCGACCCTGACTTCGTGGGTGGACTAGTCTCCGAAGTGGTACCATCCTCCTCTTGCCTCGTCTTCTGTCCCACCAAGCGGAACTGCGAGAACGTGGCCAATCTACTGTGCAAGCTGCAACGCAAGTTGGTACAATATACACAATCAAAAAAACTAGCCCACGGTACGACATGTAAGCAAGTGATCATAAATCGCATAAAAAATAAATTTTAAACTGGGTCCGGTCTCAGGGTTTGGAGTTAGTTTGGACAGATCCAAAGGGCTTTGGATTTGTCCTGCTAAATGTGTTTAAAAAAATTGATGTTTGACAATCACTAGCCAATAACATATGGCGCTGTCATCAGTTATCATTATCAAGCTGGAGGCATGATTTTTATTAGTACCCACAATCTATGAAACTTTTTACTTTTTAGGGTTCCGTACCCAAAGGGACCCTATTACTAAGACTCCGCTGTCCGTCTGTCACCAGGCTGTATCTGAAATTTTCACAGATGATGTATTTCAGTCGCCGTTGATGATGATGATGATGTTTGTTGTTGTTGTTTAGTATTTATTGTGTTATAACAACAAATACTAAAATCAGAATAATATAAATATTTAAGCCCCCCATACAACAAACGTGATTTTTTTGCTGTTTTTTTCCGTAATAGTACGGAACCCTTCGTGCGCGAGTCCGACTCGCACTTGGCCGGTTTTTATCTTTCTTATTTTATTTTCAAAGTTTGTGTCTTTAGGGAAATGGCGTTGCACCGAATAGCGGAGCGGCAATCGTTAGAAGCTGCTCTAAAAGCCGAGGGCGCCGCGCCCGCGCTCGCGCGCGCCGTGCGCTACGGCGTCGCCTTCCATCACGGCGGGCTGGCCAGCGACGAGAGGACGCTGCTGGAACAAGCTTTTAGGTATGATACTTCTTCCTAACGTCCTTTCATTCAAGTAAACCGGGGTTACTTTGATCAATTTTAGAGTTTGCCACCATTTTTGTACGATCCTAATGAACGTAAAAATATGAAATTAAAACATAATAATCGGTTTTTTCTCTACTTACAGCCTGCCAAATAAAAAAAATACGGACATGTTTTTTACCAAAAATAAATAAAAACAACGCGACCAAAGTATTTGAATCTAAATCGTATTTTAAAAATGTCTGCTCGTCAAAGACTCCATTTAGCCATCTTGGTCTTCGGTGTTGTCAACAAACAGATGCCAACCTACCTGTACAACAAGCTGTTATGGTCACGCTATTCCAGGTCCAACGAGGTTAGGTCTGCAAGGTTTCTTCAGCTTGTCTGTCCACCTCACCAGACAACAGCGTTTCGTGGCAGCTTTAGATATGCTGCCACGAAGTGCTGGAACTTAATTCCGCCGCCGATTCGTGCACTGAAATCGCTTAACACTTTTAAGCACGAATTAATAAACTAGTGGATGTGAAATGACTCCTATTTAGTATGAAAACCAGTGTCGCTAAACTCACACATTCATAGCCACGTTAAAATACGTCACACAAAATTGCTCTGATTCGTAGCAACTTTCCATACCAAAAGGTTATTACCGGTGGACATTTCTCGAACGAATATCAACTGTAGGCTACATGAGTGACGGTTTAAAATATAATGTCAAAGCTATATGACATACGACTCTTTCATTATCTCATTCATCTCACAAAAGCTCGCTCAACGTTCACCTAATACAACTACTCAACAGCAGATGGCGTTATTTTATATAAATTCAAATCACTTACTTATTACAGGCGAGAAAAGGGCTAAAAAACCAGTATAAGTAAGGTCTAACTATGCATGGTTTGTTACGGTTCTCACGGTCACGTTACACTGGTGTTTTCGAGATCTCTCCACGCCTGCGAGTAGCTAACCGTTGGAACTTCTTTCCATTCGACGATATAGGGAGGGGACAGTGTAATCGGAGTGTTTTATCGATATTTGTGTGTTCAGTTAGGTATTGATATTTCATTACCGTATGTTTTAACACATTTAGATGATACTTTATTTATGATTATAATATAGGTAGTGATAATCGTGATTGTATGAAAAATAATATGTAGTACAGTACAACAAATATCTAACTAGAAATTTGTTTCTTATTAATTGACCAACTAGGTTGTTAATGTGAACATTAAATATATCTTAAAGTCAAACAGATAAAATCATAGTTCTTTAAAGGTCTATTAACTCGGTATTGCTGTTATTTTGTAATCACAAATCTGCAATTACTTACATAGGTAAGTATTCGTCTTTAACAATATATTTACTTGTAGCAGCATTTAAGGCCAATCTAGACGGGACAACCTGATTAAATTGTCAAATTAATTGTATGGTGTGAAAGCATACATGAAACTGGCTCATCGATCCCACTTGATTTGATTGTAAGATTGTGACCTATCAAATCAGGAAGGGGGCGGCAAAATTCCAATATTTGACGCTAGTTTGCGTGGTACGGAACACTTTTTATTAATTTAGTGAGCCCGAATGTCACTAATAATTACTAAATTAGTAACTAAGTTTTAGGCGTGTGGACGCTAGATGAGATGTATGGCAATTTTATCCCCAGAAATCTTTCTCTAAGAAATGCTCCTAGCAAATGGTGCTATATTTTTGCGGAAACTAATTTTCTTGCCCAGTAGCATTGATCCATTCATTTTTAATATCGGCATCTTGTGGTAACCTACAATAATTAATAATAAAGAAATAGAAAATATAAAACGTTTATTCATGGCACATTGCATGCATTGTACGCATAAGTGCATTAAGTACCTAGTCTAATTATATTAACGATGAAAATATGATGGGTGTAAAAAACAAAAACGTATGTAAAGGAATACGTAGGTTTGAAAGGTTGCCATGAAATGACCCCGACTTAACTTAGTGCTTGATGACCAGAGCTGCCATATTTACTAAGACATTGATTATCCCAAATAATAATTAGAAACGTGTCTAAAATAATAATTTATTACCGAACCAAACATCAAACTTGAAATATCGTAACTTTAACTTTATCGATATAAATATCGACATTGCGCAGCATCTGAGTAGCGAAGTTATTTGACATTTAGGATAGCGAATATTCCAGATAAACGTAAAGAATAGTGACAAAGGATTGTGAACTCTAAGTTCTAACTGATAAAATATAGATTTACTTAACGAACATTCGTAAATAATGCAAAATAAACAGATTTTTCGTATTTATCGGATTATATTTAAATAAATAACCACCGGTGATAGGAAATACCTCCACGTGAAAGATTTTTTAAACCGCTGTGATTTCTGCAGCTTAATACTGCACAATACGGCATTTTAAATTTAATTATCAATTTTTGTTAGACGAGCGTACGTACGACGTGAATGTCATTCGAGCATGAAGTTTACACAACAACTGAGCATAGTCTGTGCATAAAGTGAGTCGGTCGCTACTAACTGTCGGATAGACGGGAACGCCCACATGCCATCTCCATCCTACTCCGTGCTTTTAAGTCCAAATGTCGAGCATACTTGCTGAACCATCAAATTGAGTTTCTTTCTTAAGGTGGTTCGACTAGGTTACCCAAAGCTTAAACCCCGCTAGATGGCGTCACTTTCGCAAATTTTCAGGTTTTATTTTTTTGTGGAATAGTGTTGGTATCTGTATACTTAAAAGTATGTTTAGCGCACTCTTTACATAAATATTGAACTATTATAATAAACATTGAATACTTCATTAGTGCAAAAAACACTTTTAAAGTCGACAGAGTGTTTCTGTCATGCTATTTCCTACTATTACTCACACATGCAAACAGTGTTTCCGTGATGCTTGTAGTAGACAATTTCATGCAGTGTAAGTATGCTGCAATGGCGTTGCGGTATGTTCGTGGAAATACGTGCAAGAGGATTCGGGTTCGAGACTGGTACGACAGGGGTACTTTTTTTGTCCTTTTTGTGTTATCTTATGTTTCTTATACCTTTTATTCTTCGAATTCTTGTCCGATTCCGATATAACCGAAATATATTTCAGTGATATCGGAAACGGCTCTAACGATTTCGATGAAATTTGCTGTAAGGGGTTCGATCTAGCTAGGTCCTATCTCTGGGAAAACGAGCATTTTTGAGTTTTTACTTATGTTTTCTTTTTATCCCAGATATTCAGTATTATTAATAAATTAGTTTATAACGTTTTATAAAAATATGTGACGTTTTGAACTAAAAAGGTACCACATTGTCGGTTGTCGATTAGGTTGATTTCAATTTGAAGCTTTATGGAAATATGACAACAATAAGTAGGTACCCGTTTGGTTGAAAACGCCACATATATTGAAAACCTGACTTTCACAAATCTCACCTTTTTGGGTTCTTCCAACTCAGAAAGGATGGAGAATACTGACGATTCTTAGTAGCACTAGCCCAAGGAAGTCCAGGTTTGTAAGTGTTAGGTATCAGTTTTTTTTAAAGGGCTAAATATAGTTCTACAAGTAAAGCAATCCCTTACTGCCCAGCCTCTATAGTATTTTTCAAACTGGAAGGGTACGATGATAGATTTCATCTCCATACAATTTATAACCTAATAATGCCAAATGTTGCAAAATTATATTGAATTGAGATCTATCATCGTACCCTTGCAGTTTGAAATAGTTATTTACGATACAAGTGCGGAAAAGAGAAAATTCGCAACTCGTGTCGATTAAAACACTTCCTTCGGTCGTGTTTCAATTTATCGCCACTCGTTGCCAATTTCCTACTTTTCGCACTTGTATCGTAATGTACTAATAATAAAGTAGTAATTGTAAAATAAAATTAAAACTTTTTTTATATTTTTTTTTGGATTCAAGTAGGTACAGTGAGTAACAACATTGCATGGCCTTCTTATTATAACTATTATAGAAAACGGGATATTTATCATGTTTATTTATATTATTTATTTCTCGATATTTTGGCCGGTCTTGCAAGACCAGTCGTTGTGGAGATACCTGGGGAGGCCTATGTCCAGCAGTGGATGTCTTGTTGGTGTAGATGGATTCACACAACAAATGAAATAACATTTTTTCATATTTGTTATCCGTAGTTGTCCCTGTACCTGAAAGAAAAATAATATCATGATAGCACAAAATCTCTAATGTTATAGGAAGAAAGATGATGCAACAATATGGATTCTAATAAAGTTATCATTTACTTACCTAGTAATAATTGTGTTTTTCATTCATAGACAAAATTCCATAATTTTCATCCCCAGGAAATGTTTTATTTTACTTTATTGCAGTGAGGATGTCCTGATTTTTTCTGGCTAATGAAGGAAAACATTTTATTTCCAAGAATGCCTCTTCATTTTGCACAATACCTAAAAAAAAACCTAGAGTTAGTGACACATTGACTATTCGGCAACCAAAACAGTAATAATTACATTATATAGGTATTGTTCACTGCTTATATCTACCATTACGGAAGAAGTGAGAATTATTTTCTAAAAAGATCGGCACGAGAAAATTACAATGTACAATGAAGGAATGAAACTGTACCTACCTTACGAAACTTCACCATCATGAATTCAGCTTCAATTGAGTCTGAATTTTTCTGGATTTTCGCGGACCAGAACACCGATGATTTTTGTAACTTGATTTAGACGTTGCTATCATTTTCAATTTATACAAACAAATTGACACAATAAACATGACCCTATGTGTCAGTGTCAACACTGTCAAATAAAAATGCACTAAACATGACGGCACTGCAAATCCTGCCAGGTCGGCCAGGCAACGTCGCCAACGTCATAGAGTGGCAACGCCGCACGCAACGTATTTGTACACGACATTTGTGACACACACATACGTAAAATTGATGAAAAAATTACGTTGATTTATGTATGATTTCTGTATGAAACAAAGTTTTTCTATTAATTTAGCGCAAACGAATATTCGAAAGTAGATAAATGAGCAAATATTTGTGTAGTAATAGTGTGTAGTGCCTTAATTAAAGCAGATTGAATTTTGTATGAAAATCGAACCACCTTAAGAATGGTGCTGCTTTGAACCACTACTTTTTTACTGACAATCTAATTAAAGTGAACCCGCTAAAAAGCACGTATAAAATAAATAAAAAATTCAAATCGGATAAGAATTTTTTAAGTTATTTATCTTTTGGCAATTGGCATTTCACTTCGAATAAAATATCATCTCAATTTTGATACTTACTAGAAATTAATGAGGTCAAATAAAATTTCGTTGTTATCAGAGACTTACGAAATTAGAATGCGTCATATAGGGATTATAATATTTGTGTAGATAAAGTAAATATTTGCAATTTTCTGGGCTTTAACTTATGATATTAGAGTTGAATGAGTTGCGCCGTTCCCCAAGGTCGGGCGTGGTGTCGGTGTTGTGCTGCACGTCGACGCCGGCCATGATATTAGAGTTGAATGAGTTGCGCCGTTCCCCAAGGTCGGGCGTGGTGTCGGTGTTGTGCTGCACGTCGACGCCGGCCATGATATTAGAGTTGAATGAGTTATGCCGTTCCCCAAGGTCGGGCGTGGTGTCGGTGCTGTGCTGCACGTCGACGCCGGCCATGATATTAGAGTTGAATGAGTTAAGCCGTTCCCCAAGGTCGGGCGTGGTGTCGGTGCTGTGCTGCACGTCGACGCCGGCCATGATATTAGAGTTGAATGAGTTACGCCGTTCCCCAAGGTCGGGCGTGGTGTCGGTGCTGTGCTGCACGTCGACGCCGGCCATGATATTAGAGTTGAATGAGTTACGCCGTTCCCCAAGGTCGGGCGTGGTGTCGGTGCTGTGCTGCACGTCGACGCTGGCGGCCGGCGTGAACCTGCCCGCGCGCCGCGTCATCGTGCGCGCGCCGCGCGTGGGCCGCGACTTCATCTCGCTCGGCGCCTACAGGCAGATGTGCGGCCGAGCCGGCCGGGCCGGGGTCACCGACTCTGGTAACATCTCTATACGAGTAACTTCATCTCGCTCGGCGCCTACAGGCAGATGTGCGGCCGAGCCGGCCGGGCCGGGGTCACCGACTCTGGTAACATCTCTATACGAGTAACTTCATCTCGCTCGGCGCCTACAGGCAGATGTGCGGCCGAGCCGGCCGGGCCGGGGTCACCGACTCTGGTAACATCTCTATACGAGTAACTTCATCTCGCTCGGCGCCTACAGGCAGATGTGCGGCCGAGCCGGCCGGGCCGGGGTCACCGACTCTGGTAACATCTCTATACGAGTAACTTCATCTCGCTCGGCGCCTACAGGCAGATGTGCGGCCGAGCCGGCCGGGCCGGGGTCACCGACTCTGGTAACATCTCTATACGAGTAACTTCATCTCGCTCGGCGCCTACAGGCAGATGTGCGGCCGAGCCGGCCGGGCCGGGGTCACCGACTCTGGTAACATCTCTATACGAGTAACTTCATCTCGCTCGGCGCCTACAGGCAGATGTGCGGCCGAGCCGGCCGGGCCGGGGTCACCGACTCTGGTAACATCTCTATACGAGTAACTTCATCTCGCTCGGCGCCTACAGGCAGATGTGCGGCCGAGCCGGCCGGGCCGGGGTCACCGACTCTGGTAACATCTCTATACGAGTAACTTCATCTCGCTCGGCGCCTACAGGCAGATGTGCGGCCGAGCCGGCCGGGCCGGGGTCACCGACTCTGGTAACATCTCTATACGAGTAACTTCATCTCGCTCGGCGCCTACAGGCAGATGTGCGGCCGAGCCGGCCGGGCCGGGGTCACCGACTCTGGTAACATCTCTATACGAGTAACTTCATCTCGCTCGGCGCCTACAGGCAGATGTGCGGCCGAGCCGGCCGGGCCGGGGTCACCGACTCTGGTAACATCTCTATACGAGTAACTTCATCTCGCTCGGCGCCTACAGGCAGATGTGCGGCCGAGCCGGCCGGGCCGGGGTCACCGACTCTGGTAACATCTCTATACGAGTAACTTCATCTCGCTCGGCGCCTACAGGCAGATGTGCGGCCGAGCCGGCCGGGCCGGGGTCACCGACTCTGGTAACATCTCTATACGAGTAACTTCATCTCGCTCGGCGCCTACAGGCAGATGTGCGGCCGAGCCGGCCGGGCCGGGGTCACCGACTCTGGTAACATCTCTATACGAGTAACTTCATCTCGCTCGGCGCCTACAGGCAGATGTGCGGCCGAGCCGGCCGGGCCGGGGTCACCGACTCTGGTAACATCTCTATACGAGTAACTTCATCTCGCTCGGCGCCTACAGGCAGATGTGCGGCCGAGCCGGCCGGGCCGGGGTCACCGACTCTGGTAACATCTCTATACGAGTAACTTATAACAAAACTGACTGGATACATTCTTCTCCATTCAATTATCTACAGTAGTTGTTGAAAGTTGCTAGGACTTGTAATTTCTAAGTTATTAGTCGCGCAAGTTTCACGATTGCGACGCGCCGGCGTCCCTTCCTCCAATTAGATTTTTGTTATTTTTGGAAAAAGGTTGAAGTTAAAAGAAAACTGTATATGAGTGAACCTTTTTAAATTGTATGTTGCTCGAACAGATATATATACCTAAATACTCTATGAAAATATTCTCATGTGTGTTAATTCAAGTAGGCACGCTACAAGCCTTCAGGGGGCGCCACGAGCCAATTTCGACCTATGCCACCGTGACCGGATGGCCGAGTGGTTCAGGCACCTGTCCGGTAAACAGAGGATGCTGGTTCGATTCCAGCTCTGGACACTGGAGACTAGTCATTTTTTTCCTTCGTATATGACAACGTATTATTTCGGTTTATATTTAGGTAGTTTATGGGTATGGATTACGCAAATTTTACAAATGGCAGACATAAACCACTCCGTCTATTTCTAACAAAATAAATATTATAATTGTTAATTATTAATATAAAAACGCCTTTTAGGCGAAAGCATAATAATCTGCAGCGCGGCGGACTGGCCGGAGCTGCAGGCGGTGCTCCGCCGCGGTCTGCCGCCCGTCCGCAGCTGTCTCTGTCTCCCCGACCCCCACGCGTGCTGCAGCCTCGTGCTCAGCGGAGTAGCGCTACAGCTGGCAGACACGAGGAGCAAGCTTCGCGAACTGTTGAAGACCACTTTTATGGCTACTAGGTTAGTAGATATACTATACATATGATGCTCATGTGAATTCTCGTCCTCAGTAGTGCCTCTGGCCTTGTCTTCCCCAATGTGATTTATAAAGGACATATTCCGGTTTTAGCAAGTTATGAATGAAAAGCCTGGATAGCTTGAGGTTATACTGAAAATTCTTTTTTTTAACTAAAACGTAAAGCAAGCAAAAATCGACCCTGTTTTCTAAATAATTTGGTTTAAATTTCAATGGCTTACACTGAGTATGGTGGGCAGGACGAGGCTCGAGTTGTGGTAGACACGAAGAAGCAATTAAGCTTCGTGAACTGTTAAGACCACTTTTATGGCTACTAGGTTACTATGTCAAAGTAGCGTTATGATACATGACTATATATAGTGTTACCATACTATACAAGTATACATACATGAGATGAATGTAATCTGTGTATACTGTCTGTCCCCGCCCGTTGAAGGAGGCAAGTTCGGGGTCAGATGGGAAACTTTAACCTGTGGACAGGATATACATATATAAGAAGAATTATATTTCCATGTGTCCCTAGCGGGCATACATAATTATGGCGCTTTTTTAATGTTTATTTTCGTTTCGTACTACAAAGAATCCTATTGTTGCAAAGGCATCCCCTGTCATTTAAGGCGGTTCCCTGAGCCAGAAGGCGAAAAATCTCCTTATATGATCATGTTTTTCAAAAAGGCGTTAATATTCGTAGACGTGGAAAAAATATATGTAGTTCTTGACTATATTATCTTTAATAACATAGCTTCCGATACACGAATTATGACACTTCGCTCGATACAATTAATTCCCAAAGTAACCTCTAACTCGGACTTTTAATCAAACTTTACTCAGTTATCTATTATGTGATACTATAAACAAAAAAATAAGAAAAAACAATCATAACTTAAATAGTAACTTCATAGCTTTCGAATTTCGATATTGTGTGGTAACGTTTTTAAAATAAATAAAAATCGACAAAATTCGATCAAAATTGACACTTGGCGCGCATGATCTTTCCCGTTCTTTCTTGCGAAATGTGACAGTGACAGCGGCAAACCGATGGAACGACGCCAGAGAAATAATTCACGTACATACAGCGAGCTGCAAACTAGTATGGACACATTATGTATGAATCAATTCACAAAGTGGTTATGCAGTTTTGTGGCTAGGTTTACATAGAAGTATGCATATATTACAATTTATGATAACATCTTGTTAATTTCACATACGTGAAGATAATTATGCTACATAAAAAAATTGTAGTCAATAAGGTTTGTCGTATCCTGTTGCAGCTCAGAAGTGGACATAAAGAAAATATGCGACGATTCCATCCGCTCGCTCATACAAACCGGCGCCCTCGACGTCGACGTCGGACAACACAAGTCCAACGACGAGTCACACACGGCAGCCGGACAAAGAATAGTTTACAGTGATAGCAAACTGACCGTTAGTAAACTAGGACGGGCAGCTATTAAAGGTATGACTACATTCAGTGCTGGATTAAACCAGCGCGGGGCCTGTAGCTAATTCTATCATTGGGATTGTTCAAATGTTGTCTGAAGAAGAGAACATTAGAATTTGACGGCCACGACGCGCCGGTAGGTTTGCCACGTGGTTAATCCGCCACTGTTAAAATTTCGGCATAGATCTAGTTTTTTTTATTAATTACATATATCTGGATTCAATAAAAGGGTCTACTTAAATCAGAAACTTTATGATCGCTATGAGTACTGTCGATTAATGTAACCTAACGTCAATTGTTAAATTACTGCAGTGGCGTAGCTAGGGGGGGGGGGGGCAGGGGGGCAAGTGCCCCGGGCGCCATCCAAGGGGGGGGCGCCAAAATGGGCAAAAGGCAGCAGCAGGTAAACTTTTGTCAGTCGTCAGGGGGCGCAAATTTGGTGACTGCCCTTGGCGCCATATCCTCTAGCTACGCCCCTGAATTACTGCTAGAATTAGAAGGAATATTACCTCTAGTTACAAATCTTTTGTTCTCTAATTTTTGAAAATAAGAAAGTCCATTGACAACTTTAATCAGTTTATCAACCAACTTTGCTTTTGTTTGATATTTCTTGATCGCTCTAGTTTATTTCAAAATGTATTGTTTTGTTCGAATAGGTTGCATGGAGCTCTCGGTAGCCAAGCAGATGCTGCAAGATCTAGAATCAGCATCTCGCGGCCTGGTACTGATGGGAAGCTTGCATTTGCTCTATCTAGTCACACCACACGACGCGGCTGGCGTGAGGCCAGACTACAGGCATTACTATTCGCTGGTAAGATCATTTAGTTTTGATAATATAATTCTTTGTGGTGGCACGCCGATCGTCCCTTTTAGGCAAGCTGAAGCTAATTTGGATATTTATCCTATATCTGTGAAGCTCAATCCTCTCAAATTGGGCGAGTTGGTGGGAATAGTGTTCTATGGACGCTTCGCCACTGGTACGTAAGTATTCCCATCTGTCCCCGTTTTAGTCACGTGGGGCGAAAAATTTCTTCACGATCTGTCCCAGTGTTTAAGATGCAGATGGACCAGATGGTAATGAAACTGTTCCTATCCCCTCTCAGAGGGGCCCGGGAACACATAGAAATACACCATACTCTTTTGTAAAATTCAAGGTCACCATTCAATTTATTTTCTAGTTCTGTGCCGTTTCAGTACTGCAATCTGGATGAGGACGCCGTGCAGACGGCGAAGATCCTCGGCATCACCGAGGTGAACGCCATCCGGATGATGACTGGCAAACCTATCACGGTACGTATCTTGTAAAACAGCCACACTTTTGATATTGTTATTTAAAACTTAAATCTTGACATTCATTTTAATATCATTCCTAAGTAGGTATATGTTCACTTGCATCTAATTTAACGATAAATATTTGTGTGTTATCAGGGTGCAGATTCCGAAAAGCTATAGTTTTCAACCCTATATATCATAAAGAAAAATAATAATATACTTAATTTGAAATACGGCCACCAAAATTTATTGATCTTACGTATGTTTATAATTTTATGTTGATATAATTTTAAATCAACATGATTTTCATATATAGTTTCATAAGTGCACGCGATTAACTCCCGTTTCAGTTTTAATAGTATTTTATGCAATCGTGATATAATAGAGAGCTTTTCAGTCGAGTACCGTGTTTAAGCAACGAAGCTTGCTGAGTTGCTTAACTAAGGTACGAGATTGAAAAGCTTGATTATATCACTATTGTATACAATACTTTTTCTACGAGACAAAAAAATAATACTTTCAACTAGTAGAATCATACCACCAAACCAAACCGAAACCAAAAGTATACAGCCCTTGATAGTTGAGCTGCCGCAGCCCGCGATACCTTCATACTCGTGCGCGCCCCGGCCGCGGCCGCCGCGGGCCCGGCGCGGGTTGCTCAACGACACCGAGGAGTAACGAGTGAGGCCCCAGTACCTGCTCAAGCTATACAGCCCTTGATACTTGAGCTGCCGCAGCCCGCGATACCTTCATACTCGTGCGCGCCCCGGCCGCGGCCGCCGCGGGCCCGGCGCGGGTTGCTCAACGACACCGAGGAGTAACGAGTGAGGCCCCAGTACCTGCTCAAGCTATACAGCCCTTGATACTTGAGCTGCCGCAGCCCGCGATACCTTCATACTCGTGCGCGCCCCGGCCGCGGCCGCCGCGGGCCCGGCGCGGGTTGCTCAACGACACCGAGGAGTAACGAGTGAGGCCCCAGTACCTGCTCAAGCTAAATTACATTTTAAGACAGTTTTTTCTCGATTTTGGCCACCGTAGCCTATGGAGACTAACAAACAACGCTAAGCGGTTTTCGTAGGGTATGGATGTTGCTATATGAAGGGTGTCACATGCGCGTTTCTGACTTATGAAGCAATTGTTTCTACTACAACATAAAATTAAATATTTTTGTTGGCCAACCAATCACTTTGCATTGAATCGAGTCTCCTTAAACTAGAAATATTTTATCGAAATGTATAAAGTTCCATTTTCAAAATTTTTATAATTGACTAAACCGTATCGATAAAATTCTTATGCTTGAGTCGGAAGTGCCATAGACTATCCAACGTTGAAAAGAGTAAGGTTGTAGTGTTGCATGTGAAGTTGTAATACACAGATTATACTCGACGAGTAGAAAAAAATATTTTTCTCAAAAATGGACGGCAAAGTCGACGTTGCCGGTTAAAAAGTAGTTCGCGAAGTGCGTAGTTTATGGTCAGTCAAAAAATTAAAAAGTTAAAAACATTGCAGTCTCGATTTCAGGACTGCAATGTTGCATACAAATGAGGGCTATCGTTTTTTTGCTCACCAGTTGGCGCCTCTGTTGATGGTGGTCCAAAAGACTATAGAACATCTGTCAGTCATTGAAGTGACAAGTGACATTTAACATTTCGAACTATGGAAAAGACCACCATCTACACTAGCGCCCCTAGCGGCGAATTCATACGCGTTAGCCCTCATTCCAAACGTCGAGTTCCAAACTTTTTAAAAGTTGAAGTGGCCATATCAAATGAAGGCATAGGTCCATTCAACAGCCACAGATGATCAGTACTTACATAGAGTAACTTATACTAGAGCGGTACTGTCATAGTAAATTTTGTAACCCCAGTAAATTCACTGCCATCTGTCGACACACTTTTAAACTAAAAATGATGATCTATAAAAATAGGATAAAATTATTTAAATATAGATAAATGTTTTTTTTTTATTTGTATTAATTATTTTTGTGATTTTGACCCATGTTCTTTCACTGATATGCGTTAAAATTGTTAAATAACAAACGAAACCGTCAACGCCATCTATACGACAGTAGGCCAAAACTAGTAGCGCCCTCTGAACAAGAATCAAATTTTCTTGATTTTCGAGGCACGTTTTTTCCTTAGACTGTATCCATCTATTACAGAGTTATATCTATCTTTGGTACTTATTATTATAATGTTGGTACCGCGACTATTTAGGTGTCTCAAATAGGTTGGTGTACTTTCAGCAGAAAAACACACTTCTATTTTTAATTAAAAAAATAAAACGGCGGCAAAGCAAATCTTTTTACTTTTTTCTGTGAAAATATATACGTTGCTTCTGTAAAATATTTCTATTATATTTGTATTTATTGCGGCATTTTTGAGAAAAGCACTATATATGACTCGGCTGGAAGGCTACTTGCTGGCTTCAGATTCAATTAAACGGACTCCCAAGGTCGTCCGTTTAAAACGAATCCTCAGCCAGCAAGTAGCTACTTCCGAGCCTCGACAATAATGTACTATATAATTTTGTCAACAGAACGTATCTGAAAAAGTTCTGTGCCGATTTTACGTGGCCTTGATGCTGTACGACCTGTGGAAGCAGGTGCCCTTTCACGTTGTCGCAGACAAGTGAGTGATTTATTTAATTTCCTGTTTTACGTTGTGATTATCATTCCTAACATTTGCCCTTTACGCTGCGTATTCCCATCTGTCCCCGGTTCGGTCAAGTTTGCATGCAGTCAGGAGATTGAAACGGGTATATGTCGTCAGCGGCGAATGCTAAAGATGCTGGTTCGCTCTTCTTTTCTCTCGGACATTAGAAGCCTTTGTTACTTTTTCGTTAGTATCTAAATAATTCTGTTTTAGATACTGCGTGTCGCGCGGCATCGTGCAATCTGTCATGGCGTCCGCCGCAGCACTTGCGTCGAGCGCTACGCGCTTTTGCGAGGAGCTGGAACATCTGTGGACCTTCAGGTATATTGTATTGTTTCCAGCCTCCGCGTGTGGTGGGCACTTCGCCCGTGTGCAATTAGTTAAACTGCACCCCATCCCCTTCAGTACTCTCTTACTAAATTGCAACATCTATTGCGTTTATTTAAGGGATTCATTCCGGAATGAAATGTACCTATAGTATGTCCGTTTCTAGATAGTGCCATATTTCATCGAAATCCGTTTAAACGTTCTTGCGTGAAGCTGCAGGGTAGGAACAAACGTACAAATATGCAAAAAATACAAAATTTACTCATAGTAAGGTAACAGCGTAAGATTGCGAGATTCGTTCTTGCCGGTCCCATGTCGAAGATACCTTCTTTCAATTTAGGAGGGATTTAAATCTTCTAGGATAGAGGTGGAGGGTTAAAGCTGGGCTGATGTAGCTTTACGTGACGTTCATTAGTGAATTTTAATATGCCTCGCCTACTTGAAAGTAAACTATCTTTATCGATGTCACGTCGGTCCGTTTCTATTCATCACGTACATAACAACATGTTTGCAGGGCATTGTTCAGCGAACTATCCCCTCGCCTGGCGCACTGCGCCGCGCCCGAGCTCGGCCAGCTCATGGAGCTGCCGGCCGTCAAGAAGGTAACACGTATTACCGCCCGTCCCCGACTCCCCGACTCCCCGACTCCCCGCCACACGACCAAGGCCAAGGGGACGGCAAGGGATACTTTTATTTCTATTCGTGTCACAGTTCCGAATTTATAGCGGGAACATAATTTCATTTCCACGCGGGACCGCCGGGACCGATGGAAAATATTTATTTCCATCCGTCTTTGTCAATGATAAATCGGAATGAATGAAATAATTCTAAACTACTCTCGGTCCCAAATATTTAATTTGAAGATAACGGTGCATCGAAGTCTCACATATTAACAAAACTATTCACTACCACTATCACTATGGGTACCGTCGGAAGGTCGGAAAACACTTACAAATAGGCGGTAAATGTTTGTATTGCAGGCGCGCGCGCTGCAGCTGATGCGCGCCGGCTTCAAGCGGGTCGAGGACCTCGCCAAGGCTTCCGTCGACGACCTCGCGGCGGCCGTGGCGCATCTCTCCCGGGCGGCCGCCGCGCATCTCGTCAGCGCCGCCAGAGTATGTGTACAATACAATACAATACAATACAATACAATACAATACAATACAATACAATACTACAGCCTCGTAAGATAAGAGCCTATTTTTAGCACGAGATCATGTACTCATAACAGAGCCTGAAAATTTAAAATACATAACCTAGTTTCACAATTCGTGTCGATAATTAATAACTGCAATTAAAGACAATGATTACTAGTGAATGTGCGAAACAATTTATTTTTCTCAAAAATGGACGGCAAAGTCGACGTTGCCGGTTAAAAAGTAGTTCGCGAAGTGCGTAGTTTATGGTCAGTCAAAAAATTAAAAAGTTAAAAAACATTGCAGTCTCGATTTCAGGACTGCAATGTTGCATACAAATTCCATTATTTGTCGAGTTCCAAACTTTTTAAAAGTTGAAGTGGCCATATCAAATGAAGGCATAGGTCCATTAAACAGCCAAACGGATGATCAGTACTTATTATTATAACGTTGGTACCGCGACTATTTAGGTGTCTCAAATAGGTTAGTGTACTTTCAGCAGAAAAATACACTTTTATTTTTAATTAAAAAAATAAAACGGCGGCAAAGCAAATCTTTTTACTTTTTTCTGTGAAAATATATACATAAGAACGTTGCTTCTGTAAAATATTTCTATTATATTTGTATTTCTTGCGCCATTTTTGAGAAAAGCACTATATATGACTCGGCTGGAAGGCTACTTGCTGGCTGAGGATTCGTTTTAAACGGACGACCTTGGGAGTCCGTTTAATTGAATCCGAAGCCAGCAAGTAGCTACTTCCGAGCCTCGACAATAATGTACTATTAAATACGGCTAACATCCCTTTTGGTACGTTTTGATGTATAACGGTATTTTTCAGATGATGTTGATCGAGAAAGTGGAAAACTTGCGCGCGGAAGCCGAAGATGTCATGGAAGAGTTGAAGGTGTAACATGAAGTCATAATTATGTTCCTAATTTATAATAAGTCGCCATCCATATCCATACAGGAAGAATTAGAACCGACTAAAAAACCATCATCCACATTATAGTTCTACTATTCAGGTCAACTACGGAGTGGTTGCAGGTTTTTGTTTGCTGGACTAGTTTATTATTACGTTTTTACTTCCAGCCGAGTTTTCAACCGGTCCGTAGCTAACAAAATACGACTTCATACCGATCGCTTCACGTAAACGGTCAACTCACAATTCGTAATCAAATTAATCAATACCTACCTATACTTTAGATTTCGAATGGTTTTCTATGATTATACATTCTACGAGTATAACATAAATGAAATAAGTAAGCTCTTTAAGTATTCTGAACTAACAACTTAGTTGTGCCTTTAAATAACTATGAATTAAATGAAAATGTATTACGGTTGTGAGAAAAATATTATATAATGCATTTATAAATAAATCATAATATTTACATTAAAATAATAATGTTAAGAATTAAGTTAAAATTAGTAAAGAAAGACTGATCGATAATGTTCTTATTTTGTGTTAAATAATTGCTAATATAATTAAATTAAATCTAAATATAAAAATGTGTTACTAGTGGTGTTATTACATTGAGAAAATATATAAAAATGCATATCATTAAGATTGTTTCAATCAGTACCGTAATGTTGCTCAACATAATCTAGTTCCTAATAATAGGAGGTAGGCAACCATAGTAAAGAATAAAGAAAGAAAAGAATCAACTTGTTCTCGTCACTTGTTGCCATGGTTACGTTCACCCGGTCTCGGGTCATTTTGTAAAATACGGTGCGATAGGAAACAAAAAATAGTTGATCCGCTCATAATAACTCTCATAAGTTACGGACAGGTGTTTGGTAGAAAATCATTTGCTTTGCTTAATGTTGGGCATGGCAGGCCAAGTAAAACGATTCGCGATTAGCTTTTTATAATATTTATTTCCCTATCTTCTCTTATACAAGCAAGGTTTCAAAGTCAACGGCACATGTCTAGCTTTTTTCGATGCCTCCTGAATTTTCTTGAACTCCATAAAATAGAAAACCTTGTGACTCTGATCCGTCTTGAGGAGTTTGAACCCGAGCCGCTCCACTGCGCGCGTGAAATCGTCCAGTTTGTCGAACCGGGACTCCACCTCGGCAATCAGGAGATGGCCTCTGGAAGATGTAAGAATTTCACGTTGACAGTTTTGAATGATTTCACTAGACTTATATCGGGAGCTCAAAAACAATACAAAAGGTAATCACGGTCTATATCCCGGTCAATATAAGTCTAATTTCACGTTGACTGGTAAATAATTCTGAAATTACAGTAACTTAAATATAAATATCCCGTAACAAAGTATTTGAATTTTTATTGACATCGATAGATGAATGATGGATGTCTCGATACACTTGACTAGGCTAATGAATGGAGAATAAGAGTTGGGGTGAGAGAGGGAGAAAAGTAAAACGTTCATATAAAAAATGCAAGCTTTTATCGTCAATAGTACTTTTCTAATTTAGTCATCTTTAAGCACCTGATGCACCAACCACGTTTGGCAAACTAATCAACGTCACTCACCGCAGCTAAAAATGTTAACAGTGAGAGACGATTTAGTGCCACCTACCCTATCTTTATTTTTTTATACCACGTCGGTAGCAAACAAGCATACGGCCCAAACTATTTCTATCATCAGACCAGCCTGGCACTTTCTATTGCCACAGACTGATATATAAATAAAACACTCACCCAGTCTTCAGCACCCTGTTCCCTTCAGCCAAATACTCGGCCAACTGCGTCCCCATCAACGCCAGACAATACACAACCACGTCCACCGAGGCGCTCAGCAGTGGCGTATGAGCCATGTCACAAGCTTCAACCCCTGGTGATGAAGCCACCAGGTCAAATGAGCGGACCTTCTGGGGAATCCGACGGGAAAGAGTGGCAGAGCCGCAACCCATGTCTGCTATGAGGTGGGTTTTAGGCCTGCAAAAACGGTAAAAACAATAAGAGAACTGTGGATCATGTTGATCACTCAGGGCTCAAGCACTTTAAGGGTACGTCACCCTCCGCACCATGAAGTTCTGTATCTTAAATTATTTTAAAATACTTGTATAGGGGAGATATTACATTTTGGTGCCGTGACCAGGATATTTTTAATAGCTTTCTAGCTTTAAGTGCTACCACGGCGAGATAATATAATCATGAGACGCAATGGTACGAGTATGTGTCACATACTCGTGTCATTGGGTACCTACAAGTATGTGCCATATCGCATACTTTCACTCCTGGCGAAAAAACCACCAGGTCGAAGGAATGGATTTTATAGGGACACAACGAGAGACAGTGGCTGAGGCAGTGAATTATGTAACTAGCACAAAAATGCATATTTGTTTAATTTAAATACCATAAAATCAGAGCAGGGACCGGACAACCCTTTCCGCGATAAAACCCTTTCAATGGGTGACACTTAAACACGGCTAACACATTGAAAGACTTTCCCTTTTGAGCTGCAAGCCCATTCATACCCTTACCTTTGACTAACCCTTACCGAAAAGCTAACCAAAAATAAGGCTAGCTCTTAATAAGGGTTACCCTTATCTTTAAGCGCTTTTTATAAAGGTTTCCCTTTGCGTGAAAGAGGCAGGATTAGTATATATCTACGGTAGTGTATGAAAAGGAAAGAAAATACTTGCCTAGTCAAAGAACGCCGCCGTCGCCGCTAACGATCGCTCGGATTCGAAGTAATGTGTGCTTTATGAACAAGGTAGACGACTTAAATTAGCACGCTTATATGCTAAAAGGGAAGCCCTTTATAAGGCTAACCCTTATAAGCAATATGCAAGGTGTTGGTGAGCGGATGATAAGGGTTTTGTAAGGGTATTTGGGCTACCGATTACTCAAATGTGGTAGCTTTATATAAGGGTTTTTAAAACCAAAACAAAGGGTTTCGTCTGGCAAAGGGTATGGTGAGTTAAGCCTTATGCAATACCCTTATAAAACCCCGATAAGGGATAGCGGGCCGGTGCCTGAATCAGAGTTTTAAGAGTGACCCGAGAGGATGTAACCATGGCAACGCAAAGTAAGAGTTGATTCACCCAGGTGCTTACCACTTCGGACATGTACCGGTAGACTTACATTCTCATGATCCTCTTGACAATGAGGTCCAGCGGGTTAACAGGCCATTTCTTGATCTGCTGCTGGTAACCTTGGTGGTATGTCTCGAAGGCAGCTGGGTCACCTTGGAATAGCTCCTTTGCTTCTGTTCCCGATGATGTGTACAGCTTTTCATTGAGGTATCTGAACTGCGCAGCTAAAAAATACATCCATTGTTAACATTTTGTATTTCTTATAAAAAAAATTAAATCAGCTCACATTATAATTTTTTAGCTAGAATATTGTGAGGTGGCAACTAAAACACACCAATTACTACCATTACTAGTTCAGTTATTGGGTGTGTAAAGTTGTTGTGTAAAGGTGTAAAATGTGGTCAAGGCAAGCGACAGAGCGCACGATCTTCATACTATTTGGCAGCTGTCAACTGTTAAAAAAGGCAATATATCCTTCACCCACTAGGGCGGCGCCACAGTTATGCACGGAGGGAATAGTTAACTGTAGTAGTACAGTCGAGTTTTAGTTTATGACCCATTTCGTAGCTTGTCACAATGACAATATGAAAGTCGCTATAGACCTCATACTATTGTCACTGTGACAAGGTACAAAATGGGTCATAAATTAAAACTTTCGACCACAACATTAAATGATTTTTTTGCAGTCTGTTATTTTTGGTTGCCACCTGACGATATGAGGTTTTAATAAAAATCCTGTACTTATATTGACCGGGATATAGACCGTGACAACAACAAGTGTGACTGCGACCGATGGTAACGTTGAAAGCGAACGTAGCCGACGCGCAAGAATAAGGGGAAGACTGAGCGCTGTCTACACAACTTTGACACCCACCCGCTATCTTCAGTCACCCGTGAACGTGATGCATGTAACTGCGTCGAAATATCGGGAGCTAATAAATAATACAAAAGGTAATCACGGTCTATATCCCGGTCAATATAAGTCTAGTGAAACTAACCGTGAAACGTTCAAAACTCTAAAAATCCTGTATTTATTCTTTATCCTAATCCAGGTTATAAGGTGTAAGGTGCATTCAGGTTATTCCGAATACTTCAGAATGTCAGGTAATTTCGAAAATCAACTTTAATACCTCTCAAACCCTAAGTTTGATGAAGTTAGGGTCCATTTTCAGAACACCTGAAAATCTGAAGTATTTAAATTTACCCAAATATAACTTATGCCAAATTTTAGCTAAGTCTGTTCACATATGATATACTGTGACAGAAATGAAAGAGGACTGTTGTTTTTGTATGTTTTTTATAAGAAATCCTAAGATATGGGCATAGAGGTGATCAAAGTAGCGGCGCAAACATTAAAAATGGTTTCGTCCTAGCCTGAAGTCAAGTAGATATTTCAAAATATTTATCAGTACGGTTTTTACTCACTATTATTTTTAGTCGCTTTTTGGCGACATGTTTCGGATTCTTTGGGAATCCATCCTCAGGCACGAGTGTCCGCGGCGGTTGTTCGTCGTGATAAATATTTTGAAATATGTCTCACGATAGTTTAAGTGCGTTCAAGTAGATATTATTTCAAAATGTGTTATTTGCATTGAACATTAAATCTGAACCAATTCGGTTATTATTCTACTTAATCTAGTAATCAATACCTATGCTGCTTCTTCTTCTAATATTCACAATTCACATGATATGATGTGTAGGTAATAATATACTTTCACATTATGTGGTTTACTTACCTAAAACCTCATACTTACTTTTACAGTTTTTTCTAATCCTAAAATAATAAGTGTAGGCCTGTAGGAAATCCAATAGATCCTAATGTTGATTAAACTAACATGATTTGCACTCATTAAGCCTGAATAGGGCAATAAAACTGACCTTGACTTGAAAGCCTAAATAATAAAAGTACCATAAAAAAAAAAAAAAACATGTATATTTGACCAAGCGAAAGAAAATGTCTCTGGAAAATGTTTCATATATCCATGTTCTTATTTACAGGTCGCATTTTTGTGAAATTTGGTGAGCAAATTTGATAATTATATAGAATTTTTTTGATTCTGTTTTAGGAAATTTTTCATAATGGCGAAGCCTTGACAGTTTGCGAGGTCTACAGCTCACAGAGCCATTAGTAGTACGATTAATGTTCCAAACTAGTAGTTAGTAAAGTATTCCTTACCTTGCAATTTGGCGATCATTCTTTCTCGCAGTGAATTAGAATTCCCACTAACATTGATAGAGTTCCTGTTGCTTTGCTCCAGCATTTTCTTTATCTGTTCCTTCTTCTTGTCAAATTTCACTTTAGGCTTTTCTCCGAACAGAATATCTTCTTGGTCCTCATTTTTAAAATCCTCACTCAATTTCTTTTTCTTGGCATTAATAATTGCCTCGTCCGCTTTGTCTGTGTCAACATTATTAAGCTTTATGTAACTTATTTCAAGGTCTTTGTTATGTTTTCGCTTTTGGCGCTTCTTTTCTGTGCCATTAGTTTCATTTCGATTATTGAACGCTTTTTGGTTCTTATTTTTTTGTTTAGGAGATTTGTCAAGTTTGGGTTTCTTAAGTTTATCATGTTTTTTATTGACTCCATTATTTTTATTGATATTAAGAACAGGTTTCGGCTTATTTTCCTTAGGTTCTGGTTTATTTGGGTTCAATACAAATCTACCTGGCTGATTGTTATTTGAACGAGCTTCAGATTCAATATTTTGAGGTTTACTCAAAGTTTGATATATTTGCCTGTTTTTCTGCCTGATTTTCTTCAACTTCCGTTTGTCCGTAGATTTCTTAGCGGTTGGTTTTTTCTGAATGTTGCCAATTACTGGAGGTTTGATTGGAGACTCTTTGGTCACTGGTGTAGACGACTTTTTTCCCTTTTTATTCTGGAATATAAAGTATTTTAGTGTTGCGGGAATGGGAATCAAAAACTGTAATATTGTTATATGTTTAAAGTAAGTAACGTTTTCTTAAATAATAAATAACAATACGTAATTACGACCGTAAGAGGTTATGTTTACATTTATAATTTGTACACTTGTGGTCGATTTCTTATATATCAGCGTAAAAAATTGTCTGAATATTTATATTAGGTAACATATCTGGTAAGGATGTAATGTTTAGTTGATTTAAATGGCAAAAAATCTACAGTCAATAAGTACATACGTTTGCAGATTTGGAGAAGTTTACATTAGTGTCGGGCACGTCGGTGCCCCATTCTGGCACTTTGAACATTTTCACGTATATTTAACAACTATTACATACTAATTTGTAGTGTTTTACATAGTTTTTATTGAAGACACGTGAAGAACACACGCCGCAAAACTCTATTTTGCATAGCAAGTACAAATAGTACAATCGATCGAACTGTCAGATGGTTGACGTGACTGACAATGTCAGTGTCAAAACGTTTCGATATTGCATAGTCAATTTTTGTTGTGCGAGCGACCATCAGAAAGTTTAAGCTGAAAAATGTAATTTGATAAGTTTCCTTTTAATTTAAGGTATATAATTTACAATCCTATTTTAATAATATTTGATTAAGAGTTTTTAGACTAATAGTGTAA
Source organism: Cydia strobilella (assembly GCF_947568885.1). Classification (NCBI taxonomy): domain Eukaryota; kingdom Metazoa; phylum Arthropoda; class Insecta; order Lepidoptera; family Tortricidae; genus Cydia; species Cydia strobilella. The sequence continues at coordinate 169,022 of NC_086045.1, forward strand.
ATGCGTAAACTCCAAAACATGTCGAAGGGTAGTTGACCAAGCGTTAGCTAAAGGTCGTTTCAGTTTGGGCAAAGGCAAAAACGCTTTCGTATAATTCGTAGGTAAATGTCCGGATGTTCTTTTCTCTACAGGTCGCATTTCTCAACCGGTTTTTGTGAAATTTTGTGAACAGCTTCATGTCCAGGTGTGGTCAGGTATCGATGTCGATTCAATTTTCGAACAGTTTTCAAATGCAATTTATTCAGTTTAAGCTATGTTTACGAGGTTACAGAGCCACTAGTTCTAGTTTGGTTACCTACGACACGACGAACGAGCTACACTAGACTAGAAGTACCGTTAAAATACCATTATTATTTGCTTTAACGAAATGGTGCTAAACATTTCAACAGGCGGACGTGTACATGCGATATCCAACTCTATTCGTACTGGAAAGATGTATTCACACCCGATTCACACATTTAGATAATAATAGTAATAACTAAAGTAAACTAAACGCAATGATCTAATAAAGTTGTAGACACGGGATCACACACGGGATTCCCATGTTGTTTTAAAGTAGGTAAAGTTACAACGCATTTTGTAATTTATTTGAATGTCATAAAGTTCAGATTTGTACACAATAAAATACATACATACTTAGTTAAAATTAAGTTATTTAAAATGTTTGAAATATAAGGACATAAGTACATGAAATAAATAAAAAAACGGGAGAGAGTTCTTGGGATTATGCAGCTACCAGACACCACCAAATGGCGCCCGATGATGGCCCGCGCGAAAGTTTTTGAGGTGCAATATGGTCCTCAGGTAAAAAAGTTTGGAGAACCCTACTATAGTAATAGTAACTGACCTATCGAGGCTTACCCGTCTGCAGTGAGTAATTATTTAGGGAGGGGGGGCAGTAGATTTACAAATGTTGAAGTTAAAGACTTAAAGGTAGTAAAATTAACTAAAAAGTATTATTTAATAACGTGGTATAAGTATTTACTTATACCACGTTATCAAAAAAACACATCTCTTGTCTAACATTAAGTACATACATTGTTTAGGTCGCGCGGTCCAGTGCACCGTGTGGCAGTAAACACAGTTTTCAGTCTTTTTAGTTTTACCATATCATTCACGGGTCACGGCCATCGCCAGCACAGTCGTTTATTTTTTTGCCACGGACGTGATAATTACACTCAATACCTACAGGAAGCATATCAATAAATAATAAAACTTAGAATGTGCCAGTGTAACATAGTGTCCAGGATACATTGCAGTGTCTCTCTCACAACATTATAGCAAGAGCAAAAGAAATTAAGATTGCCGTATTTTGGCTTCAATTTATTATTTACCATCACGCGCTCCACGATTGTTGAACCGTTTAGGGTTCTAGCTTAATTGGTTGTTAAATCTCTAATTTAGCTAGAACCCTAAATAGCTCAACAATCACGAAGCGTGGCTGTACATACGAGTAGGTATAGTGTTATTAAAAGTGAGAGAGAATTAAAAGTTGCCTACTCCAGAGCACACAGTCGCTGTGGCCGAAATCGGTCAGGAGAGCATCATCATTAAAAGTGAAGCAAATTATTTTGTATCAAGAAGAGTAGGTATACCTACAAGAATACCTTGTGAATCTTGTGATGTATGTCCAGCTACAAAAGTGAATTTCATTCATAAAGTGGGTGCCTCAAGGCATTAAGTCCGCCTTTTGTACTTGTTCTTGTGCAATAAAGTTTAAAATAAATAAATAAATAAATGCACTTTTGCTGCTCGCTGTACAATTTGCCGTCGGCCTCCGTACCTACTAATTATTAAAATTAATTAGGTACCTGCATACTTATTTCAATTTCTCGAAAAAAGACATGCAGGGTGTCGTTTAGGCTGGCAACGCACATGTGATACCATTGGCGAACATATAGTAACAGGTATGTACGCTTGATAGCCACCGTAGAAAGTATAAAATATTAACTATATGTGAACTATGTGAAGAAACCACCTGGTACTGAGAGGCCTTTTGTGCGCAAGTCTGGATTCTGAACATGCGTGGTGCGGCCACCACCCAGTCACTATTTATATTGTTTTCTGTATAAAAACACACAAAATCTTTTATTTACCTAATTTGTAAAGCTACAAGCGATAAAATCGTACCTAAAATAATTGCTCTAGTTAAACTTTCATAAAGTTATCACGATTTTTCTACATATTAATATGTGTGAAATATAACCTTGAAATTGACATATTTGGTGTTTTATCTGCATTTGCAGTGTTTTTTATTGTTGTTGATTGTTGGTTGTAGTTAAAGGTGTATTTGTGCAGTAAAATTATTAAAATTGGCTGGAGGTAAGGTTTTATTAATGTTTACTAATTTATTATTGATAAACAGTATCGTTCGTTTTTTTTTGATTTGCTAATATTTACCTATGTTACCAATCAATTTAATTGAATATTAAAAGTAGGATATTTTTTTCTAATTTTACGTTTCAGTTGGGGCGAGAGAGGTTACGTACCTGTATGTGTATATATTACGTGAAATTACTAGCTTGCTTATCTATTAATATAAATAATCTTTTTGACCTGACGGACATAAGCGATGATGACAAAGGGTATTTTATGCGTATAAACCTTAATTTTCTTTTCAAGAAGGAATGTACATACTTTAATAAAAAATAATTGTACTATAATATAATTAATAATATAGGTATATATAATATATATATATATATACTATAATATATTTTTTTGTTTTTTACTTTTACTTTTAATTCTCTCTCACTTTAAATAACACTATACCTACTCGTATGTACAGCCACGCTTCGTGATTGTTGAGCTATTTAGGGTTCTAGCTAAATTAGAGATTTAACAACCAATTAAGCTAGAACCCTAAACGGTTCAACAATCGTGGAGCGCGTGATGGTACTTACTTCGGGTCTGAATATTAAACCATACAAACTTACTTCCATAAATTGAAGCCAAAATACGGCAATCTTCATTTCTTTTGCTCTTGCTATAATGTTGTGAAAGAGAGACACTGCAGTGTATCCTGGACACTAGACACTATGTTACACTGGCACATTCTAAGTTTTATAACGGGACTTTTTTAGTAGATTAAAATACAATATAGCTAAGTCAGTTTTAGTAGATTTTTGGTAGGGTCCGCGTTTAATATTGAGAAGTAAACAGGCATTAAAAATTAACTTGGCAGTTATTCAAAAAATATTTTACTGACAGTATTGAGAAAATTTTGTTATCCCTAGCAAAAAATATTTCTACGAGTCAACAAAAATAATACTTTAAACTAGGTAACAAACCAAATGTATACAGCCAGCTAAGATACGCGAGCAGCCGCGATACGTACCTTCATTCATACTCGTACGCGCCCCGGCCGCCCGTTTTATAGCACCGTTTTTTTTTTCGAGGAACAATTTTTGAAACATTTTACAAAAAAATAGAAATCGTGAAGTAATACCCTTCAAGAAGAGAGAGTACTCCCATCTTAAAGGCCGGCAACGCACTTGCAACTTACAATCCCTCGCTGCGTCTTACGTAAGCGAACAACTCGAAAAAAAGTAACGAGTATAGACAGTACCACTTCCTTAATTTAACAGTTCAGATATATTATGTACTCTAAACAACGAAAGATTATGTTAAATATAGAATTAACGAATTATTATATGACTTTTAAAGCGGATGGGCCTTACATCAATGATATGTTTACATTCTTGCATGTAAGTTTACACCATTGTAATGTAATAAGGCGAAAATTGTAAAACATATCTTTGACATTGACTGTACAACATTTTGTTAGGCAATATAAGTTTCTGATTGGACGATACGTTATCCATTACAATCGATCATTTGTCCAACGAATAAAATTAGTTGATCATTACGTTATTCATTCCAAACCTTTGGCGAGAACGGGCTTTTCGATTGGTCGGGTCGGGTGAATCATATTATTAATTAAATCACAAAAGATCATACAAAATTAATTTTTCACCTCAGCAGCTCGAACAAGCCTACTTTCGTCACTCCCTGGAGTGAGGAAAGTGCGACTTTCCTCACTCCAGGGAGTGAAACAATGTAGCTTTTTAATTTAGTGAAGGCCTTGAACTTCATACTTTTATTACATTTTTTTTAATGGTACGGTACGGTACGGTACGGTACGGTACGGAACGGTCCGGTCCGGTCCGGTCTCGTCTCGTATCGTATCGTATCTTATCGTATCGTATCGTACATATTATAATACCTTTTTCCCCTCACTAGCTCGGAAAATTGTCTTTTATCCTTCAATTCAAGCGGGGAATAACGCGTTTTATCCACTAGTGGGGAAAGTAATTTGACCTTGGATGGAGCGTGTTTAAGTAGCTTGACAGATAATAAAACGTAAATCGTTTATGATAATGATTCGTTCGATATTAATTATCATTAAATAAATGGTTTGAGAATCTAATGAAAAATACCAAACTTAGCTATATTTAATTATTTTAAGTCATAAACCTTAAAATTCCATAAGAAACGTCTGTTTTTTTATAATAATGTTAAATATAATTCTGAACGCACAAGTTGAGTCGATGCAATTTCAAAACGCATCGTTGACATTTCATACGTCAGAAATGTCAACATTGTCAACAATTTTTTTACTAAAAAACTTTTTTCACCGACTCGCGTAAAAATACACAACTTTCAGAGTTTTCTGTTATAATATAGTAAAGAAATGAGTGATTCCAGTGATGAAGATGATCTAACGCCTGTGGATGTTGCTTTTCCTCGCTATAGTGAGGTGAAAAGTTTTGTGTTATACACGGGCGCAAATGTATTTTACTTCTCGTGTGTTGAAACACTCGCTAGGCTCAGGATTCTATTTTAGAACCACTCGCTTCGCTCGTGGTTCACCTATAAAATCCTTTCGCTTGCTCGTGTTTCAATTCTACACTCGCGGGTAAAATACAACTTTGCACCCTTGTATAACAAATAACTATTTTTTCTGTTTATTCTGTGTAATTCGAAATACATTTTAACCTTTAATATGTTCTCACTACTGAGGTGAAAAATTATATGTGCAACACGAGAGCAAAGTCATTTTACATCTCGTGTTTTTGAGTCCCTCGCTACGCTCAAGATTCTACCTTAGAATCTTTCGCTTTCTCGGGATTCAAAATAAACACTCGCAAGAAAAACCAACTTTCCTCTCTTGTTGCACAAATAACTATAGTATGGGGTGGATGGCGCATCGTTCGTTACTGGTGAATTTCAGACATGACTTGGAACTCCGGTAGCCGTTTAAGAAGTGTAATACTCTTACATATAGTGGAAATATTCGCTGCCATCGAGTGATGTCTCGGTAGCTCAGTTGGCAGAGCGACGGGCCAGTAATCCAAACTCGCGAGTTCGAGTCTCGCCCAAGACAGTGAATTTTTCCACTTTTTCATTTATTTCTAAGCCTTGTAGTATCAAAATGTATGTAGTAAACAAATTAATCATAAGATTATTCGCAAAATATCGATTAAAATAAAACATTTCGTCGCTTTGCTCTCGCGCAGTTTGGCGAGAGTCAGATGTTTGTTACGGATCAGGCCCCTGTTTCTAGTGTTGGCAGCAGTGGCGTAACTAGGAGGTGGGGGGGGGGGGGGGGCAGAGGGGGCAAGTGCCCCGGGCGCCATCCAAGGGGGGGGGGGGGGGGCGTCAAAATGGGCAAAAGGCAGCAGCAGGGAAACTTTTGTCACTCGTCAGGGGGCGCAAATTTGGTGATTGCCCCGGGCGCCATATCCTCTAGCTACGCCCCTGGTTGGCAGGAACAGGAAAGGCGGCAATTGTCAGCGTGGTGAACAGCGGCCGGAGCTCACTTGACGCTGGTTGAATCAAGTCACTTGAAATACGGTTGAGGAATTAAATTTCAGACCATTTCGTATTTTGTCACAGTGACAATAGTAGTGAGGTCCCTAGCGACTCTCATTGATTGTCACTGAGACAAGGTACTAAATGGTACGGAAATTTAATTCCTCAACCGTATACCTACGTCGTGTAGATTAGTAATTAGTTAGTCCATTAGCCTAGCTAGGCCAACGCATTGCGGAGAAGAATAAACCTAGTCACGCAAGTCGGCAAGTCACAGTGAAACAAAATAAAGCAGTCAGTTATGACAGGGGGAGCCCGGAGGTCACTTGACGCTGGTCTGCACAAGACCACGACTTCGAACGAATATATTTATAAGTATTTACATTTATTTATTCATTTTTTATTATTACAAAGTGTGATAATACCCCTGTCGTATTACTCAATACGAGTTATAATGGCATTCGGGTAAAATAAGAGTATTGATATTACATGTTCCTTTGGTAATATCTAAGCTTTTTAAGTAAGAAAAAGTTCGCGACTTTCTGCAAAAGTTATAGCCCTATCCGCCGAATCAGCTCCAAAAACCCATTAATTTAATACCACACACGGCACACGGTAGGTTTCTGAACAATTTTTTTCCCATACAAAAAAAAGATGAGGTCATAACTCCTCTTCATAGAATGTAATAAGTATATAAAATATGGGTATATGTAGGTGCAGCAACAATTTGGCATGCCTACAAAGTTTTATTGTTATTTTATGCACATACTCAATTACGTATTTGAATTATAGTTAATTATTAATTAAAGATAAGTTTAACAGTACCTATCAATATAATATTTTAATAGTATAATTATTTTTATATACACTCGTACGTGTACCTACCTTATAGCTTGGCAAATTCGCTGGTGACACTCCTATGGTCCGCGCGGGGGCGGCGCGGGGGGCGTGGGATGTTCGATGACGTGTTGCTCACTGCTACGCGCGATATGATTAACGACGGATATGTCTGCCGGTGCCGATATCCCTAAGAATGTTCCGCAAGTTCAATTTTGTTTCAATGTTCATTAACGTGTTTATATATTGTGTATGGGACGTGATATCGATTAACCTCAAATTGAAAAGCAATTTTCCTTGGCGGGTAATATTCATGACGGTAGTGTTTGATAACCCTCTAATCTCTCTCTCTCTCTCTCGGAAGGGTCTCCACGGAAGACCAGCGTCGAGATCCTTAGGTGGATTCTTGACATTAAGCTGAGTGGAGACCTTTTCAGTGACGCTTAATAATAAGTTGGTTCTGTGTGTGTGTAGTAATACTTGAGTAAAATTTAAGCGTTTTTGAATACATTTCTTCTATTCTATTCTATTCTATTCTATTCTATTCTATAATCTGCTTAGCCGCTGAGTACGAGTACGAAGGTAACTACATTACAAAAACGTACTTTTACTTTTTCACTATGACTATAATTTCCGATTTGATTCGGTAACGTTGATAATATCAATCTATTCATGCTATTGTTGTTCATAATAGACATGTAACGTATTGAACGTATGTAGACTATTAGGAGTTATTAGTGTGGTATAGACTTCGGAGAGGCAAGAAAGCTACCTAAAGTGGTTTGTAGGTATATTATCGTTATTTTTGTACAATTTTCCATTTAAATATATCTTTTAACTGTCATATATCTATCAATCTCTTTTAAGCAAGAGCTTTTAGTTATCCTTATACGGTTGACCAAAACCATTTGTTGCAGTTCGTCTCCGAGCATGAGCGAGTGATGTGATGGCCGTGCTGCGCTACCACCAGTTTAGGAAACCGATGTCCGGCTTGCGAGGCGACAAAATTGTGAGTACCTTTATGGACAGTAGAATTTGACTTTTCGGGGCGTCTAATACCTATTTACGTCTCAGATTTAAGCGAATTTTTTCCCCATCTCCCAAAAATTTCAAATTAAATAGGTTGGGTGAGATTTAGGTTTACTAAATATTGGAAGCCCCCATTATCCTTTGGAATTTGCAATTATTTGGTTGAGGTCTTGTTCTTCTACTAATAACAATCCGAAATCCGAAAGGCCATTGAAATCTACTGCTCCCAAGTAATAATCCTACTACTTCATCTTATGAATTAGGATTTCGTCCACTTTTGCAAATAACTAATTTACTGATAAGTACTGTCTGTTAAGTGACTATTCCCATGATCAGGTCAAGAGTAATCTGTTGTGTAATCAGGTTTTGTTTACAGTGGCGCTGGCGCTGCCAATGGAGCGTGGTCACTATCTGCGCCATCGCGCTCGTCCTCTACAACGCCGCCGCCAACATCTGGCTGCTCCATCCCCCCTCCTGCCCTCCACACGCCACTCTACCCCCCACCGAACCACCAACCTGCGAGCCTTGTGACGCAGCCAACCCTAGTGTCGATGACGACCCAATTTCAAGAATAGATTTAAGACTTGGAAGATGGGATAGCTCAAGGTCATATAAAATGTTTGACTACGCTGCAGTAGGAGATTTATACGCAGAGCTATCATCAGATCGTCGCGTCTGTTTAGCGACTCAAAGCTCAATAGAGCGATTACACGAACTCCTAAGGATCGCAGCGCATTGGTCCGGACCTATATCAGTAGCAGTCTTCGTTGCTGGTGATGAATTAAGATTACTCAGAGCATTCGCTATGTGGCTGTTCCGATGCCAACCAGAAATATACATGAGGATAGCGTTACATGTAGTGACTCCAAGCGAAAGACCAGGAGTCCCAGGACATGTTCCAACCTGGTCGAGGGATTGCGAAGCGAAACCGCTACCGCCTTACGAGATTAAGTCAGATACAATGGCGTGGAGAGTTAGACATCCATACCCTCAGAATCATTTGAGAAATTTAGCGAGAAAGAATTGTCAAACACCTTATGTGTTTCTGGTGGATGTAGATATAGTTCCGTCTAAGGGAATGGCGGAGGCGTTAGATAAGTTTTTAGCGAAAGCTCCAAAATGCCCGCTCTGTGCGTATGTGGTGCCAACTTATGAGTTGGATTTGAGGGTGGCCAGTTTTCCGGCGAATAAATCGGAACTGTTGAGGCTGTCCAAGAAGAAGCTGGCGATACCGTTCCATAGGAAGGTGTTTATTTACAATCAGTACGCTTCTAATTTTACAAGGTGAGTTATTCTAGTAAAATAACCTTATGATTACTATTTTATTTATAATTTTTTTGTGTGTATTATGTATTTTGTATTTGTGTTAAGATTATAAGGTCTGGACCGATTTGAAAAATTAGCTTGGTTACGAAATGGTTGATTCCATGTCCCATCATCAGGCCTGGATCTAATGATGAGGTTTTATTAAAATCGAGAGCACTTCAAATGTTAGGCAGAATTACAATGTTATGTATATTTTTTTAAAGTAAAGGATGACTCACGTTAGACCGGGTCGGAGCTTCCGGCGCTTACTTTTCTATGACATGACAGGTGCTCACGTGGTGCTTTCCATAGAAAACGAAGCGCCGGAAGCTCCGGCCCGGACACGGCCCGGACTAATGTGAGTCATCCTTAACTCGTCCATTTACTTTCTGAAATCATAATTTAGGAAAGTTGAATTTGTATATAGTAGGTAATTATTATTTCGGAAAATTGCCTATGCAGACCATAAAAAATATTTTTGTTCTTGATAAAGGTTTATGCATGAAGGGTGGATGTGTGAGCCCATCTAGATACCAAACATATATGTGACGTTTTCAACCAAAAGATACCACATTGTCGCTAGTCGATAAGGTTTATTTCAAATTGAAGCTATATGGAAATAACGCCTTATCGACAACCGACAATGTGGTGCCTTTTGGTTGAAAACGTCACATATATTATCTGTTCTCTAGATGGGAAGCGACGGGCGGCAACGAGAGCGCGTACACGCACGTCAGCCACAACGTGACCAACTTCGAGCTACTCTACGAGCCGTTCTACGTAGCGCCCGACACTGTGCCGGGCCATGATGAACGGTTCCTGGGGTACGGGTTCACTAGGAACACTCAGGTGAATCTTACCTTATCTTTAGATGACAGGTCACAACGTGACCAACTTCGAGCTGCTCTACAAGCCCTTACGTAGCGCGCCACACTGTACCGGGGCACAACAAGCGGTTTCTAGGTCATGGATTCACTAGGAACACTTAGGTGAGCTTTCTCATCTTATCTTATCTTAAAGGATTAAAAAAAATGCAAATTTCATGTGCTTGTACTTGGCAAAAATTATTTTTAATTAAAACTGAATGCAATCCGACCATAACTAGCAGTATTTTAAATGGCGGACACTTTTTTAAAGTTGATTTTGACCTTGAGCCCTTGCCATTTTTAACGTAATTGGTCAATCAGCAATAATATGTTTGATAACCCTCTGTACTCTATAAGTGACTTCATGGAATTGAATTTGTAATGATATATGTAATTTTATTTATCATTCAAATGATTTATTGTATTTTAAAAATGACATTTATATACTTCTTTTGTGATATTTTATTTTTAAATTTAAAAGTGGAAAAATTACTGCCTTGGGTGAGACTTGAACTCACGGCCTCTGGTAATTTTTCCACTTTTAAATTTATTCTAAGCTTAGCATCGATCGCAGACGTTTCTGCTTGTTAAGGTGGTTCGATTTTCATACAAAATTCAATCTGCTTTAATTAAGACACTACACACTATTACTACAGAAATATTTGCTCATTTATCTACTTTCGAATATTCGTTTGCGCTAAATTAATAGAAAAACTTTGTTTCATACAGAAATCATACATAAATCAACGTAATTTTTACATCAATTTTACGTATGTGTGTGTCACAAATGTCGTGTACAAATACGTTGCGTGCGGCGTTGCCACTCTATGACGTTGGCGACGTTGCCTGGCCGACCTGGCAGGATTTGCAGTGCCGTCATGTTTAGTGCATTTTTATTTGACAGTGTTGACACTGACACATAGGGTCATGTTTATTATGACATCAATTTGTTTGTATAAAGTGAAAATGATAGCAACGTCTAAATCAAGTTACAAAAATCATCGGTGTTCTGGTCCGCGAAAATCCAGAAAAATTCAGACTCAATTGTAGCGTAATTCATGATGGTGAAGTTTCGTCAGGTAGGTACAGTTTCATTCCTTCATTGTACATTGTAATTTTCTCGTGCCGATCTTTTTAGAAAATAATTCTCACTTCTTCCGTAATGGTAGATATAAGCAGTGAACAATACCTATATAATGTAATTATTACTGTTTTGGTTGCCGAATAGTCAATGTGTCACTAACTCTAGGTTTTTTTAGGTATTGTGCAAAATGAAGAGGCATTCTTGGAAATAAAATGTTTTCCTTCATTAGCCAGAAAAAATCAGGACATACTGCAATAAAGTAAAGTAAAACATTTCCTGGGGATGAAAATTATGGAATTTTGTCTATGAATGAAAAACACAATTATTACTAGGTAAGTAAATGATAACTTTATTAGAATCCATATTGTTGCATCATCTTTCTTCCTATAACATTAGAGATTTTGTGCTATCATGATATTATTTTTCTTTCAGGTACAGGGACAACTACGGATAACAAATATGAAAAAATGTTATTTCATTTGTTGTGTGAATCCATCTACACCAACAAGACATCCACTGCTGGACATAGGCCTCCCCAGGGATCTCCACAACGACTGGTCTTGCAAGACCGGCCAAAATATCGAGAAATAAATAATATAAATAAACATGATAAATATCCCGTTTTCTATAATAGTTATAATTAGAAGGCCATGCAATGTTGTTACTCACTGTACCTACTTGAATCCAAAAAAAAATATATAAAAAAAGTTTTAATTTTATTTTACAATTACTACTTTATTATTAGTACATTACGATACAAGTGCGAAAAGTAGGAAATTGGCAACGAGTGGCGATAAATTGAAACACGACCGAAGGAAGTGTTTTAATCGACACGAGTTGCGAATTACCTTTCCGCACGTGTATTGTACAACGTTTTACAGTACATAATTATGGCCCTTTACATTTTCGACATATGCACGTATTGTACTAATTATCGCACTAGGGCGGTAACGTATATGTAGCACCATATGTACTAAAAAGTATTTTACAGTACATATGGTGCAACTTTCTCGCCCTAGTGCGTAAAGAGCACTTTTCATGCATATGTCGAAAGTTTAAAGGGCCATATGTACTACTGTAAAACGTTGTACGATACACGTGCGAATAGGTAATTCGCCACTCGTGTCGATTTAAAACACTCTCTGCGGTCGTGTTTTAATCTGTCGCCACTCTTTTCGAATTTTCTCTTTTCCGCACTTGTATCGTAAATAACTATTTCAAACTGCAAGGGTACGATGATAGATCTCAATTCAATATAATTTTGCAACATTTGGCATTATTAGGTTATAAATTGTATGGAGATGAAATCTATCATCGTACCCTTCCAGTTTGAAAAATACTATAGAGGCTGGGCAGTAGGGGATTGCTTTACTTTTAGAACTATATTTAGCGCTTTAAAAAAATACTGATACCTGACACTTACAAACCTGGACTTCCTTGGGCTAGTGCTACTAAGAATCGTCAGTATTCTCCATCCTTTCTGAGTTGGAAGAACCCAAAAAGGTGAGATTTGTGAAAGTCAGGTTTTCAATATATGTGGCGTTTTCAACCAAACGGGTACCTACACCTACTTATTGTTGTCATATTTCCATAAAGCTTCAAAATGAAATCAACCTAATCGACAACCGACAATGTGGTACCTTTTAGTTCAAAACGTCACATATTTTTATAAAACGTTATAAACTAATTTATTAATAATACTGAATATCTGGGAGAAAAAGAAAACATAAGTAAAAACTCAAAAATGCTCGTTTTCCCAGAGATAAGACCTAGCTAGATCGAACCCCTTACAGCAAATTTCATCGAAATCGTTAGAGCCGTTTTCGATATCACTGAAATATATTTCGGTTATATCGGAATCGGACAAGAATTCGAAGACTAAAAGGTATAAGAAACATAACACAAAAAGGACAAAAAAAAGTACCCCTGACGTACCAGTCTCGAACCCGAATCCTCTTGCACGTATTTCCACGAACATACCGCAACGCCATTGCAGCATACTTACACTGCATGAAATTGTCTACTACAAGCATCACGGAAACACTGTTTGCATGTGTGAGTAATAGTAGGAAATAGCATGACAGAAACACTCTGTCGACTTTAAAAGTGTTTTTTGCACTAATGAAGTATTCAATGTTTATTATAATAGTTCAATATTTATGTAAAGAGTGCGCTAAACATACTTTTAAGTATACAGATACCAACACTATTCCACAAAAAAATAAAACCTGAAAATTTGCGAAAGTGACGCCATCTAGCGGGGTTTAAGCTTTGGGTAACCTAGTCGAACCACCTTAAAAATTAATATTTTATTTTGTTTGACATTTAATGATGATTCTAAATTGCTAAGATTGACATCTATTTTTGACATGTTTTTGTTTATACATACTTATATGACGATCCTTATTGGGAGAGAAAATTATTTTAATTCATTTTGTATATTTTATTATGTAATGTTTGACGATCATGATAAGAAGATAAGCATAATTTTGACATTGATGCAAATTTATAGTGTAATTTTTATCCTGAAATTAATAAATCTAAATCTATGTTTTGAGCTCTGCGCTTAAGAGTGAAAGCCGCTGTACACAGAAGACGTTTTGCTTCATAAAATCGGTTTAAACATTTTTAAATGTCCAACACATAAGACGGAGTTTGGTTCTCAAAGTCCTTAAGAATGAAACATGTCTTCATTTAAATCTGGGACAGGGAAACAGTTTCTGTCCCTGGGGCTCGACCACGGCTCGACATATTTCGTCAAATGGTCAAAACACTGTTCTATTATAGTTTTACAACAACAAATATGTATACGGCAACACTGTACTGAGGGTATGGATTGAAGTCGAATAAAAATGAACGTAAGCTTCTCGCATTGAGTCATTATTTCTATAAAAAGTCATACCAAACAATGTAATTGTCGCAATCGCAACCAGTTCTACGTGACCAAAACGTCGTAAGCGCCGTTAAATTCATGGCGTTTACGCGTTAAGGTCGCGAGATTCACGCTCCGCTTATAGAAGCAACCCAAACCATAGGGTTTGTTGTCAAAACAACCACAACTCTTGGCGCCAAATACTATTTCTGTGCCGTCGTAATAATAGTTCAATGGCTTGTCGTAGGTAGTTTGAACCGTTGTAAATGTGAAGTATGCTCAATTTAGCCCGTAGATTAATGAAAAAGTTAAATAAATAGGTCTAGAATAAGCTTGTCCACATTGCCGAATAGTTTGTTTATTTGGCCGGATGCCAGTAAGGTGGCCCAGATCTCTAAATCTACGGATGTTTGCAACTTCTCCAATAATACGCTGTTCTCAAGTGCAATTAGTTAATTATCTGTGTGCCAGAACTATAAGATTATTAGTTTATCAAATTATCCTCAGAGATGTATAGGGTCTCCAAGACTTCCAAGAGTCAAAATCCTGTATAATTGACACATTAATTAAAAGAGAAAACATACGGGAACCGAAATGAGGCGTCTCACTGTAATTATACTCAGAAATAAAGTTACTAAATAGCTCGTGTTAGCCTAGACAGACCACTCTTCACAAACAGCACCCGTTCATGAGTATGACGCGTATCAGCCATCGTCTCCATCAACCTTCATTCGGGAAAGTGGCGACCCGATCAACGACGCCACCGTAAGCGAAGACTTTTGAGCGCGCATTGAATTTGGTTTTTTAATTTTGAGTGATATAATGTATTTTTTTTAAATGAGATAATAGTATTTTATACAATTCGATTCCCGGTTATGTATTATTAAAAAAGCCGGGTATGTATTAAAAAAAAGTTTGAATGTCATTATTATTAAATCTAAAATCGAATGTTCCTTAGAACAGATTTCGCTATCTCTCATAGTTTCCGACTTCTCCATACTGACCCATTTGGATTGATCGCCCTCACGCCCTGTGTACAGTGGTAATACTAAACGAAATTAATAACTAGCTTACATTTTTGACAAAGACATTTCAATATGCCCACTGGCCATTACACCCATATATCTCCGTTTTCGCGGTATGAAACCATAAATTAGTCGCCATCGAGCTTCGTAATGGAATCGGAATATGAATGCGTTTCATTCCGGCTGCACTCGGATCGAGATCCGCGCTAAAAATTATTTATTGTGGCCAATAAACCCAATACAGTTACAGATAGTTGCATGCTGGATGTTTCATGAATGTTTAAATGGCGGCTTTCAGATAACAATTATATCTTTAGAGTTTTGAATGATTCACGGTTGGTTTCACTAGAACATGATGCACATGCCCGTGAACAAGATGCATGTAACTGCGTCGAAATATCGGGAGCTCATAAATAATACAAAAGGTAATCATGGTCTATATCCCGGTCAATATAAGTCTAATTATATATTTGATTTAAACTATGAAACATTTTCTAACTGCGAAACGAACTACAAGATGTTTAAGACAACTTTTTAGCAAAACCTTTTTTTTGAGACCACGAACGCCCTCGGAGAGGATTTTTCCCGATTTTGTACCAACTTTACTAATTAATTTAAATGGGCCATTGTTTTATTTGTCGACGACTTTCTTTGTACGTCAGATGTTGATAAAACTTGATGGATAGAGTTCCCTATTCTGTAGGTACAACATTAGTGCAATTTCACCGTAATTATGTCCTACAAAATCTTCATCTGAGTTGCGATTGGTATTTTCGTAATTAAAGAAGAAAAAAATATTTTTTTGTCCGAAATTAGGATTTCTTATTTATTCCGCAAATAATAAGCTCTTCAGACTAACAAAATATTATTAGTTCGACAAAAGCAATCGACAACAAATAAAAAAAAAATGCTCACATTATAGCAAAATGCAAACATTTGAATTGAAAGTTTAATATCTAATCTAAGACATTTGTTATGTTATGAAACACAGCGCCAATAAGATGTCAAAGATTTCAGTGGTACATAAGCCACTGTGTTCCAGCGTCGCTGTGCACTGTCGCTGTCGTGTCTCCTGAAATAGCAGAGGTTATGAAAGACGAAACATTCCCATAGTCACTCGACACCGCTGCGTATCTGTAACCTTCAAACGAGTCCAAGAAGTTTGAACGACCACGCAAAATTACCGTAGGTAATTGACATTCGAAGACTAATTGGACTAATGGTCGCGTATGTATTTCCTCCCGCGGACGCTTCGGCTGTGGAATGAGCTCCCTGCCGAGGTTTTCCCGAGGGGCTACAGTATGGGGTTCTTCAAAAAAGGAGTGTACTGGTTTTTAAAGGGTCGGCAACGCGCGTGTAATATCTCTGGTGTTGCAGGCGTCCATAGGCTACGGTAACTGCTTAACATCAGGCGGGCCGTATGCTTGATTGCCACCGACGTGGTATAAAAAAACAATTGCTTATTGATATTATTATTCTCGCGAAGTAAATCCCAAGTTCAATATAGTTACCCAATTCCCAATGCCACTGAAGATAAAAGTATGAAATTGTGGCTGCGTCTTACGTAAGTGAACAACTCGCGAACGCGAAGGGAAGCGGCACGGCGTCGCGTCGGGCCCAAGGCGTTCGCGTTCGCCTCCAGACCGCCCACGTAGGACATTTCTAATTCTATAGGTATCAAAGGATTGATTCACCCCGCACCGCATCGCTTTGCTTCGCGTTCGCGTGTTGTTCGCCTACGTAATACTAGGGTCTGTTACATATGTCGTTTACAGTTTCTCGCAGTTATGCAGTAAGCATTTAGCAAGTGTCTTCTTTTGTATGTATCTGCCACATGCTGATGCTCAAGATTGGCGTCAGTTTTTCAAGCGACAGAGTGAATACTTTGTTGAAACTGTACATAGGCGTAGGCGAACAACACGCAAACGCGAAGCGAAGCGATGCGGCGCGGATAATTGTGCCATTCTCAACCAAAAGGGTACTTATTGTCGGTTGTCAATAAGGCGCTATTTCCATATAGCTTCAATTTGAAATCAACCTTATCGACAACCGACAATGTGGTACCTCTTGGTCGAAAACGTCATAATTATGAGATTATGTTCGTACTAGGATTATGCTGCGGCTAGATGCCGGCATGGTAGCAGCAGTAGCATCTACTGTCAATTTGTGATCTGACATTTCTGGCATGAGCAGCGCCAGGAGTATGAGCATATGTGGAAACAGTATATTATAATAACGTCAATTTATATTGGTTTTATTACGCCTTGGACTTGGTAACGTTTGGAATAATATTCCTAAATTTCATGAACACAACGACAACTTACACACACAAAAGCTCTTACGTACGTCCATATAAACGTTTGTTTAACCGGTTAACCCCGGGTTAGTGGAATGGTGCAAGTGGCGCTTAATGACTCAAATTATACAACACAATGGACAGATCTCAAAGCAAGTCTTACTTAATGCTTTTTGTCCAAATAAAGTAAAGAATGAGGTCATCGGCTAGACAAAAAGTTAGTTTTTAGTAGGGCGCCAAGTTGATGCAATATTGAAATTGACAACAGTAGGTATAGATAAGAATATTTACTCGGAATAGCCGCGATGTGGTGAATATCGGCTTCAGAATTTCATCCACCAGAACCTACTGTTGAAAGGTTGAAAGTAAGTACTGTCAAGCGATCTACGATTTGAATATTTTTAGACACCCTTCTGATGTGAGTTTTCCAGAAGAGTCCCAAATACACTGTTGACTGTGGGGTCTGTATTTGTTACTTAACACTGTGTATCCTTGTAGAGGATAAGCAAGGCGACTTCACTGAGGTTGAAAGTGTGTAAAAGTAAAGGCTCGCCACTATTTATTATTTATTATATTTTTATACTTCTCTCACTGACTTATTTGGATTGCTTATTTATCTAAATATTATAAAACAGTCCCGCCATACTGATAGAAAACGCACAGCCTAAAGGATGACTTACGCTAGAACGGCCCGGGTCCGGGCCGAGAAAACCGACACTTCGTTTTTTATGACCGTCACAGAATGACAGCTGTGCCGTGTGACCACGTGATGTTTTTTTTTATAAAAAACGAAATGTCGCATGCATCGGCCTCGGCCCGGACTCGGACCCAGGCCGATCTAACGTGTCCTCTTTAAACCTTCAAATTCGAAACATACTAGACTTGATAAAGTGCGTAACGAACACATCAGAGGAAGTTTCAAAATAGCGCCCATCACTGAGAAACTCTCCGAACAGAGGCTGAGGTGGTATGGACATGTTATTATGAGGCGTGGCGATGACCAAGGCGCCGGCCCTTCAGGAAACCAAAAGAGGACCAGGGCGCCGGCCTGCTACTTGGTGGTCCTCCGTGTCAAAGGATTTAGAACGAAATATTTAGATGAGAACGGTTTCACTCACTTGTATTTTTAGTCGCTTTTGGCGACATGTTTGTATTTTGAAATATGTCTCACGATAGTTTAAGTTCGATTTAGAACGAGCCCAATAAAATTCACAGACAACCCAGGACAGACAGTCCTGGCACATGAGAACAAGGAGAGCCGACCCCAAATAATGGAATAAAGGCAAAGACGAAGAAGAAGAAGAAGAGATTTGAAACATACATTCTTCAAGTAATATACTGCAGCTCCACTAAGTTTTTTTTTAATTCAACCAAAATTATATAAATCTTCGGTGCACCCGCTGTCTGTCGTGAGACTCGTATCTCGTAAGTCGAAGCTCTAGTGCGAGCGGCGGGTGAAGGCCGCCAGCGACGTTCGGTTCAAGTTTAAAAATAATACGTTAAGTTCAGCTGTTCCGCTGATTATTGAATGCTTACTGAACAAGTCGGGCATGGGCTCAATTCGATATTTTTTTAAACCATATAGAGAAATGGCTGTATTTTCAATTATGATAATTAGGTATTTTTCAACATAGATTATACAGATCCCGAAATACGAAGTAAAACTTCTGAGCCAAAATCTGCGAAACAAATTTTTGTCGCAATTTCCAGAAGAAGCTAAACGGATGAGGTGTTCAGAAAGATCTGCACACGGTCTTATTCTGATCTTGACCATAAATATTAAAAACCGGCCAAGTGCGAGTCGGACTCGCGCACCGAAGGTTCCGTACTTTTTATTTTTTGTTATGGCGGCAACAGAAATACATCATCTGTGAAAATTTCAACTGTCTAGCTATCACGGTTCATGAGATACAGCCTGGTGACAGACAGACGGACAGACGGACAGCGGAGTCTTAGTAATAGGGTCCCGTTTTTACCCTTTGGGTACGGAACCCTAAAAAAAACTATAGCGACCCGCCCCGGCTTCGCACGGATAGTTCAACTAATGTACACAAAACCTTTACAAATTATACACATAAACCTTCCTCTTGAATCACTCTATCTATTAAAAAAACAGTATCAAAATCCGTTGCGTAGTTTTAAAGATCTAAGCATACATAGGGACAGACATACAGACTACAGACAGCGGAAAACGACTTTGTTTTATACTATGTAGTGATAATATTATTTTGAAATAAAAAGAAAACAATGCGTGATGGTTTGATTAAGTGTAATAAAATGTGAAAGTTATTTAGCTCTGTAATATTTTTCTGGCATTGGCTTCAATTAAACGTCTAGATTTCTCGCTAGCAAAACAATTAGTATTTATAATTAATTACGAAACACCCAAAAGAATAACGAAGGTCATTGAACATTAACTTTTAGATTTTCTTACTCTCTGGAATCTGTATTATCTGTATTAATACTGGAAAAGCAAGTCATTCCTGTTCCTGTCCCTGAGAAAGTAAGTAGTAAGCGAGATATACTTGAACAATGTACTAATTGACTAATATACGTGTAAAGGTACTAAATGGACCTCTCCTCTGGTGGACCAATTATGTCCGTGCTGTTATGCCTGTTTTCTAATTGTAAGTTAACAGCGTTTCAATAAGTTGATACATTTCTACATCATACATCATTGACACAGTCTAAGGAAAAAACGTGCCTCGAAAATCACGAAAATTTGATTCTCGATCAGAGGGCGCTACTAGCTTTGGCCTACTGTCGTATAGATGGCGTTGACGGTTTCGTTTGTTATTTAACAATTTTAACGCATATCAGTGAAACAACATGGGTCAAAATCATAAAAATAATTAATGCAAATAAAAAAACTCATTTATCCATATCTAAATACATTTAATCGTATTTTTATAAATCTTCATTTTTAGTTTTAAAGTGTGTCGATAGATGGCAGTGAATTTACAGCGGTTACAAAATTTACTATGACAGTACCGCTCTATCTTATTATATCCTCTTTGGTATAAAGTACATATTGTGTTTTATTAAGGATCAGCACGCGTCTACTGGAAGCAAGTCTATAAAAGAAAAATGTTAATACAAAACACAAAAACTGGCCAGTTTCAGCAATTTACATAATCTATGATTCATCTGATCTGACCTTATATCACTTTCCTATTTTTTTCTATCAGCCTGCCCAAAGGTCACCGCCGGGTCGTGACCATGGGCCAGAGCGTGAGAAATTGCCTATCTCGGTCAACTCGACCAATCTGTGCCACTAGGAGAGTACTGGCGCCAGTTGAAAACTAGCTACTTACCATACAACTTGTCAATTAATTGTTGAAGATGATCTGGATTTTTGTGGTGCTGTGTCTGTTTTTGGGGAGTGTAGGTAAGTGCAATTTTGGATTATATTGTATAATCTATAAGGTCGATATTAGAGCGCTTGGAAAGCATGATCCTGGTCTTATCAAGTTGATCTGGACTTTTATGGTTCTGTTTCTGTTTTTGGAGAGTGTGGGTGAGTGGAGTTTTGGATTCTATAGTGTAATAGATAAGGTTAAGATTTGTCTGTGAATCCTGGTTTAAGCATAGTCTTAACTTCTAGCCGCCCACGTACCAAAATTTGCCAAGAGAAACGCAATTTCGAGTGGTCAAAATAATTATAAATCTTATTATAAAGTCTCTGGTTAGAGGTTAAATCTGTATTCAGTATTGTGTTGTGTACTTCTTTGTTATATATAACTATGTCATTATACAAAGTCTATTTCTTCTTTAATATTTTAGAACTCCAAGAATCCAGTGACAACATAGAAACCTTAAAAGAAGAAGATCTCCAAAATGTAGAGCTGGAACCCCTGGAAGCGGTGTGTCCTGAGCTCAGCGGACAGATTATAGGTATTGAAATTTTACCTTTTTAGGGTTCCGTACCCAAAGGGTAAAAACGGGACCCTATTACTAAGACTCCGCTGTCCGTCTGTCTGTCACCAGGCTGTATCTCATGAACCGTGATAGCAGGACAGTTGAAATTTTCACAGCTGATGTATTTCGGTTCCCGCTATAACAACAAATACTAAAAAGTACGGAACCCTCGGTGCGCGAGTCTGACTCGCACATGGCCGGTTTTTTTATATTAACTTCACTGTTACAAAAAAGAAAAATGCAAAGCAAACAAGTACCTACCTAACAATATACTAAAATTTTAAGGCTGAATTTAACTAACTTCTAATAAGCGTATATCGACCTGAACATTTGCATGTGCATGTGCAAATTGCAAAATATAGACGGCAGTAAATAAGTGTGTGTAAAATGTATTTTCCCCTCACTAGCTCGGAAAGTTGTCTTTTATCCTTCAATACAAGCGGGGAAAAACGCGTTTTATCCACTAGTGGGGAAAGTAATTTGACCTTGGATGGAGCGTGTTTAAGTAGCTTGACAGATAACAAAACGTAAATGGTTTATTCGATATGAATTATCATTAAATAAATGGTTTGAGAATCTAATGAAAAATACCAAATTTAGCTTTATTTAATGATTTTAAGTCATAAACCTTAAAATTCCATAAGAAACGTTTGTTTTTTTATAATGATGTTAAATATAATTCTGAACGCACAAGTTGAGTCGATGCAATTTCAAAACGCATCGTTGACATTTCATACGTCAGAAATGTCAACATTGTCAACAATTTTTTTACTAAAAAACTTTTCTCACCGACTCGCGTAAAAATACACAACTTCCAGAGTTTTCTGTTATAATATCGTAAAGAAATGAGTGATTCCAGTGATGAAGATGATCTAACGCCTGTGGATGTTGCATTTTCCTCGCTATAGTGAAGTGAAAAGTTTTGTGTTATACACGGGCGCAAATGTATTTTACTTCTCGTGTGTTTAAACACTCGCTACGCTCAGGATTCTATTTTAGAACCACTCGCTTCGCTTGTGGTTCAACTATAGAATCCTTTCGCTTGCTCGTGTTTCAATTCCACACTCGCGGGTAAAATACAACTTTGCACCCTTGTATAACAAATAACTATTTTTGGCATAACTTATTGATATTTAACATAGTTTTATTGTTGTTATAGACTGATATTTAACATTTTTTTTTGTTTGTTTGTAGGTGGAAGAGCCAGCTCCATAAACAGACATCCTTACCAAGTGTCAATGGTTTTAAATAGGAACTCCTTCTGTGGAGGGTTCATCATTAGCCAAGACTATATCATGACTGCAGCGCATTGTGTTAACAAGTAAGTTCAATCTCTTTCTAATCAACAATACACTTGCAAAGAGATAGGTAGTTTATCTCGCTAGAGAGATACCTATAGCGCTGTTTTGTTAGAGGTTATACATTAAAAAAAACCGGCCAAGTGCGAGTCGGACTCGCGCACGAAGGGTTCCCTACCATTACGGAAAAAAACAGCAAAAAATCACGTTTAAATATTTATATTATTCTGATTTTAGTATTTGTTGTTATAGCGGCAACAGAAATACATCATCTGTGAAAATTTCAACTGTCTAGCTATCACGGTTCATGAGATACAGCCTGGTGACAGACAGACGAACAGACGGACAGCGGAGTCTTAGTAATAGGGTCCCGTTTTTACCCTTTGGGTACGGAACCCCTAAAATGGTACAAATATCTATCCCAAAATACAGCTTTCAAAATTGCGTAAGAATTGCTTTGACTATTGGAACTAATAAAAGGCCAATGTGCTTACAGACAAAGATAGATATAACTCCGTAATAGATGGATACAGTCTAAGGAAAAAACGTGCCTCGAAAATCAAGAAAATTTGATTCTCGTTCAGAGGGCGCTACTAGTTTTGGCCTACAGTCGTATAGATGGCGTTGACGGTTTCGTTTGTTATTTAACAATTTTAACGCATATCAGTGAAAGAACATGGGTCAAAATCATAAAAATAATTAATGCAAATAAAAAAAATCATTTATATATATTTAAATACATTCTATCGTATTTTTATAAATCTTCATTTTTAGTTTTAAAGTGTGTCGATAGATGGCAGTGAATTTACTGGGGTTACAAAATTTACTATGACAGTACCGCTCTAGTATAAGTTACTCTATGTTACAGATAACTCAAGTAGATAACATCTTTAAAGTAGTTTAGTGTGCGGGTGACCCGAGGAGCTTTCTTTGAAAATGTATAAGTCCTGTAGTCTCTAATTTGGGGCATTTTCTATGAAAAGGGACCTTATTGTCGATGGCGCTTACGCCGCACAGCGTCGCGCGGCATTGTATTTATATCGGAGCATCGTTTATAATGGCGTAACCGCTATAGACAATAAGGTCCCTTTTTATAGAAAATACCACATTTGCATGGAGATTATAGCCCAAACCATCTTCCAAGCACAGGCCTGAATCAGTGGGACGTGTATAGGGAGCATGCGTAACCTGTAGGGGGCAGCACGGAGCCTCCTGTTTATTGGCGCGAAGAATAAATGTCAAGTTTAAGCGTCCGTGTAGCCCACAACACGGCGGAACCTACTATGCATAAGAAAATGCACGTGAACTGTAGAGGGCAGCACTTTCCTTGGCGTGTAGTATCAATGTACAGTTTATATTTCCGATTCAGGCCACAAGATGGCAGACCCTCCAACGCGCACGGCTCCAATAAACTTATTGATGACACAACAACTGATGATGATATCGACTGCTCATGCAGTTTGTGTCCCCACAATAAAAAAAAATTTGCCATTTATTATAAACATCTTTGGGAAAAGCAAGCACACGATAACAAAAATATCATATTACCAATCAAATAAACAAAATCAAAAATTATATAACCAACAGCGGTGGCCAAAAACATACCGCTACAAATTAGCGATGATTTTGCTAAAATATTGTGTTTTAATCGCCTGTAGCTGTCATATGTCCCACGACTCCCACGTGTCGTGGTCCCGTACAATCCCGCGCTTAGTTTATTATCACTCGGTCGTAAAACTATTCTCACTTGTGATGATGTGGTAATAATATCATTAAGTACATGTTTTTACGAGATGACGGAGTGATACTGTCGGAATTGTCCGATAATAAATTACCGAAATAAGATACAAGAGGAAAGTTTGCTTGTCATGAAGCTAACGAATCCCTACTAATTAATATAATAAATGCAAAAGTAACTGTCTGTCTACATTACCATTATTCCATGGAGACGGAGTCGCGGACAGTAGCTAGTCTTACATAAATAGATACAATACCCAAACATATGTAAACACTAGCTTCTGAAATAGGAGAGGCAAGATGTTAGGACACCTAATACGAAACGACAACTTTTTCCTTAACATCCTGGAAGGAAAAATTGAAAAGACGAGAGGCAGTGGAAAGCCTACAATCACATATCTGAGCCAAGTAAAAGAGAATGCATCGTACGAGCAAATCAGAAGACTGGCTCAGGAAAGAAAGGACTGGCAATTACTCCACCGACAAGAGCAAAGCTCTTAAGTGGTGATGATGATGATGATGAGCTTCTGAAAATACTATCCTATGTCCTTTCCCGGAATTCAAACTATCTCCATATCAAATTTCATTTAAATCGGTTCAGTGGTTTAAGCATGAAGACATAAAATTAATTTTGCGTTTATAATACGTATTAATACTATAAGGATATGGTCGCCATGTTATCTGGTAGAATAGTTCTCCACGGGTACATGCAAAAGATCCTCTTTAGTATTGCGACAAGTAAAGTTTTAGTGTCTTCGTTGTCTACTCGTGAAATAGGTATTCCCTGTTTAATAAGCTTTACAAATTGCTAACACTCTTTCAGCACGGATCCGTCGGCCATCCGTCTCCGTGTCGGATCCACCCGGCGCGATTCAGGCGGCCGTATCGTCCGTGTCGCGAACGTATCCGTGCACCCGCAGTACGGACGGCCGACATTTGACCATGATATAGCCGTGTTGAGATTGGCTCAGCCTTTAGCTTGGAGCGCGGCGATTCGACCTATACGGTTACCGGCTAGAGGACAGGCGGTTCCGTTGGTCAGATTGACTGTCACCGGATGGGGGCTCACTGCTGTAAGTATTTTTTATTATTAAACAGTAGCAGAAGAGTAGATACATCAGATACTTTCGCCCTCTCTCTTCTTCCTGCCCTTATCCCACGTTATGTGCACAACATGTTTTTCTCTTCCATTCTCCTCTATCTTTCGTCACCTCAGCACTCACTCCTTTCTTTCTCATATCCTCTTTCACACAATCCATCTATCGCTTTTTGGGTCTACCATTCGCTCTCCGTCCATCAACATTCATCCCTAACATTCTTTTGCCTATATGGTATTCATCCCTCCTCATCACATGCCCATACCACGCTAACCTACTTCTTCCTACTAATCAGATACTTTCGCCCACGGACATATAAGCAACATCAAAAGAGGCACTTCCTGTAGCTGGTCGCATTGTCAATGTATCCGTGCACCCATAGTACGGATGACCGGCATTTGGCTATGGTATAGCGGTGTTGAGATTGGCTCAGCCCCTAGGGTGGAGTGCTGCGATTCGACCTATACGGTTATCGACAAGAGGACAGGCGGTGCCGATAGTCAGGCTGAATGTTACTGGTGTCTAGGGTCTTACTGCCGTATTTTTCACAATAAGATACAACAGAAAGGACACGAGGAGACAAGTCTGATACTAGTAAGCGTTCATTGTCGCCTAAGCTAGGTACATCAAAAGAGCCATTTATGCGTGTAAGCTGGTTGCGTTACCAACGTGTCACGTCAACGTTTGACCGCATTTTTTTTGTCTCTGTTTGATATTAATATATTTGTTTTAGCCTCGGGGCCGTCGAATTCCACGAATCATGATGGAGGCAAATGTACCAGTAGTCCCACACTGGCTATGTCAACTCTCATACGGAGGCTCTTTGACCAACAACATGTTCTGTGGAGGGCACTTCCTTATAGGCGGAGTTTCTTCTTGTCAGGTACGTGTAACCGGGGACGATGGATCCCTTGACTGATGATGGAGGCTAAGGTACCAGTAGTCCCTCACTGGCTATGTCAACTCTCATACGGAGACTCTTTGACCAACAACATGTTCTGTGGAGGGCACTTCCTTATTTTAGGGGTGTCTTCCTGTCAGGTACGTGTCCTGAGCTGAGGACTTCATTGCCTGACGATGGATACCTTGCCTTAGAAATCACTCACGTCAGAACGGTCCGGGTCCGGGCCGAGGCTTCCGACACTTCTAATGTGAGTCATCCTTTATTTATAATGTTTGGTTTGGTTTATTTCTGTGGCACTAAACATAAATAGGAATAGACCCAGACTAGAGATTCGATTATAGATACCGGTCAGAGTAAGAGCCTTTCACACAGGCGAAGAAAAAATCTGAAAATCTGTATTATTCGTATGTTACACATAAGGTCAATATAGGTAAGTGTAGCTACGGGATAAGTGTTACTGGCTTTCATACCGGGGCCTGTTTACACATTGATTCGTGTTTAGTGCGAATTCATACATTTGCCACTAAACGCAAGTAGCAAAATGTATCATATCAACTCGCAAATGTGTAAACGCCCCCAATGTGAAGGCCAACCACACTTAACCCGCAGTCACACTTACCCGTAATGAATTAAGATGATTATTTATTAGTGCAATACTTAGTAAAATAAGGCGGTCTTAATTTCACAAGGAACTAGCGACTGCCTTTTCCTTGATCAGTTTGACGAAAGAATGAACGATAATTTAAATTGTATTTTATCATATTTATAAATTAATTTAAAATGTATTTTCTAATGCCTAACTTATTACATTTGTACATTAAATATTATTATGTATAGGTACTTTAGTTCTTAGCTCTTAAATGTATTGCAATACCCTCACAGGGTTGTGTTGAGACATGTAATGACTTATGCATAAGATCTTTTGTTCACACACTAAGCAAGGAATAAATGAAATGAAATATTTTTTTTGTCAAGGAATTGTGGGATGATTAGAAATTGAAAATGCTTCGTGTTATGGTCCGAGTCTGATCTGGATCTAAGCTAAGATTCGGGTCCGGTACGGTACGGGTACGGTTGGGTCCATGTCGATATTGCTGTTGAAGTCGATATCAAAACCGTGTCAAAAATCTTCCTTGTAAAAGAAAGTCTCCAGGGGCCAAATTAATTGAAACTGGTATTGCATGTATGAAATAGTCACGTAAATCTTCGTAGCAAAATTTCGTACAATATCTCAACACGCACTCTAACGCTTTGACAATAGAGGCGGGTTCAGATATTTGTGAGCACCTTAGCCGCTCCGATATATCTGATGGCGACTGAACGATTGCATGGCATCTTGGCTAAGCCTCCTATGATGTCGAACATAATATCGGATATCGGATATTACCGGGTAAAGGACAGTGTGGAAACGCTTTAATGCCCAGCCCGTAGATTTATCACCTGTGCCACGTAATAATGCGCGCGCGCCATTTGGCAGCCGTTTCTAAACATTGATACCACAATACTTTACATTTGAGTCAGTGGACGTCTCTGATCTTTTAATTAAGTAGGTAATCTTATTGACAGAGTGAAACTAAGCTCTCCGTTTCAGCTTGAGAAAATTTGGCTTTATAAACCTGTTATCTTATGATGTCCACAGGAAAAATGCATAATCTTAACATATATTTTTTGTTATTTTTTAAAAATTTCCAGTTTTCAGATTTTTCCCTCTATTAGTAGTGTACGACGATATTACTTGCCAAATTTCATAGTTCTAGGTTAACGGAAAGTACCCTATTAATTTTGATTCCCTTAAGTGTCGAAATATACGTTTTTTGCGATATAAACGGCCGTATCTTTTTATTACGTTAACTTAGAAGTTTGATTTTTTCACAGCTTCAAGGGACCGTAAACCTGAGTTAAAAATTCAACTCGATACCTCCACGCGTTCCCGAGATAAAGGGTCTTGACAGACAGACAAACGGACGGACGGACAGACGGAGGGACAACAAAGTGATCCTATGAGGGTTTTGAGGTACGGAACCCTAAAAACGTCCAAATCGCTGTCGAAGTGTGTCGATAAGGCTGGCCTCATTGTCACGTTTAATGGCAAATGCTTATACGCTGAGCGAAATACTGGCCAGCCCCTGGTCACCTGTGGTGTCTAATAATAACGGCCCGGCCACGACATCGCGCGGCGGCGGCAGCGGCGAGCGGCGGCCATAGGTGGGAACGAAAGGTCCGATCGCTGTGTCTCGCTCCAACCTATGGCAGTCGCTCGCAGCTGCCGCCGCCACGCAATGTCGTGGCCGCCGTGGCGCGTCGCTAAGCCCTTGTAGAGCCGACGCGCGCTTGGTCAATTTCGTTTTAATAATTTGCTACAGTTTCCATCTTATTTTGCGACCTTGACCGTGAGCACCAATCAGCGTCAGCGGCTCACGTTGATTGGTGCTGACGAAATACAACCGAGTCGTCTCATAAGGCATCTCGCTCGCACTTATTGGTGGTACGCGAGATGCCTGATGTCGCAACTCAAGGTCGTCTCGAAATGAGATTAATATCA
Organism: Cydia strobilella; assembly: GCF_947568885.1. Taxonomy (NCBI): domain Eukaryota; kingdom Metazoa; phylum Arthropoda; class Insecta; order Lepidoptera; family Tortricidae; genus Cydia; species Cydia strobilella. The sequence goes on from NC_086045.1 coordinate 197,646, forward strand.
ATACCAAATTGTTAAAGCAGAATTTTATTATTGCCTCAAGTAATATAATAGTATATTTTGGTTTTTCAGGGTGACTCCGGCGGCCCAGCCGTATTCCAAGGCGTCGCGTATGGCGTTGTCTCTTTCGCACGAGGCTGCGCTCTCCCTCTCTCTCCTACTGTGTTCACGAACATCGCCGCACTTAGAGACTGGGTTACCACTACTACTGGACTTTAGACTTCATCCCGTCGTAATAAGGATTATTTTACAACAAACAAAGAGACAGCTGAGCATGCTCATAAGTTATTCAATAGGGTATTTTACTATGTACAAATAGTATAAAATTATAATATTATATATAATTATAATTATTTTAACTATAAAATTCACTGTGCACAACTTAGTGAACTATTCATTATACAACTACTTATAGGTATTTCTAAATCTATGTTGGGCAGAAACGAAGTATGCCCCTTTTATTATTTACTAACCCCTTATTTGGGTTAAAGGCTCGGTTATGTCGTTTTGTTCTATACAATGAGAAAGTACATATTTCATAATCAAATTAATATTATAGTTCACTAAATTGTTGCAAAATGAAGATTATAGTTGTTCAAATAGTTTATTAGTGATTACTTCAGTTCAGAAGTGTCATAATAGTATCTATTTAACAATAAAGCCAAAGATTAATCTAGACGACAAAAAAATTTTTTTTCCAGAAAGATATTATAGATTTCAAACAAAAACTATTCTTATAGGCCAATTCGAGTTTCAGTTATTCGATCTGTTTCCGAAGTGACGTTTTTGGTTGAAGAAATGTCACTTTTGACACTGACAGAGCAGATCTATATCGGAAACAGATCGAATAAGTAAAACCCGAATTGGCCCATAAGGGTCAACGAGTACCAATGGATGAAATAAAAAAGTAAAATACCCAGTTTGACTACAGAAGTGACTCAACTCCAATTTGTACACGCAATTATAACCTTATTTATTCAGCTTAAAATATATAATCGTGTTAACTTTATTTTGTTTTATATGGGTCTCTATTGTTTGACATAATTATTGAAAGTGATAATCATGGAGACTGTATAAAGGAGCCAAATCTCTATGTATGAAAAGTGTCCATCAAAAAACAGTAATTAGGCGGCGTCACCATGCACCGAAATACTACCAAAAACAACCTACGTAATTTGGTCGGGTTATTTGTTGCCTTATATGGTTCATGTTATACTCATGTCCCAGAGCCTAACTAGCGCCACCGGAGAGATTAGGAACTATTATTTAAAGCTTAACGCGGTCACTTTTACAACAATTCTGCCATAAGAGATTGCGATCCTTTCTATACCATCCATAGTCATAATGTAATGATTGTCATATTATCATTAGTCATAATTTGGTTTTTCTCAGAAACGCGTAACTTTTCAGGATTGCCATAAAACAAACCTAACCTAACCTAACTTATCTATAGGATAACCCAAGGAATATCCTGAAAAGTTAACGGTTTCAGAATTATGTCTAATGATAATATGACAATCATTACATTATGACTTTCAATAATTATCTCAAACAAAGGGACCCCGTTTTATACTTTATTTTGTATTTGGCTCACTCAACGTCTGTGATAGAATCTTTAAATACATTGTGCTAGTTTTCTTTCAGAGCTGGCAACAATTTGTTTTCATACGTTTTTAAATAAATATTGGAATTTGAAGTTGTTTTCTTTAGCGTTTTAATTGACATATGGTTCTAACGAGTTTAGAAGAGTGTTGAAAGTTATATGTTACGACAGTTGCTAATCGTCGCTTTAAAAAAACTTCTAGGTATCTTGTACTATCATTGTCAATGACAAAATGAAGGGTACACGGAAAGAACATGTCTAGTCACTTTTTTCGGAAAATGAGATTTTCATTTCATAATTTAGAGCTCTAATGTAGAGCGTACCGGAAGACGAACTGCCGGTAGGCCTCCAACGAGATGGAACGACGACCTGGTGAAGGTCGCGGGAATTCGGTGGTTGCGAGCGGCACAGGATCGGTCGGAGTGGCGAGCCTTGGGGGAGGCCTATGTCCAGAGTGGACGTCTATCGGCTGACATGATGATGATGATGAATGTAGAGCTCTTAACGAACTATTAGTTATATTTTTTGCTACCACTGTATAATATATGTAACATAACTTTTTTTTTAGTTAAAAAAGACTACGGAATTACCATACATTTTGACATGGTTCCAAATTTTAAAACCGGGATTACTCAAAATGTTACTAAAGTGACTAGACATGTTCTTTCCGTGCACCCTTCAAATGTGGTAACTATGTTTGACTTGCAAACGAAGTTACAGCGTTACGCTTGGACGAGATTTTCTCAAAGTAGTGACGAAATCACCCAGCTCTATAGTCACTCGTGACTTTGCACATACCTACTCGTACGTAGTACGTACATATAGGTAGTCTACTGCGCCTTTTCTAAAAATACAGCCGTAATTTAAGGGCTTCCTTATAAAGAAAAGGAAACAGGTCTAACTCAACTGTGTGTGCAAGTGCAACTCGGTATCGTTTTCGTATAAATCGGGGGTGCTGAATTCATTTATGGTATCAACATTGACACCATTCCTATGTAAAAAATTAAAAAAAAAAATGCTTTTTTTTAAACTGCTCTTCACGCTTAAACTGCTGAACCGATTTCGTTGAAATTTGGTATAGAGATGGTTTGAGTCCCGGGACAGTACATAGAATAGTTTTTATAACCAAAATCATATTTTAAGGGTGTGAAAAGTGGAGTGGAAGTTTATATTGGGAATCATAACCGCTGAACCGATTTAAATAATATTTGGGATGGTCTACATGTTTGATTTAGTTGAATATGATACCAAACATTACTTCAGTTCAAACTTAAACTTAAACAATGTTAACCTCAGAAATTCAACTTCGGCGAAGAAGCTGAATTCTCCTCACACCAAATTTCACACGTTCAAACTATGATTTTTGAGATGAAAACTATCTTATGTCCTGTCACGAGACTTAAAACATCTCTATACCAAATTTCAACTAAATCGGTTCAGCGGTTTAAGCGTAAAGAGGAGTTAAAAAAAAGGGTATTTGTATAAAGTTTATATGTTTTCACTTCGGAATGGTGTCGATGTAATAGGTACCATAAATGAATTTGGCACTCCCGATTTATACGAAAACGATACCAAAAATAACCTAGTAGCAGTAGTAGCTTTATTGATGTAGATATCAAGATAAAATTGAGAGCCCCAAATAAACTTTCAATAGAGAATATCTTGAAAACTATTTAAGATATCGAAAAAATTGACAAAATTAAACTTGTAGCAAATTTAATCAGCTTTCGTTTTGTTAAATAGTCATGTCGCTAAGACGCAAAGTTGCCAAGATATATGTGAAAAACCGAAAAATGGGAAATTCAAATTCCCTCTTCCCCCGGCACCAGGGTTACGGCCGGGGACTTATGATACGAGTATGTTCACCAAACCTAGTCCAAACAAAGTTACGGAGTACAAAATTGTGTCCCTAGCATTTCCCTCTATCTATACCTTCTTATTGCTTGGCCTATAACCCCTATAGATAGATAATGACAAAGTGGCTAAATATATCGCAAGATACTTTTGTTACCGTAAGAAGTGCGATAAATTTGATTACTTTATCTGTCACTATCTATTTGATGTTGTCTGTATTTAGCGTTAATGATTTGGCACATAGTTTCTGTTGGCTATCGTCATGAGATCGTTTTATTATGAGAACAAGTGACAGTTTCTGTCTTCAGCTTGGCAAAACGATATTTCCGCGTTGGTCTAAACTTGTTTATTTATGAACATAAATACGTTACATACACAGATTTTGTGCTAATGCATTTCATTGGCAAAATGTCTTTTTAGATAATTATACGTATACTTGCCTACTTTTATTATTTTTGCCATATAAATAGTTTATATTTGAACCTTTGTAAATTTTGAAAAAAAAATTGTGTTTTTTTTTGCAAAAATGGTGAATGGTGGTGGATTTGTGAGGTCTCCAGATCTTAGATACACTCAAAATGATGAATTAGACCACACAATCGTCTACTCTTTAAGGGTTTTACATAAATACAAATTTAAAATAAAAAATACAATACACAATAAATGCCTGCCAGAAAAAATACTTAAAAATATTCCACATTCATGTTATGATATGACCGTTTCCATAACCTCTTTTTTCTCCTTTCAGGTATACGAAATGTTCCTAATCGGCTACCAGTTCCGAGTCCTATCCCCAATCTTCACCATCCACTGGGGCCTACAGGCCAGGAGAACCAGACCCCTATGGCGAGAAAAACAGAACGAAAAGAACCGAAAACACTTCGAGACCTTCAAGAGGGAACTCTTCGCGAGGTACCGGAGAGACCCGCTGCATTTGTTGAGGAGGCCTCCGGCCTCGAAGAAGGCATAGGCTTCGCTAGGCCGGACGGTGAGGCCCGGCCTTATAATAAGTGTTCTTGTGGTACTGGGATGTGTTTAATGTGACAGTTAAGTGAATTATAAGTGTGGGATATTTAGGGAGGCCTCTAAAAGGCCATAAGCCTCGCTAGGCCTTATAATTAGTGTGCTTGTGGTACTGTTTTGATGTGTTTAACAGTGAAGTGCTAAAGTGGATTGCTTTGTTAAAAAGTGTGGACATTTTGTTAATGTAATTGGAAGTGATGAGGACAAATCGCTGAAAAATGTTGGACAAGCCCTAAAACCTTAACTCAATACTTGTTTTATACCTCATTGAATAAAAAATAAAAGGTACACTTATCAGTTCAGTATCAGAGGCAGTTAAAATTATATAGGCACCTACCTACACACACGCCCTTACCGATACAATGGTTTTCTTAACTTGCCGCTGACTGTAAGTTACCTTTTATCACTCTTAGACCGTTGTCACTCTGGCGATTTACGGACGAGATGAAAGCGAGGCGAACGCGCAGCGAGCTCGCCGCGTACGCGCAACGATTTCGCTGCATAATGGAACTCATTGAAAATTCGATCGTTAAGCGCTCGCGGCGAACTCGCTTCGCTTACATCTCGCCCGAAAATGGCCAGTGTGATAACGATCTTAAGGTGACTAACGTACACTTTACACTTCGCAGTGAATTGAGATGGTTATCTAGTTCAGCTGAAACTTGATACGGTTGGTCTGGTCAACATTTTTAAGCGTTACGTAAGTACTGTCAATTTTGTATGAGTGTATACGGATTGCTAAAAACGACCAATAAACGAGGTTGTTCTGATTAAATAGTTACAATTACATATTTGTGCATTCGATACAATGTTACCTTAATAATTGTTGTGTTAGTAAGTATACTTCTCTTGTATACTGCACGGATATCATGGTCGCATTTTTATCACCTGTCATGTCATGCGTCACTTTCGCACTTTCATACTTGTTAGAATGTGACAGGCATGGTGACAGATGTTAAAAAAGCGACCATATTAGCCTTGCTGATAGAGATAAACCATCTCTCCCCTACGCTCATATTTAAAGTAAAGACAGGGCGCTTCGCACAAATAATTTCGTACATTGACCTGCCTGTTCCTATCTTTATCGCTCGCGCGTAATTATTTTGTACATTGACCCGCCTGTTCCTATCTTTATCGCTCGCGCGTAATTATTTCGCACATTAACCCGCCTGTTCCTGTCTTTATCGTTCGCGCGTAATTATTTTGTACATTGACCCGCCTGTTCCTATCTTTATCGCTCGCGCGTAATTATTTCGCACATTAACCCGCCTGTTCCTGTCTTTATCGTTCGCGCGTAATTATTTTGTACATTGACCCGCCTGTTCCTATCTTTATCGTTCGCGCGTAATTATTTTGTTCATTGACCCGCCTGTTCCTATCTTTATCGTTCCCGCGTAATTATTTTGTACATTGACCCGCCTGTTCCTATCTTTATCGCTCGCGCGTAATTATTTCGTACATTAACCCGCCTGTTCCTGTCTTTATCGTTCGCGCGTAATTATTTTGTACATTGACCCGCCTGTTCCTATCTTTATCGTTCGCGCGTAATTATTTTGTTCATTAACCCGCCCGTTCCTGTCTTTATCGTTCGCGCGTAATTATTTTGTACGTTGACCCGCCTGTTCCTATCTTTATCGTTCCCGCGTAATTATTTTGTACATTGACCCGCCTGTTCCTATCTTTATCGCTCGCGCGTAATTATTTTGTACATGGACCCGCCTGTTCCTGTCTTTATCGTTCGCGCGTAATTATTTTGTACATTGACCCGCCTGTTCCTATCTTTATCGTTTGCGCGTAATTATTTTGTACATTGACCCGCCTGGTCCTATCTTTACAAATTGTATTGATGGTTCCTAAGAACAGATTTCGCTATCTCTCATAGTTTCTGACTTCTCCATACTGACCCATTTGGATTGATCGCCATGTATAAAGTTCAAGCATACACGTTATATTAGCGCCATCTATACGAGTATCGTGTATATTATCTGTTTCGATGTTATTCGCTTTGTTTGTTGCTCACTGCAAAGATATTTAACTTACAATAAGTGTTTGTTGTCAATTGTTGTCAAATTATGTTACGGTGTTTTTTACAATGTCATATGTCATATCGTTCATGCAATATTATTCTGCTCGTCAAATTTAGACTACCTTGTCCAACAGCAGAAATCGGATTTCAGGAAGCAAAATTTAATAACATGTATGCAGTTCCTATATAAGTAGATTATATCAACTATCGATGTTTTCCCATCTACGGTGAAGGGATTTAATTTCAGTACGTACCTTGGCACAGTGACAATAGTATGAGGTCCCTAGCGATTTTCATATTGATTGTCAATTGTCATTGAGACAAGGTACGAAACGGTACTGAAATTAATAAGTAAATTCCTTAGCTGTACTATTAGTCACCGCTCCAATTTGTTTTGTTAATGCGTTTATTTTTGTAAGTATTATATTGTATATGATAATATTATAATAATAAAAAATACACAAATATTATAAAAAATATTTTGTATTATAAAATATATAAAAAAATATATCGATACAGGCACTACCTACCTGTTATTAAATTTTGCCCCCTAAAATCCGATGTTGGTGAATATGTAGACCATACATTTTTTTTACTATGGTACCCCGAAATTGAATAAAAGACATTGTACCTAAGTGTGGTCTGATAACTAAATCATCCTGTATTAATATTTAATCTACCAATTTTATTCATTATTATGAATTTTATAGTTACCTACGACTAACGCAAATGTCACGTACGAGTAGGAATCTAATTTTTGTAGTTGTTATACGAAACTGTTTTATTTATATGTTACCATTTTAAGGCTTTATTAATTGTGGTATTTTCTATAAAAAGGGACCTTATTGTCGATGGCACTTACGCCATTATAAACGATGCTCGATATAAATACAATGCCACGCGACGCTGTGCGGCGTAAGCGCCATCGACAATAAGGTCCCTTTTCATAGAAAATGCCCCAATTTTATTCAGTGCTTTAAATTGTTTAGGTTGGTACTAACTTACTAAGGGATACAAAAATAGGGTAAATGAAAAGTGAAGTAGAATAGGTAAATGTAAGTATAAGCGCACAGGGTTTAAACTTTATTTTGAAATTTATAAATAAGTCTTTAAAACTATTTTATACTGTGATTTTGTTGGCATAATATTTGAATAATTAATTATATTATAACTTAATTAAAAATGGCTGGATAAATAACGGCTTCTAATCATATTTATCTTTTTAAACTAATTGCACATTAAATGTTTTATTAAACAATTTGTTAGTGAATATAGAATAAATAGTAATTAAAAAATAAATGTAAATGTTTATAATACATGAATATTTTATAATATGTAAAGAAACTAAATACACGTGAAATCTGTTAGTTACATCTTGGAAAGGATTAACATTTCGTAAATTATCGAAGTTGGCGTTAAGGTTAGATCACTTAGTATAATTTTTTAGTCATAAATAGTAGAAGTTATACAATTTAGTTAAGTAATTTTAATTTACTTAATGTTAGTAATGTTACTATAGACGATATAATAAAATCTATATATTTCGTTAATTTGGAGCTAACGCCAACTTTTGATAAAATAAATGTCCTCTGTTTATTTATACATAATATTAAATTTGTAATAATATGTATCAAACATTAAATGTAATGTTACGTATTTACCAAAACCTACAAGAGGGGGTAAGCATTTATACTAGATATATTATATGTATACGTTACGATATACTTGAGAGAATAAAAATTCGGAAGCTTCCAAAGAACCAACTAGCACTGCCTGTATGTCACTGGCAATGGCATTGGCATGATTGACATTGGCACACATACACAAAAAAATGGTGACAAACGATTTCCAAAAAAATATACATTACAAGATAGATTTTTAAGTAGATAGGTAAGTTTTTCTATTATTTTCATAACCTTGATTGTTCACTTAAAAGTGGTGGGGCATTTCGTTATGAAGGTATGTCTTTTGTGCCTGAGCGCGTGGCCTTTGTGCCTGAGGCTCCCACACAATAGCCACGCGATCAGGCACAAAGGCCACGCGCTCAGGCACAAAAGAAATAATGGCTTTTGTTTAACAGAATGCCATTGTCAGTGCAGGTAAGTGAACGAGCTCAGTAGATAGACCGCATACTATACCAATAATTTAAAAAATGATGCTAAAAGGTGAAGAGATGGAAAGGTAAATTTTAGTAATTTTTCAGTCCATTTAAACAAGATTTCTAACGATCTGCATGCGAAGGAACCCAAAAATAGAGCGAAAGTTTGTTGTAACTACAAATAATTTTGAACTATCGCTCGGAAGTGTTTCGATTACTTCTGTTTTTTATTTACCAAACTTTATTCTCTCCGGTACATCGTATCCAATATCATACCAAACAGGACAGAGTGAGATTTTTGTTATAAATTTAAGTATTTGCTTTTGCACCGCGCCCCAAACATTCCTTTGCCATTTCCATGAGTTTTCCCCGGCCGTAAACGCTAGCGTCAACTCAAACGCACTACATCTCGCTTACACCAATGTCAGTACGAGAGAGATGCATTGTAGATTAGTTTACGCAGACGCTAGCGAATATGGCCGTGTCAAATTCGTGGTAAGGATACCTACTTATAAGACGCTCCTACCCTGGCGCTACCATTTACAAGGTGTAACAAAAATAGTGGGGATCCGTTTAAGGGTATATTTGGGATCGTGTTCTGATTAGGAAAAAGACGTAGGAAAAAATTTTTACGCGTAAAAAATTTCGCCTTTGTATGGAGGATTGGCCGACTGAGACGATTTGTCTTCTACTTTTCCTAATTCGAATAAAATACCGAATATGCCCTTAAACGGATCCCCACTTTTTTTTTACATCCTGTATACCTATTAAAGAGTACAGTGTGATGGGTATGATGGTCGCACTTTTACCGTCTAACCTATAGCGTCACAGGCGTCACACTTGCACTTACATACATGTTAGAATGTGATGGCTACGACGACAGACGACTAAAAGCGACCAGCGTAGGCCCGCTGGAAAGCACACTAAATCGAAAGTTTCAAGTATTTCAAGTCCGTAAGATCCAAACAAGATTGTAAAAAATGGAATTCGCTAAAAAAACTATTATTTACCAAACGATCGTCATAAAATTGTACATGCCAGTTGTTTATTACATTTAGTTCGTGTGGGAGCGCCGCCGCCGGTAGCGATATACTCGTAATATCGCCGCTATACTTACTCAACCTCGTATCTGCAACACTCATTTGATGACAAAAACACCCGTATTCCGAATGAAAGAAAAGCGACATTTCCATCAAATGATTGTTCCAAATATGAGGTTGAGTAAATATAGCGACGATGTGTCACGGTGATAAAAATACCGCGGTCTGTCGCGGCGAATTTTTTTAATAAATTGATCAAAGTTGGTGTAGTTTTTTTATTCTACCTCTTCTCAGTAAAAATTTGCATTTTAATGACGACTCACTTGAAATAAGGGTCATCCTTACATATTAAATTTAAGTGCAGGTACGTTAAACTCATTCGTGTCTTTCCTGTAGATATCGCAAAGTTAAGAGAATCAAAATGAGAAAAATTACGCGAAACTGCGTATGGGGCGCCACAATCTGAGGGTCTATCGCAAAACAAGAAAATCGAAATTTCGTTATCTAACATCTTTGTCACTTGCATATTCGAGCGATAAAGAGGCAAATAGCGAAATTTCGGATTCGCGTTTCCCGGCAAGTCCTCTGTAAACAAACCGCCATGATGCATCAATGTCATATTTCATATTTTATTATCTCTGAAAACTTGTCAAAAACCTGTTAAAGGCACAGTATGTATAAGTTACTCTATGGTTTACTAAAAAGGCTAGCGCTGCACTCTGGTGGCAGAACATTGCAGTAATATCCCCTATTGGTATTTTATGTAAGTAATTTAGACTACAAACAAAATTACGGTTATATTTATATATTTCTTAAATTTTACTTAAAAAATGTTTGATGAATGCGTAGGCTACGAAGTAGTATTTCCTCCTAGTAGTAGAAAACTTATATTCGCTGTTTTAACCCTTTGAAGATCACGCCTGTCATGCGCGACGCGCCATCGTGAACCTTGTCGGCATGCCTGAAGGTTGATATTGGGCTGTAGCCGCGCGCGGCACCTGACGTCTTCGACGGGGGATCCTGCCTTTTCGCCGAAAATTGTATTGCCGAATTTCACTTGCCAACCAACTTTTCGCATCAGTTTCATTTGGCCGAATAACTTTTACCAAATAATTATTTCGCAACCATTGGGGTTGGGAAATGAAAATGACGTACTAGGTTGGGTTAGGTTAGGTTGGATTATGTAAAGTTGGGAAATTAAATTCGGCCAAATGACACTTCTGCGAAAAGTTGGTTGGTAAGTGAAATTCGGCAATACAATTTTCGGCGAAAAGCCAGAGAACTCTTTGAAGGTCAAAGGGATTTGGACGGTAAAGATGCATTCATCACTTGGGTTCAGGTTTATAAGGGTCAGTGGACGAGTTCAAATGCCCCATGATCCAGTCATAGATGACAGGGTATGCTAGGCGCGCGTAGACCCCGGGAAAGTTGCCGCGCGCGCACCCGAGGCCCCAGGACACGACGCCGATCAGTACCCCCTCGCTCACTATTGGGCCGCCGCTGTCGCCCTGGAAACAGAATATAAAAAAAAACCGGCCAAGTGCGAGTCGGACTCGCCCACCGAGGGTTCCGTACTTTTTAGTATTTGTTGTTATAGCGGCAACAGAAATACATCATCTGTGAAAATTTCAACTGTCTATAGCTGTCACGGTTTATGAGATACAGTCTGGTGACAGTGGCTTACCTGGCAAGCATCAGGAGTATTCTGTCTGAATGAGCCCGCGCAGAACATGGAGGCGGGGTCAATGGCCTTGCGGTCCAGGCCAGACCGCTTGCACAGCTTCATCGAGATGGTGGATAAGGTGACTGATTGGAGAACTGTCGCGCTGGCGCCACCTTCCTGTAACAACAACAAATTATAAGTAAGGGCTTGTGCACAAATCACGCGAGGTTTTTTCGGCTACTTTTTGACCCCCCCTCCCCCTTGGTAATATTTGGTGAGGGTCTTGGCTAAAGGGTGACTCATGTTAGAACCGCGTCCAGGGCGAGACATCCGATTCTTCGTTTTATATAGGAAACATCACGTGATCAGCGATCACCCGTCATAGAAAACGAAGTGTCGGGGTCCCTCGGCAAGGACCCGGATCGTTCTAGTGTGAATTATCCTTAAAACTCCTCCTATCAACTGGCAAGTGTTCTGCAAAAAATATATACAGGTGTGTTAAGTCACAAAAGACACAGTAATGTCACAGGGCGGACATGCTATATGTACATCAAAAATCACTTGCGTTTCTATGTGTGAACGGCACGTTCGTACACGCGTCATGCGTCATAGTGTAAGTTGCTTAAAAATAGTACTGAGAGCACGTCAGAAGTCCGCCAGATTTCTGTCGCGGGGCGAGGTAATTCGAATCGGGGCGGGGCGGTGCGTGGCCGTTCTGTATGATAATACTATTACAGTGGTAATGTGGCCTCTAGACATACATAAAACTAATACCGTATTGTTTAAAGTTGCAGACTTACCTTAAGTTTCCCCCACCCAGAAACAATGGCCGCCTGCTTGGAATGCAACCTCTTCTCCCTCCCTATAATCCTTATAGGCAGTACTCTGGCCGAGAACCGTAAAGGGGTGTACAGTTGCACCATGCCCACGTCGTTCACTTTGCTCTTTATCACGTACTGCGGGTGGACGAAGCTGTGTTGCACGTCGTACATCTCGCCGCCGAAGATTTTGAAGGAGGAGCCGAGGCGGACGCTTAGGTCGCTGGCTTTGGCCCTGGGGGTAACGAACATATGGGGTATTTGGCCCTGGGGGTACGAACATATTATGGGGTATTTGGCGCTGGGGGTACGAACATAATATGGGGTATCTTGGCCCTGGGGGTAAGAACATATTAGGCACTTGTTAGGCACCATCTGACATACGATAATATCGGAGAGGCACTTGCGATCATTTTCAGCCATGTCGGACTCCGTCAGCTGACGGACACACTATTTCCCATGCATTATTGTATTTTTCATCACACCACCAGCTCGGAAAGGCTCTGTTTGTACTTCAAAAACTGATATTATGTTGCATTTTATCCACATGTGACTCATGTGAGGCAAAGTAATCTGATGCAAATTTTGAGTTGTTTGCTCATGTTGGCTGATAGAATTGACTTTTAAATTATAATTTTGAATGATAAATATATTTAATAACGTTTAATAAATAAATTTAATAAATAAGATTTGGTTTAATTTTGTTTGATAATTTACAGTTATAGTATTTTTCTCTCGTTGGTGTGGTGAAAATTTTTGTGTTTCATTCGGTGGCAAAATTTGTTTAACCCTCGTGCCTTGAAACCCTCAACGATCAAGATTCCACTTTTCAAACCACCCGCTACGCTCGTGGTTCAATTTTGGTATCTTTCTCTTCCTCGGGTATCAATATTACAACTTTGCCCTCTTGTAAAAGAAATAACTATTACCCCGAGCGACCTAATGGACCATGACCATTGGTGGAAAGCGTGTTAATTTCAATTAGTGTCTCCCTGTTATACTAATTATTAAGTATCACCTAAATTACCTTGAGGGTCGTCGCTAATTGTAGATTTACTGCCTTATTAATTGGTCAAGGCCAATCTTTATTACAGATGGAGTCTCACTTTTAGAATAAACAGGACAATTTGTGATGTTCCATGGGTAAAGGTACCTTATGGCATTTAGCGCTTACGTCGCGTATATAGCACTGCATTATTAGTATTGGAGTGTCGTAATAAGGTATCTTTAACCGTGGAATGTCACATTTTTAAAAAAGCTATTTTATGCATTTAATTTTAGAAACTTTTATGTTACTTCTACTCAACTGACAAGGCCTTCCGATCTAAAAAGAGAAAAAAAGTGTCCAAGTTTCTTTTTCCGTTCCGTTACCATTTTGCACGGACTATGACGGTAACGGAAAGGACGATACGAAAAATGTATGGACACTTTTTCTTTTATAAGGATCGAAAAACATACATGTGATTCTGAGTATTAGGTTGTGTTTCCAGCGAGGAATGGGTAGGTAATAAACATAGACATAGTATAGTAGTTATAGACATGAAACCGAGCGACCAGGGGTAAGAGAAAGACATATTCATGTATGGCAGCATAATCCTTTTTCTCTTTCACTCTTATAAATTTCGGTATTTCGCCATCGCCTCCTACCTATGCTGCCATAACCCGACCATGAAAAAAAAACCCGGTCGGTGATAAGGACAAAGCATGGCACTATTTTCTCTTTCCTCTTATAGGAATCGCAATAAGACTATCTTTCTTTATCAAAGAGTGTCAGGCCCTTGGTAATAAAGAACCAATAAAATATTGTCCACTAGAGCTGTACTGAGCGAAGATAGGTAAATGTATTGATTCTATTGGCTCTTAACAAAGCCCTCCCTCGGTACGCATCCTCACACATCTCTGGTGGAAACGTAGCCTAAGGTACATTCACGAAAACTGGCGAGTCCCAAATTTTAAACGAAAATTTTGACATTTCAGTATCTCGCGCCCTCTTTTAAATCAAACTGTAGAAACAAACATAATAGTAGGTATTCAAGTGAATACCTACCTACACTTTTTTAAACGACTGAGAAACCAAAGGGCAACTGTTACTGATGAATTTTATTTAAGAAATGTGCTTTTCCTTTAATTTAAACCTAGCTTGGAAAAATTAGAATAGGTATTTAAGTTATCAGACAAATACAAAACTTAGTTCTATCTCTAAGCTTTGCTTTATAAAAAGGTCATGTCAGACCTAGATTAAAACTTAAATTGATTTGAATTACAACTTTATGAAATTACTACGTTTCGTCCAATTTATTCGCAAAGTGATTACCTACACTTTTGCCGGGGCTTCTTCTTCTTCCTCGCGTTGTCCCGGCATTTTGCCACGGCTCATGGGAGCCTGGGGTCCGCTTGGCAACCAATCCCGAGAATTGGCGTAGGCACTAGTTTTTACGAAAGCGACTGCCATCTGACCTTCTAACCCGGAGGGGGAACTAGGCCTTGTTGGGATTAGTCCGGTTTCGTCACGATGTTTTCCTTCACCGAAAAGCGACTGGTAAATATCAAATGATATTTCGTACATAAGTTCCGAAAAACTCATTGGTACAGCCGGGGTTTGAACCCGCGACCTCTGGATTGAAAGTCGCACGCTCTTACCGCTAGGCTACCAGCGCTTCGTGCCGGGGCTTCTAACAGACAGAATTTATCAACATATTCGAACCCACTAGACTATTCATTTATAGGTAAAAATGCAATTTAGTCTGAGCTGGTTTCATTCACCCGAATATTTCCGCATGACCAGCTGAACACACGAAACATCGCGGTCTGTAATCCTCTTTGTATTTTTATACCACGCAGCAAACCCAGAGGTCAATTCGAATTTAACTATTTGTTATACTTTTGTTCCTATTTGAGGCCTATTTTAATAAAGAATATTTTGACTTTGACTTTGATTTTGATCTTATTTTGATACGACTTTGACGACGGCCTCGGTGATTGGCGTGAGATGCACGACTCACTTCATTCCGCATGCACTAATCAACGTGAGCGGTCTTCAAGGTTGTATCCAAATAAAATCAAAACCGTAATAAGTTATTCAATCAGAATCGGGCTGCAAGACAATAAAGCCGTTTTCGGGACCCGCAACGGTCCCTTAGGATTACGGACCCCATAGTATACAGTAGATGCTTAGCGATTGGATATAATTGGGAGCCTTATATAAGAAATATTTCTCAATTATTCCCTTTTTTTGACGGTGTAGAAATACCCCCAGTAGCATTTATACGTCTTTATGACGTAATAATGCCGGAATTATGACGTCGCTGACGTCATTTTGCTACCTGGGACAGTACACATCGTCCCCCCGGGCATGAGGTGAGCCGTGAGCCCGTTCTGGGGGGCTACTCTCACCTGGCTCTTTCGATTGTGAAAATCCATGTGCCATTTGGGGGTGTTATGGGATCTGGGCTGGTCATGTCTGCCGAATGTCGGACGACTTGTGGGCCGAGTAAATCACGGAGTGGGAGCCCCAAGAGTCTAACCGGGGATCCGGCAGCTAGACCTCGTCGGCGATGGCGGGATAACTTGGACTCCTTGAGAGACTGGTCAGAAACGCTTTGTACCTCCCCCCAGTCATGTAGGACCGCGCAATGTAGGCCCACTACCCACTGGCCCTACACTGGGGGCTACTACTACCTTATAGGTACGCTTCATCTTGTAGTTAAGGTGATGTGAAATGCTGGCACCACACTTCGCCTTATTTGGCAAATATTCGTGTTGCATCTCTTTCCTTTGACATACAAAACAAAAGGGATGCCACACGAATATTTGCCAAATACAGGGATGTGGTGCTGGCATAAGAACAACAACAAAGTACGTTCCAAAGTAAAATGTACGAACAGAACAAACAACACTTCGATTGAATCTAACCAGCCGGGCGGCGGGAGAGAAACACGTCGCTCCTAATGCGACGGATATTGCACGTTTCGATCTAACGATAAAGTCCTTCGACTGTCGTAAACTCCGGTCTGGACACACACAGTGTGGACAAGTAGGACAGGTGGACGCAAATATCCACCTATACCTAGGAGCACAACAGACAAAATACTTTTCACAAAAAATCTCGTAAAAAATTGTTAGAAAATGTTGAAACACTTTCTAATTATAATTACGAGTAGGTACTTAATAAATGTAAGAATAAGAACAAGAAAACGTTTATTGCCACACAACAAAAGAGAAATTACAGGAATATATTTACAAATAACTTTAAAAATTTGCATGTGCGACAAAAGGAACGGGCTCAGCATATGCTGCGCCAGCCACTTCATTAAGAATTGACCGCACAGCGCTGATTTTCAGTCCGCCCCCTGACAGTATGTAGAAATAACTATATTTTCTGAAGGGGCAAATAGCAGTATTTACATTTTAAGATCTGTTATTATTTTGACATTGATATGATACAATCGCTTGCGCTTATTATTGCACGCGACAAGCCCTGCGAGTCAATTCAAAAGGCAAATGCACTGCTGGTTGTGTCAAGGAGCCCGATCTTTAATAATTTGTTACGGTTTTGTTCATCTTATCTTGATACGACCTTGAAAATTACGCTGATTGGTGCATCCGAAATAAAGTAAATAAAGTGTGATGTTGCCAGTGATGACATACGGATCTGAGATGTGGGCGCTAACGATGGGCCTCATAAGAAGGCTCAGGTCACGCAAAGGGCAATGGAGAGAGCTATGCACGGGGTTTCTCTGCGTGATAGAGTCAGAAATGATGATATCCGCAGTAGAACTAGGGTTACCGACATATCTCGCAGAATTGCAAACCTTAAGTGGCAGTGGGCGGGGCACATTGCTCGCAGAACTGATGGCCGGTGGGGCCGGAAGGTTCTGGAGTGGCGTCCGCGTACCGGAAGACGAACTGCCGGTAGGCCTCCAACGAGATGGAGCGACGACCTGGTGAAGGTCGCGGGAATTCGGTGGATGCGAGCGGCACAGGATCGGTCGGAGTGGCGAGCCTTGGGGGAGGCCTATGTCCAGCAGTGGACGTCTATCGGCTGACATGATGATGATGATGAAGTGTGATCCCCAGGACAAACGTCTTGGCCGTATCGAAACCAGTTCAAAACCATAATTCAAGTTGTAATCTGCATCGGTCTCCAACTCGAGATTTTAAACTTAAAATTGGCCTCAAGTGTTCTACCTTTCTCTTCTCACTGTGGCACAAGGACTCGTAGGACCAAACGTATGTCCCCATTTTGCAATTTTATTTGACGCCGCTGTTTTGCATCGGAAAAAACACAATTCTCTGGAGGATAGATTGAAATTGTTCTCTATTCCCGACCTAGAGGGGACGGGGTTCGATGCCTGGCGTCGTCGTTGCTATTACCGTCTGATATTAGTCGAATTGAATTAAACTAAGTTACTCATCTCTAAAATTTTTAATCCATTTCTCGACCGCTTGTTGGACTCGTATCAGATTGAGCTGTGTCATAATTATTACCTCGCAATCACAGAATGAGTAGTAGATGACTTTGAAGAAAAAGTACATTTGGGGATAAAAGCTTGCATAAATAAGTTTTTGGCAAAAAAAATATTTTTGGTACAAGCTTTTATCGCTGACTGTACTTTTTTTCCACAGGCAACTAATATTCATCGAGACAATTCTAAAAACCCCAAACACAATTAGGTTGCGTTGTTTTATCACAGAGTACCTATATGACCACCTCCTGTCTTCATCATCAGATTAGCTCAATGGTACCATAATATTGCATTGTCACACCCGACTTACATGCGTATGCAAATTTTCAGCTCCATTGGAAACCAGGAAGATGGTTAAATTAGTTACCTTAGATTCCATTACATAGTTACATACAGGTCGACCTAATAAGAGGGTGTTAAAAATGATTGATGACAAAAAATAATTAGTTATTTCTAAACGTAACGCCACAAGGGCCCCATTTACACTGTTTCTCCCGGTAACTCGACTCGAATTCACTAGTTACAACCAAAGGGAATACTCGTATATCCACGACTGATCAATTTGCTCCGGGCTGCCGTGTGTGATTGTAAGGGATTCACGCCTGTGTTGGCAGTCCGGGCTAGTTATACGGCTGAGGTAAGGTTGCCTTGTTAAAAATGGAATAGGTGTCCTCCTGCCAAATGTCCGGACATCACCTAAAAAATTCTGATATTTTCACGACGGTAATTTCGCCAAAAATCTTCACTGCTTTTATACTATCGTGGATAAACACCACCACCACGCCACCCAAAACAAAATCCAGACATATTCACGCCTGTATTGTAAAAATGCAGATCTGGCTTGTTACAGTTGCAGTTGGGGAGACCTGAGGGGGAGACAACTAGCTAGAGGGACACCTGTCGGTTACAGAGAAAATAATCCCGTATCACCACCAAACTCAAACTTACATCTGCAAGTTGCAGAACGTTTCAAAAAAGTTGGGAAAAGTCTCGGGAATTTCAGCAAAACCGCTCTTTATGTTATGCGAGCCCCCCCAACCGCCTTCCTCTTGAGACATGGATCTACCTGTGTCTATTTTTTAAACCTATACCATACTTGATACGACACACCAATATCAAAAAATATGTCTATAATATACACATAATATCCGATGAATGTTATACCGAACCTTATTATAAAGTATGTGCGTTATACTACCTTAGCATTAGGTTGAAATAATATCTATACCTGTAGGCCGAGCACATGATTGGCGCGACAGTATCTCGCCGCGAGATAGACTACCCGTCTTTTACTACCTGTATGAATTAAAGTGGGACGGGTAGTCTATGTCGCGGCGAGATATGTTATACTATTCTATTTTATTTAGAGTCAGCCTTACCTGAGCAAGCAGTGTGCAGCTGTTAGCAGCCATAAGTCGGTGATGACAGAGCCTCCGCAGATCGGGAAAGTCTTCTCTCTAAGAGACACTTGCCAGGGTACAGCTTCTATGGATGTGTTCCGTCCTGACACGATGCGACGTGTTGATGCCACTCCTGAAGACAAAGATTGTGTAAGGTCAATGTGGAGAAGACCATAAGTATGGAAAAACCGTCGACAACGATGTCGCTTCTAACAGTTCTAACTCAAGAGCTTGTAGCAGAATGAGCGAATTTTTTCCTTTCTGGCTGTGTCCGAGCGACGTTTATGTACGAGTATATGTAGACTCATTCTCGTATACAATTATACATACGTCAGATCGATGATACGTCGATACGGAAGATCGGTTCCAAACCAAGAATTTTGTATGCAGTTCTTCCCCACATTAACCTAGCTTACTGTCCACACAATGTAAACAAGTAGACGGTGTTCGCCAGTTGAGTTAAGGGTCATGCTCAGCTGTTATTGAATAGAATAGAATAGTTAGAATAAAATTTTATTCGTAAGCACAAACAAACATTACATAATACATATAACAATAAAACATAGAATAAGATTAAAGTGCCACGAAATGGCCTCATCTCAGCATATTTCTGGTGACTTCCAGCGCTGATCTTCCGATGAGACCATCAAGTGAAAAAAATCACGGAAGGTAACAGACATTGCTGTTACGAGTAGTACATAACGTAGGTATTACTCGGACTCACTCATTATTATTTTTGGAAAATACTAAAAGAAATACCTCTTCTCCCGTCAGACTCTTCCAACATATCTTTTTCATTGTCTGTAACAAATAAAACCATTTCGTGAATTAAACTTATCTAAAAATTTGATATAGTTTGTCAAAGGTCTGTCTCATTTCAAACGTAGACAGAGAGAATCATACCATCTTTGTCTTACACTAGTACTAGCGCCCAAAAGAAAGGGATAAATATGATTTTCCTGGTTGGTACTGACTGACAAATTGGTTTGATTGGTTTGATATCAGGGAATCGGGAACTATTATTGTTTCAGTTTGGCGCTAGTTGATGTTCCATTGTCGTCTTGGCTTAAGTCCTGATATCGTTATTTACGCAATGACTAAATTGGGAAGTGTTAATTAGCGAGGTCTACAGATCACAGATACACTATTGAATTGTTTGGTAAAGGATTAAAGCCCAGACAAATAGAGCGCTGTTATTTATAGTTAAACGCTGTCAGGATAGTCAGTCAGTCTTGTGTCACATTATGCCAGTGACATGCAGCCTCAAGGCGGAGAAATATGTCAGACCAACGTTCAAGTATAGTCGTTCGATTTGTAGCTGGCCCCGAACGGCTAATCCTTTATCTATTGTTAAGTAAAACGGCACGTGCCACTACCTGCAAAAAACCGGCCAAGTGCGAGTCGGACTCGCGCACGAAGGGTTCCGTACCATTACGGAAAAAACAGCAAAAAATCACGTTTGTTGTATGGGAGCCCCATTTATTTCCGGACCGATATGACCTTCAAACCTTCAAGAAAAGAGCGTACTCCCATCTTAAAGGCCGGCAACGCACTTACAACCCCTCTGGTGTTGCGGGTGTCCATGGGCGGCGGTAATCGCTTACCATCAGGTGATCCGTCTGCTCGTTTGCCTCCTATTTCATAAAAAAAAACAAAAATATTATTCTGTTTTTAGTATTTGTTGTTATAGCGGCAACAGAAATACATCATCTGTGAAAATTTCAACTGTCTAGCTATCACGGTTCATGAGATACAGCCTGGTGACAGACAGACAGACGGACGGACAGATGGAAAGCGGAGTCTTAGTAAGTCCCGTTTTTACCCTTTGGGTACGGTAAAGGTATAATAAAAAAATTCATTATTTAAAAAAGTTGCTGAACAAATGTTGGTCAGTTTGAGGAGTACAGCCTCCAGTTTAATTTACTGCTCCTGTTACAGGAAACACCCGGTATGTCCAGCAATTGGGACCCAATTGCTGGACATATAATAAAAATTGTAATAAAAATAAAAAGGTTGTAATAAAAAGGCTTATGAATCGTTTCATCGTTTTCTGGCCGACTTCAAGAAGAGAGTCCGTCTAAGCTAACATTAAACCGACATGAATAAAACAAAGTGAGGGAGTGTTTTTATAAACGTCTTATTTTCATAAAAAATAACATTAATGATGACGTTGCCACACTTAGTAATTGCAAATGGCATGCAGAGTTAGCTTGGTTCGTCTTAATAACCCAGACAAAGATACAGCTATTTATAATTAAACGCTGTCAGCATTTAGTAAGTCCGTCTCGTGTCACATTATGCCCGTGACAGCCTCGGCTGGGGAACGATGTCACACGTCCAATTAAAAACCACACTATTGGAAAGAGATGAAAAATAAAAGGCTTTTAAATTTTTTTCTGTCGGACTAACAATATTTTTTTTTCGTGTCAGACATTGACTCCATCACCTACACTTTACGACGGCAAGCTGACAAGTACAATTTGGATGATGAAATAAAATAATGTTGAAAAGCCATATCTCAACCTGAACATGCATCGAATCATCATCACTACATCTTATAAAACAAAGTCGCCACCGCGTCTGTCTGTCTGTATGTTCGCGATAAACTCAAAAATACTAAAGGTTTTTTCATGCGGTTTTCACATATCATACAGTAATTTTTGAGGAAGGTGTATAATTTGGTAAGGTTTACTCGTGTGAAGCTGGGGCTGGTCGATATTAGTTTCTTATAAAACCTTCCTACCTCCTACTGCATTAAGGATGACTCACGTTAGACCGGGCCGTGACCGGGCCGGAGCTTCCGGCGCTTACTTATCTATGACATGACAGGTGATCACGTGATTCTTTCCATAGAAAACGAAGCGCCGGAAGCTCCGTCCTGGTCACGGCCCGGTCTAACGTGAGTCATCCTTTAGCCTGCTAAAATCATAAAATCAAAAACGTACCAATTATTAGTTTGTCCAGCAGCTTAAAATACTGCACTTTATAAATATCCCGAACTCGACTGGTGTTCAAAAACTCCAGAATATTATCTTTATTCATCTCCACCTCGTTCGCGATTCCAGAATAATCTATACTCTCTTCCTGACCATTTACAAGCACATGTAACATGTAAAATACAAGCAAGCGATACATGACTGATGAAATATCGTAAAGTAAAATAGGCGTTGGATTTTTGATTACAAACGTATTATGGGTTAAGAGTAGTGGTGAATTTCATTTATTATTTTGTTATTTATCAAGCGGTATTTGAAATTATGCTTGATAAAAAAAGCAGTTTAATATGGGAAAGCACATTGTTAGGTACTGGTAAATTCTCAATGTAACTTGAGACTCCAGTGCCGTTAAAATAATAATGTTCTTATCGATTCCAAAGTAAGTAAGTAACTAAGTATACTGAGGCAAGTGACAATTTCACGATTTGGCGTTTTTTACATAAATAAAATAAAATTAAATTACAAGTCTCTTATTTCTCGAACCATTACATTTTTTCATATTTGATAAACATTTTAGATATAATACTCAAAAACCCCGTGTTCACAGGTGAAGGCCTACTCCAAAGCTCTCCATGTATCTCGATCCTTGGCCACTTGTATCCAATTTGGCCCTGCAATTTTGGTGATATCATCTTGCCATTGAGATTGATGATGGATTGGATTGAGACTATGAGTAGTGGGTCTCCCTTTCCCTCTTTTTCCTAGAGAACCACCAATAATTACCTTCCACTGATATTTCATGCTGAATTTCGGATTAGCTTTGGAAATAAGGTGACGTAACTAACTACATTTGTGCCATTTTCAACCAAAAGGGTACTTATTGCCGGTTGTCAATAAGGCGCTATTTCCATATAGCTTCAATTCGAAATCAACCTTATCGACAAGCGACAATGTGGTACCTTTTAGTTGAAAACGTCACATTTTATATACCCGAACATTGTATACTGAGGCAAGTCACTTGCACCACAGTACGCGGCACAGTTAACGCGGAGGGGGGTAAAAACGTGTCCTAGCTCCTGGACTACCCGACTTATACCTAAAGCTATTACCTCTTTATTTGTAAACGACGATTATTGTACCTAAAGAATTCGTAAAATGCGACTCAATAATCATAAAATGCATAGAATGCAAGCAAGAAACTCTGTAACGTGCATTGGGATAACTTCGAAGGCGGGGTAATTATGAAAATAGCAAGTATCTACTAAACTAGAAGCATTCCCAGGTAGCAAAGTGACGTCAGCGACGTCAATATGACGTAATAATGACGTAATTATGGCGTCATAATGTCGTCGCTGACGTCATAATGACGTATAAATGCGGTTAGGGTTAGCATTCGCGTATTTAATCAGCTTTCAAATGAATTGAAAATGTTGGATGGCATAGAATTCATGCGTAGTTTAAAAAATGGCTTATTAAGAATGAATTCTTTTCACTAAAGGATTTCTTTGAATTATATTCTTCATGATACTGTGTCCCCTGTACAGATAGCTATGCTATGTACGTGTATAATAGTTAAGTGTTTCTTAGTTTTAATTTAGTTTTAAGTGTCCATTGTATACCCGAATTGGGTTACCGTTGAAACTCACATGTATCACACCACATAACACCTCTGTAACACGGTTGTACAATAAAGAACTATCTTATCTTATCTTATTATCTACTGTAGCAACAGTAAGCAGTGTAAGTGTTGTTAAAGTATGAAGGGCTTCTGGTTTCATTTATTTACCATTTTCAAAATTATCCCGCTATAAACGGCACAATCAGCTCATCCGCTTGGAAGCTGCGATGCCACATACAGACACACGAATAGGCGTACGTAGGTATACACATACGAAAACATAATGTGTTAATCTTAAAAGAAAAAAACCGGCCAAGTGCGAGTCGGACTCGCGCACCGAGGGTTCAGTACTTTTTAGTATTTGTTGTTATAGCGGCAACAGAAATACATCATCTGTGAAAATTTCAACTGTCTAGCTATCTTGGTTCATGAGATACAGCTTGGTGACAGACGGACAGACGGACAGCGGAGTCTTAGTAATAGGGTCCCGTTTTTACCCTTTGGGTACGGAACCCTAAAAAAAAGGTTTTAGCGTCGGAGGTAAAAAATTGCAAAAGTGAAATCCTGAAAGTAAAATCCGGCCTTCACCACTGGAGGGCTTTGTCACTTTTTCTGTAATATATGACATCTATTACAGTACAAATCAAAATATTTAATAAAATAGAATAGAATAGAATAGAACATTTTTATTCAACATCACATGAAATGGCAGAGTTAACAGATAGCGTAGTACATTTTTTACAGATAAACCTTAAATTTAGACTTACAAAACTAAGAAATTGAGTTGCACATCAGAGAGAAATATTCATGCGTGTTAAATAGGAAATTGCCTCAGCATAATGTTGCAGTGTATTTACTACAACGCTGGTTTTCAGGCAGACCCTTGATACATTATCCCTTACTCGCTGTTAGTCGAAAACTAAATGGCTTAGAATTGTGTTAACATGTATGTATGAGTGTAAACTATGTTTTAGAAATTGGACAGAACAATTGCTGGTATAGTGTGTAAGCAGAATTTAATAGTTACATATGTATTAAAGGAAGTATATAAGCTTATGATAGATAGATATGAGTGCAAAAATACTTAATATAGATAAGAATAAATAAAGACATAAGGTGCATAGATATAATCATTTTAAATAATTTGATTTGTTTCCAAAACTTGTTCATGAAATAGGTTATCAAATTAAACCTCAAAGAAAATCAGAAATTAAACGCGAAGAATTTAACTGGAAAACTACAAGTGTAGTGTTAAGTGCAGAAAGCAAAAATAAGTGATCTCAATTTCCACTTTAATACCGTGAAGAAACGCGAGCTCCGGCAGAACAATACAATTTCCCGCAAAGCGGCGTTCTCGAAACTTTGCTATTACGTTTTGACAGGCGTTCCATTTTTACCGCTTTTTGTACTGAAAACGGGTCTCTTAACAGTTATTATGCTCGTAATAACAATGTTCATTATTTAAAACTTTTGTAAAGGGCGTAAAGTTGAGAAATTCGGGTGTTTTAAAACTTCTAAATCCAATTAAGGAGTTTCAGGTAGTAGATGTCGTTGTTTGGACCAATCTGTAATGAAATTAGTTTAATTTGTTCAAGTTGCGGCCGCTACAAGAGATTGTCAAGTTTCGGTGGAATCTTAACTTTGTGTTCAGACCTCGGGGACTGGCTAAAAGGATTCAGGAGTTGTTCTAGTTGAATTATTTATACAGTGAAGATTAATTCAAGCGGAAGTATATTTTAAACAACCCTATGTTTTTGTATAATCCGCGTGAGTAAAACCTGCGCAGAACTTGATTGAAATATATCAGAAATGAAACAAATACATATTTAATTATAACCTAAATAAATACCTACATATTCAAATTTTTTAAACCAAAATAATGATAAGGGTTTTCCTGCTCAGTAGACATCAAGTTGGTTTCACTTGCGTGCCGCGGACTACCTACAGTATAGATGTTTATGCGACAACGCGACGCAAAGGAAAGTCATGTGTATAATCCATACTAATATTATAAATGCGAAAATCTGTCTGTCTGTCTGTCTGTCTGTCTGTGTGTTACCTCTTCACGCTTAAACCGCTGAACCGATTTAGTTCAAATTTGTCATAGAGATAGTTTGAGTCCCGGGGAAGGACATAGGATAGTTTTTATGTCGGAAAAGGGGGGTGAAATTGCAAGATTTAATGAGTTTCCTGAAAAATGATGTCAAGAAATTAAGCTTATGCTCAAATTGAATGATTGCTATTTCACTTTATCCAGGCGTTAAACTTACTCTAACTGCTATTATTGATTCCACGCAGACGAAGTCGCGGGCAAAAGCTAGTGCATGTATATCTGTTTGTGGCGTTTGGTCTCTACGCCACCGCCGTAGGTTAATTTTGTTATTCCAATGGATTTGTCTTAACTGCATGTTTGAGTTTCACTAGACCTGAGGACCTGACAGTAAAAACAAGTTCCATATCGTAAAAAATTGGTAAAGTGAAGAATATTATACACACTAATGGACAAATTTAGAGGAACGCAAGCAAAAACACTGGCCAAGTGCGAGTCGGACTCGCGCATCGAGGGTTCCGTACTTTTTAGTATTTGTTGTTATAGCGGCAACAGAAATACATCATCTGTGAAAATTTCAACTGTCTAGCTATCACGGTTAATGAGATACAGCCTGGTGACAGACAGACAGACGGACAGATGGACAGCGGAGTCTTAGGAATAGTGTCCCGTGTTTACCCTTTGGGTACGAAACCCTAAAAAGAGTTAAATTACTAAATTTTAAATTATTTCAGTTGCTGTAATCCAGTAATTAAACTTTTTCTTTGCTTTCCGCTAAATTTGTCCATGAGTATTATAAAGTTCTTATGTATGTACAGTAAGCTGCAGATATAACTGACCCTTCTTATTTGCAGGAGGGGGTCAGTTATCTCTGCAGCTAACTGTACTTCTAGACAATATACTCCTAGACGTCAGAAGAAATATCATAATAAAGCCTCGCTCCTGGCACATTGTCAAGCAATATTAAGAAAATAAGTTAGCATACGAGGGCGCGTTGCCAGAGTTCAACACTGTAACCTGAAATTAGGTGCAATTTATAAGCTCCAATCCTTGCAGAGACTACAGTAAATATGGAGAGGTATTCTCCCAAATTATTATGTTTCTCGTCGCAAGGCGGTCGCTTATTACCGACAGTATTCAACTGTACCCACCTTTATAGGGCTCCGTACCCAAAGGGTAATAACGGGACCCTACTATTACTAAAACTCCGCTGTCTGTCTGTCTGTCCGTCTGTCACCAGGCTGTATCTCATGAACCGTGATAGCTAGACAGTTGAAATTTTCACAGATGATGTATTTCTGTTGCCGCTGTAAAATATTAAAAACAGAATAAAATTAATATTTAAGTGGGGCTCCCATACAACAAACGTGATTTTTTTGCCGTTTTTTGCGTAGTGGTACGGAACCCTTAGTGCGCCAGTCCGACTCACACTTGGCTGTGTTTTTTTAATAACGAAAAAGGTCAGCCAGATACCTCGCACAGCCAACCTGTGGAATACCCTGTCGCCCGCGGTATTTCCCAACCGATACGACCTTAAATTTTTTAAGAAAAGAGCGTAGTGGCATCTTAAAGGCCGGCAACGCGTTTACAACCCATCTGGTGTTGCGGATGGCCAAGGGTTCCGTACCATTACGCAAAAAACGGGAAAAAAATCACGTTTGTTGTATGGGAGCTCCACTTGAATGTTTATTTTATTCTGGTTTTAGTATTTGTTGTAACAGCGGCAACAAAAATACATCATCTGTGAAAATTTCAACTGTCTAGCTATCACGGTTAATGAAATACAGCCTGGTGACAGACAGACGGAGAGACAGACAGACAGACGGACATACAGACAGACGGACATGCAGACAGACGGACAGACGGACAGACAGACGGACAGAGAAGTCTTAGTAATAGGGGTATGGTGGGTTGGGTACCGAACCCTAATTACTCGTACATATCTGGTTTGAGACTTTGCTAATATGCCCGATATACCTAACGCTGATGCCAGATATAAGAACACGTCTTTGCATGGACATTGACAGTCTATATTCACTCGTCTTTGAACTTAGTTCTCAGTGAATATAAAGTTCGACAAATTAGTGAACAAGACTCCAAGGAGCATTAATTGTATGAGGAAGTTATTGTGAGGCAAACTTAGATGTCTAAGTTTTGCGAGACGAGTATAACATGCACTGAAGATTCAATGATAACTATTGATTACTTAATATTGTCTTCGGTTACCGCGATAGTTGCTCATGAAATAAAACTATGAAAGCGGATTATATCGCATATATTGACTTTATAATGCATCCCGACGTTTCGAACCCTTTACAGCGTTCTCATCAGCGTTCAGCGTTGTTATTAAATCTTCTCGGCTCCGAGATGTAGGGTTGGAGCCGGCGTAGTTTTTATCGCGTATATATATATCTTTACTTGAAAATAATTGTAGTGTATAACTAGCCTTATGAACCGATTTTGCATGTACAACCAGCCTTAAAGTTTATAGTCTATGATGGTTCATTATTTTTAGTATGTGGGTTTTGCACTTTGTAGTTTTTCCTCAGTCACCCGTTGACCACGAACGCTGTAAAGGGTTCGAAACGTCGGGATGCATTATAAAGTCAATATATGCGATATAATCCGTTTTCATAGTTTTATTTTATTGATTACTTTTTAAATTGAATATTACTAGACTTATATTGACCGGGATATAGACCGTGATTACCTTTTGTATTATTTATGAGCTCCCGATACTAATAATCACCCCGATTCCCGGTCAATATAAGTCGAGTGAAACTAACCGTGAATCATTCGAAACTCAAATTGAATATTGTCTCTTCAGTTCAGTTACTCATGAAATAAAACGATGAAAACTGATTATATCGCGTATATTGTTTTAAATTGACTCTATAATACAATACAATACAATACTCTTTATTGCACACCCCGTTGGGTCTATAGTAAAATCTATTAGTTTTATCAAAGATAGATATAACTCTGTAATAGATGGATACAGTCTAAGGAAAAAAGGTGCCTCGAAAATCAAGAAAATTTGATTCTCGTTCAGAGGGCGCTACTAGCTTTGGCCTACTGTCGTATAGATGGCGTTGACGGTTTCGTTTGTTATTTAACAATTTTAACGCATATCAGTGAAAGAACATGGGTCGAAATCATAAAAATAATTAATGCAAATAAAAAAAAATCATTTATCCATATTTAAATACATTTTATCGTATTTTTATAAATCTTCATTTTTAGTTTTAAAGTGTGTCGACAGATGGCAGTGAATTTACTGGGGTAACAAAATGTACTATGACAGTACCGCTCTAGTATAAGTTACTCTATGGTTTTATATATATGAACTAAAGGAACTAAACTATCTAAATAAATTAAAATAATTACACTACCATATGCACCCCGATTTCGACCTCATTAGAGCTCTGCAACATTTGAAGATGTCTTTTAAAATGTCCTATCTTCAGAATCTATTTAATATAATACATAAATACATATTTGGAAGATACTTCTTACCAACGTGTGTGTGGTGTGAGATTACAAGATAGAATTGGGAACAGTGTGATAAGGGAAAAGTGTGGACTGAGCGAAGATGTAGTGACAAAAATTGAGAAAGGTATGTTGAGATGGTTTGGACACGTGGAAAGAATGAGTGAAAGAAGGCTAATAAAGAGAGTGTATAGGGGAGAGGTAGAAACGGGAGTTGGAAGGGGCAGACCTCGGCGGACTTTCTCTGATCAGATCGGGGAAATCCTGAAGAAAGGCCAGGTCAAGAGCACCCTAAACCGGCGAGCGTGTATGAGGAATGTTATGAAAGTGAAGGCGAAGAGGTATGTCAGGATCGTAGCAAGTGGAAACCCGTGGTCTCTGCCTACCCCTCCGGGAAATAGGCGTGATTATATGTATGTGTGTATGTATGTGTACGTCGGTGGCAAACAAGCATACGGTCCGCCTCATGGTAACTGGTCATCGTAGCCTATAGATGCCTGCAAATCCAGGGTTGGTACATGCGCGTTGCCGATTCTGGTCGTTGCCGATCCTTCTTCATTTTGTTTCCACGCCTAAGGGAGGCACATAGGGAAACCAAGTAGGTATTCATATTTGTAGTACCGCCAGACGTATCTGCTTGATAAAAATTAGAATGGTACAGGCCAGGAACTTCGTTATGAAAGTGAAGGCGAAGAGGTATGTCAGGATCGTAGCAAGTGGAAATCCGTGGTCTCTGCCTACCCCTCCGGGAAATAGGCGTGATTATATGTATGTACTTCTTACCAAATAATGAGCAATCTCGAAATTATGGGAGAAGATCGGGCAGTCAAAAGAGCATACTCGGGTCCACCGACTGGAACGCCTTTCTGCTGTTTATCCTAAGTATCAGTGGGCGGTATCTATAGAAGAGGTAGATTTCCGTGAGCTCGGCGTCTGTGAAAGCTTGTGTGAATCCCCTTAGGACCGAGCAAAATGACATGACGGTACGTGCTGTTGGAGGCCCAGACTCATAATTAGTTATCGCACCAGCCAAGTAACACACAACACATGTCTTCTTCCTTGCCGCGTCCGGCAATGGCGACCCCATTAACCGGATTATGAAATGCCCTAATGTGGCTCGCAAAACCAAACTTTGACTTGAAGATGCGGTCACAGGATGCGCAATGGAGTTGTCCAGTCGAGTTGCGTGTGTACGTGTAGGAGGGCTTAGGTCGTGTCTTGCGGATATGGCGCTTAGCATCTAGGTCTTCGTCGTAGCTGCTCAAATTGGTTTACATTCCTACGAACACTAGAACGCCATTCCCATCTTTGTAATGCAATGTCCTCGCAGCAGTCAGTCGGTATACCGCAAGCGACGAGGCGACCAACCAAGTAGATAAGTAGGTATTATAAGATACCATAATAGCACATCCGTGATGTACTTTATGTCACAAAGCTCGTCTATGCACGAAAATACTATCCTGTTCCACTTCATTATACTGTTACACTACAAATAATTTAGGAATCTTATAAGCAACTGTAATATAAAAACCGTTTTAGATATTATTTGACATTTTGAAATAGAAACATACATCTAAACATCTAAAAAGCAGGTACAATAAAAAAGTCCGAAACTTGTTTCATGCGTAATAAGACTAATAAGGCGTTCTTAAGGGGCCCACTGACTATCAGTCCGCCGGACGATATCGGCCTGTCAGTTAGAACAAAAATTTGACAGCTCCGAACAACTGACAGGCCGATATCGTCCGGCGGACTGATAGTAGGCGGCGCCACCATACACCGAAATACTACCAAAAACAACCTACGTAATTTGGTCGGGTTATTTGTTGCCTTATATGGTTCATGTTATACTCATGTCCCAGAGCCTAACTAGCGCCACCGGAGAGATTAGGAACTATTATTTAAAGCTGAAAGCGGTCACTTTTGCAACAATTCTGCCATAAGAGATTGGCATCCTTTCTATACCATCCATAGTCATGAATGGAGCAACGATTTCTCAAGTGTACAGTTTAAAGGCGTCATTTTCATTTCATTTATTGATTGTAAAGTCATGTACATACATTTTATAATTTAGGTGTTACATCAATTCTGAAAGTCAGTTCATGACGTCCTGTGAGGACATACAACAATATATTAGACCGTAATCTAGGCTAAACATTATAAAATAAAATTAATTAATAATCATGCGAACTCAGTTGTCGGTTGTTCAGAACTGTCAAATTTTTGTTCTAACTGACAGACCGATATCGTCCGGCGGACTGATAGTCAGTGGGCCCCTTAAAAGATTTAAATTCAATTTGCCATCAACCTTTTTATGAATAATGCCACATGAAACCTTAAACTGAAAGCTGATTATTAGTGACTTATGTCACGTCAGTTTAATACTTTGTCAATAAAATTAAAAACTATCTTCACGTTACGAGTTAATCTAAGTATTCTAAGCACATTATATGCATGAATTTGTAGTTATGTCTCTCAAATCGGTCTTACGAGCTGTAGAAGATTTTTATGTGCAACTTCAATTCGCTCTATTTTCTTATCTTAGTACGTATTTTCTAGTAACGAAAACTGTATATTATGTTACCTACTTGAAAGTTTCGTGTTATTTCAGCTGGTCGTTTTAACATGAGTCTGTGTTCTGCGTCTATGTTCTTGTGACTTAACATAGACACTATTTTATTCGGATTTCGCGGATTCGGAAACTACGATACGAAAAAGAGTTGTGTTTTGTGTTGCGAGAAATCCTGAAAAATGACTCATAATATGTAGTGGTGATCTGGTGATGTTGTGTGTGAATGTGTTGAGGTGTGAATTATAATGTGAATTCCTGCAACCTGAATATGGAGCCGAGCCGGTGTTTTTGAGGTGAGTATGATTTATAATTATAAATTTATTAGACACACTAAAAAGCCGCTCTCATACAATCAAAGCTCCGTTTTCATATAAAATGTGACTCTTGGCATGAACATTTACTTAACATAGGCACAATATAATATATATCTGTGTGGTACTATTAGTTTTCTTTGCTAAAATTGATATAAAATAAAGTCCGAAACTATGTTAGTAATAGATTTATAAGTGGACAAATTTGTGCCTTGGGTGAGACTTGAACTCACGGCCTCCGGATCGATACTCCAGCGCTCTATCAAGTTTGTTCCATCGTCCAATTTAAAAGCTGGTGTGTGTTTAAAAGTGAGGGAATTAGCAATTCCCGCCGGAGTTGCTCCCGCCGCGCTTGCAGCGTTGCCATCGCTCAGCGAACAAGCGAGCTGATCGCTCAGCGAACCAGTATTGTATTGTAGTTCGGGCGATTTTCCGCAACTCGACGACTGGCGCCTATTTTGCGAGACATGGGGGGTGGGCTAATCCTGCCAGCCCAGCTGCTCGAGGAAACCTATCAAATCTTTGATGTTGAGTAGGACCTCGGGGAGGTCTCTCGGGGATCCGAGATGTTTTGTCCTGTATGGGGCCACTCCGCTGCATTCCAGCACCACGTGAAAGGCTGTTTCTTCTGTCTCCATGCATCCTCTGCATAGGGGACTGTCTGTGACACCTGTTATAAAAAGATGTTTGTTAAATAGTCCATTACCTGTTTTGACACTGGTTACCATGCTCAGTCGGGTCTTTCTCAATTAAGCACCAGTGGTATTTAAGGCTGCCTTTCCATTTAAGACGGAGATAAGAGACGTGCGGGAATCAACCAATAGTATTCGTTTTATCCAGCGAAGCGGAGAAGATAACTGCAGATGTCATGGTTGATTCTCGCATCTTCGCCTCTGAGGAAAGGCAGCCTAATGTAGAATACCTAAAATATACGTTACTTAATGGAGTTTTTAGCTGCGTTTTTGTACTGAATATGCTTGTGCCGCACAGTGCCGCCACTAGTAGAATCCCGCTTTTAAAAAGCATACTGAATCACCCGAGTTGTGGCGGCGTTGGTCTAGTGCTCACGCTGCTCAGTGCCGGTGGAACGCCGTGAAATCACACGGAAACTTAAGTATATTCGCACAAGGCAGACTCAACTAAAAGGCTAAAGTTGGTTCGATAGAAAAAACACGAAAACATGTCTAAGTAATTTTTATTTGTTTTCAAGCAGTTGTATATCGCTACGCCACCCTGTATACCATAGCAGTATCATTATAGAATAAAATAACTTTTAGAACATTTAAAACTTTCGCGTTTTGAACACATATTAAATCACATTTTCAACCACCACCATCCACCACGACCAGTGATACCTGTGTCGAAACGTCGGTAAATAAAGGTAACAAAATAAATTCGCTATAGACCCGATTGTAAATGTGATTTAAAATAGCTTTTCTCTCTTCTTCCTCAGCGAGTAGGTATGCGCCCACTGTTGTCTCCTCCAAGCCCGATATGCTGCTTCTCTCCTCCAGAGATGGGTGAGTGGAGTAATAAAATAGCTAATAGTCATGGTGTACTCCCTTTTTGGCGAAATTTATTTCGCCGAATTTCACTTGGCAACCAACTTTTCGCCAAAGTTTCATTTGACAAACCAATCGTTGGCATAACCTTACTTCGCAACCATTTTATTTCCCAACCCCATAGTTGGGAAATGAAAATGACGTACTAGGTTGGGTTAGGTTAAGTTGGATTATGTAAAGTTGCGAAATGAAATTCGGCCAAATGAAACTTTGGCGAAAAGTTGGTTGCCAAGTGAAATTCGGCGAAATAAATTTCGGCGAAAAGTAGGTAAACCAATAGTCATATACTGTCGAGGGATCTGACCAGCCAGGTTACCGATAGGGTCCGGATACCCGAGAGACCTCCCCGAGGTCCTACTCAACATCAAAGGTTTGATAGGATTCCTCGAGGAGCATAGCTGGGCTGGCAGGACTAGGGTTTGCAATCCGGATCCGAAATGTATGAAATTATCCGGATCTGGATCCGGATCCGCGGATCTTCCCATACATTTCAGATCCGTCGTGTAAACCCTAGGCAGGACTAGCCCACCCCCCCATGTCACGCAAAATAGGCGCCAGTGACGACTCGCTCGTTCGCTCGCTCGGGCTGGCTCGACGGAGTTACAATACAATACAATACCGAGGCTCTACTGAAGTTTGATGTCGTGTTATTAAAGTTGAGGCCTCAAAGTCCCAGTAGGTATCTGGTAAAATGTTTGCCTCACCTGTGCTTCGTAAGCATTAGGAATATCAGGAGTTACGTTATTTATAAGCCGGTTCCCATGCTTCCGGGAAAGCCCGAGGTAAAGAGAAACTTTTGTTCAGCTCAGTTTTGTGGTACGTATCTAGTGCCTAGCAGAATAGCTAAAGGTGTACTGTACCTAAATGTTTCGGAATTAAACTAGATGAACACTTTAAACAATAGGGTATTTTACTGTATTTATTGTTGTATTAGTTAGTTACGAGTATAAGTAGTTGTAAAAAAATTGTTTTCATAATTAGTTTTCACAATGCACCCACATTCGAGAATTTCTGTTTTGCCCTATGGTTGACTGGTAGAGAATGCCTTGAGGCATTAAGTCCGCCATTTGTATGTTTTTTTTTATTGTGCAATAAAGTTTAAAATAAATAAATAAAATAAATTATTTTACACCATGCATGAAATAAAGCACCAGAAGATTAATAGAGAAACGTAGACAGCAGTTAGTTTTAGACACAATTTATATTTGAAGACCCGTATAAAACTATAAGAAGTAGGTGTTTTGATCGTGACGTCACATGCTAGTGTTTCATACAAATTCGTTTTGACAGTTCGAAAAAAGAAACTGATTTGATTAGTAGTCAAATACCCTATTATATATAGGGAAGTAATTACTAGTACTTTTTAACCCCCTACGCAAAAAGAGGGGTGTTATATGTTTGACGCCAATGTCTGTCTGTGGCATCGTAGTTCTCCAACGGATGAGCCGATTTTGATACAGTTTTTTACGTGAAAGCGTGTTTTCTCGCGGTGATTCTTAGACTTCTTAACTATGTTTCGTATAGAAATCGATCCAGCAGTTGTTCCATCTCCAGCTCTTTTCAAAAAAATTATATTATAAGGCATTTTTGACATAAAATAGATTTTAAATTAATTTTTAATAAGCATAAACGTCCGCGAACGATGCTATTAGCTTAGAATCAATTTAAAAGTGGAAAAATTACTGCCTTGGGTGGGACTTGAACCAAAGGCCGTGAGTTCAAGTCTCACCCAAGGCAGCAATTTTTCCACTTTTAAATTTATTCTAAACTTAAAATGGATTTTGTTGGCATATAGCGTAAGGGGCTTTTATTTTTTTAATTTAATAATTATATATATCGTGCTCTCTTAATACCAGGTAGGTGTATTATATATTATCACATTTCTAATATACGGTGCGCTAACTTGTCACTCTTTTTTTTTTTTTTTTTTTTTTAATTTATTTAGGAAACAAACAGTCACATACAGATAAGTTTAAACTTGCAGATATACAATAAGACCTATAGTTCCATTAATTATAACATACTGATATTGATAACAAGTAGAAACAGGGCTTGTTCGGCACTGCCTATAAATAGGAAGATACACAGAAGTAACAATTGGATACACAACTAATAAAGTACCTAAGTATCAAACATGCTTACAAACATACATACGTTACATAAGACTATAGAACAATTACATTTTTTTTTTAAAGCAAAGACTGCTATGGAAAAAGTAAGCTCCGCAGACCACTACTATATTTACCGAAAGACAATGAGAAGATATCTAGATTTATGAAATTAACATTGTAATCATGACAGGCTCGTCTAAAAAAAGTATTTTTGGCGAAATTAGATCTACAAAAATCGATATGGAATGTTTGGGGGTGGCGCGTGGGAATACGAGGCAATTTAAAGACAATTTTTTCAAGAAGAGTGGAAGAATCAGTAAGGCCATTTAAGAGTTTATACAGAAACATTTGGTCTATATAAACACGTCGTGTATCTAGTGGCCCTAGACTACGACGGTGTGTGCTATTCTCTGACATATACAGACCGTGGCGGAAATTGAGCGACTTTAACAGCTTTTTCTCAGCTCAGCTCAGCTCTTCTTGCAACACTCTTGTGTTGTTATATCATCACGCGCTGATAATATTCTGCTGACCGGCATATACTTATTAAATTTGGGTTTAAATGGATTTGTTATACAATTTCCATTCTGATATTTGACTCCCCATTCCATGATGATACTTTTGCCTAAGTTGTTAATTAAAAGTACGCACAAGAAATACTACAAAAATTAATACTTAGTCATGTTTTTAAAAAACCACATGCTTTTTTTTTCCTCGTATTCGAAATGGAAAGTAGAGTGTTTAACTCGAGTGAAAGGCATCATTTCAACCTCGGACTATTGGCGCTGTCACTGAGTTCGAGCGCCATACTCTCGGCAGGAATGAATGCCTTTCATCCTCTTGGTTAACAATCTACTATTTTGGAACGTTGGTTTGTAAAGATGTTTGTGACCTCGACTGTACATTTAAAAGAGGCACGAGCTAAGTTTTTAGGGTTCCGTACCCAAAGGGTAAAAACCCTATTACTAAGACTTCGCTGTCCGTCTGTCCGTCTGTCACCAGGCTGTATCTCGTGATCTGTGATAGCTAGACAGCTGAAATTTTCACAGATGATGTATTTCGGTTGCCGCTATAACAACAAATACTAAAAACAGAATAAAATAGAGATTTAAGTGGGGCTCCCATACAACAAACGTGATTTTTGACCGAAGTTAAGCAACGTCGGGCGGGGTCAGTACTTGGATGGGTGACCGTTTTTATAGATAATGGTACGGAACCCTTCGTGTGCGAGTCCGACTCGCGCTTGGCCGGTTTTTTTTCCTATACCTGTTTCTAAAGGAGGAAAATCTCAAGACGAAGCAAACCTAATGCGGAGCACTTCAAATAAAACTTGTCACCTCATTGGCTAAATTGGCTTTGACGAAAGTTGGAGCATATTTGAGGAAAGTTGGCGCGTGTTTACAAGTTGCCGGTTTTATTTTGCATGGCTTGCAAATAAAGCTCTTCTTCATTTTGCTATGCAAATGGCCTTTAACAAAAAAAAGGGATCTACTTTATTATATGGTCGTCGAGAGAAGTTCCACTTCACATGTAAAATACCCGAATACACTATAGGTGTGACCATGGAGACTGTATAAAGGAGCCAAATCTCTATGTATGAAAAGTGTCCATCAAAAAACAGTAATTAGGCGGCGCCACCATACACCGAAATACTACCAAAAACAACCTACGTAATTTGGTCGGGTTATTTGTTGCCTTATATGGTTCATGTTATACTCATGTCCCAGAGCCTAACTAGCGCCACCGGAGAGATTAGGAACTATTATTTAAAGCTTAACGCGGTCACTTTTACAACAATTCTGCCATAAGAGATTGCGATCCTTTCTATACCATCCATAGGTGTGACTGTAACATTCGGAATGTTTCCTCTTTTGTTATGTAAAACAAATCATAGCGAAATTATTATGATCACAAAACGGCATTACTAGAAAAATTCATACGAAAAATTGAGCGCTGATTTGGTTGTGACGCGCATTAGCGAGCGCAACACGTGTTTGCGTGGTGTTTCGCGGTCTATTTATTACGAATGTAATGATAATATCCGTACATATCCGTGTATATAAATGAGGGGGAATGTGACTGTGAAACACTGCAAGATGACCTAGACCGGATAAACAGTTGGAGCATAGCGAACAAACTTCATTTCAATAAGGATAAGTGCCAAGTGATGACGTTCACGCGTCGCCAATGTCCCATCAGCCACAACTACACGATCGAGGGTCACCCCCTAAAACGGGTGGTTACGGTCAAAGACCTTGGAGTGAATTTTGATCGCAAGCTGACTTTTCGCGACCATATTTACAGCCTCGCTAAGGAGTCCTATCGTAGACTCGGTTTTGTGACCAGAAACATGAAGGACTTTCACAATCCGGCCGTCATAAAGCTAGTATATATGGCCCTGGTTAGGAGCAAATTAGAAACTAGTGCTTGCGTTTGGAGCCCGAGTGAGGCTAAGTACAAACTGATGCTGGAAAAAGTACAGAAAGCGTTTCTACGTTTTCTATATAAAAAAGTATATGGCTATTACCCCTACATGTACCCAATACAGTTTTTGCTCGGCGTGTTGGGCTTCAATTCGCTCGAGGTGCGTAGGAGCAATACACGGTTGATTACGTCCTGCAAGGTGCTCCGAAACTTAATTAACAGCATGGAACTGCACAACATCCTCAACCGCATCATTGTTCCGTCGAACAGATCACGCCGGCGCCCCTACCTGCAGCTTTCAAACAGCGCAGGCCCGCGTGCTACCGCGGCTCGCCGCCACTCACCCTTGTGCGATATGATCAGCTCGTTGAACGGGTTTCTGAGTAACGATCTACAAGTAGATTTATTTACTGATTCCTGGTCTAAGCTAGCGTCCAGGTGCCTCGCTTACTGTGAGAATATGAACGAGTGAATGATGAATAATTTCTGCACTGTTACTTTTGTATAAGTGTGTTAATATTACGTAAATTGCAAGTGTAATTGGTGTAAACCGTTCTTGTAAATAAATAAAATAATAAATAATAATAAATGTATACTATAAATACGTGACGTGTTCTGTGTTATGCCTTTGTGCTAAGCGAACTAGTTTAAAATAGGTACTAAAAATTGTCGTTTGATACTTGCTTTGACATTTCATGAGCATGTTGAGTGGACAAATTTCGTAGTGTCTTACTTTAACCGTCTAGAGTGCGTACATGAACTATAGGGGGCAGCGCAGGAGCCGTCAGATTTTTGACGCGAGGCGTAAATGTGAAGTTTATGCTTCCGATGTAGCCCACAAGATGGCAAAACTTTATGCACAAGAAATAGTACGAGAACGGTAGATGGCAGGACATCCCGTTGTTGGACATAATTATTGAAAGTCATAATGTAATGATTGTTAGATTTTCATTAGTCATAATTCTGAAACCGTTAACATTACAGGATCGTGAGGTTACCTGTAGATAGGTTAGGTTAGGTTTGTTTTCTGGCAATCCTGAAAAGTTACGCGTTTCTGAGTAAAACCAAATTATGATTTACGAAAATTCGGACAAACAATACATGACTTAAAACTTTATGAGAAACAACAGAGAGTATAGAGACCCAGATGGCAGCACTTGCTTTGGCACATACTTACATGTTTATGTTTCTGATTCAGGTCACAAGTTGGCAGACCAACGCACGGTCCCTATGTTCCTGGTAAATCTTCCACACGTATGGGGATAATTATAAACATTATGTGGGCACTAGACTTATATTGACCGGGATATAGACCGTGATTACCTTTTGTATTGTTTATGAGCTCCCGATATTTCGATGCAGTTACATGCATCATGTAACGGGAGCTCATAAATAATACAAAAGGTAATCACGGTCTATATCCCGGTCAATATAAGTCTAGTGAAACTAACCGTGAATCATTCAAAACTCTATAGTTAATTATGTGGGCAACTCGTTATTAAATAAATAATAAATAAATAAATAATAAATAAATAAATATAGGACATTCTTACACAGATTGACTAAGTCTAAGTCTATTGAGCTTACTGTGGCTCAAGAAGGCTTGTGTTGTGGGTACTTAGACAACGATATATATAATATACAAATATAATTTATTTAAATATGTATTTTTAAGTTTATTATATACAACACATAGTTCATGATCAGCAACGCAGGCTTCGTCAAGTGCTTACAACCAGAAATCAGCTACAGGCTTCGTCAATCTTAAACACTAAATTAAACTACATACAAATACATAAATACATAGAAAACACCCAAGACTCAGGAACAAATATCTGTGCTCATCACACAAATAAATGCCCTTACCGGGATTCGAACCCAGGACCATCGGCTTCACAGGCAGGGTCACTACCCACTAGGCCAGACCGGTCGTCATTATGCATGATAATTATTAATCAACCAGTCGTACCTACATCACTCATCAGCTGTTTTATTCCGGTTCCTGTCCTGTCCTGTACTACATGGTGTCAGAAGTGCGTTTTTGTGCCCAATTGTCAAACTTTTTAGGGCCGAGACAGACGGACTGCAACCCGACTACCGGCCCTTAGCGATTTTATTGTCTCTATTTTTCGCAACAGACCAACGTAACATTTATATTGTTTCGCAATTACGTACATTCGAGTTCATAAATATGTATACATTTTTTGAACTTATTGCAATGGAGTAAGGTGAAGAGATGTATATTTATTTATGAACTGGAGTGTAACAAGTAAGGGCATTAAAGGGGCTGCGCACGTATTCCATAAAATATTCCGAATTCCTCTTTATTTTATATCCTTTTGCCTCTTTACATTCCGGTAGCAGTTTCAACGAGTTTACGCAGATCTTTGCAATGGATGAAGCATTTATAGGCCAAGCAATAAGAAGGTATAGAAATGCTTCGAACACAATTGTTGACTCCATAACTTTGTTTGGACTAGTTAGGAGGTGAACATATCAAAAGTCCCCGGCCGTAACCCTTGAGCCGGGGGGGAGAGGGGGGTTTGGAGGTCCGCTACGCTCATAGACCTAGCATTACATAGATCAGCTATACGCGTGCGCCCGTGAGGGACAAAACATACGCAATGCGACAATATGATTGGTCGAGAAGATTTGTAGCCCACCATAAACCATACTAAATTGACGGTGGGGAATAAAAACAAATGTGAGACTGTGACAAGGACAAACAATAACAGCGCTTTCTCTGCTACTCCTACTATACATAAGACTATCCCATTCGGTAATTTCCCCCCACCCCTCATGACCGATCCAGTTATACTAGATTCATGGCTACGCTCGTGGTTCATTGCTCAGCGCTCCAAATACAAAATATGTGGAAGGCTG
This sequence comes from Cydia strobilella, assembly GCF_947568885.1. Lineage (NCBI taxonomy): Eukaryota > Metazoa > Arthropoda > Insecta > Lepidoptera > Tortricidae > Cydia > Cydia strobilella. The sequence continues at coordinate 238,589 of NC_086045.1, forward strand.
CTATTGGTGCTTTAGTTACTTAAGCAACTGCATTAGGAATATTTTAAGTTTTTATACAAATAAAAAGTCGCGTTCGCAACTTAAGGCGGTTCCCTGAGCCAGAAGGCGAAAAATCTCCTTATATGATCATATTTTTCTAAGAGACGTTGATATTCGTAGACGTGGAAAAAATATATGTAGTTCTTGATTATATTATCTTTAATTTATAAGCTTCCGCACGATTTATGACACTTTGCTCGATACAATTAATTCCCAAAGTAATCTCTAACTAGGACTTTTAATCCAACTTTACTCGGTCATTTATTATGTGACACTATAAACAAAAAAAACTTAAAAAGTGTAATAGATGTCATATATTAAAGAAAAAGTGACGAAGCCCTCCAGTGGTGAAGGCCGGATTCGAACCGCTATCGCGGCTAACGCCATGAACCCCTAGGTCACCCGCGGTGCCCGTCCGAATTTCTCGACTATATGCCATCTTAGTAAGACTAGGCGTCTTTGACCAGCTCTAAGGGCAAGCAGTGCGCGCTTGCACCTCCTAAACGAACTCCTTACGGATTTACGTTGTAGCGAGAGAGACTGGTGCTGCCATCTATGAGCAAGTTTGAGAACAAATACAATTATTTTATTAAATATTTTGATTTGTGTTTTTTAAAGTAGTCACACTACTATATATTAATTAAAAACTGTAATAGATGTCATATATTAAAGAAAAGGCATCAGAGCCAAGTGAATGCAGTGGAAATGAGAGCGTTGAGAAGTGTGTGTGGTGTGAGATTACAAGATAGAATTAGGAACAGTGTGATAAGGGAAAAGTGTGGACTGAACGAAGATGTAGTGACAAAAATTGAGAAAGGTATGTTGAGATGGTTTGGACACGTGGAAAGAATGAGTGAAAGAAGGCTAACAAAGAGAGTGTATAAGGGAGAGGTAGAAACGGGAGTTGGAAGGGGCAGACCTCGGCGGACTTTCTCTGATCAGATCGGGGAAATCCTGAAGAAAGGCCAGGTCAAGAGCACCCTAAACCGGCGAGCGTGTATGAGGAATGTTATGAAAGTGAAGGAAGCGAAAGAGGTATGTCAGGATCGCAGCAAGTGGAAATCCGTGGTCTCTGCCTACCCCTCCGGGAAATAGGCGTGATTATATGTATGTATGTATGTATGTATTAAAGAAAAAGTGACGAAGTGTGGCGGTGGCCTAGGGGTGGCCTAGGGGTTAATGGCGATAGCCGCGATAGCTAAAGACGCCGGTTCGAATCCGGCCTTCACCACTGGAGGGCTTCGTCACTTTTTCTTTAATATATGACATCTATTACAGTTTTTTTAATTTATATATAGTAGTGTGACTACTTAAAAAAACACAAATCAAAATATTTAATAATAATAATTGTATTTGTTCTCAAACTTGTTTAAAAAAAACTTAATTAGTAATTTTAGCGCTTTCGAATTTCGATATTGTAAGGCAACGTTTTTAAAATAAATAAAAATCGACAAAATTCGATCATAATTGACACTTGGCGCGCATGTTCTTTCCCGTTCTTTTTTGCGAAATGTGATAACGGCAAACCGATGGAACGGCCTTAAATGAGTTCTACATTTACTAAAGTTAGTCTGCAATCTAGGGAGAGATGATCTGTGGCAGGATTCCAAGTTGCAACGTTATTATCTCGACAAGATAACTCCATTTCCATCGTTTGAGTATTATCCAAGTTCTGCCTGTAATCACCATTCAGATATTCACGAAACAATTCGTTGGTTTAGAGTGTAAATGTAAACCTCCATTTTAGAAATTTATTTTTAACTTTAATATCTAGAACTTAGAAACCTTATACTTAGAAACCCTAAAATATTTTAGGGAATGAGCTGTTTAGAAATGTACGTAAATTGTGTCTGACTAATCAAAAACATCTCTGGAAACAATAACGGATCAGTTGGAAACAAATTTCGACATCCGACCTGCGAAATATTATCGCACACAAGTACTTATTTGTACCGAAAACAAGGGGTGAACTTAAACTTTTGACCGGTACTGTATATCATTAACGTCCACTGCACCAACTACATAATTGGATAATCTTCGCGCAATAGAAAAAAAATCCCAATAGCCTAAAAGATTAATCAAATTGATTAAGTAAGTAGGAGAATGGTTAACTTAACACTGGTTCAAACTTTCATGATTTTAACTCATTATTATTTAGCAGAACGGGACTTAATCGCGTATAATTAAGTTTTTAAATTAACTCCGACGTTACTTTACTCCTCTGACGTCCTCTGCGACGTCCGAGGTACTTTACTTACCTAGTAATTAAAGAGCACAATTAGGGCTTCATATTCGTCTCAACGTGGCTCTTGGATCCTCGACCGAGCAAAGCAAGTACTGACCGAGGACTTCCGTAGCGCCTACTTACTTGAAACTAGCTTGCCTCGACGGGCACACAGGCATAACTTACAAGACGGGCTCGTTTAAATGTTAAATTACAATTTAAACTACTCGTAAATTTCAGTTTAAACTAACCACGTTTTATCTATCGACAGATTATTGTCGGTAATGTTAAGACGATTCTCGCTGATTTGGCCTTGAGCGTCTCAGCGTCTCTGTACCCGCACCCCGCTCACTGCGATCGTACGTGAATTTCGTCTCGGTGCGGCGACTGCGGCGGAACGAGGTTCAAAGAATAACCTACAGCCCAGAGGCGCGCGGCATTTGGCGCTATACCTCGTATTTGTGTATCTTTTGCAGATATTTTGTTGTTTGAGTATGAGTAGATCATGCGTGTAGTGGAGGTCGTAAATTATAATAAAAATATATTCCCTTATGCATTATACTTTACAAGCCTCAATTAGTTAATTTGTGTTTTATCTGTTTCTTACAAATAAATACCTAAGTCAAATCGACGGATTAAGATGAAGAATTGAGGCGTACAGTACGTTTATTTTATACCGTTTTTTTTATCCGTAATAAATAAATATAAATAATGCCATTAATAGTTAACTTATAAAATTAAAGTACCTACTAGCTTCATATACTACTACAAATGTGTTATTTTTCGAAGTTCGAAGTTTTCTCAATCATTACGTGGGAATACCATCATTATTAGGGTTCCGTACCTCAAAAGGAAAAAACGGAACCCTTATAGGATCACTCGTGCGTCTGTCTGTCCGTCTGTCACAGCCTATTTTCTCGGAAACGACTGAACCAATTAAGTTGAAATTTGGTGTATATATGTAAGTTTGTGACCCAAAGACGGACATGTAACGTAAACAAATTAATTTTAACACGGGGGCCACTTTTGGGGGGTAAAAGAGAAAATTAAAAAAAAAAGTTTTTCAAACTATATCGTGTTACATATCAAATGAAAGAGCTCATTGTGAGAATCTCAAATGTATATTTTTTATAATTTTAGGATAAACAGTCAATTCAATTCAATTTAATATATTCTTTATTCAAATAGGCCTAGCAACAAGCACTTTTAAATTGTTTAGAAGTTATTTACGAAAATAGGCAAAAAATGAGCATTCCCCCCTTTATCTCCGAAACTACTGGGTATAAAATTTTGAAAAAAATACACAAAATAGATCTTTACCTATAGATCACAGGAAAACTTATTAGAAATGAGCAGTCAAGCGTGAGTCGGACTTAATTATTTAGTTTTTGATCCAACCCCTACGGGTTTATTAAAGACATTTCACGCACGTTTCACATAAAAAATAAATTGTTTAATTTGAGTAATGTACGAAACCCGCGAAACGCGACTCCGACTCGCACTTGGCCGGTTTTTATTACAAGCGCGCCACAACCAAATCAGCGCTTTGCAGTCATTTATTTTTTTAGTGGTTAACGGCTATGTATGATGAACCCCTGTGGACGTCAGCTGCCGCTCCGTTGATGGGTTGAGGAATGGCAGCCACCGAAACACGCAAAAAAAATTTGTTATCGCCTCCCGCTTGATACTGTGTCAGATGATAGTTTAGATGCTATTGTGAATTAAAAAAATGGTCAGCCGGTTGTATCTCGGTGGACCGTCAACTGGTCACATGAACATGTAAAAAAATCTTTTCAGTCATCGCATCCCATTTCATACTTTGTCAGATGGTAGTTTAGATGATATTGTTAATAAAACAAATCGTCGGCCGGTTGTATCGCGGTGGAAAGACCGTCAGCTATTAAAACATTATTGTTAGTTTAAAAATAATTTTAATTGATTTAGCCGTTTAGTAAAAATAACCAAAGTTAGCCGCAAAATGGCCTGTTTTATTATTTTTATTACGGTAAATCTATAAATATCAGGAAATAAGTTTAATTTTATAATTGTTGAACAATAAATGAAGATTCATATATATTTTTTTCATAATTTTTTGTTTACCCATTTAGAAGACATAATACACCAAGTTGACCCAATGAAATAATTACTGAAATCCAGAAGAAAACCTTTATTTATTTATTTCAAATGAAGTTTTCTCAAACATACGTATACAGTATAATATATACGGATATTATCATTACATTCATTGTAATAGACCGCAAAATACCGTGTTGCGCTCGCTAATGCGCGTCGCAACCAAATCAGCGCTCTGCAGTTATTTATTCTTTGGCCACAATAACTCCGATATTATAGCACTTTGCTTGTGCATAAGCGAACATAGTGCAAGGAAGGCACGGAGCGACGAGCGACACAGCCTCCTCGTCTCAAAGCTGGCACACGACTGCCGGCCACGCCATTTTCAGGCTGCATACGCATGAAATGTGGAAAAACGTGCGATTTCTTAAGAAAATATTTTTTGATTAAGAAAAGCTATGTTGCATTTGTAGAACCTGTTAAAACATTTTTGTTAGTTTAAAAATAATTTTAATCGATTAAGCCGTTTAGAAGTTATAAGCAAAGTTAGCCGCAAAACGGCCTGTCGTGTAATTTTTTTTTCGGTGAAACTATAAATTTCAGGAAAAAAGTCAAATGTTGCGATTGTTGTCCATAGAGTGAAGATGCATATATATTTTTTTCATAATTTTTGGTTGACTCATTTAGAAGTTATAAGCTCTAAAAAGTAACAGTTTTTGGCTAAAAACTGCGCGAAGCGCCTTAAATAAAACTATAAAAACGGATTATATCGCGTATATTGAATTTATAATACATCCCGACGTTTCGAACCTTTTGCAGCCTTTTTTTTGCGTTATCATAGTTTTATTTCATCAGTAACTATCGCGGTAACCGAATACAATATTATGTCGGTAATGTGATTAAATATGAGTAGGGATGACTATACGCGTAAATTTTGGATGATTAATGTTTCGTTTTGTTTGTCTTAGGCCCACTTGACCATTCTACTAACCCGGGGTTAAGCGGTTAGGTTAACCTAGTGTCAAATTGTACCATGGTAACTCCAGGTTTAATCGGTTAATCCGGGTTAGAGGAATGGTGGAAGTGCGCCTTACTGATTTCTGATTTTTCTTGTACACATTCGTCTTGATAAGCTACGAGGATTTTAAATTCTCCACGTTTAATTTTTTTTGTCCTTTTACATCTAACTGACAGGGGTTGCCATCATCATCATCATCATTTTACCCTTCAGTCGTCCACTGCTGAGCATAGGCCGCCCTTCGTGTACGCCACTTATCCCGGTCCTGGGCTAGTCTCATCCAAAAGTGCCCCGCGATTTTTCGAACGCCATCCACCCAACGAGCCAACGGACGCCAGGCGCTTCTTTCATTCGAAAGCGGCCAACAATCCGTCAACATTTTGGTCCACCTGCCATCACTCTGCCTGGCAACATGTCCCGCCTAACTCCATTTAAGCTTGGTAATGACGTCTCCCACAGGGGTTGCCGTAAGTAAAGGAATTGTTGGAACATACGATGTTGTATTCGGTTCTGTCGCAGCAACAGCCATCGTCGGGTAATATATGATTGAATGTATGATTGGTCGAGGCGAATTTGCTGATGTTAGTAGTAGTAGTAGTAGTAGTAAACTCTTTATTGTACAAATATACATATTAAAAATTACATGGTACAAATAATAAGATGTACAAAGGCGAACTTATCCCTTTGAGGGATCTCTTCCAGTTAACCTTTTAGTAGTTAGGACGATTAGTTGGAGCTTAACGGATTAATTTTTCGAAAAAGTAAATGGTACACTTTTTATAAACAATTTTAATAACGTGCTCCCGTCGAAGCTCCTCGTTATGAAGCGAAACATGTCGAGCAATCTTCGACTGAGTGTGACCCGTTTTAATATAATAATATTTAATATTGTACACTTTTTTTCTAAAAACCCATAAATATTAAAAACGTTTTACAAAATCTTGAACAAAAGAAAGTCTTAATCAATTTCCGTGGCGAGATTAGCCACGGCGCGATACTCCGTCGCGCCAATAATTCTTATCTCAGGCTTGGCCCTTTTTTGTCGCGGCCTAACGAGCCACCCCTTCCGAGGAGCAGGATGGAGCCAATGGGGCAGAGGAGTGGAAAATTTTATTTTTTAATGCATGCTTATTTTTCTTTCTTCGCAAAGCTTTGTAAAACAGTATAAATAGTATAATATAGGGTTATCTTGAAAATTTTGTACTAACAACAAAACTCACCAGTTTTTCCCGACGATCGGTAGATCCTATAAGTTACATTCGAATTGAGATCGCAGCTGCAGTAGCGTCATTATTGCCGTGGCATTACTAATGGGAGCGATGTCACTGTCAATTTTATCGATTAAATAAGTGATGGATTGAACGTTTTAATCGTGACAGCAACGAGGCAAAAAGACAGCGATTAAATTTATCAAGGAGTAGCTATAACGGTAATATCGCCTGCGACAACATCCGAATGTAACCTTTAATGGTATTCATTGAGTCATTTTAATTTATCATCGAAGATCAAAACGTAATTACACGATACTTCATGCCGTACGATACTATGATGCACATCGTAGGTTTCTCGACGCATTGACAAGAAGTCGTATCGTGTAACGTTTTTACCCTGATTTTATCGTCCTCTTCTCTCTTTTTCTCTCTCTCTGTAGCATAGAGTAACTTATACTAGAGCGGTACTGTCATAGTAAATTTTGTAACCACAGTAAAATCACTGCCACCTATCGACACACTTTAAAACTAAAAATGAAGATTTATAAAAATACGATTTAATGTATTTAAATATGGATAAATGAGTTTTTTTATTTGCATTAATTATTTTTATGATTTTGACCCATGTTCTTTCACTGATATGCGTTAAAATTGTTAAATAACAAACGAAACCGTCAACGCCATCTATACGACAGTAGGCCAAAGCTAGTAGCGCCCTCTGATCGAGAATCAAATTTTCGTGATTTTCGAGGCACGTTTTTTCCTTAGACTGTATCCATCTATTACGGAGTTATATCTATCTTTGCTCTGTAGATACCTCTCTAAGACAATAGGGAGCGTGCATAAACTGTAGGGGGCAGCACAGGAGACGTCAGATTTTTGGCGCGAGGCGTAAATGTGTAGTTTATGCTTCCAAAGTAGCCCACAAGATGGCAGCACTTGCTTTGGCGTGAAGTGTCAATGTACTTACATGTGATGTACATGTTTATGGTTCCGATTCAGGCCACAAGATGGCACCCTCCAACGCGCACGGTCCCTATAAGTAGTTTTGAGTACTTTTGAATTAGTACGGAATGTAATGGCTGTCAGTTTTGTTATCGTTAAGCTAAGTATGGGTAAAATTAATGTATTTATCCACTGCTACGGCTCCGCCTGAGGACGACTACAGCCTAACCACCCCCTCTCTCACTAATTAATTTACTACGCGCGTCCGTACACGGCGTTATTACTAACGAAAAAATCCTACACACCCTTCCGATGGGATTATTTTTATTACCCTTTGGGGATATCCCGCGGGATATTCTCCTGATACAATCTTGATCGTAAGATTGAGAAATTATATATCGACATTATAAACTGATATAAAGATTTGAATTTGTTTCCTAGTTGTGTATTTACTACGCTTTTAGAAATGTGATGTTAGATTTAAATTTCTAAGATGAAAAAGATTGAAAATTCACTTGAACTCAATTTTATAACAACGGTCCACCGCTCTACCAACTGAGGTACCAAAAACCTTGTTTAAATTTATATTTTGTATGGAAATAAAAATCTTGTGACACTTTTTTATCCCATTAGGATCGGAAAAAATCGGGATTATGAGTAAAAATAACAAAAATATGACCAAAAAAAATGTTATGTACCTATCTACTTTCATAATAATATGAAGTCCAGAGTTTTATAGCATATTTATTGTATAATAATGTCGGAATCACTTTGACAGCAACTTTATTCAGTCTCTTTATACCAAAACTTGTCAGTTCTGATCACGTTTCATATGTCACCCCGTCTTGTTTTATTCACGACATGTGCGAACATTTCACAACATATTTTTCCTTAATATAACTTGGGCTAATGATCCGAAAGACTATTTAAAAATTGGAGCCCCCACTTACACTGGGTATTTTGAAACAGTTATAAGTATTAGAATTGGATTGAAAAGAATGTTGCCACTGATTATCGTATAAATAATTCTCAGATCAAATGATTGAAAGAGGCGCATCGCGTTGAAAAAAAACCCGGCAAAGTGCGAGTCGGACTCGCGCACCGAGGGTTCCGTACTTTTTAGTATTTGTTGTTATAGCGGCAACAGAAATACATCATCTGTGTTAATTACAACTGTCTAGCTATCACGGTTCATGAGATACAGCCTGGTGACAGACAGACGGACAGACGGACAGACGTACAGACGGACAGACGCCACAGACGGATAGATGGACAGACGGACAGACGGACAGCGGAGCCTTAGTAATAGGGTCCCGTTTTTACCCTTTGGGTGCGGAACCCTAAAAATGTGTGGCCACAAAAAAGATACGACGAAAAAGCTTGAAACTCCGTTTTCTTCGTATGAAGAAAGTGTTTTATATCGAAATGGGACAGCAAAAAGTAAAACTAGTTACCTACCTAGTTATAGGTATAAGAAATACGTTTTGCTGTGGTTTTGCTCTGAGATTAGAAGTCACGAGATTGTAAGCTCAGCACAGGAGCGTCGCGACACTATCTTGCCCGCGCGAGAGATTACCCGTCCCTCTGTGATTTATACGGTTAGAATAAGACGGGTAGTCTATCTCCTATGCTAAGCAAACTGCAATCAGCAGTGAATCAGCGCATCAGATTTATTTATACTTACTTACTCCTCTGGCGCAGCGACCCAGTGTGTCTTGGCCTCCAACACGACAGTTCGCCACTGATCCCGGTCCTGTGCAGTTTCTCGCCAGTCTTGGACCTGGAGCTCGCGCAGAACAGATTTATTTATATCTTTCTATATCTCCCTTATCGCACAGTGTATTTATCCCATTTATCTAATGTTTCCCAGTAGGTATTTATTTGAATAACAGATTTGAACAAAATAATGTATTTACTATCTTTCCATTTACACCTTTTCCTTTCCATAGAGGAAGTTTTAGTTGACTCGAACTGCCGCAAACATCGACACAAGTTACACTGTGACAAAAAATAGTGGAATATAAATGAGGGCGCCACTTCCTTCGTAACTGTCACATTGGCAGTGGGTCAGCGGTGGTGCGTACGCATCTGCACGTGGCCGATTCCATAGTGCGTGTTCTCAACCATCGCATGGGCATCTCGCTGGTCAAAAAAAATCAAGAAACGACCCGCCTTATTTATAAGGGTTCCGTACTCAACGGGTAAAAACGGTAAACGATATTACTAAGACTCCGCTGTCCGTCTGTCCGTCTGTCTGTCACCAGGCTGTATCCCAGGATGTAGCTAGACAGTTCAAGCTAGACAGTTGAAATTATTACAGATTATGTATTTCTGTTGCCGCTATAACAACAAATACTAAAAAGTACGGAACCCTCGGTGCGCGAGTCCGAATCGCAGTTGGCCGGTTTTTTATTTAAATGTTTTCGATGTAAAACGCATTTTTTTCTACCTAATTTTATATCATGTAAATGTCACTGTAAGCTATTTTTTCCGTCTTACCATAAACAAAACAAAATGGCGGCCATGTATCATGCGAACATTTTCCATTCAGAGCACAAGAGAACAATGGGCAAAAAGGTCGTTTCCGCCCTGGAGCTTATTTATGGCGAGATAATTTTGGCGGCCCGCAATGGGGATTCCTGGATGCCTAGAAGGTGACAATCGCTTGCGCTACGACTACGTAACGCTTTGTGTCTCTCTATCACTCTTCCACATTAGTACGACAGTGACAGTTGCATTAGCATGTTGGCTACGCACCCTGGGGTTCGAGTGTGAAAATGTAAGTTGTAATGTGTTTATTTGGCATTTGTTTAGGATTTTTTAATGGGAGACTAAGGATGGGAGAGAGAAAAATCTTGTTCGATTGTGAGACGTTAGTTCTTAAGTATATACCTAAGTAATATTGCAACCTAAGTATTTTGTAATACTATAAAATAACCGGTTTATTCAATAAATAGTTAGTCTTTATTCAGCATTCACGTTGCTTAATTGTTCTACCAACTTCCCGTATCACATGGCGACCGTGACAGGACGAGGAGGAGGTTATGTACGTACGAGTATGTTTGTTTTCCATATTCATAGTTCGTGGACGATCGTAATTGCGCCATCATCATCAGGCGATTCGTATGCTCGATTGTCTTATATACATGTGATTAAAAAATAAGTGCATTCCCGTTGCCAGGGAGGTTTTGGGATTATACTGAGCAAGTTTTACTATGGGACTAACCACGAAATCGCAAAAAAAAAATTACCCTCCCATAGAAAATGTACCAGCCAAAATGTATGAAACAGGCAAATTTTTTTCGAGATTTCGGGGTTGGTCCCATAGTAAAAGTTGCTCAGTATAATCCCAAAACCTCCCTGGCAACGGGAATGCACTTATTCTTTAGACACCGTGTATATCATAAAATAATAGGTATGAGGTCAGGTGTTTGAAACATGGTTTATTTTGCTCGGGGCAAGATAAATAATATATCGTCGCTATACTTACTCAACCTCATATCTGCAATTAAATAAATAAATAAATCATTTGATGTAAATGTCGCTTTTCTTACATTCGGAATACGGGTGTTTTTGTCATCAGTGTTGTAGATACGAGGTTGAGTAAGTATAGTGGCGATATTAAGAATTCCCTACAAGTGCTACAAGTGTCTTTTACCCTGGTGTTTCTCTTATCCCATCTAACCTTATTATAGTCTGGCCTTTTTTGAAAATGAAAATCTTTAATTGCCACTGAACTTTAATTAGTTACCAGCAGAGTTTTACACCTTTTTTCAAACGAACAAGGTATATACTTGCTGAACTCCTGAAACTCGTTATCAGGCAAGTTTTATCGGATACTGAAACACATTACAAATTCAATCTGTCGCCAACTTCGTCGCGGTAGATGACTCTCGAATAGTTTGGCGCGGCGTAATGTATAAGCGACAGGCGTATAGCGTCAAGACATACGTTGACAGAAAAAAACAAATCCGCCTTTAACGCCAAGTTTCGTTTTTGTATCTCATCTATTTCATTCTAGTCAGATTTTTTTCCGAAGGATGTCGATTAGGACAGTTGCTTGGTAAACGTTATGCGTAATGTACGTTTGCGCAATAACTAAGCCCATCTGGTATTTTTTAGCTCGTTTGCCTCCTATATCATAAAAACCGGCCAAGTGCGAGTCGGACTTCCGTACTTTTTAGTATTTGTTTCAACAAATTTCAACTGTCTAGCTATCACGGTTCATGAGATACAGCCTAGTGACAGACAGACAGACGGACAGCGGAGTTTTAGTAATAGGGTCATTTCCTTTTATCGTGAAGCTAACACCGCTTACACCGCACATAACGAGTACGTTTAAATTTCTGCAAATGAGTAAAAAGCTTGTATTTTGGGTACCTACCAATAACTGGCGCATGTTTTAATGACCATAGTTGGGACTTATGAGCGAGAGCGCTCCAAACATACGCACCCATTTACGGCCAGCGTTCACTGACGATTGTCGCTATCATAACCGCTCCACTTATGATTTGCAGCCTTCCACGTCAGCAGTATTCAACTTATTACAGAACTTGGATTTCTGTAGTCAATGGATATAATTTTTGGTGTCGAGTTTTTCTTCGCCGTCTCGGATACGGATCGCATCATTGTGACAAACCGTGTTATGGCCGCCGCTCGTCGCTGACGCCTGTAGCTCGTTGCTGACGCTTGCCGCTCCGGCTGTGACTTGCACCGCCTCCCGCTACAGCAGGATTCAACTAATTACAAAACTTGCATTTCTTTGATCAATGGAAATAGTTTTTGGTGCGGAATTTAATTGGTTCCCGCCAAATTGCTTTAATCGGTTTAGTTTCGATGGAAATTGATTTAAGGTTGTATCCCTGTACGGAGTATACGTATCTGTCTTATAATTCGGAAATTCCCCATTTGTGGTATAAATACCAATATGAGTAGTCCGACATAAATTAATTTTATTTTTTTAAACGAGTTTACATATTTAAATAGATACAAACTGAAATAATAAACTCAAATAAATGTCATATACTAAGAAAAAGTAACCAAGGCCTCCAGTACCCCAGGCTGGAATCGAACCAGTCCTCTGCTATCCCGGCAGGTGCCTGTGCCATTCGGCCACATAAATTTTCCAAGTATATGCACTTGTTACTGAAGGCTAAGGCGCCCCCTGGCCATCCCTAAGGTAGAACAGTATGTAGTTAAATATACCTATCCAGTTCTCACGACCTAAGTATTGGTGTGATAAAATATTGTATCTTGCGTCTTGTGTGTCTAAAGTTTCGACATCTTTATACGCAAACAGTTTTACAAAATAAATCAGACTTACACGAAGTTAAAGCCGCGTAATATATGGACTGCAGGCGAGCCCAGAAGTTCAGAAAAGTGCAGTTTAGACATAAATAAGGATCTGGACGGAATAATAATCACGGCGCGTCGTGTTGTGAGCCTTTTATAATATTTTTCACACGAAAAAAATATTTTTTCCGTAAGTTGTGTTGTTTTGTTCACATTGACACTGTCCGACAATAGGCTAGTTTACAATATTTTATTAATGGTATCAGCCGATCAGGTTTGTTTTGAGGATCAAATGTCTGTATGGGACCCCTTAAAGCAATACAAAAGTCACAAATGATGGTCAAAGCCTGGCACCCGCACTTTACTGACGAAACGCTCCTAACAAAATGGCGAAACATCGTGACGTCACCATGTAATAGAAGCCGAAGGAAAATGCGATTATGTCGGTGAAATTGCGTTTATATATGTTACGGGCAACTTGATTAACCGGGCAGTATAAATAATGACTGGTCATTATGAATAATGCCTAAGAGAGTCGGGTAAAGTTATAAATTTATTACTTTGGCCGGTCCATATTAATAATGCCCGACGGCCCGTGGTCCATTTAATAAATTAAGGTTTTGAGATAGCTTGAATTTATCACTTGGACCGGGCAGTATGAATACTTTCCTACTTCTAGCGGGCAATGTGATAAAATCGGTCGCGCCGTGGTGGAAGCAGTTTATTTCGGTGGGGGTTGCAATTCTAATAATCTAAACGTAATACATTTCTAGAAACAGTTTTTTTCTGTGGATTCAATTCTAACCTAACCTAAACCAAACAACTATTTTCTGTGGGGGTTGCAGTTGTAACCTAACCTAAACATACTTTTCTGTAAGCAGCTAGGCCCCCAGCCTTGTAAAGATTGCACATGAGGTACCGAGAATTTGGGACGGGTACCGCCACAGCCTGGTGGCATAGAGGTCAAGGCGTTAGCCAAGTAAGGTAAAGACGCCGGTTCGATTCTGGCCTCTAGTATAAGATATGAATTTCAGTTAAAAATTAAATCCTATATACATAAGTATATACTTAGTAGTGACTATTTAAAAAAATGAAAATGTTTTTTTTTCAATAAAAATAAGCTGATAGATAAGTACCTATGAAGGTAATTGTTATTTTTAAAATTACTCCGTTTTCGAAGTTATCCCAATACAATTTATATGTAAAGCCTATATTTAACCCTTCTCTAACGTTGTCTCAGTATATTCTGATATCTTATTTCCCACTATAAGGCCCAGAATGCATGCGGTGCAGTGAGTTGCACATGCAGACAAACTTTTAAACTGTGTTGCTCGCGAGCGGGGGATTTGGGACAAAACTATAAAAGCTTGGATTATTTTTGTAAGAGTAGGTAGTTTCACGCGGATTAAGATAAAAATATGGTAACTTTAGACTGTTTTTTTTAATATGTATGAGAATTTGTAAACCGTACATTTACAAGAAAGAAAAGCTCATTCACTGCCAGACACGCACGTATGTGACTGCCAGGGGGCGTGATTTTGTATGATGACAAAATCACGCCCCCTCCGACGAGTTAAAGCTTTTACAAACTGAGACAGATACGGAACACAAATCAAGATATTTACCGTAAAACCCAACTATCTATAGTCCAGTACCTAATACAATTATGGTCCACAGTCCACACAGTCATCTCATGATGTAATTAAGCATTTCCCAGTGTTTTTTTTTAAATAATAGTCACTCCTGAGCGAAGATATTCGAGTTAATTATCATATTAGTATATATACAATATTTACGTACTATTTAAGTGTTTTATGATTGTTATAATTTTGGATATTTTTAAATGAAATAAATATTATCTTATCTTATCTTATCTTATCTTAATTTTGAACCATAGTTAGGAGCTTTTCGACTACAGTTGGATGGATTTACGGTTCCTAATCTGATTCTCTATTTGCAAAGCTTTTACCTCTACATCCTTTCATGTACATTCATGATAGTTGTCAAAGCGGACCCCAGGCTCCCATGAGTCGTGGCAAAATTCCGGGATAACCCGAGGAAGAAGATCCATGTTCGTTATTGCCAGAATAAACCTTAAATTACACTTATTGAATTCCCAGCGTAACCAGGCAGTGGCGTAGGGTAAACTAAGTTAGCCGTGGGCGAAATCGCATCTGCGAGGCCCTTTTCTTTCACTGCCCGAAGGCGCGAGGCCCCCCTTGGGGCGCGAGGCCGTGAGGCCGTGGTCGACGCCTAGCTACGCCACTGTAACCAGGATTTTATTTGTTGCATTACATTGAATGCGTGGAGACTCATTACACTCGCGTTCAAATAAAGTGGTAATGGATAGAGCGGTGTTTGCTTACCACAGATCTTTTCTAACGGCTAGACAGAGCATACCTATTAATATTAAAATAAATACATGTTATACGACATTCTTACACTGATTGATTAAGTTCCACAGTAAGCTCAAGAAGGCTTGTGTTGTGGGTACTTAGACAACGAAGATGGAAGGATTCAGCCTTGTGTGAGTGCGGCGAGGACATCCAAACCATACAACATATAATTGAACGCTGCCCTCTGCACTCATACACTGGAGCTAGAGAAGACCTGCTGCAACTCACACCCGATGCAGCAGCGTGGCTCAACTGCTTAAATGTTGACCTATAAATTTTTTTAGATTTGTATTCTTTTGGACCCGTTTTATCATTTCGCGATAAAACTGTAAAATTGTATCTATGTAAATTGTAATTGCCTATTTTGTAAAAAACTGCCATACGACTAAATAAAAAAAACTTAGACAACGATATATATATTATACAAATACATAGAAAACTCCCACGACTAAGGAACAAATATCTGTGCTCATCAGACAAATAAATGACCTTATCGGGATTTGAACCCAGGACCATCGCCAGGCCATCCACTAGGCCAGACCAGTCGTCGTTTAGTCGTCAAAAGTGAGTAAAGTTTCCTTTGGAGGGTAAACTTAAGCACTTCACACATCTTACTTATTCAGAATCATAATCTCTATCTGTTATATTATTGATTACATAATTGTACACACTTTTATATAAATTGGTTTTAACTGTCATACTGTGTAATTTGTTGAATAATTTTTTTTTTAAAACGCTTAGTAAAGGTCTCACTGCACTAACTAGGATTTTTTTTCCAGATCCTATTAGGATGATCGATTATCGTTTTGCCTCGACAAGGCAATTCATTTTTTACTTGCATGCAAATAAAACCCATGTTATCGGCTCCAACGTAGCGCTACGACCGTAGCACAGCGGTGAATGTGATAACACATGCTGCGAATGATGTAAATAGTCAGCTAGCATACGAGTGTTTGAATCGACGTAATTGTATTACGATGCGAGATCTAGTGGAGTAGATCGATGCTTTCACAGACAGTTTCAATTTGTGGCGCCTCTCGACAGAGTGTATTCACAGATGTACGAAGATTCACAATCAGACACTCTTTTACAGACTGCCCACACACCATATCTGTATCAACGAACTAGAATAACCAAGTAGGTATTATAGTTCAAACCTTCAAGAAAAGAGCGTACTCCCATCTTAAAGGCCGGCAACGCATTTACAACCCCTCTGGTGTTGCGGATGTCCATGGGCGGCGGTAATCGCTTACCATCGGGTGATCCGTCTGCTCGTTTGCCTCCTATTTCATAAAAAAAATAGTCTAACTAGAGCTTAAAAACCGGACAAGTGCGAATCGGACTCGCCCACCGAGGGTTCCGTACTTTTTATTATTTGTTGTTATAGCGGCAACCAAAATACTTAATCTGAGAAAATTTCAATTGTTTAGCTATCACGGTTCATGAGATACAGCCTGGTGACAGACAGATAGACGGACAGATGGATAGTGGAGTCTTAGTAATAGGGTTCCGTTTAAACTGTATAGCACGCAAGTTTACAGTTTCAAATATTGCAATGACGCGCAAGAGGTTTGACATATATTCGTACTTAACCCTAGAATTTATTTCAACCAATCAAAATATTGACCAACACGACGATATTGACGAAGTGCAGAAAGACCTCAGCGAACTCGGCGCCGTCGACTGGACAGAAACGGCTTTGGACAGAGTAGCATGGCGGTCTTTGGTGTCGGAGGCCAAGATCCACTTCGGGTCGTCGCGCCACAGCAGTAAGTAAGTAAGTAAAATATTGACCAATCGTAACTTTTTTTAAGAGCGGGAAATTGTGTAGTAATGTTTAAAGCTGCGGTCATACACGGTGGCTAAAAAATAAGTGTATTCCCGTTGCCAGGGAGGTTTTGGGATCATACTAAGCAACTTTTACTATGACAACCAACCACGAAATGCACTTACCTGGCAACGGGAATGCACTTATTTTTTAGCCACCGTGTATTTATGGAACACGAATAAATTTCAGTGATATGTGTCAGTCATATGGACCGTTTTTAAAGTAAAAAATATACTGAGAGCTTCGTCTATACCATATTCCATCGCTGATTTGCCGCGTCTATCAGTTATAGGACGCTAAAGTGTTGAGCGAGATACTACTAAATATCTATTTTAGTCTATTCTAGTGGATTGGACTTAACCACGGTAGCTCTAAATATCTTCTAACAATTATAATCTTCGTTTGAACCTGAACGTGAAATATTATTATTTTATTTGCCGTATTTGTTAGTTCTAGACCCTTGGCATGGTTCCTAACCCGATAGGGTTTCACGGCGCTTTTCTGTTCAGTTCGATGTATGATTTAAAATGGAATAAAAAATATATAATAAAAACATGTCATGTCCATCAGTTCTAGGCACGGCACGGTACCTAGGTTTCACGCTGTGTGCGCGCGACAAAGTGTTGAGCGAGATACTTCTATTTATCTATTCTAGTCCACAAAATGTGGAGGAAATACGTGTTTTATGTTACTGGATGCAAATTCAAACTTAAACGCTCAAAAGTATTTAGGCACCCTCAATTTTCACCATACAATTGTATACAAAAATTATTTTCAAAATCACACTGTTCAATCGCAGGCAAATGACTCTTACATGTTGGATTGGATTTTTATTTAGGTAAATATATTGAGCCTCAAACTGTTGCCAAAGAAAACCTTTAAAATTTCGAGTTTACTTTATGCAACGATTTAAAAAACCCTTATGTACTAGTTCATACAAAATAAAACGATTTTGTACTGGAAAACGATTTATGGATTTTTTTACGCTTGCCATTTGGTAAATAGGCAATGTACACGAATATTCTACACATCATTTTTAAGCTCGATATGTCTGTTAAATTAAAAAAGTAACCTGCACAAAAAACTGTTACCCGACTGCGAATTCTGAAAGTAATTATAATTCTGTTTTTAGTATTTGTTGTTATTTTTTAATTTAATTTAATTTTATTTTATTCATAGACCAACTGAGATCATTGTTGTTAGTACACATAAAGCTTAAATATATGGTTAGTATTATACACTATATAACGAATGTCAATAAAATTAATAATAAATTAATTAATAAAAAATTGAAAAGAAGTGAAATTAAATCAAACAAAATACAATAAAAACAAAATTCAATAAAATTAATATCAATGTCACTAAAATATGTTTAAAAATTAAAATTTAAAAATGTATAATAGGTATTATCATTAATTAGAATTAAATTAAAATTAAAATTTTAAAATTTGATAAAATGTCACTTCATACTTCTTACAAGTTTTCAGGTGTCAGTGTAGGTATTGTACATCCCGGTTCAGGTGTATACTACAACAGCGGTTGAGATATGCACAGTCTAAACGGTCAGATATCATTTTCAGAATGCTGTTGGTACTAGCGCGGATCCGGCGCACCAGGGATGTACATCGCTTGCGCATAGTCGTGTGGAAACAGTCCACCCGCGCCTCGGCAAACATCCCTGATGCACTGCAGTATCGCGGCAGCCCCATCAGCACCCTGAAAGCGTTATTGAACTGTACACGAAGAGAATTGTACCGTGCCACTGTGTAGTTCGCCCATAGGCCGCTAGTATATAGGGAAGTGCAGTAAGCCCTGAAAAGAGTGACCTTGACTTGATTAGAGCATTTAGCGAACCTACGGGCGATCATATTAGCTCTAATAGACAATGCTCTTCGCTCTCGTTCAATGTCCGTATCGTCTTTAAGGTCAGATGTCACGATATGCCCGAGATATTTAAATTGTGACACTACAGCGAGTACCTCGCCGCTTAATTTGATAGGTGGGATATCGGATGGGCATTTGTTTCTAACCTTAAAGACCATACATTCGCTCTTTCTGACATTATATTTTAAACCGTGACTACTAGCGTACCGCTCACAGACACCTATCAGCTTAGTGAGCCCACAGGGAGAGGCACTCAGCAGCACCATATCGTCGGCGTAGCTGATATTGTTTACGCATACTCCATCAATATGGTACCCGATGCGGGTGCTGCTGAGTTCCTCTATCAGTGCATTTACATACAGGTTGAAGAGCTTAGGCGAAGTCAATCCTCCCTGCCTTACTCCGCACTTCAACCTGTATGCATCCGAAAATGCTCCCGCCCATCTAACGACATTCGATTGGTTTTGATACCAGTACTTCAGAACTTTATTTAAATCTGGTGGCATGTTAATGTCATTCAGTTTTTGCCAAAGGATGTCATAATTAACCATATCGAATGCCTTCGATAGATCAAGGTAGCATGCGTATACATTTGTCTGTCGGTCTGTGTAGTATTTGACAGTATGCTTAAGACTCAGAATTGCACTTTCGGTCGACAAACCCGATCTAAAGCCAAATTGGTTGTCGTGTAACTTTAGATATTTGTCAATCTGAGAATTAAGCACACTGTCAAACACTTTGGCTACTATGGTCGCAAGCGAAATGGGCCTATAGTTGTTCTTGTCGCTGAAGTTGTTATAGCGGCAACAGAAATACATCATCTGAAAATTTCAACTGCCTAGCTATCACGGTTCATGAGATACAGCCTGTTGACAGACGGACAGACAGACAGGCAGACAGACAGACAGCGGAGTCTTAGTAATAGGGTCTCGTTATCATTCTTTGGGTACGGAACCCTAAAAACCACACAAGCCCGCTTGCAGTTTTTGAAATCCATTTTTAAAATACCAAGCTTTTAACAGAGCACTTTATTCTACATAATGAGTAAAAAACACTTTATTACATTTCTTCAAAAATCTTACCTTCTTAACCTTTCTTTTCCCCACCCCTCTGACCCTTCCCTGACAGCAGATACTGAAGAACTTCTTCTTCTTTCTTGTTCCGTTCTGCGCTGTTCTCGGCTTATTGGCGTACCACGCCAGTTGCAGCAGTTCCAGTATGCTGAGGATGCTGCAGCCGAAGAATACGTTGAAGACGCCACCTAGTTGAGCTGAAATGTATGAAAAAGTTATTTCAAATAAGGTTTTAAAAAATATTGTAACCTAGAGAGTTTATTAATTCATACTAGAGACCAATTCCAATGAAAAATTATGACGTCACTCTGATGATAACGTTGCGGCCTGCGTTGCGGCTTTTAATTTGTCAACCGCTATTTGATTACAATTTAACTTCACTCGCTTTTTAACCAAATTCAGATCGGTTGCACTAAAATGTCTTCGTAGTTCTTTTTTTTTGGGTAGAGCGTGACGACTTAGTACTGTAATTATTGTGATTTGAGTTAGCGGAGGTTAAGGCCTGGATTACAAACAATAGCATTAGTTGTAATCGAGCGGAGCGGAGAAGAGATGTGGATTATAAAATGAAAATGAAAAAGAAAAAGAAAAAGAAAAAGAAAAAGAAAAAGAAAAAGAAAAAGAAAAAGAAAACGAAAATGAAAATAAAAATATTTATTGGTATCAATTGTTTACAATTGTGGTAACAATTGGTAAATTATAACCATTGCTATTGGTCGATGCTATTGCTCCTCAATCTCCACCTGTTGAAAGGCAGCCTTAGCAAGTTCAGGTACTTACAGAAGAGATTAAAGAATATGTAGATGGGCTTGCGGTAGGACGTGGTGATCTGATGGCTTTTGAGAAATACGCGTACCACGGTGACGCCTCTCAGGTTTAGGCCATGGCTGTGTTCAAGGAAAAAAAGTGTTGTTATAATCAAGTGAAGAATGTTAGGGATGAATGTTGATGGACGGAGAGCAAATGGTAAACCCAAAAAAACTATGGATGGATTGTGTGAAAGAGGACGTCAGTTAGCCGCGACCACGACCTGCAAACAGTGTCGAAACGTCGATAAATAAAGGTAACAAAATAAATTCGCGATATACCCGATTATAAATGTTATTTAATATGTGTTCAACGCGCGATGGTTTAAATGTCCAATTAGGTATGTTAAACGGGATATATAGTTACGTACCAGACCATTTTCTAAAAGGTGTATGACCCAAGTGTACCCTAGTGATAATTGCCACTACGTACTCCAATATTATAAGTACCTACAGATATACAAGTGTCATCATCATCATCATATCAGCCCTTTTATCGCCCACTGCTGAGCATAGGCCTCTCTTCCAGTACGCCACTTGTCCCTGTCCAGAGTTAATCTTATCCAGAAGTGACCCGCAATCTTCCGGATGTTCCGGATACATACAAGTGTACTTACTAAAAACTGTCAATAGGCTCCACTGTTGAAGACATCTGGTATGTGCCAGTCTCAATCAGCTCATATGAGTAATAGCAGGACTTTGGGCACTCGCATTTGTTGTTATCGAACTCGGCTGTAAGTTAATATTATAAATAAAAAAAATTTAAACGTCAATAGGCTAGATGACAATTTTTTATAAATGGTATCAATCGTTCAGGTTTATTTTTAGGATCAAATGTCTATATGGGACCCATTGCATCAAAGCAATATAAAAGTCAGAAATTATAGTCAAAGTCCGACAGTCGTACTTCACTCGCGAAACGCTCCTAACAAAACGATATACGTGACGTGAACTCACTGAGAGCCCATTTTGAATATATGGACAAAACAAGAAAATTGCGTTTTTGTGAGTGAAATATTGCGTTTATGTATATAGTTGTATGTTACACTGTTATATAAAAAGTAAGGGTACCCTCTTACTTTTTTCCTTTTTGGAAGTTAAAAAAATACTAAAATTTTGAGTTTCAAGTCCTGTATTTTTGTATTATTTCCATATATTATTTTAATATGTAGATATTAAAATAATAAATAATGTAGATTATTGTTATAAATTGCTCACTTACTATCTATGTTACTAGATTTTGTAATAAAATTCAACATGTGCCATCATCCATTTTGACACAGGTCGATCTAGTCCCACAGTAAGTTTTGTGATTGTGACGTCTAGGCTCTCTTGTATTACAAGGTTGTAAATAAAACTCAGTTTTTCAGTTGTGTGCGTGTGCATGGAGACTGTATAAAGGAGCCAAATCTCTATGTATGAAAAGTGTCCATCAAAAAATAGTAATTAGGCGGCGCCACCATACACCGAAATACTACCAAAAACAACCTACGTAATTTGGTCGGGTTATTTGTTGCCTTATATGGTTCATGTTATACTCATGTCCCAGAGCCTAACTAGCGCCGGAGAGATTAGGAACTATTATTTAAAGCTTAACGCGGTCACTTTTACAACAATTCTGCCATAAGAGATTGCGATCCTTTCTATACCATCCATAGTCGTGTGCTTTGCGACCTGTCTGCTCGCTATGACAGTTGACAACGGAATGTCGACTCGCAGGTAGTTCGCTAAAACACTTTTATTGTGTAAACGTCACAGTGATAAACAATTAAACACACAAATTAATGCCCGTACCAGGATTCGAACCCTGGACCTCCTGCGTCGTAAGCAGGATCACTGCTGACAGTACCGACTAGGCTAGTAGCTATTAAATTACTATAAATATTGCTTTTCCTAATGGGTGAAGCGCAATACCGAGCCAGAACCTTTTTGTTTTGCTGCGACGCACACAGGATTTTTATTTGTATAAAACAGTATTTTTATGTATTTTTTTCCTTTTTCTCTATTATGTAAAAATCTGTGTGACTTATTTGTTGTTGTAATTTTTATTTTTTTTCTGGATTGTTCTGTGTACCTATGTCATTTCTGTATTTGAATATTTTGTGTGTATTGTGGCAAACAAATAAACAGTTTATCTATCTATCTATCTAATTTTTTTTTGTTTTAAGTTACCTATTCTGCTTTTTTTGTTCAATGCCTGCACCTATTACTGTTTCTGTTTAGCCTGATGGTTGACTGGTAGAGAATGCCTTTAGGCATTAAGTCCGCCATTTGTGCTTTATTTGTTATATTGTGCAATAAAGTTTAAAATAAATAAATAAATAATATCTCACACAAATTAACTTCCTCAACATTGCCTACTATGCCCAACATTACATACAATTACATAGGTCGATTAGTTAATTAAATTAGTTAGTCGATTTGCCGATAGATGGTGCTGTACACAATTATACTTAAATTATAATTGTATACTTCTAGTACAAAAATCTTTTGTGTTTATTGTTGCAGGAGACAATTGTTCATACGGAAGTTCAAAGTTCATACGGAACCCTCAGGGCGAGTTACACGAACTCGCACTTGACCGGTATTTTATTTAACTCCTACTTACAAAAATGGTTTGGCAAATTCACCTGAAAATGTTACGGCGCACGGAAGGCTGCGCGCATCGCAGAGAGGAATACCTGGCGGCCTGTAGTAGAAGGGGAGTAGGCACCCGCAGCTTTGAACCAGGTGTCCCATCCTGCATTCCACCAGGCAGCTATTTCTGCGTAAAATATTGGACCAAATGATATAATAGTTTGCCCTTGCTAGAAATTCTAACTCCCTAACCTAAACTAACCAACGCAAAGAGGTACAATCCACCAGAAGATGCTGCAGACATATTTAAGCTGCCACGGGCGGTCGCAAATGCCAGTCCCGAATCGACTTAATACAGCCACGAGAGACGTTGTCCCTCGCATACGGACGTTGCTTAAATCATCTGTCAGGATGTTAAAGGCCACATGATGATAACCTCTAGGCCTAAGCAGCATTCTGTCTCTTGACATAAAAGATGTTTTTTTTTATATGTGATAGTCAGCAAACGAGCAGACGAGCCGCCTGATGGGAAGCAGTCATCGTCGCCCATGGACGTAAGCAACATCACAGGAGCCACTTAACCATTGCCGACCCTTGAGAACCCTAAATACCCGCTTCTTGAAGAATCCCATGTCGTAGCACAAAGGAAATACCTCAGGAGGCAACTCATTCCACATTCTGCACGCTCTGGGAAGAAACGAGCGGGATGCCCGCTTATTCATGGTGTGCCATGTGTCTAAGAAGTGAGGATGAGCTTTGCTCCTTTGACATTGGGACTGGGACATGGATTGACTGAGACATTGAGCAAGTAAGGATTATGAGGATGATGATGAAGTTAGGTTTAAACAAAAGATACTTATTATAACCCCTGTAGAACCGCAGCTGCTTGGTCTCAGCCCTGCATCCTCTGAGCTGGTCTCCTATGAACCAGGAGTCGTCGGTAACATGGAGGTATCTGGTGTGGTAGGAGGACCACACCTCTGTTCCAGGGGAGAGGGCTGTGCCGTTGGGTGTGCCGTCGATGTAGCGGCGGTTTTTCTGGACGGCTAGCTAGAAGGAACACATAAAAGCCCTATATGATTCCAGAAGGTAGTGATATGGTGATCGTGTATCAGAAACTAAGAACCTCGGCCTCCGCAAACGTCGATGATGTGCTGCATCTTAGCTGTTTCATTCGAATGCGGTGTACGTCATGCGTTTTGTGAAGTCTGTTCTTTACCCATTTAAAGTTACCTATTGCTAAACTATGTGGTTCAATCTACTCACCCATTTGTAGGAGAGGTCCACGTTGTCCAAGTGTTGACTCTGATTGACAGCAACCAATAGTGAGGAAAACGGACCGAACTCGCTGGAGTACCACACACGGAGCTTCTTCGTCTTGTCGCCGTCCAGTTTTATGTCCCTTGAACATAGTCAAACACGCGGATCTTACATTAAAAATAAGTCTTAAGTCAACAATTTCATTTTTAATACAAGCTTATATCGCTGACTGTGATTTTCTTTCAACAGGCAACTAATACTCATCGAGACAATTATGACAAACCCGAATACAATTAGGTTGCGTTGTTTTATCACAGAGCCACCTCCTGTGTCCATCTCATCAGATCAGCTCGATGGTAACATAATATATACCTATAGGTATACTTAATATTGCATTGCCACTTAACTAACATATGTCCTTATGTGATGTTTCAGCTCAATCTGTAAGATTTGACCCGAACATACATCAGGGTCTAATCATGCCTCAACAGAATGGTTTTGACGGAATATCCAGTTTGAATATAAGGATCACACGTGTCACCTACCTTGTCCACGTTACAACGTTCAACTTTAAGTAAAGTTAAAATTTATTTGTGGAACGCAGGGGTCTTATATATAAAATAATAAATATAGCTCCGTGTTTTGCCTATTGGCGTACAAATATCAAAACTTAAAAATGATGGTGACTCGTCATTATGTTAATAATAAATTATTTCAGTTAAATTGATATTATGAAATAATTCGTGGGTCTAATCATGCCTCAACAGAATGGTTTTGACGGAATATCCAGTTTGAATATAAGGATCACACGTGTCACCTATCTTGTCCACGTTACAACTACAACGTTCAACTTTAAGTAAAGTTAAAATTTATTTGTGGAACGCAGGGGTCTTATATATAAAATAATAAATATAGCTCCGTGTTTTGCCTATTGGCGTACAAATATCAAAACTTAAAAATGATGGTGACTCGTCATTATGTTAATAATAAATTATTTCAGTTAAATTGATATTATGAAATAATTCGTGGGTCTAATCATGCCTCAACAGAATGGTTTTGACGGAATATCCAGTTTGAATATAAGGATCACACGTGTCACCTATCTTGTCCACGTTACAACTACAACGTTCAACTTTAAGTAAAGTTAAAATTTATTTGTGGAACGCAGGGGTCTTATATATAAAATAATAAATATAGCTCCGTGTTTTGCCTATTGGCGTACAAATATCAAAACTTAAAAATGATGGTGACTCGTCATTATGTTAATTATAAATTATTTCAGTTAAATTGATATTATGAAATAATTCGTTTACCTTTTCAAAGATCTGCCATTAAAAGTACAGCAAAATCCGTACATTGTGATATCCATGTGAAAGATGTCTGAGCAGTTGTAGTCTTGCTTGAGGTAACGACACCTGAATATATACACAATTAATAAATATACAATTTTTATAACACTGCAACTCCAAGGGTGATAGAAGCACTCTTAGACAAACTCAGAATAGTACATTACGATACAAGTGCGAAAAGTAGATAATTCGCGACGAGTGGCGATAAATTAAACACGTTTTACAGTACATATGCCCTTTAAATGTTCGACATACGCACGTATAGTGCTAGTTTCCGTACTAGGGCGGTAAATTTGCTAATATGTAGTGTAAAACTGTATTTCACTGCCGCGCCGCGCGGGAAAAACATCTTCTGGAACAGCACATTAAGCAAATATTGCTTTGCTTTCATTGCACCTTAGTTTCATTTCACTTAATCAGCAAAATCCCTCTATCTCAAAACGGAATAATGTAAATATACCTAAACCCTAATGCCCTAATGCGCAACTTGCTTTTCACAAAATACCACATTTCCAACATACCTAAACTTCAAATAGAAGTGGTATCATAATATCTAAATATTAAATTACCTACCATAAGTACTGAATGCTATATTATCCAATACTATCATCTTTAGTTCCAGCAGACAGTTAAAAATAATTGTTATAACGACCAAGTTTATAAAATTGCAAGTTTATAAGATCGTGTCAGATATTTTTGCTGCCTTTGGTGTGTCAAACGATTTCCACCTTACTGGGAATTAATTCTTCGAAAAAATCTAATTTGATTGGCATATATGTACTTAATACTTAACATATTTTAGAAAAGAAATCCCATTAGGAATTCGGCATACGGTAAATCGTGTTTTTGAAAATTTGGGTACCAAATGGGGATTTGGATATTGATATGAATAAGTCATTACAGACATTCGGCCATTTTAAAAAGGGAACAATTCGATTACGTTTTTAGGACTAAGTTGTTCTGTAATTAAACTGAAGCCAAACATTTAGGTCCCAGGGTGACGCGGTGAGCTGAGTGATGATAAAAAGCTACCATCTTAGGTCTACAGAACTTCAAAAGCAACATTAGCTCAAGATGGTCTCCTCACAAGAACTCGTCAAAATAAAATTCAAAAATTTAAATTCCGTTTAATTTTTACAAGTTTTTTCCCAGGTGTCGAATCCTACTTTCAAGTTTGACACTTGTGTTAGGACTAGGAGGTATTCGCTCTTTCATACAAAGGTCGTTAGCAGCAGCGCAGCCTCTTCGTTATACCTTGCCACCACCAGGGGCCCATTACTCGAACGGTATTAAACCACATACTGTCAAATCGTTGCCATGATAACACACTAATAATATTAGACTAATATCGTTCGAGAAATAGGCCCCAGGTTACCAGGTTGTTATGCCTTGTGTTAGATCATCTACGTTGTATGGGGCGTCTGGGGAAAAGAACGCAGCGAGTTGCTTGATGATTTGCCCAAGGGTGTGAGCACTTCAGGAGTGACACATATATGCGTTGCTGACCTCTTAAAACCTGTAGGTACACTAAAAAAAACTCGACAGGGAGTTACACAACCTCGCGGGAGGAAATTCCTCTGAAACCGTTACGGTTCCAGGGTGTCAAGAGTGGAGCCCGGTTCACATTTATCTGACGTGTCGTGACGCATATCGGTTTCATACATTTAATATGTTTGCGTTCACATTTGTCTTATGCACGCTGCGTCAGACAAATGTGCACGCAATCATATTCAATGTATGACACCGATATGCGTCACGACAGAACACAACACGACACGTCAGACAAATGTGAACCGGGCTTCAGACACGGCGACAGACTCAACTATACTATAACAGAACGTCAAAAGCAAAATTACCTCAAAAGAGTCTCCTCACAAGAACTCGTTAGCAGCTGCCCCGCCTCTATCGCATCCAGGTCATTGTATTCCAGGAACTTAACGACTTGTTCAAGATCATTCACGTAATACGGGACGTCTGGGGAAAAGAAGGCGGCAAGCTGTTTGATGATGGGTCTTATTGTGTGTGCTGACATGCCTGAGGGGTACTTTCTGGAAAGGAATTATAGGTCAACTGTTTGATGGCCGTCAGCTTCTGCTACGAATTGGTTGAGGGTTTGACTGTATGAAGCTGATTCATATAATGTTAAAGTAAGTAAAAAAAATGGAAAATGTAAAGAAGTTAATAGTCCCAATACTCACCCACCTTCTACTAAGTCATAGCCATAGTCATACATTTATTCAACAAAACAATACAGGTATTGTGTTTGAAATACTGTACATGCCTTAAAACTAAAATTATAATTATTAAAAACTTAGTGAGATCATAATATAATAAGCCTAAATCTTAAACATTTAATCCACGGTGTAAAAGCAACCTCCGATGGCCGTTTAAGAAGTGTAACACTCTTACGGTAGATGTCGCTAGGGTCCCCTAGACCCATATAGTGGGAAGATTTGCTGACTATGGATGAGGTCTTGGTGGCTCAGTTGGCAGAGCGCTGGAGTATCGATCCAGAGGCCGTGAGTTCAAGTCTCACCCAAGGCAGTAATTTTTCCACTTTTAAATCTATTCTAAGCTTAATAGCATCGATCGCAGACGTTTCTGCTTGTTAAAAATTAATTTAAAAGCAACCTCTCAATAAAAATCTTTTCAATTCCCTATGAAACACCGAGTGATCCGTAATGATTTTTAGTTCAGTAGGCAATTTGTTATAAAGGCTTATGGCTTGATGACCAGCGGAGTGCGCAGCAACCTCGAGTCTAGGACAAAAGTTAACTTTCATATTTTTGGTGCGCGTAAGTATGCGTTCATATTGCTCGTCACAAGACTCGTTCTTGAGAAGCTGTGTGGGCAGCACCAAGACATACAAACTGGCTACCGTGAATTAGTAGAAGCTACTAAACTAGTACCTATACCACAGAATAAGTAATAGTATTATCATACAGAACGGCCACTCACCGCCCCGCCCCGACTCGAATTACCTCGCCCCGTGCAGCAGATTGACGGCCGTTTGCCGGCCGCTCAGTACTATTTTTAAGCAACTTACTCACACTATGACGCATGACGCGTGTACAGACGTGCAGTTCACACATAGAAACTCAAGGATTTTTGATGTATAGCGTGTCCGCCCTGTGCCTATACATAGATACCATTAAAAGAGATTTTGGAGATGACACAGTAATAATTACTTGTTTTGCAGCAGGCTTTCAATCTTATAATCCTGGTAATACACTTCCGGACACACTAGCACAGTAGGAAATTTTATTCTTGTCATGGGGGTTTCGCGTTTTTCGAGATATGTAGGGGCGTCGAAGAACTGCATGATGGTTGAGAGTAAGTTGCTGATGGCGCAGCAGAGGAGGAGAGTTAAGGCTATTGCCCAGTATATCCTGGAAGGAAAGTTCACTATTTACGTGCTTACATCTTGAAGAGAGATGTGCGAATTCTTTTTAGACGAGAATAAATGTATGCAGTCAAATTTAAAGAGCAATTGCTATCGTCATATACAAGAAAAACAAACATTGTTCAGACCATATCGAATCTTCATTTTAAGCATCGAGAGCATTTCCCTTTTGAGTCACGCTTCAAAGAGATTTTAACAGATTTCTCTTCTGATTCAAAATATTCAAGTGTTTTAACTAGAAAATGCACACTCGGACTCGGATTATTCAGACAAGGTTAATATTTATAATTTTTACACTGACTTATTGAAATAAGGTGGAAATATGTGTACAAATTATAAACTTCACTCTACAAATAAAAACAATACCTACCTATGTCTCGATTCAATAAGCCGCTTGAGTCCATGTATCTGTGTATGATACAGCAGATACATAAGTAACTATGCTGGCTCAGCAGCCTAAAGACGGCCTCCAAACCAGAGTCACTGCCCTATTCCGGACCACTTGGTGCCAGTTTTACTAAGTGTATATCTGTTTACGCCAAAGCAGATACACAAGTAACTAGTTATGATGCCACAGCAGCCAAATATCTTGGCCTCCACAACAGAAAACAGTGTTTCCTATTCTTCACTTCAAACTAGGATTTTCCAAGGGTGGTTAGTTCTTGAGTTTCATCCCAGCAGCTATATCTTAGGCAACCAGGACGTTTCCTACATGAATGCTGTACATAATTAGAATTATGGAAACATTGCTGTATAATTCAGATCCGGAAATCGTCCCTAACGTTTAGTATGTTGTTGGGCAAGGTGCTCGAATTCCAAAACTCACAGTATACAAAACACATTTCGGGTGCAACACATTTTGCACTTGCACTTCCCGCAACATAGGAGCCATTTAGATGAGGTCATCACGCGAGACGCCTGCGTCAGTTCCCCGGCAGTTTTGGGGTCGACCATGCCCAACAACATACTTAAAGTTGGTAATCAGCTTTCGGATCTGTAATATATTTCTTCCAGTATTTTTCATAAAAGTAACATTCGGATTTAGACTGTAGTCGCACTACTGCTGCAGTATTGCGGCACGGCATTGCTGCAGCAAATGTCAAAATCAATATTGCAGTGTGGCACTGTGGAGCTAGATATTCTGCCCTGATAGCTTCTGGCCCGAGAGTTGCCATGCCGAATACGGCGTTATAATGTATCGCGCCTGCATTTTCCGCCACGGCTGACGATGTGGTGGAATATG
This sequence comes from Cydia strobilella, assembly GCF_947568885.1. Classification (NCBI taxonomy): domain Eukaryota; kingdom Metazoa; phylum Arthropoda; class Insecta; order Lepidoptera; family Tortricidae; genus Cydia; species Cydia strobilella. Next base: position 269,210 of record NC_086045.1, read on the forward strand.
TTCGCTGCATTAATTCTGTCGGCAGCAATGTCACGTTGTAGTATTGCAGCAGTAACGCTTGCCGTCTGAATACAAAATAACCTTTAAACATAAAAAGTTTTCACATCTTTTTTTAATTTTTTTTCCGAAATAAATGATTTAACTTCATTAATACGCACGCTTCATTGCTCTAACTGCGGATCCATGTTTCAATAATTATATTCAACACCGAAATGACGATAATGACACGATGATTCGTCGAGAGCTGTCTCACTAATGTCTACTAATGATCATTAATCATTACTACGGACATTATTTGTGTCAAGATTAATGATGGGCAGTCATTAGTCATTTTTGTTTATTTTCCGCACTTTGTTTTATGGTTTGATTCGGTTAAACACGAAAGGGTGACGAAATGTTTGTTGTCTGAGAGCTAGTTCCTTATACGAGTTATTTTTTATGAAAACGGGACAATCGCGTATAATTTAGTTTTACAATTAACTCCGATCTTTCGAGGACGACGTCCCCTTGGTCTCGAAGGAAGATTATACAAAATACAATCACAATAAATATACACAATTAAAAAATTCGCAACGAAATTCTCCTACAATAATGTTCAAAATAAGTAAGATGAAATTGACACGTTTGAAAAAAAAAAATTATTTAAAATTAGACATATCGGTAACAAATGAACAAAAAGGCATGTACCCGGGCATATTTTAGAAAAAAGTGTACCATTTACTTGTCGAGCTATTCAACTTAATACCACGTGAGTGACCTGTTTTAAAATAATTTACTTGATACATTTACATTGACTCGAAAAACCGAACTTTTAGATTATTTCTACTCAGAATCACGATGATGACAAAAGTGTTTGAATAAGTTTTTTTGTTGTGCATTTTTATATACATTTTGTATAGACCGTCACTAAACTGACACCCAAATTTTGCGTGAAAAATTGGATACACTTTTTTTCTTTGTCTTAATCAATTCGTGATTCTGAGTCAAAATAATCCAATTGTGTTTTTCAAAACAAGGGGGGTCCATTTATTTAACATAATTATTGAAAGTCGTAATGTAATGATTGTCATATCATTAGTCATAATTTTGAAACCGTTAACTTTTCAGGATTTTCCTCAGGTTACCCTATAGATAGGTTAGGTTAGGTTTGTTTTATGGCAATCCTGAAAAGTTACGCGTTTCTGAGAAATACCAAATTATGACTTAAAACCCAAAACAAGGAAATGGTATCTTCACTCTTTTCCCCCGTCCCGTCCCGTTTTCTGAAAACCCCCAGCCACGTAGGTCTTCTTCTTCCTACCGTTATCCCACGTCATGTGGGGTCGGCACAACATGTTTTTCTCTTCCATTCTCCTCTATCTTTCGTCACCTCAGCACTCACTCCTTTCTTTCTCATATCCTCTTTTACACAATCCATCCATCGCTTTTTGGGTCTACCATACGCTCTCCGTCCATCAACATTCATCCCTAACATTCTTTTGCCTATATGGCATTCATTGCTCCTCATCACATGCCCATACCACGCTAACCTACTAAGTATATAAAAGTAATTAGTGGGAAAGGGATATGCATGCATGAGGTAACAAACGGGCAATGATCGGTAATTACTAATTAACAATTAATTAATCACTTGTAGCATTGTGCTCGTGCGTGACCCGGGTCGTCCATTAACAGCATCAGTTACATTACAAGTGCAAACATAGGTACACACATAGGTACTATTATGCCAACACAGTAAATCATTAAAGCATTGCAGTTGCACCCAATAGGTACGTGTCCATAATAGGGATCGGACACATGACACATATCGCCGCTATACTTACTCAACCTCGTATGTGCAACACTCATTTGATGATAAAAACACCGAATGAAAGAAAAGCGACATTTCCATCAAATGATTGTTGCAGATATGAGGTTGAGTAAGTATAGCGACGATATTGAATTTTATAACAAAAACCCTAATCGAAATTAAACTATCGTGAGACATATTTCAAAATATTTAGATCAATACGGTTTCACTCACTATTATTCACTCGTGCCTGGGGAAGGACTCCCGAAGAGTCCGAAACATATCGCCAAAAGCGACTAAAAATAATAGTTAGTGAAACCGTAGTGATCTAAATATTTTTAACAAAAACTAGTTAAAATTGATAGTCATACTTGTTATGAACAAAATGCTGCACTTCATGATAAAAGCAAGCCGCTTTGCACAGTGATAGTAGGGACCAAACTGAGCGATTTGACCCGCAGCAGCGGCAGTTTCACCCCTTAGGAACAGAGATGGCGCCACTTCTTTAAAAAATATTTCAAAAAATTCTACAAGCTAAACCAATGAACCGATTTAAATGTTTAATATCTCAAATGAAAGCGCATTATATACATTACTTTTAAAAAAATACTCAAAAAATATATACTCAATACTTTTGATAAAAACGGGAATTTTAAGTTTGTATTTTTACTCGATTGATAGTTTTTACTTGATTTCTCAAAAAAATTGTATGGAATATGAATAGTTTAATGCATGTATATATTACTGAATAAATAACAAGTATTATAAAAAAAACCCGACACCGATATCTCTCATACTTCTCGAAATATGAAAGTTTGAATGTGAGTGTAAATTTCTTCAAGATATATTGCAAATAATTCTACAAGCTAAACTATTCGACCGATTTTAATGTTTAATATCTCAAATAAAAGCGCATTATATATACTACTTATAAAAAAATATTCAAAAAACATATACTGACTACTTTTGGCAAAAAACGGCATCTTAAGTTTTTTTTCTTACTCGATTGATAGTTTTTACTTGATTTCATAAAAAAAAATTATGGAACATGAATAGTTTAATAAATATATATATATAGTACTGAGTATATAAAAGTATTACAAAAAAACCCGACACCCATACCTTTCATTCTTCACGAAATATTTAAGTTCAATTATGCACGTTCTTACATATAAATTCTTTAAAAGAAATCTTCAACCGCAGTAAGTGCACTGATTTTAATATGAAATGTGCCATATGAAAAGAAATCACCCAATTTATTTTAATAAATAAAAAATTAATAAATAAAAACTGAAAAAAGTTTTTTCCTGGTGCTGAATTACAAAAAATATAACAAATCTAAAATAAGGAATTATTTTTATTTAAAGTGACTACATTTGTAAACAAAAAACTTAAATGTCCTCTTCGGGTTCACCGGTAGATGTAGAACTGAAAAAAAAGTCGTTTTGAGAAGTACTCGTACCATTTCAATACTACAAAATCACCGATCATACATGAACTGGTTGCTGTAGATTACTGTTGGAAATTTTTTGTGCCTGTAGATTTACTGTTGAATTATTTTTGTGCCTAGTTGATTACCATTAAACCTATAATTTTGTGCCAGACCTATAATCAGTGGTCAGCATGCAAAATAACTCTGGATTGAAAATTACATTAACTTACTTTTGATTTGTACAGCCACCTTTGCATGATTTACACTGGGCTGTGCATGGTAAGCTGTCGCGACGACACTCACAACGCATAGTTTCACAGCCTGATTTGCATCCACAATGGTCCAAGAGGCTTAATTGCGACCAAATCGCTGTAACTGCCGACCATTCCGGAGTCCAACTCTCTTTTTCCTCAGTCCATCCCCAAGAAGATGGACACGGTATGGAAACTTCTGGTTTCATAGCGTTTCCCCATATATGGCCCGCTTGGTAAGCGGCTCGAAGTGCATGTTTATAGAGAGCAGCTGATGTAGGTGGCAGGCTTGACACAAGCTTGTTTTTTGAAGCAAACAAATATTTGTGAACTTCATTTACGTTTATGTGTTCCGTATGGCCAAACAATAACACAAATCTAGGGTTACTTTATACTAAAATTAAAATATGTAGTTACACAACTGACAACTGACAAAATCAAAAACTTAAAAGTTGACATACTCCTATTTTCCCGTCTTTTTATAGTGGCCAGAGAAAGGCAGCTTGATCTGAACGAATTCTTCCAGTACGAAAGTAGTTAGTTTGTGCCGGTTCTAGCCCCTCCTCCTCCTCCCGTTCTAGACCAAAACTTTTCCGCTAGGGGGCGCCACTAGTTAGTTTGGCAAAGATCCGTCAGATGGCGCCACTAGTTAGTTTGGCAAAGATCCGCTAGATGGCGCCACTTGCTAGTTCCATAAAAGTCCGCCAGAGGCGCCACTAGTTAGTTCTAAAAATATCCGCTATGAAATGTATAGATGGCGCCACTTGTTAGTTCCGCAATGATCCCCGCTAGATGGCGCCACTGTGTATGTGTAAGAGCGCCTGTTGTTATTTTCATAGCAAATCCGTTAGATGGCGCCACTTGTGAGTTCCATAAAAATCCGCCAGAGGCGCCACTAGTTAGTTTGGCAAAGATCCGTGAGATGGCGCCACTTGTTAGTTCCGCAATGATCACCGCTAGATGGCGCCACTTTGTATGCGAGTTATCGATTCGCTTAATGGTTCTCGATGAAATGTATAGATGTCGCTAAAGTCAGTGGACGTGGAAGTTTTAGTTCCAAAAACATCCGCTACAAAAAGGTATAGATGAGCTGCCGTCCGAGTAGTTCTAAAAAAGTCCGCAGTTAGTTACGCAAAGATCCGTTAGAGGAAGCTACGTTTCAAAAGTGCGCAGATGGCGCTAGCAGCACTGAGTACACTTTGTAAGCTAAGTTTATAAAGGAAAAAAAAAAAACAAAAAAGTGACGGGGTGACGCGCTAGTTCCATAAAAATCCGCCAGAGGCGCCACTTGTTAGTTCTAAAAATATCCGCTATAAAATGTATAGATGGCGCCACTGTGTATGTGTAAGAGCGCCTGTTGTTATTTTCATAGCAAATCCGTTAGATGGCGCCACTTGTGAGTTCCATAAAAATCCGCCGAGGCGCCACTAGTTAGGTTGGCAAAGATCCGTGAGATGGCGCCACTTGTTAGTTCCGCAATGATCACCGCTAGATGCCGCCACTTTGTATGCGAGTTATCGATTCGCTTAATGGTTCTCAATGAAATGTATAGATGTCGCTAGAGTCAGTGGACGTGGCTAGTTAGTTCCAAAAACATCCGCTACAAAAAGGTATAGATGAGCTGCCGTCCGTGTGTGTAGTATAGATACCGCTAATGCCTCGTCAGTGGATACGTGCATCTACAGCGTAGCCTATGAATGACGTTATATGGCCCAGAACTGTCACTACAAAGTACGGAATTCTCAGTGCGCGAGTCCGACTCGCACTTGTCCGTTTTTTTATACCACGTCACTTGTTAGTTAGGCAAAGATCCGTTGGAGGGCGCTACGTTTAAAAATGTATAGATGGCGCTAGCAGCACCGAGTACACTTTGTAAGCTAAGTTTGTAATGAAAAAAAAAAACAAAAAAGTGACGGGGTGGCACATCCATGCACAGCACAGTGGCTAAGGTCGGATTCAAACCGGCGCTATTCTTTAGCTAACCGGGCTGACGTCTCTGATGCATGATGATGATGATGAACCTCTAGGCCGCCTCGTCACTGTGTAACAGGTTCGAATTTCGAGACTATATGTGAGCAGCAGCAGAATCATAGTGAGACTAGGTGTTGTGTGAAATTCGCGGCGAGTCCGACTCGCACTTGTCCGGTTTTTTTTATACCACGTTAGTGGCAAACGAGCAGACGGCTCCCCGCCTGATGGTAAGAAGTTACCGTAGCCTATGAATGGTGTCATATGGTCCACAACTGTCACTAAAAAGTATGGAATCCTCGGTGGGCGAATCCGACTCGCACTTGTCCGGTTTTTTTTTTAATACCACGTCAGTGGCAAACGAGCATACAGCCCGCCTGATGGTAAGCAGTCACCGTAGCGTATGAACGCCTTGTCCGGTTACTCCGGTTCCTCTAACAAAAAGTATGGAATTCTCGGTGCGCGAGTCCGACTCACGCTTGCCCGTTTTTTTATACCACGTTATTCTTTGCAGTTGGTTTTGTCGCTTTTGCTTATCAAATGTATGGAGTTTGTAGTTTACCAACCGCAAAAAGGTACAACAAGTTTGTTTTCTTATAGCACGTTAGTGGCAAACGAGCAGACGGCCCCCGCCTGAAGGTAAGCAGTCACCGTAGCCTATGAACACCTTGTACTTACGGTTTTTTAATACCACGTTAGTGGCAAACAAGCAGACGGCCCGCCTGATGGTGAGCAGTCACCGTAGCCTATGAACGCCTTGTCAGGTTTTTTAATACCACGTTAGTGGCAAACAAGCATACGACCCCGCCTGATGGTAAACAGTCACCGTAACCTATGAACGCCTTGTCCGGTTCCTCTGACTAAAAAGTACGGAACTCTCGGTGGGCTAGTCCGACTCGAACTTGTCCAGTTTTTAAATATGCCGTTATTTCCGCCTCAGTTTAGGTATTTATCTGCCGCCGGCCGACCGTCGCGACATTGACGTGACCTAAGCGTGTAAGCGCCGAATTTCGCGGCGCTTTTGACCTTTAGTGTGGATATACGTACGAGACTACCAGCGCATTGCCGAAAGTTATATGTATATATTTTTTAAATTATTACCTGTACCACATCAGTGGCAATCAATCATACGCCCCGCCTGATGGTAAGCAGTGTCACCGTAGCCTATGGACGCCTGCAACTTCATAGTTGCTACATGCGCGTTGCCAGACCCTTTAAACACCTACTTACTCCTTTTGAATTGGGAATGGGGAATTGCGCAATAATTTGGGTGTGTTGATATAGTTGGTTAAACCAAATTGTCAGTAAATATGAACAATAAAAACTGTACTCGTCCTTTTCTTTTGGGTGCTAGTACTAGTATAAGACAAAGGTAGTATGATTCTTTCTATAAGTTTTGAATGATTCACGGAGTTTTGAACAATTCAAAAGGTAATCACGGTCTATATCCCGGTCAATATAAGTCTAATGATTCTTTCTGTCTATGCTTGAAATGAGACAGTCCTTTGGCAAACTATAGGTAGGTTTTACTGAAATAAAAAAAGTTTAAAAGTGAATGAGTAATTATTTATTTACCAATCATTTAGTTATTTTATAATGTCCTCATACAAGGGTTTTAAAATTAATCTCAGATTACCACAGAAAATTTTCTCTTTTAATTTGGGTGTACATATTGTGCTTATCACTAATCAAATTGGACATGTTATCATAGATAGTTTTACTCAAGTCTAAACAGGTAGGTAATAGTATTTATTAAAATTTGACTGACATACAGTTAGTAGCGGCGTTAACATCTTTCAACGTATTCTAAAAGTTAATAAATATGACGTCACCCAATTTCTAGTCGACTATATATGCTAAATTTGCGTCTATCGACGGGCAAACAAGCAGACAGGTCGCCTGCAAATACTATTGTATGTTTGTACTGGCGCACTTTTCTTTGCAGTTGGACTTTTGTCGCTTGTGGTTATCAAATGTATGGAGTTTGTAGTTTGCCAACAAATAAACAAACAATCAGACAGCCCGCCTGATGGTAAGCTGTCATCGTAGCCTATGGACACCTGCAACTTCAGAGTTGTTACATGTGCATTGCCGACCATGTATTTAAGTACTTGAAGACCAATTATAAAACAAGTTACATATTTGAATTACTTATACTGTTCCAATTCTCATCTTTTTTTAAAGCATGCAAAATGTTGTGTAATTCGTCTATATCTGGATTCGGGGTTTTTTTATTGAATCTTTACTGCTCCATGTGCTTGAAAGTGAATTTGGCCTGCGCTTGTCTGATAGAGTAATTGGGAGAACGTTCAAAAGTCTGATTGGATATTGGTCGGACAACACAAGCCTTCTTGAGCTTACCGTGGGACTTAGCCAATTTGTGTAAGAATGTCCCTATCAAATTAATTAATTAATTTATTTATTTATTGGTCATGAAACCTATGCGATGCTAGTGGAGTTGTTAGCTCATTAATTTGCGTATATTGGAGTTGACCTACTCTTCAATTTTTAGGGTTCCGCACCCAAAGGGTAAAAACGGGGCGCTATTACTAACACTCCGCTGTCTGACTGTCTGTCTGTCCTAATACAAGTTATATCAACTTAAATGGAGGATTCGACACACCGGTAATCCGCTGCATGTTATACAAATAAATAATTTTAAATTTTTGAATTTCTGTTACCACTATAAAAACAATTACTGAAAACAGTAAGTATTTAAGTTGGGCTCCCATACAACAAACGTGATCTTTTTGCCGTTTTTTGCTTAATGGTACGGGACCCTTCGTGCACGTGTCCGACTCGCACTTGGCCGGTTTTTAATATTGAACCTAGCATTCAATATAGATAGACGTGGCGTTCGCGTGCACCCGTGGTCATGCAATGTGGCGAAATTAAAAACACGTTTTAAGATTCATGACAACATACCAAACATAACTTTACATGATTTGGTCGGGTTCTTTGTTACCCACCATAAACCATACTAAATTAATTGTGGTGAATAAAAAAATGTGAGACTGTGACAAGGACAGACAATAATAACGCTTTCTCTGCTACTCCTACTGAAAGATACATAAAACTATCCCGTTTGGTCATTTATAGGTTATGTTCCAATTAGGCTATCATAAATGAGACCACAATACCGGCAACCTGCAGCTGGCGCATACGCATTCTAAAATTAATTTAAAAAATTAAAAAATAACAATGGAGTACGTCATTGAACTCGTTGTGAGGCTGTGGTTCAGTAACAAGGGGTTGGGGTACAATTATAAATGCGGAGATAACGACGAAACAAATATTGCATTCATCTCAGCAATCGAGGCGCTAGCACCTGACGTGGACATTTACAAGTGGGAAGCGGCCCGGAGCGATCTCAAGAAGCTAATCAAAGAACTTCTGGAGCAGAGGTCCATCCTCCAGTTACACTCGGGATACCATGCGGAGGGGCTTTTGCTGGAGGTGCTAAGAAAACACAACATTAGATCATTCCTCTCAGTGCCTCTTAAACAGAAAACTTTAATCTGGAAAGACGCGGGGGTGTGGTTCGTGGAGGTGATTAACCCGAAAATCATAAAAAGAATGTATGTGTTTTTTGACTGCGAATAAGTCTGTGTACCGAAATAAAAAAAAAGTTTAAAGGCGAATGACTGTTTATTTATTTACCAATTATTTAGGTATTTTATAATATCCTCATGCAAGTATGGGGAGCGGGTTTGATATCGATTTGTTAACTGCATAAAAACGCAAAATTCGTTGTTAAGGGGCTCCCTGGCATCTAATAGCTTTGATTAGTTTTCTAATGCTTTTGGATCTAATCATATTAACAGCAACGGCTTTAAGCAATATAGTATGCCATATTTATTTCAAAGTTCATTGTCGATGAGATATTTGGCATCAACGTTGAAAAATTTTAGGCCAAAAGACAAGAACTGAGTTGATCATGACTTGTGCTCTCACCCTCCAATATTCGTGTTAGTTACCTATTATCGATCCACTTAATTTTATGTAAATCGATGACATCATTAAAAAAAATGCTATGCCATGATTAGTAAAATCAAATTTATCAGTTCAACTGGAACAGGAAACGAGTAAATACCCGCTAAATTAGTTGTACCTAATTATATCGGCAACGGCGACCCTAGCTCTGATATGGCTTGCAAAACCAAACTTACTCTTTAAAACTCTGTCGCTGGGTGTGGGGCAGTAAGCTAAAGTTGACCAGAATCATTGTAGGTATAATTATAGGACGGTTTCGGCCGCGATTTACGTATCTCACGTATCGCATCAAGGTCAATGAGATGAGCGTCTTCAAAATTTTAACACGAGAACACCATTCTGACAGCAGAGAAGCATATATTAAACATTTGTTGGAAGATTGAGGCCTGTCTGCCCATGCATTATTGCATTGCCTTTCTTGGAACTCTTCTACGTACATTTGTCTCTATTAGAAGGTATTTCTGGCCTGTGTACAGTTTTGGTAAAATTACATTCGGTGCACGCGTCACGTCACGTGTTCAGTGGGCATGCTAAGGGTAAAAACCCAGGCCTTGAGTTTAGTTAATGCTTGCAGAGAGCGCCATGTGCATTTGGCGTTGCAGGCTGTTTAAAGTTTCTATTGCCGTCTTTTGGCTGGTTTTGTTACACCAAACTGCGGAGGCGTAGGTGATAATGGGCCTCGATTTTGGGTCTTATGTCTGGGTCTTCGCGAAATGTAGCAGGAAATTATTTACGAGGTACGGGCGTGCCACGTGGCGGTCATGCCATGCGCGTGCGTCTGCGGGACGCGGCGGGTCGGGGAGGGGGGGGGGGGTTAGTCTCACCGTCTAGACAGCAGCCCACGCATTCCACAAGCATGACGTCATGCGCAGGTGTTCAAGTCGACTATTATGATTATTATTTTTAATTGTGATTATTGCATCATCAATCAAAGACAAGACTGCATATTTTTAAGTATACTTTGGAGGTGGTGGCGATCAGTGTTGGCCGTAATTGTTAATTTTAATTAACCATTGATCAATTTTATTAACCATTAGTTCCGCCATTAACCAATTGCATTAAAGTTAATTCGGATTAAAGTTAATTCGGATTAAATTTTTGAGACGTTAATGGCCATTGAAGTTAATTCGGATTAACTTTAATTCGGATTAACTTCAATGGCCATTAAAGTTTCAAAAAATTAATTAGAATTACTCTCAATTGCATTAACGTCTAATAAAATTACATTCGTGATATTTTAAAATGAGACAGCAAAATGACCCTGACTGAACCCTGGCAGTAGTAGCAGTACCTACCTACTACCTAGTAGAATTCTGGTTTGGTGCAACACAGACATACGCGGTTTTGGTCATTTAAATCGTCTTGATGAGCACTTCGGAGAGCCGTACCCATGATAGAGCTGATGCTGAACCCTGGCAGTACCTAATGGATCTAAGGTTTGGTGCAACATAGGCACACGCTGTTTTAGTCATCCGACTCGTCTTGATGAGCACTTCGGAGAGCCATACCCATGATAGAGCTGATGCTGAACCCTGGCAGTACCTAATGGATCTAAGGTTTGGTGCAACATAGGCACACGCTGTTTTAGTCATCCGACTCGTCTTGATGAGCACTTAGGAGAGCAGTACCCATGATAGAGCTGATGCTGAACCCTGGCAGTACCTAGTGGATCTAAGGTTTGGTGCAACATAGGCACACGCTGTTTTAGTCACCCCACTCGTCTTGATGAGCACTTAGGAGAGCAGTACCCATAATGGAGCTGATGCTGAACCCTGGCAGTACCTAGCGGAACTAAGGTTTGGTGCAACATAGGCACACGCTGTTTTAGTCATCCGACTCGTCTTGATGAGCACTTAGGAGAGCAGTACCCATGATAGAGCTGATGCTGAACCCTGGCAGTACCTAGCGGAACTAAGGTTTGGTGCAACATAGGCACACGCTGTTTTAGTCACCCGACTCGTCTTGATGAGCACTTAGGAGAGCAGTACCCATAATGGAGCTGATGCTGAACCCTGGCAGTACCTAGTGGATCTAAGGTTTGGTGCAACATAGGCACACGCTGTTTTAGTCACCCGACTCGTCTTGATGAGCACTTAGGAGAGCAGTACCCATGATAGAGCTGATGCTGAACCCTGGCAGTACCTAGTGGATCTAAGGTTTGGTGCAACATAGGCACACGCTGTTTTAGTCACCCGACTCGTCTTGATGAGCACTTAGGAGAGCAGTACCCATAATGGAGCTGATGCTGAACCCTGGCAGTACCTAGCGGAACTAAGGTTTGGTGCAACATAGGCACACGCTGTTTTAGTCATCCGACTCGTCTTGATGAGCACTTAGGAGAGCAGTACCCATGATAGAGCTGATGCTGAACCCTGGCACTACCTAGTGGATCTAAGGTTTGGTGCAACATAGGCACACGCTGTTTTAGTCACCCGACTCGTCTTGATGAGCACTTAGGAGAGCGGTACCCATGATAGAGCTGATGCTGAACCCTGGCAGTACCTAGTGGATCTAAGGTTTGGTGCAACATAGGCACACGCTGTTTTAGTCACCCGACTCGTCTTGATGAGCAGTTAGGAGAGCAGTACCCATGATAGAGCTGATGCTGAACCCTGGCAGTACCTAGCGGAACTAAGGTTTGGTGCAACATAGGCACACACTGTTTTAGTCACCCGACTCGTCTCGATGAGCACTTAGGAGAGCGGTACCCATGATAGAGCTGATGCTGAACCCTGGCAGTACCTAGTGGATCTAAGGTTTGGTGCAACATAGGCACACGCTGTTTTAGTCATCCGACTCGTCTTGATGAGCACTTAGGAGAGCAGTACCCATAATGGAGCTGATGCTGAACCCTGGCAGTACCTAGCGGAACTAAGGTTTGGTGCAACATAGGCACACGCTGTTTTAGTCATCCGACTCGTCTTGATGAGCACTTAGGATAGCAGTACCCATGATAGAGCTGATGCTGAACCCTGGCACTACCTAGTGGATCTAAGGTTTGGTGCAACATAGGCACACGCTGTTTTAGTCACCCGACTCGTCTTGATTAGCACTTAGGAGAGCGGTACCCATGATAGAGCTGATGCTGAACCCTGGCAGTACCTAGTGGATCTAAGGTTTGGTGCAACACCCATGATAGAGCTAATGCTGAACCCTGGCAGTACCTAGTGGATCTAAGGTTTGGTGCAACATAGGCACACGCTGTTTTAGTCACCCAACTCGTCTTGATGAGCACTTAGGAGAGCAGTACCCATAATGGAGATGATGCTGAACCCTGGCAGTACCTAGCGGAACTAAGGTTTGGTGCAACATAGGCACACGCTGTTTTAGTCATCCGACTCGTCTTGATGAGCACTTAGGAGAGCAGTACCCATGATAGAGCTGATGCTGAACCCTGGCACTACCTAGTGGATCTAAGGTTTGGTGCAACATAGGCACACGCTGTTTTAGTCACCCGACTCGTCTTGATAAGCACTTAGGAGAGCAGTACCCATAATGGAGCTGATGCTGAACCCTGGCAGTACCTAGCGGAACTAAGGTTTGGTGCAACATAGGCACACGCTGTTTTAGTCATCCGACTCGTCTTGATGAGTACTTAGGAGAGCAGTACCCATGATAGAGCTGATGCTGAACCCTGGCACTACCTAGTGGATCTAAGGTTTGGTGCGACATAGGCACACGCTGTTTTAGTCACCCGACTCGTCTTGATGAGCACTTAGGAGAGCAGTACCCATGATAGAGCTGATGCTGAACCCTGGCACTACCTAGTGGATCTAAGGTTTGGTGCAACATAGGCACACGCTGTTTTAGTCACCCGACTCGTCTTGATGAGCACTTAGGAGAGCAGTACCCATAATGGAGCTGATGCTGAACCCTGGCAGTACCTAGCGGAACTAAGGATTGGTGCAACATAGGCACACGCTGTTTTAGTCATCCGACTCGTCTTGATGAGCACTTAGGAGAGCAGTACCCATGATAGAGCTGATGCTGAACCCTGGCACTACCTAGTGGATCTAAGGTTTGGTGCAACATAGGCACACGCTGTTTTAGTCACCCGACTCGTCTTGATGAGCACTTAGGAGAGCAGTACCCATAATGGAGCTGATGCTGAACCCTGGCAGTACCTAGCGGAACTAAGGTTTGGTGCAACATAGGCACACGCTGTTTTAGTCATCCGACTCGTCTTGATGAGCACTTAGGAGAGCGGTACCCATGATAGAGCTGATGCTGAACCCTGGCAATACCCAGTGGATCTAAGGTTTGGTGCAATATAGGCACGCGCTGTTTTGGGCATCCGACTCGTCTTGATGAGCACTTAGGAGAGCAGTACCCATGGTAGAGCTGATGCTGAACCCTGGCAGTACCTAGTGGATCTAAGGTTTGGTGCAACATTGGCACGCACTGTTTAGGTCGTCCGACACGTCTTGATGAGCACTTAGGAGAGCAGTACCCATGATAGAGCTGATGCTGAACCCTGGCAGTACCTAGTGGGTCTAAGGTTTGGTGCAACATAGGCACCCGCTGTTTTAGTCACCAGACTCGTCTTGATGAGCACTTAGGAGAGCGGTACCCACGATAGAGCTGATGCTGAACCCTGGCAGTACCTAGTGGATCTAAGGTTTGGTGCAACATAGGCACGCGCTGTTTTGGTCATCTGACTCGTCTTGATGAGCACTTAGGAGAGCAGTACCCATGATAGAGCTGATGCTGAACCCTGGCAGTACATAGTGGAACTAAGGTTTGGTACAACATAGGCACACGCTGTTATGGTCATCTCACTCGTTCTAATGAGCACTTGGGAGCGCAATATTTGAATATTATCTTGAGATATATAACTCATAAGATAGATAACATATACTTATGGCAGTAAGCAGTAGGTCTAGGTACTTACTAGGACTCAGGTATGGTCCAATCTATTCACGCGCTGTTTTGGTTCATCCTTTTTAATTAAGTTGATGGGAATAGTAACAAAAGTGCTGCCGAATCAATGTTTTGTAAATTTTTGTATTATTCAACACTTTCAGCGCCAAGCGCCCCATTTCAATAACAAAATGAACCCGACTATCGGGTTCTTGGCACTGAAAGTGTTAACTGATCATGATTACCAATGTCATGGTCATGCAATATTATGTAAGATATGAAAGAATATGTTTGTATTTATGAACTGAATCGGAATCCTTACAGGGATAAATTAAAATAACATATTTATTTATCATTATTTATTTATTTAAGAAAATATATTACAAATTATATACCACTAATTATTTTATCAATTATAAAAATTGTCTTATTTTATACATAATGATACAGATGTAGTGCATAATTGTTTACCATCGTATTTTCGCGGAAACGCACGAACGTGTCTTGCTATTTCAGTCAGTCTCAGTACAAAAATACTGAGGTTGACAGAAGAAGCATGACAAATACGAACGTTTCCGTGAAAATACGACGACAAACACTTATGCACTACATCTGTATCATTATGTATAAAATAAGACTTAATTTTTATAATTGTTAAAATAATTAGTGGTATATAATTTGTAATACATTTTTTTAAATAAATAAATAAATAATGATAAATAAATATGTTATTTTAATTTATCCCTGTAAGGATTCCGATTCAGTTCATAAATACAAACATATTCTTTCATATCTTACATAATATTGCATGACCATGACATTGGTAATCATGATCAGTTAACACTTTCAGTGCCAAGAACCCGATAGTCGGGTTCATTTTGTTATTGAAATGGGGCGCTTGGCGCTAAAAGTGTTGAATAATACAAAAATTTACAAAACATTGATTAGGCAGCACTTTTGTTACTATTCCCATCAACTTAATAAAAAAAGATGAACCAAAACAGCGAGTGAATAGATTGGACCATACCTGAGTCCTAGTAAGTACCTCTAGGTACTTACTAGGACCTACTGCTTACTGCCATAAGTATATGTCATCTATCTTATGAGTATCTCAAGATAATATTCAAATATTGCGCTCCCAAGTGCTCATTAGAACGAGTGAGGTGACCATAACAGCGTGTGCCTATGTTGTACCAAACCTTAGTTCCACTATGTACTGCCAGGGTTCAGCATCAGCTCTATCATGGGTACTGCTCTCCCAAGTGCTCATTAGAACGAGTGAGATGACCATAACAGCGTGTGCCTATGTTGTACCAAACCTTAGTTCCACTATGTACTGCCAGGGTTCAGCATCAGCTCTATCATGGGTACTGCTCTCCTAAGTGCTCATCAAGACGAGTCGGATGACCTAAACAGCGCGTGCCTATGTTGCACCAAACCTTAGATCCACTAGGTACTGCCAGGGTTCAGCATGAGCTCTATCATGGGTACTGCTCTCCTAAGTGCTCATCAAGACGAGTCGGGTGACTAAAACAGCGTGTGCCTATGTTGCACGTTGCACCAAACCTTAGATCCACTAGGTACTGCCAGGGTTCAGCATCGGCTCTATCATGGGTACTGCTCTCCTAAGTGCTCATCAAGACGAGTCGGGTGACTAAAACAGCGTGTGCCTGTTGCACCAAACCTTAGATCCACTAGGTACTGCCAGGGTTCAGCATCAGCTCTATCATGGGTACCGCTCTCCTAAGTGCTCATCAAGACGAGTCGGGTGACTAAAACAGCGTGTGCCTATGTTGCACCAAACCTTAGATCCACTAGGTAGTGCCAGGGTTCAGCATCAGCTCTATCATGGGTACTGCTCTCCTAAGTGCTCATCAAGACGAGTCGGATGACTAAAACAGCGTGTGCCTATGTTGCACCAAACCTTAGTTCCGCTAGGTACTGCCAGGGTTCAGCATCAGCTCCATTATGGGTACTGCTCTCCTAAGTGCTCATCAAGACGAGTCGGGTGACTAAAACAGCGTGTGCCTATGTTGCACCAAACCTTAGATCCACTAGGTACTGCCAGGGTTCAGCATCAGCTCTATCATGGGTACTGCTCTCCTAAGTGCTCATCAAGACGAGTCGGGTGACTAAATCAGCGTGTGCCTATGTTGCACCAAACCTTAGATCCACTAGGTACTGGCAGGGTTCAGCACACGAATTAATAAACTAGTGGATGTGAAATGACTCCTATTTAGTATGAAAACCAGTGTCGCTAAACTCACACATTCATAGCCTCGTTAAAATACGTCACACACTTACAAAATTGCTCTGATTCGTAGCAACTTTCCATACCAAAAAGTTATTACCGGTGGACATTTTTCGAACGAATATCAACTGTAGGCTACATGAGTGACGGTTTAAATTATAATGTCAAAGCTATATGACATACGACTCTTTCATTATCTCATTCATCTCACAAAAGCTCGCTCAACGTTCACCTAATACAACTACTCAACACCAGATGGCGTTATTTTATATAATTTTAAAATCACTTACTTAACAGGCGAGAAAAGGGCTAAAAAACCAGTATAAGTAAGGTCTAATTACGCATGGTTTGTTACGGATCTCACGGTCACGTTACACTGGTGTTTTCGAGACCTCTACACGCGTGCGAGTAGCTAACCGTTGGAACTTCTTTCCATTCGACGATATAGGGAGGGGACAGTGTAATCGGAGTGTTTTATCGATATTTGTGTGTTCAGTTAGGTATTGATATTTCATTACCGTATGTTTTAACACATTTAGATGATACTTTATTTATGATTATAATATAGGTAGTGATAATCGTGATTGTATGAAAAATAATATGTAGTACAGTACAACAAATATCTAACTAGAAATTTGTTTCTTATTAATTGACCAACTAGGTTGTTAATGTGAACATTAAATATATCTTAAAGTCAAACAGATAAAATCATAGTTCTTTAAAGGTCTATTAACTCGGTATTGCTGTTATTTTGTGATCACAAATCTGCAATTACTTACATAGGTAAGTATTCGTCTTTAACAATATTTACTTGTAGCAGCATTTAAGGCCAATCTAGACGGGACAACCTGATTAAATTGTCAAATTAATTGTATGGTGTGAAAGCATACATGAAACTGGCTCATCGATCCCACTTGATTTGATTGTAAGATTGTGACCTATCAAATCAGGAAGGGGGGCGGCAAAATTCCAATATTTTACGCTAGTTTGCGTGGTACGGAACACTTTTTATTAATTAAGTGAGCCCGAATGTCACTAATAATTACTAAATTAGTAACTAAATTTTAGGCGTGTGGACGCTAGATGAGATGTATGGCAATTTTATCCCCAGAAATCTTTCTCTAAGAAATGCTCCTAGCAAATGGTGCTATATTTTTGCGGAAACTAATTTTCTTGCCCAGTAGCATTGACCCATTTATTTTTAATATCGGCATCTTGTGGTAACCTACAATAATTAATAATAAAGAAATAGAAAATATAAAACGTTTATTCATGGCACATTGCATGCATTGTACGCATAAGTGCATTAAGTACCTAGTCTAATTATATTAACGATGAAAATATGATGGGTGTAAAAAACAAAAACGTATGTAAAGGAATACGAAGGTTTGAAAGGTTGCCATGAAATGACCCCGACTTAACTTAGTGCTTGATGACCAGAGCTGCCATATTTACTAAGACATTGATTATCCCAAATAATAATTAGAAACGTGTCTAAAATAATAATTTATTACCGAACTACCAAACATCAAACTTGAAATATCGTAACTTTAACTTTATCGATATAAATATCGACATTGCGCAGCATCTGAGTAGCGAAGTTATTTGACATTTAGGATAGCGAATATTCCAGATAAACGTAAAGAATAGTGACAAAGGATTGTGAACTCTAAGTTCTAACTGATAAAATATAGATTTACTTAACGAACATTCGTAAATAATGCAATAGAAACAGATTTTTCGTATTTATCGGATTATATTTAAATAAATAACCACCGGTGATAGGAAATACCTCCACGTGAAAGATTTTTTAAACCGCTGTGATTTCTGCAGCTTAATACTGCACAATACGGCATTTTAAATTTAATTATCAATTTTTGTTAGACGAGCGTACGTACGACGTGAATGTCATTCGAGCATGAAGTTTACACAACAACTGAGCATAGTCTGTGCATAAAGTGAGTCGGTCGCTACTAACTGTCGGATAGACGGGAACGCCCACTTGCCATCTCCATCCTACTCCGTGGTTCAGCATCAGCTCTATCATGGGTACTGCTCTCCTAAGTGCTCATCAAGACGAGTCGGATGACTAAAACAGCGTGTGCCTATGTTGCACCAAACCTTAGTTCCGCTAGGTACTGCCAGGGTTCAGCATCAGCTCCATTATGGGTACTGCTCTCCTAAGTGCTCATCAAGACGAGTGGGGTGACTAAAACAGCGTGTGCCTATATTGCACCAAACCTTAGATCCACTAGGTACCGCCAGGGTTCAGCATCAGCTCTATCATGGGTACTGCTCTCCTAAGTGCTCATCAAGACGAGTCGGATGACTAAAACAGCGTGTGCCTATGTTGCACCAAACCTTAGATCCATTAGGTACTGCCAGGGTTCAGCATCAGCTCTATCATGGGTATGGCTCTCCGAAGTGCTCATCAAGACGAGTCGGATGACTAAAACAGCGTGTGCCTATGTTGCACCAAACCTTAGATCCATTAGGTACTGCCAGGGTTCAGCATCAGCTCTATCATGGGTACGGCTCTCCGAAGTGCTCATCAAGACGATTTAAATGACCAAAACCGCGTATGTCTGTGTTGCACCAAACCAGAATTCTACTAGGTAGTAGGTAGGTACTGCTACTACTGCCAGGGTTCAGTCAGGGTCATTTTGCTGTCTCATTTTAAAATATCACGAATGTAATTTTATTAGACGTTAATGCAATTTGAGAGTAATTCTAATTAATTTTTTGAAACTTTAATGGCCATTGAAGTTAATCCGAATTAAAGTTAATCCGAATTAACTTCAATGGCCATTAACGTCTCAAAAATTTAATCCGAATTAACTTTAATCCGAATTAACTTTAATCCGAATTAAATGGCTAATGGTTAATGGCCATTAACCTTTTTAATTGTTAATTTTTAATGGTTAATGGCATTAGCGTTCGGCCAACACTGGTGGCGATGGGGAATAGAGATAAGGGTTTATGTTAAAACAAAAAAATTGGTTTATTTTCATCAAACTTATTCAATGAAAAATATAGGTATTACACAAAATATCGGCGGCATAACACTTGATTTCAGAGTCGATAATATCGCGCTTAAAATTACAAATATGCCGCATTGTTCTGTTTTGGAGTGCAAAAACTCCAGCCGGACAAGAAATATCACACATGGAGGGATTTCATATCATAGCTCATTTCATTATGCAACGCTAGATGTGACTATCTTCAAAAATAAAAATCATAGATGCAATTTCGACATAATTACCTCTACTGTAATGATTAAATTATTGTAATGGGCGTGCCGAGGAGAAGGCCCAGGGGTTCCTGTTAAACGAGCAGTGCGTTGCAGGCTGTTTAAAGCTTATATTGCCATCTTTTGGTTGGTTTTGTTACACCAGACCAGACTGTGGAGGCGTAGGTGATAATGGGCTTCGATTTTGGGTCTTATGCCCCATCTTGCTCCTGCCATTCGATTATATAATATATAACAGCGACCCGCCCGGACTTGCATGGGTAGTTGAACCAATTCACACACACATTAGACAACCAAACCTTCAATTAAATCACTCTATTCATAGGTGAAAACCGCATGAAAATCCGTTCATTACTTTTGAGTTTATCGTGAACATACATACAGAATACAGACATACAGGTAGACGTTGTTGTTGAGACGTTTGCTCTACGATACACATACCATACTTATTCGGCGAGGTCGAGTGATTGTAGCATATTCAATCGCCTGTATGGTCGGTTTTAATTGTTCTGTTCTAACCTGTTTGGTTGTGATCAGTTCTGTTGTGACCTGTTCTGTTGTGATCTGTTGTGGCCTGTTTTGTTGTGAGTGTTGTGACCTGTTCTATTCTGTCTGCACTCGACCTGGTTAACAAGGCGCAGAAACCCTTAGAGTACAAGCAAACCGCCCTATGTCTGGCCCTCAATACAATAGGCTCTATTATCAAAGGCCCCTGCCGACACACGATATTCCAACCTTAGAGAAGGAGCTCTAAACACAATATTCAATTGGTGTACAGAAAACCAACTTGTCCTTTAATCCGAGCAAGACTGTGATCTGTGATGGTACCATTCACAAAGAAACGAAAGCTCGAAAAGCTTACAGTACCAAGACTTGATGGATAAATAATACCGTTCTCAGACTAGATAATGTACCTAGGGAGTCACTTTCTACCAAAAGTTAACTTGGAACCCTCACCTGTGAAATATCTATGTATATAAGTATGTATATATCTATATAAGTATGTATATATCTACATAAGTAGGTATGCATGTCGTTATGCAAGCCCGGGTGGGTCGCTGTTATATATTATATAATCGAATGGCAGGAGCAAGATGGGGCATAAGACCCAAAATCGAAGCCCATTATCACCTACGCCTCCACAGTCTGGTCTGGTGTAACAAAACCAACCAAAAGATGGCAATATAAGCTTTAAACAGCCTGCAACGCACTGCTCGTTTAACAGGAACCCCTGGGCCTTCTCCTCGGCACGCCCATTACAATAATTTAATCATTACAGTAGAGGTAATTATGTCGAAATTGCATCTATGATTTTTATTTTTGAAGATAGTCACATCTAGCGTTGCATAATGAAATAAGCTATGATATGAAATCCCTCCATGTGTGATATTTCTTGTCCGGCTGGAGTTTTTGCACTCCAAAACAGAACAATGCGGCACATTTGTAATTTTAAGCGCGATATTATCGACTCTGAAATCAAGTGTTATGCCGCCGATATTTTGTGTAATACCTATATTTTTCATTGAATAAGTTTGATGAAAATAAACCAATTTTTTGTTTTAACATAAACCCTTATCTCTATTCCCCATCGCCACCACCTCCAAAGTATACTTAAAAATATGCAGTCTTGTCTTTGATTGATGATGCAATAATCACAATTAAAAATAATAATCATAATAGTCGACTTGAACACCTGCGCATGACGTCATGCTTGTGGAATGCGTGGGCTGCTGTCTAGACGGTGAGACTAACCCCCCCCCCCTCCCCGACCCGCCGCGTCCCGCAGACGCACGCGCATGGCATGACCGCCACGTGGCACGCCCGTACCTCGTAAATAATTTCCTGCTACATTTCGCGAAGACCCAGACATAAGACCCAAAATCGAGGCCCATTATCACCTACGCCTCCGCAGTTTGGTGTAACAAAACCAGCCAAAAGACGGCAATAGAAACTTTAAACAGCCTGCAACGCCAAATGCACATGGCGCTCTCTGCAAGCATTAACTAAACTCAAGGCCTGGGTTTTTACCCTTAGCATGCCCACTGAACACGTGACGTGACGCGTGCACCGAATGTAATTTTACCAAAACTGTACACAGGCCAGAAATACCTTCTAATAGAGACAAATGTACGTAGAAGAGTTCCAAGAAAGGCAATGCAATAATGCATGGGCAGACAGGCCTCAATCTTCCAACAAATGTTTAATATATGCTTCTCTGCTGTCAGAATGGTGTTCTCGTGTTAAAATTTTGAAGACGCTCATCTCATTGACCTTGATGCGATACGTGAGATACGTAAATCGCGGCCGAAACCCTCCTATAATTATACCTACAATGATTCTGGTCAACTTTAGCTTACTGCCCCACACCCAGCGACAGAGTTTTAAAGAGTAAGTTTGGTTTTGCAAGCCATATCAGAGCTAGGGTCGCCGTTGCCGATATAATTAGGTACAACTAATTTAGCGGGTATTTACTCGTTTCCTGTTCCAGTTGAACTGATAAATTTGATTTTACTAATCATGGCATAGCATTTTTTTTAATGATGTCATCGATTTACATAAAATTAAGTGGATCGATAATAGGTAACTAACACGAATATTGGAGGGTGAGAGCACAAGTCATGATCAACTCAGTTCTTGTCTTTTGGCCTAAAATTTTTCAACGTTGATGCCAAATATCTCATCGACAATGAACTTTGAAATAAATATGGCATACTATATTGCTTAAAGCCGTTGCTGTTAATATGATTAGATCCAAAAGCATTAGAAAACTAATCAAAGGTATTAGATGCCAGGGAGCCCCTTAACAACGAATTTTGCGTTTTTATGCAGTTAACAAATCGATATCAAACCCGCTCCCCATACTTGCATGAGGATATTATAAAATACCTAAATAATTGGTAAATAAATAAACAGTCATTCGCCTTTAAACTTTTTTTTTTATTTCGGTACACAGACTTATTCGCAGTCAAAAAACACATACATTCTTTTTATGATTTTCGGGTTAATCACCTCCACGAACCACACCCCCGCGTCTTTCCAGATTAAAGTTTTCTGTTTAAGAGGCACTGAGAGGAATGATCTAATGTTGTGTTTTCTTAGCACCTCCAGCAAAAGCCCCTCCGCATGGTATCCCGAGTGTAACTGGAGGATGGACCTCTGCTCCAGAAGTTCTTTGATTAGCTTCTTGAGATCGCTCCGGGCCGCTTCCCACTTGTAAATGTCCACGTCAGGTGCTAGCGCCTCGATTGCTGAGATGAATGCAATATTTGTTTCGTCGTTATCTCCGCATTTATAATTGTACCCCAACCCCTTGTTACTGAACCACAGCCTCACAACGAGTTCAATGACGTACTCCATTGTTATTTTTTGATTTTTTAAATTAATTTTAGAATGCGTATGCGCCAGCTGCAGGTTGCCGGTATTGTGGTCTCATTTATGATAGCCTAATTGGAACATAACCTATAAATGACCAAACGGGATAGTCTTATGTATCTTTCAGTAGGAGTAGCAGAGAAAGCGTTATTATTGTCTGTCCTTGTCACAGTCTCACATTTTTTTATTCACCACAATTAATTTAGTATGGTTTATGGTGGGTAACAAAGAACCCGACCAAATCATGTAAAGTTATGTTTGGTATGTTGTCATGAATCTTAAAACGTGTTTTTAATTTCGCCACATTGTATGACCACGGGTGCACGCGAACGCCACGTCTATCTATATTGAATGCTAGGTTCAATATTAAAAACCGGCCAAGTGCGAGTCGAACACGTGCACGAAGGGTCCCGTACCATTAAGCAAAAAACGGCAAAAAGATCACGTTTGTTGTATGGGAGCCCAACTTAAATACTTACTGTTTTCAGTAATTGTTTTTATAGTGGTAACAGAAATTCAAAAATTTAAAATTATTTATTTGTATAACATGCAGCGGATTACCGGTGTGTCGAATCCTCCATTTAAGTTGATATAACTTGTATTAGGACAGACAGACAGTCAGACAGCGGAGTGTTAGTAATAGCGCCCCGTTTTTACCCTTTGGGTGCGGA
Source organism: Cydia strobilella (assembly GCF_947568885.1). Taxonomy (NCBI): domain Eukaryota; kingdom Metazoa; phylum Arthropoda; class Insecta; order Lepidoptera; family Tortricidae; genus Cydia; species Cydia strobilella. Next base: position 293,047 of record NC_086045.1, read on the forward strand.
ACCCTAAAAATTGAAGAGTAGGTCAACTCCAATATACGCAAATTAATGAGCTAACAACTCCACTAGCATCGCATAGGTTTCATGACCAATAAATAAATTAATTAATTAATTAATTTGATAGGGACATTCTTACACAAATTGGCTAAGTCCCACGGTAAGCTCAAGAAGGCTTGTGTTGTCCGACCAATATCCAATCAGACTTTTGAACGTTCTCCCAATTACTCTATCAGACAAGCGCAGGCCAAATTCACTTTCAAGCACATGGAGCAGTAAAGATTCAATAAAAAAACCCCGAATCCAGATATAGACGAATTACACAACATTTTGCATGCTTTAAAAAAAGATGAGAATTGGAACAGTATAAGTAATTCAAATATGTAACTTGTTTTATAATTGGTCTTCAAGTACTTAAATACATGGTCGGCAATGCACATGTAACAACTCTGAAGTTGCAGGTGTCCATAGGCTACGATGACAGCTTACCATCAGGCGGGCTGTCTGATTGTTTGTTTATTTGTTGGCAAACTACAAACTCCATACATTTGATAACCACAAGCGACAAAAGTCCAACTGCAAAGAAAAGTGCGCCAGTACAAACATACAATAGTATTTGCAGGCGACCTGTCTGCTTGTTTGCCCGTCGATAGACGCAAATTTAGCATATATAGTCGACTAGAAATTGGGTGACGTCATATTTATTAACTTTTAGAATACGTTGAAAGATGTTAACGCCGCTACTAACTGTATGTCAGTCAAATTTTAATAAATACTATTACCTACCTGTTTAGACTTGAGTAAAACTATCTATGATAACATGTCCAATTTGATTAGTGATAAGCACAATATGTACACCCAAATTAAAAGAGAAAATTTTCTGTGGTAATCTGAGATTAATTTTAAAACCCTTGTATGAGGACATTATAAAATAACTAAATGATTGGTAAATAAATAATTACTCATTCACTTTTAAACTTTTTTTATTTCAGTAAAACCTACCTATAGTTTGCCAAAGGACTGTCTCATTTCAAGCATAGACAGAAAGAATCATTAGACTTATATTGACCGGGATATAGACCGTGATTACCTTTTGAATTGTTCAAAACTCCGTGAATCATTCAAAACTTATAGAAAGAATCATACTACCTTTGTCTTATACTAGTACTAGCACCCAAAAGAAAAGGACGAGTACAGTTTTTATTGTTCATATTTACTGACAATTTGGTTTAACCAACTATATCAACACACCCAAATTATTGCGCAATTCCCCATTCCCAATTCAAAAGGAGTAAGTAGGTGTTTAAAGGGTCTGGCAACGCGCATGTAGCAACTATGAAGTTGCAGGCGTCCATAGGCTACGGTGACACTGCTTACCATCAGGCGGGGCGTATGATTGATTGCCACTGATGTGGTACAGGTAATAATTTAAAAAATATATACATATAACTTTCGGCAATGCGCTGGTAGTCTCGTACGTATATCCACACTAAAGGTCAAAAGCGCCGCGAAATTCGGCGCTTACACGCTTAGGTCACGTCAATGTCGCGACGGTCGGCCGGCGGCAGATAAATACCTAAACTGAGGCGGAAATAACGGCATATTTAAAAACTGGACAAGTTCGAGTCGGACTAGCCCACCGAGAGTTCCGTACTTTTTAGTCAGAGGAACCGGACAAGGCGTTCATAGGTTACGGTGACTGTTTACCATCAGGCGGGGTCGTATGCTTGTTTGCCACTAACGTGGTATTAAAAAACCTGACAAGGCGTTCATAGGCTACGGTGACTGCTCACCATCAGGCGGGCCGTCTGCTTGTTTGCCACTAACGTGGTATTAAAAAACCGTAAGTACAAGGTGTTCATAGGCTACGGTGACTGCTTACCTTCAGGCGGGGGCCGTCTGCTCGTTTGCCACTAACGTGCTATAAGAAAACAAACTTGTTGTACCTTTTTGCGGTTGGTAAACTACAAACTCCATACATTTGATAAGCAAAAGCGACAAAACCAACTGCAAAGAATAACGTGGTATAAAAAAAAACGGGCAAGCGTGAGTCGGACTCGCGCACCGAGAATTCCATACTTTTTGTTAGAGGAACCGGAGTAACCGGACAAGGCGTTCATACGCTACGGTGACTGCTTACCATCAGGCGGGCTGTATGCTCGTTTGCCACTGACGTGGTATTAAAAAAAAACCGGACAAGTGCGAGTCGGATTCGCCCACCGAGGATTCCATACTTTTTAGTGACAGTTGTGGACCATATGACACCATTCATAGGCTACGGTAACTTCTTACCATCAGGCGGGGAGCCGTCTGCTCGTTTGCCACTAACGTGGTATAAAAAAAACCGGACAAGTGCGAGTCGGACTCGCCGCGAATTTCACACAACACCTAGTCTCACTATGATTCTGCTGCTGCTCACATATAGTCTCGAAATTCGAACCTGTTACACAGTGACGAGGCGGCCTAGAGGTTCATCATCATCATCATGCATCAGAGACGTCAGCCCGGTTAGCTAAAGAATAGCGCCGGTTCGAATCCGACCTTAGCCACTGTGCTGTGCATGGATGTGCCACCCCGTCACTTATTTGTTTTTTTTTTTTCATTACAAACTTAGCTTACAAAGTGTACTCGGTGCTGCTAGCGCCATCTATACATTTTTAAACGTAGCGCCCTCTAACGGATCTTTGCCTAACTAACAAGTGACGTGGTATAAAAAAAACGGACAAGTGCGAGTCGGATTCGCGCACTGAGAATTCCGTACTTTGTAGTGACAGTTCTGGGCCATATGACGTCATTCATAGGCTACGCTGTAGATGCACGTATCCACTGACGAGGCATTAGCGGTATCTATACTACACTATACATTTCATAGCGGATGTTTTTGAACTAACTAGCAGCGTCCACTGACGAGGCGGCATCTATATATTTAATAGAGAACCTTTAAGCGAATCGATAACTAACTTACCGTGACCCCTCTCTAATTCTGCGGACTTTTTTAGAACTACTCGGACGGCAGCTCATCTATACCTTTTTGTAGCGGATGTTTTTGGAACTAACTAGCCACGTCCACTGACTCTAGCGACATCTATACATTTCATCGAGAACCATTAAGCGAATCGATAACTCGCATACAAAGTGGCGCCATCTAGCGGTGATCATTGCGGAACTAACAAGTGGCGCCATCTGACGGATCTTTGCCAAACTAGTGGCGCCTCGGCGGATTTTTATGGAACTTACAAGTGGCGCCATCTAACGGATTTGCTATGAAAATAACAACAGGCGCTCTTACACATACACAGTGGCGCCATCTATACATTTCATAGCGGATATTTTTAGAACTAACAAGTGGCGCCTCTGGCGGATTTTTATGGAACTAGCGCGTCACCCCGTCACTTTTTTGTTTTTTTTTTCCTTTATAAACTTAGCTTACAAAGTGTACTCAGTGCTGCTAGCGCCATCTATACATTTCTTAGCGCACTTTTGAAACGTAGGTTCCTCTAACGGATCTTTGCGTAACTAACTGCGGACTTTTATAGAACTACTCGGACGGCAGCTCATCTATACCTTTTTGTAGCGGATGTTTTTGGAACTAAAACTTCCACGTCCACTGACTCTAGCGACATCTATACATTTCATCGAGAACCATTAAGCGAATCGATAACTCGCATACAAAGTGGCGCCATCTAGCGGTGATCATTGCGGAACTAACAAGTGGCGCCATCTCACGGATCTTTGCCAAACTAACTAGTGGCGCCTCTGGCGGATTTTTATGGAACTCACAAGTGGCGCCATCTAACGGATTTGCTATGAAAATAACAACAGGCGCTCTTACACATACACAGTGGCGCCATCTAGCGGGGATCATTGCGGAACTAACAAGTGGCGCCATCTATACATTTCATAGCGGATATTTTTAGAACTAACTAGTGGCGCCTCTGGCGGACTTTTATGGAACTAGCAAGTGGCGCCATCTAGCGGATCTTTGCCAAACTAACTAGTGGCGCCATCTGACGGATCTTTGCCAAACTAACTAGTGGCGCCCCCTAGCGGAAAAGTTTTGGTCTAGAACGGGAGGAGGAGGAGGGGCTAGAACCGGCACAAACTAACTACTTACGAAAACCAAATTTGTCCACCTTCGTTGTCAGTCAATGGAGGGCGTCGTTCAGGGAACAAATCTGATTTGGCCGAGAAATTAGAAACTGCCAACCCTGCCACCTACATCAGCTGCTCTCTATAAACATGCACTTTCGAGCAGCTTACCAAGAGGGCCATATATGGGGAAACGCTCTGAAACTAGAAGTTTGCATACCATGTACATCTTTTTGGGGATGGACTGAGGAAAAAGAGAGTTGGACTCCGGAATGGTCGGCATTTACAGCGATTTGGTCTCAATTAAGCCTCTTGGACCATTGTGGCTGCAAATCTGGATGCGAAACTATGCATTGTGGGTGTCGTCGCGTCAGCTGGCCATACACAGCCCAGTGTAAATCATGCAAATGTGGCTGTACAAATCAAAAGTAAGTTAATGTAATTTTCAATCCAGGGTTATTTTGCATGCTGACCACTAATTATAGGTCTGGCACAAAATTATAGGTTTAATGGTTATCAACTAGGCACAAAAATAATTCAACAGTAATCTACAGCAACCAGTTCATGTATGATCAGTGATTTTGTAGTATTGGAATGGTACGAGTACTTAACAAAACGACTTTTCTTTTTCAGTTTTACATCTACCGTGAACCATATAATTTGACATCACCTAATAATAATTAGTTGCCCGTTTATTTTTGTATTTAATACACTGACAATTACCTGATTCAATTCGGCTTATATGTATAAAAACTACTAAATTGACCTACTTTTATATTATACACATAGATTTAAGATTAGATCCTAAGTATGCATGTAATATTGGTATGCCCCCACGGGGTCCATGTGGAACTACCAAGAATTTGTAATACCTATAAAACCATGGTTGCAATAAATAAATATGAAATATGAACCCGAAGAGGACATTTAAGTTTTTTGTTTACAAATGTAGTCACTTTAAATAAAAATAATTCCTAATTTTAGATTTGTTATATTTTTTTGTAATTCACCACCAGGAAAAAACTTTATTCAGTTTTTATTTATAATTTTTTTATTTATTAAAATAAATTGGGTGATTTCTTTTCATATGACACATTTCATATTAAAATCAGTGCACTTACTGCGGTAGAAGATTTCTTTTAAAGGATTTATTTGTAAGAACGTGCATAATTGAACTTAAATATTTCGTGAAGAATGAAAGGTATGGGTGTCGGGTTTTTTTGTAATACTTTTATATACTCAGTACTATATATATATTTATTAAACTATTCATGACAACAAACATTCCATAATATTTTTTTTAAGAAATCAAGTAAAAACTATCAATCGAGTAAGAAAAAAAACTTAAGATGCCGTTTTTTGCCAAAAGGGTTCATTATATGTTTTATGAGTATTTTTTTATAAGTAATGTATATAAAGAGCTTTTATTTGAGATATTAAACATTGAAATCGGTCAAATAGTTAAGCTTGTAGAATTTTTTGAAATATATTTTGAAGAAATTTACACTCACATTCAAACTTTTATATTTCGTGAAGTATGAGAGGTATCGGTGTCGGGTTTTTTTTCTAATACTTGTTATTTATTCAGTAATATATACATGCATTAAGCTATTCATGTTCCATACATTTTTTTTGAGAAACCAAGTAAAAACTATCAATCGAGTAAAAAAAAAACTTAAGATGCCGTTTTTTGTCGAAAGTAATCAGTATATATTTTTGGAGTATTTTTTTAAAAGTAATGTATATAATGAGCTTTCATTTGAGATATTAAACATTTAAATCGGTTCATTGGTTTAGCTTGTAGAATTTTTTGAAATATTTTTTAAAGAAGTGGCGCCATCTCTGTTCCTAAGGGGTGAAACTTGCGCTGCTGCGGGTCAAATCACTCAGTTTGGTCCCTACTAGCACTGTGCAAAGCGGCTTGCTTTTATCATGAAGTGCAGCATCCGGGCAAAAAATGGCCATAACAAGTATGACTATGATAGAAAATGAGCAATTTATCGCAATGAATTTGACACATAACCTTCCTTTAACGCAATTTATTCCAAGAAGAAACTGCATATGTAGCTATGCGAATTATGTGTTTACTCTATAAGTGAGTTTTTAAATGCTAAGTTTAGTAATAAGGAGTAGTTATAGTTGAATGTAAGCATTTACATTTAGTTTAGTAATAAGACATCTTTATTTTGTGTGACTTTCAGCCACGAAATCTAGACTTAATATTTGCATACTTTTTTAGTAGAGTATGGTGGACTATGTAATTAAAATTGTAGCAACTTATTGTAACGCATATTTCGCAAATAAACATTCATTAATTCATTCATTCATAAATTCATTCATAAAAATATTACACAACGAACGGAAGCCGTAAAAATATCTGTCACTATGTTATTTTGTAGCGCCATAAGCGCGTGTCGAATATTTTTGCGGCCTTCGAAGAGTAACATATTATTGCAGGTACCTACCCTAGTGTCTCTTCCCACGTTGCACGCTATATTCCTACGTCACCTTATATACAAAAATGATCCTAATGTAAACGTACGTACAAACTATTTTTCAATGCAGCAGATTTAGGAAATTGCCGCTAAATCCATGTGATTAACTCAGAATTGATCTATGAAGCGTATGAGCCGATCATGGGTTTTAATATTATCGGTTGCAGAATAGGCTAATTTATAATTGACAAATTATTATTTATGGAATCAGTCGATCAGGTTTGTTTTGAGGATGAAATGTTTGTATTATGTCTGTATGGGACCCATTGACTTAAAACAATACAAAAGTCACAAAGGATAGTCAGTCTGACAAGGGCAGTACTGACGAAACGATCCTAACAAAATGGCAACACATCGTGACGTCCACAGATTTAATATATACGCTAGATGACATAAATACCACGATTTGTATCGAAACCAAGCGTGTCGACTTTTTCATACAAAATTTACGCATAATATTCAATAATATAATTTTAAAATTACTTATCTGTGATAGGAAATATGTTCTTGCCAGTGAACGGAAATCTTGCCTTTGGGTGCTCGCAATTTTTGGACTGTTGCAGTTAATCATCATGCAACGAAGCATTTTTTAAGTTTTCACGGACGTCCGGCTGCAACAACTGACGCGCGTGGACTGTAAAGAGCGACGGTCAACCTCGACGCTTGGTCGGGGTTCGGACAGTGACACGCGAAGTAGATGCATTTGCATCTTCTATGGTATATTTATTTCTGTGGTGATGACACTGTTGCTTAGAAGCCGTTTCGATATATGGAAAACAAGGAAATAGCGATTTTGTCTGTGAAATATTACGATTTTGTATATATAGTTGCTATACAACATTTTTTTTTGAAATTGTACGAAATCGACTTGTACCATTATCTTTTTCCTATTTGGGTGATTAAAAAAACTTAAATTTTAAAACTTTTGAGGTCGTGTATTTTTTTATTATTCTAATGTTTTTTAAGTTTCTAATTTGCTGTGATAAATTGCTAAATTTTATATCTATTTAACTAGATTAAGTTAACCCTATTAAGTTGGTTCGAAGGTTGAAAAAACCAGTATATTATATACTAGCGACAGTAGCGACCCGCCCCGGCTTCGCACGGGTGAAATGCTGATGTATTATACATACAAACCTTCCTCTTGAACCACTTTTTCTACTTAGAATAATGTCACGAAATTAATTTCACGCCACTAATTTCGTAATGTAAATCCGGCTTAACACGTATCAATCACGATGAACTATTAATGCAGTCCAACGTATATTTAGTTTGAATTAGAGATGGGCCGTATATGGAGTTTGCCGAATGTTCGGCCGAATGTTCGGTTCAGGCCTTACCGACCCGATTATTCGGCCGAATTCGGTCCATTTGTATCATTCTAATAAACCATTTGAAAATGCTGAAGATAAATTGCTTCCTAGGCAATTCCCTAGAAACAAACAGGTTGCCTTACGAGCAAGGGTATTTGCAAACAAATTTTCAACAATCTCCAAATAATCAAAACATTCTATGGACAACAGGGCGGACACGCTATACATTATTCAGAAATCACTTGCGTTTCTATGTGTGAACGGCACGTCTATACACGTGGCATACGCCATAGTGTGAGTAAGTTGCTTAAAAATAGTAGTGAGCGGCCGGCAAACGGCCGTCAATCTGCTGTCGCGGGGCGAGGTAATTCGAGTCGGGGCGGGGCGGTGCGTGGCCGTTCTGTATGATAATACTATTACTTATTCTGTGCTATGGATTCAACATTGTCTCATCATGTGTTTTAATGACGTGGGCAAAACGTACCCCGATGGAAGAGAGTACTTGAAAAGTTCTGGAGGAGCTTTCACAGTGTTGCAACAAGACACACAATAAAAAAACATTTGCCGAATATTCGGCTTTTAACCGAATAATTCGACCAAATACGAACAATGGAAAACTTGCCAACTATGCCGAATACTATCCCTATGCCCATCTCTAGTTTGAATGTAACCGACGAACGAAATTTGCAATTTGCAACGCGATGTTGAATTGTGATAATGATGGAATTTAATGACCATTTGAATACAAAATGCAATTAGTCATATTTCAGGACAAATATTAATTTATGTTAAGTTATATATAATACGAAACAGGGATAGGTTACATCATTTACATAATCAAAGTCCATAGGTATTTTACACATTAAAATAACAAATAAAAAATTACATACGGACAGACAGATGGACGGACATACATGAATAAATGAATGATTAAAAAAATTTTTTTTTGATTGACATCTGTATATACAATTTATAAATGAATTATTCTTATTCTATTCTACATGACGAAACTATAAGGGTTTCATTTTTGCGATTTGGATACGGAAATCCATACTAATATTATAAATGCGAAAGTCTGTCTGTCTGTCTGTCTGTCTGTGTGTTCATATTTGTTTCATCATGTTTGGCATAGAGATAGGTTGAGTCCCTGAGAATGACATAGGATAGTTTTTATCCCGAAAATCATCCCTTAAGAAAGTAAAAAGCGGGGTGGAATTGAGATAATTAATGAAGTTCCTGCTTATTTGTGTGCATAATATGCTCAAATTGAATGTTTGCTATGAGAATTTTTCCAGGCGCTATACTTACTTTAGCTGCTGTTACTAAGTCCACGCAGACGAAGTCGCGGGCAAAAGCTAGTAATAAATAGTGAATGAAACGTAAAGCCACTCAGCCAGCCAGTTATTAGTTGACTACGTAAGTCTCATTCGCTCATGAATATTTTAGTTGATTTAAACTAACTTCCATACTCGGTGTTAGAGTGACGTAACGTGTGTAAATCTCGTACAATATACTATCTTGTGTTATTGTGCGTCGGAAGGTTCATTTAGCTACTGTGAGCTAAATTAGAGATGAGATAATAATGTAGACCGAATGAAAAATAAAATAAATATAAATGATAAATATAATGAATGACTTTGGGTGTTACGCAGCGTACTACCATAGAGTAACTTATACTAGAGCGGTACTGTCATAGTAAATTTTGTAACCCCAGTAAATTCACTGCCATCGGTCGACACTTTAAAACTAAAATAAATATTAAAAAAAAAACGATAAAATGTATTTAGATATAAATAAATGTTTTTTTTTTTATTTGCATTAATTATTTTTATGATTTTGACCCATGTTCTTTCACTGATATGCGTTAAAATTGTTAAATAACAAACGAAACCGTCAACGCCATCTATACGACAGTTGGCCAAAGCTAGTAGCGCCCTCTGAACGAGAATCAAATTTTCTTGATTTTCGAGGCACGTTTTTTCCTTAGACTGTATCTATCTATTACGGAGTTATATCTATCTTTGGTACTACGTAGGCGAACAACAAGCGAACGCGAAGCGAAGCGATGCGGCGCGGGGTGAATCAATCCTTTGATACTTACGTGGGCGATCTCGTTGCGGAATTTGTGGATTCATCTTCTTTTTCGGACTCAGCTTTGCATCGTCCGGTAGAATCGAATCTCATTAACGAATTTTCATTTACCGACCTTTGAAACAATATACTATTTAAACCTAATTTTCTTGCTTGTCCCTTTACAAAACTTAAATTTCTTAAAACCTGAAGAAAGCATCCAAACACGGTAACTATTTTACTGCCTACAGGAAACACGCCCGTTTTTCGGAACGTTTTTGATCCAAAAGCCCTTGTGCCGGCAGTGAAACTTGTAAAGATTACTTATGTACAGACGCCATCAGATATATCGGAGCGGACAATGTGTTCACAATATCTGAACACGCATTCTAACGAAGAAAAAAAAATTCTTCTTGCTGTTTTTTTTAAATACGGTGCCCTGCTTCCTTTTGAAAATGGATCACTGCGTGTGTCTGGAATTTTTGTAAAAAATAACCCGTTTTTGCGCTTGAGTGTAATATATTATTATATTCTCTGTTAGAACAAGTTCACACCAAAACACGCTATTTGTGTGCAGCGCACCAAAAAGGGTCCCCAGAATATAAATGTTTAGTAAGTAAGTTGTAAATTAGAATATATAAATAAATTTAAAAAAAACGTCCTGACAATAGAGGCGTGTTCAGATATTGTGAGCGCCTCGGCCGCTCCGATATATCTGATGGCGACTGTACTTACTTCACAGTACTTACTTGGCTCAGTGACCCAAAAAGGATCTTCGCCTCTGACACAAGAGAACGCCACTGCCCTATTCTGCGCCATTTCACGCCAGTTAGGTACCTAGTCCTCGCTGTGGAGTGCCAGCGGTATCTGGGACGCCTTGACAGATGTTTTCTGCCCGGGTGCCCGACAGACGCTGTTCGCTCATGTGTAAAGGTTATCAGTCTTTATTCTTTCCTCGTCTTTGGTTCGTTGAAGCTCGCGTTTCACCTCCGAGACGTTGAAAGACGCAGTTAATTTGAGCTGTGATCAAAGTTACACGCGTCTCGTAGATATGTGACATTACTTGTGTGATGAAATGTTTTACATATCTATTAATACTTACCCATAGCTCACAGACTCCGTTGGTTGGGCCATCTTGAGAGAATGGATGAGGATCGGAACGTGAAAAGAGCATACCTGGGCCGCCCAGCAAGAAGACGTCCTATTGGACGCCCCAGGTATCGCTGGTGCGACAGTGTGGAGGCGGATCTGCGCGAACTTCGAGTCAGCAATGGGCGAGAGGTCGCACAGGACCGAGAAAACTGGCGCTGTCTTGTGTCGGAGGCCAAGTCTCATTTTGGGTCGCTGAGCCAACGGAGTAAGTAAGTAAGTAAATACTTACACGAGTTGTGGAAAATAAAATTGATTTTACAATTAATTGTTCGCAATGTACATTGTGCTTTAAGGGAGGTACGCCCACCAACTGTGTTATTATAGTTATAGGTACACACTTGCGAAGAAATCGTAGATTGTGTCACAAGGGAGCAAAATGATATATTTACGGCGAGGGCGTACAATTGAATCCTAAACGAAGCGAAGAATTCTATAATAGAATCCCGAGAGTAGCAAGGGGTTCTAAAGTAGAATCCTGAGCGTAGTGAGGGATTCAAGTGTGTTACGCCCAAGATGGAAATAATTTTGCTACCATGTGACACATATCGCTTTTCACATCACCTATGAGGTAATTATAATGTTTAAAACTATTATTTGAGCTAAAAAAATAATGTGTTTTTTTTTTTAATAGTGTCCTAGAACAGAAAAGTGTTACTTTGATCCCTCCCAGCAGGGAAGAAAAAGCCCTTTTTCAAATTGGTGATGTGAAAAAATATTTCTTTTTGCGGTTTTGGTTAAATACGGTGCCCTGCTTCCTTTTGAAAATGGATCTCTGCATGTGTCTGAAATTTTTGATAAAAAATAACCCGTTTTTGCGCTTGAGTGTAATGTATATTCCCTAGAAATCCCTTATAGGGATAAGCTCGCCTTTGTACCTAAATTTATATGAATTTCATGTTAATAATTTTTGTTTTGTACAATAAAGTGATTTACTACTACTACTACTACTACTACTACTATATTCTCTATTAGTAAAAGTTCACACCAAAACACTCTATTTGTGTGCAGCGCACCAAAAAGGGTCCGCAAGTCAGCCGACGAGTTAATTTGAATATCCTCAACAATTCAGACACTAAAAGCATCCGATGATGCTAGAATATTCTAGAATGCATTACGACTGGCGGACGGCGGCTGTACAGAAACAAAGCCACATCAATTGGTAAAATATTTGAAAATATATCTCAGCTCTAGTTTATTCTTCCATAAACCCTCTTTATTTGTAGCTAAAACGAAGCCTATGTCACCGTGCAAATAAACAAATCGATTGAAACCTTATTGAAAATAAAACTATTTAAATCGGATCATAATCAATGTATTTCTGTGTTTCAAGTAAATATTAGGGCTCGATGTCGTTTTTGTACTGCAGGTTAAGTGTAGGGGATATCTAGAATATATCCCTGGGGTACACTATTACATTAGAAGGAAAAAGACCGGGATGGCCGCCATATTAAAAAATCTTTGAAGAATTTAAAAGTGTTGTGAGAAACCAATAATTCTATTCTATGGAAGCTTGAAAGAAAGTTATTCTGCTAAACCCTGTCAAACGCCTTTGAAAATACCAAAAGGGTTTACAAGTCAGCCGACGAGTTAATTTGAATATCCTCAACAATTCAGACACTTAAAGCATCCGGCGATTCTAGAATATTCTGGAAGGCATTACGACTGCTAGCGGACGCCATCTGCACAGAAGGAAAGTTACATCAACTAGTAAAATTAGGTAGGCGTGTGTATGAAATTTGGCTTCATAACGTTTTGTAATACCTACTCTTTTTGATTAAATGCTTTGTTTCCGCTACCCAAAGGTTGCCTGGAAGAAATCGCTCTTTAACGATAAGATCGCCGGTTGCCTACCTCTATATTTAATTTTAAAAAATATGGACACCTCATGAAAAAAAAATACAAATTAACCCTGTTCAGAATCAAGATTGAGAAATATAGAATAGAATACTTTTTATTCGTAAACACACAGACAATAGACATACATTAAAATAACATGAAAATACAGTGTCACGAAATGGCCCCATCACAGCATGCTGCTGGCGACTTCCAGCGCTGATCTTCCGATGAGACCATCAGTTGAGAATCACGGAAGGTAACAGACAAAAAGAAAGCAACATAAAAGAAAGAGACATAAAATATGGCGAAAAATAAAATTACACATCGTTTACACAAACTAATATGTAACTTGAGTCTTGAGTGAGATCCAGGAGGGTCATTTTTGTGTAGCAAGGAAGGGTAGCGAGCGAATCGAACAGATCCCTGAGGTACACCGTACACCATTATGAACACCACATTAAAAGCTAATTTCATCAATAACTGTTCTTATTGGTCATTCACGAATTCAGAAATGTTGATGCAATTTATGAAATTTTTAATCCTATAGGTACCGTCGAAGTTTTAAAAAAAAGTTATTCTATTAAACCCTGTCAAACGCCTTTGAAAGATCAAAAGATAGCTGTCCGACAAAACATTTTAAGAGTGAAGCAGCTGTCGCCAATTATATGCGTTACAACTACCAGTGGTCGGTAACATTTCGAGCTGCGCTGTTAATAATAAACGCAGCCTGCGTCTGTCAGGGGTGCAGAAACAGAGACACGGCCGTGACAGTGCGCAAGATATTCATATTTGCATGTGTAAGGTGGATTAAAGTGGTAGATGAACTTTACATTTGAACTTTGAGTTGGTTGACTATATAGGATTTTTTTCTTTGTAATATCCGTGAAACTGCAATCTGAAATCAAGATCATAAAAGTACGGCAATGTTGTATGAAAATATACTGTCGGTGTGAGATAGATATAGAGATCTTTATTTGCATTCCAGTATGTTACATAAATACATAATGGACCCTGGAAGGGTATGGCAAAACATGTTATTCACTATTATACTACTTATTTGTATTACTAATTTTCTAAATTACAATTCCAACCAAGTAACATTTTTTTTTTAAGTTAATAACAACATAGATAGCCTCTTTTAATAACTATACCTATATATTGATACGAACGTAATTAATAGTCTTTAGAAATGTAATTAAAAGTCATAATTTTAAACTAACACGGGACTTAATCGCGTAATAATCGATTAATGGATTCGATGGATTATTATGAGTGAAAATCACAGAACTAAATCAAGATAGAAGGAAAGAGTGTATGTACCTCGCGTGGCGAAACGACGACCCGGTGGCTCCATTGCTCGCCGCGAACTTCAGTCTGCTCCCGATCGATGTCTGCTTGCGACGTCAGGTTTAAAAAACAAAATGGTTTCTTGCGCAATAATTAACTGTTCAAACACTACCAATAAAGTTGGAGCTGTTAATGGAGGTATTTCCTTTCATCGGTAAGTACAATTTGTCCTTAAATATCTGTTATTAATTAAAAAACTATTTATTTTATTATTTTCATCAAAACAGTAGCGGGCGATTGTGTGCCAACGCTAGCTTTCCATTGCGGCTTAAATTTGACGAGCCAGACTTGGCGTGCTTTCAAGACCAGCGATGTAAAAATAAGTCTGTCGAGTCACGTTCAGGGTCGATTTCTCATTTTTTCTGTCAAAAGTAAGAATAGTGCTGTACACTGCGATTTTCTTACTCGATTATTAAAATCGATTTTGAAAACAGACGAAATGATAATTACATTCTTATATTATTATGCAGCTATATAATGTACGTAGCGCAAAGCAAATATTATTAACAAAAAGGTGGCGGTGCATAGAATCGGTGCCGTAATCGCACTTAAACTATCGTGAGACATATTTCAAAATATTTATCAGTACCCTACAAATTGCCGAGCTCTTTACTTCTATCTTGATTTAGTTCTGTGGTGAAAATCGTGTTAGTTTAAATCAATATATTGTAATTAAAAGTCTTCGTATGTGCTACATCGAGTTCAAACTTCAAATAGAAAGCTAATAATAGCTTTGAAGAAGAGACATTAAAACACATCGGTTATTATTAGTAGTAATTAAACTATGTAAAACATACATATCAAAAGTAACATACAATTAGTAAGAAGCACAAAGGCGAACTCCCCCATTGAGGGAGTTATTAATGTCGTTAACCCTGATAACTGTGGCTATCGGACCAGAATTAACTGTTATGTGTTATGTATATTTATTATATATAACGTAGGTATTATATATATTTGTTATACTGTTACTTCAAATTTTTATCTTATTTTATTTATTTTCGCCCTCTTTTATAAATTTATTGACTTTCCTCTAGTCTATTGTACGCAGTGCTGTATCTGTCTACCGTTCTTCATCAATTCTCATCTACTCAAAGGTTAACTGGAAGAAATCCCTTAAAGGGATAAGTTCGCCTTTGTACTGCCTATTTCTGTGCCATATTTGTGTTCTATGTCTTTGTACAATAAAGAGTTTATACATACATACATACATACATACATACATACATACATAAGTCTCAGTTAAAATAAAAACACCACCAAAAGTTTCAAATATAACCTAGCGACAGCTAAAGAAAAGAAATGCGCACATTTCGCTTCAATTGCTGGCAGTGTATCTCCAACATATAATAAATGGCAGGTTACGTTTCGTATTTTACATTATTTTATCACCGGGAGGGAATAAATAAAGGTATTCGTGTCGGAGCGACAATAAGAACGGCTCTATAAATAATATATTCGATAGGGTAGGGGCGTAGCGAAAGAAAGGCAACGCAGTAGGGTAAGTATAATTTTACTTTGATGCTTAAAAACAGTGAGCAAAATACGACTTTGCTTATTTGACAGTTGGTAGCTACCAAATAGTATGAAGATGTCGCCCCACGAAAGTTCATTATATATTTTCACAACGTCGTGCGTTGCCGTCGCTTGTCTTTCCTCCACCACCAACGACGATGGAAAATGGACGAGATTGAACTCGGTAGTTTCACTGTAAAAAGGTTATTTTTTGAAATTATGACGATTGGCAACCGAAATTGGGTTAAGTAATGAAGTTCCAATAATTATGATAATTTTTACCTTAACTAGGTATTGTATAAAATATATAAACATCATTTTATGAAATGAGTAGCTTCATTGATTTTATTTCATTATATTTTATATTACGAATGTGGAAGTACTTAATAGAATGGATAAAAAGTTAGGTTTTGATCACGGTAAAAAGAAGGAAAATATAATATTTTGGACACATATACAGAAATTACAAATATAATATACTACAACTAATATTAGAAGGAAAAATTGATGGCAAGAGGGGAAGGGGAAGAAGGAGGGTCACCTGGCTTGACAACATAAAAAATTGGCGAACGTCGATAACGCAGCATGGCTAAGAACAGGGGAGAGATGGCAAAGGTGGTCGCCGACGTCCGTTAGGGCATGGCAAACAAAGAAGAAGAATATTTTATATAATGCATTATGTACATATTTCACTTTCCTTAAAGTCGACGTGCAAGTAGAGTATGTCTGGTAACTCGACGGGTGAAAGCTTACAATGCATTTGCACCCTCAAAGTCCTCAAAATGTTATAAATTGTCTTTGTTATCGCGATTAATCCTACAATTTTTCATGAGTGTGGCAATACATTTTTGTTGTTGAGTGTGGCAATACAATAGTATTAGAAACCAGAAACCAAAGGCGCCATAAAAACCTACAGTTTAGGTATTATTTTAACTCTTTACTACTAAGTAGCAGAGCTCCTTTACTGACTTATCCTATTTTGTGGTAAAGACGAATGGCGGCCGCACGGACGCGGCGCTTATGAAATTGTACTTTATCTCACTACTTCAGAAAATTACGTACGCTCCTTACAGTCTACTTTTGCCTTTACTAGGTCTCAACGTAAAAAAACTTTATATTTCAGAAAATACTGACTACTTAATGGATTACGATATATTATTTATCTCAAATATTCCTAGTAATATTGTCATTACGTTTTATGGGCATTTAGTTTTATTATGGCAAGGCAAGGCAAGGCAAGGCAAGGCAAGGCAAGGCAACGCAACGCAACGCAACGCAACACAACACAATACAATACAATACAATACAATACAATACAATACAATACAATAGAACACAACACAAAAAACACAAGTTAAGATAAGGAATAATAGGAATATGGTTACATATTTAATTGTGTAATCTCACCACAATCTCACAATTCTCTCATAGAGAGGAGAGTGAATATTGGAAATCGCATGAATGGGGCACTTAACGCTTTTATGAGCAGCCAGAAGGTGTCGCAAAAGCACGGTTGGCTGTGCATAGAGGGGTGCTGGTGCCTACACTTATGTATGGTAGCGAAAGTTGGGTATTAAGAGGCATCAGAGCCAAGTGAATGCAGTGGAAATGAGAGCGTTGAAAGTGTGTGTGGTGTGAGATTACAAGATAGAATTAGGAACAGTGTGATAAGGGAAAAGTGTAGACTGAACGAAGATGTGGTGACAAAAATTGAGAAAGGTATGATGAGATGGTTTGGACACGTGGAGAGAATGAGTGAAAGCAGGCTAACAAAAGAGAGTGTATAAGGGAGAGGTAGAAACGGGAGTTGGAAGGGGTAGATCTCGGCGGACTTTCTTTGATTAGATCGGGGAAATCCTTAAGAAAGGCCAGGTCAAGATCACCTTAAACCTGCGAGCGTATGAAAAATGTTATGAAAGTGAAGGAAGCGAAAGAGGTATGTCAGGATCGTAGCAAGTGGAAATCCGTGGTCTCTGCCTACCCCTCCGGGAAATAGGCGTGATTATATGTATGTTTGTATGTTGGAAATTTTTAAAGTCTTTGGGTGTTGGCAATTCCACGAACAGTTTCGATCCATCAACTTTCTCCCTAGATAGTCTTAACGCCCATTTCTCGAACACCACAACATTAAACTCTGTCATCAAATTTAAAACCATCTCCTTTATTGCTTCTCTTCCGTCTCCTAACATTACACCTTTTGATCTTGCCCCTGTCACAATCGAGGATGTACGTAAAATCATTAGCTCTATTAAGTCCAAAGCAGTAGGCCATGACGATATAGGTCGCGTTATGATTCTCTTTGTTCTGGAAAGTATTCTTCCTGTAATAACCCATATCATCAATTTCTCTTTTCACACTAGACAATTTCCATCTTCTTGGCGTAAAGCCTTTGTTATCTCGCTTCCCAAAGTTTCTAACCCCAGCTCTCTTAGTCACTTCAGGCCTATATCTATTCTCCCATTCATGTCCAAGATACTAGAGGCTGCAGCACATAACCAAATCTCAAAATTTATTAATTTCAACCGTTTACTGTCCCCATACCAGTCTGGTTTTCGGGCAGGGCATAGTACGACCACCGCGCTTTTGAAGGTCACTGAGGACATAAGACAAGGCATGGAATCCTCGAAAGTTACAGTACTTGTTCTCATTGACTTTTCAAATGCGTTTAACGTTGTTGACCACGACCTTCTATTGGCTGCTCTTTCCCATTTCAGGTTCTCCTCTGAATCAATGGCGTGGTTTGATTCGTACCTATCCAGTCGCACCCAAGCTGTCCGTAGAGATAGGTGTATGTCTGATTGGCGTGATCTGAACACCGGAGTACCACAAGGTGGTATTCTCTCTCCATTGTTATTTTCGATGTTTATTAATTTCATCACGCACGGACTCAAATGCGATCATCATCTGTATGCAGACGATCTGCAATTATACGCCCAAGCCGAGGTAGCGGATGTCAACTGCGCTATTGCGGCTATCAATGATGACCTGGATCACATAAGTGACTGGTCTAGTTCTTTTGGCATTTCTGTCAACCCATCTAAGTGCCAGGCCATTATTCTGGGTAGTCGATGGCAACTTTTGAAGTTGGATGCGGTTTCTGTTGCACCGATAATTTTTGACGACTCGGTTATCCCAGTTTCGAGTCAAGTGAAGGACCTCGGTTTAATCATTGACAGGCATCTCTCATGGGACGGGCAACTTTCTGAGATCAGCCGGAAGGTCACCTGTACCTTACACACACTCTACCGGTTCAAAAACTTCCTTCCGGTATGCACAAAGAAATTGCTCGTTCAAGCACTCATCCTCCCGCTCATTGATTATGCTGATGTGTGCACAACCAACATGGATCAAAATTCTCTTAACAAACTCGAGCGACTGGTAAACAACGGAATACGGTTCATTTTTGGAATTCGAAAGTTTGATCATATATCCAGCTACCGCCGCCAGCTCAAGTGGCTCCCCATACGTCAGCGCCGATCCTTTCGAATACTCTCCTCACTGTTCTCTATCCTATTTGAGCCCATCACTCCAGAATATCTCAAATGTAACTTCAGCTTTATACCCTACGCCCAGGCTGCGAGCTGCGCGCTGCCCGTTCTCTTAAACTCTCTGTTCTCCCTCACCATACCGGTTTTCTCACGTCTTCTTTCGCTGTTCAAGCAATCCGTCTTTGGAATTCGCTCCCTCTAACGATTAGACAAGCCCCAAACAAGCTGACTTTCAAACGAATGCTCTACAAGCACCTGCTAGATACTGTCTAGTGGGACCCCCCCCCCCCTCCCCCCTGCCCCGCACATGCAAATATATATTTATGTATATTATATGATAAATTTGTATATGTATTTATATTGTTTATTTATGTACTTTATAAAGGTATTATAGTATATAAATATTACTAGTTTGTATATTGGCGTTAGTATTAGAATTTATATTTAGAATTTTTTTTTTCGCATCGCACTGCACCCACCTTAACAATTTCTGTTTGGCCCAGTGGTTGACTGGTAGAGAATGCCTCAAGGCATTAAGTCCGCCTTTTGTACTTGTTCTTGTGCAATAAAGTTTAAAATAAATAATAAATAAATATGTTTGTATGTATGTATGTAGTCTCATAGTATGAATAAAAAATGTTAACAACAATTTTTTTTAATAAAACTAAAGTGTAGCCGCCGTACCGGTCAGGATCTCGATGACTCAAATAAAAGCTTCGATATATATATTCGATATGATATAATCTTCCAAAGATACTGATTACAAGGGTTCTTGTCAAAACGGTTAAGTGTAGAAGTGGTGTGTTAATGAATTTGCATAATTAGAACAGTACAAAATGGTTTTAAATATAGGTGCCTCTGATTGGCCGCGATACATGATATGTGGAGCGCTGCTATTGGAGTTTTATAAAAGAAGAATACGAGCCGAGCCCGACGACTGCATTAAGCTACTGCATTGTGAATATTTTTAATACAATAATAAGTGCCTGTGCCTGCCTGTGCCTAGAAGTCAGAATCAAAAAACCGGCCAATTGCGTGTCGGACTTGCACACCGAGAATTCCGTACTTTTTAGTATTTGTTGTTATAGCGGCAACAGAAATGCATCATCTGTGAAAATTTCAACTGTCTAGCTAGACAGACAGACAGACAGACGGACAGCGGAGTCTTAGTAATAGGGTCCCTTTTTTACCCTTTGGGTACGGAACCCTAAAAAACAACAGTTGCATAGGTATTATTGTATGAATATTCCTAAGAACACTGCTGTTAGGATCCTAAGATATTGCGCCGGCGCCGGGCGCGCTGCGCTTCTTATAAAGTTGATTTCGATCTTACTGGCAGTCATTTAATCGACAAATAATAGTGCTGGAGTAGAAAAATTAAACATAGAACTGCGCTAAGAGGAACCAAAAACTATACCACAAGCATGAAATGTCCTGTTTCCACCCACACCATCGTTTCAGCCGTTATTGGACGCATTATTTAAACGTTTGTTTCCTCCATTCGAACACGAGCTACAATCGCTCCGGTGTGTGAGCGGGACATCGCTATATAAGCTCATAGCGCTGTCTCACTCACACCAGTCACACCACCACACAGCCGTTATTGGACGCGTTATTTAAACGTTTGTTTCCTACATTCGAACACGAACCATAATCGTATCGATAGCGCGTTGGCGTCATGCCTCTGCCACAGATTTACTCCTATAGATTTTGCTTTAAAAGCAAGTTTTGCTGCGCAGACGTACAAGTCGTTAATCTTAAATAATTTTACGGTTTAGTCACTCGCGTGACATGTTTCGGAGAGCCTAGGTCTCCTTTCTCAAGCACTAATAGTGCGAGCAGCGTTCACGACGGCCGTGTATCGCGTACTGCCGCGCGCCGCGTCGCCCGCTGCGCGCGCGCCGAGAAAGCCGGTTGGGGCATGTCTTGCATCGTTAATAAGTGAGTCTAAACCGTAAAATTATTTAATGTTAATATGTCTCACAACAGTTTAAATTCGATTAAGTCGTTAATCGCAGTTACGTGCCACCCTTCATTTCCAAGTTGTATTTATAACATTTTATCTTCATCCGAAACCGGACTAATCCCCATAAGGCCTAGTTTACCCTCTGGGTTGGAAGTTCGGATGACAGTCGCTTTCGTAAAAAGTAGTAGCCAATTCTTGGGATTAGTTGCCAAGCGGACCCCAGGCTCCCATGAGCCGTGGCAAAATGCCGGGACAACGCGAGGAAGATGATGATGATCTATATCACCCATGCTCTAGACTGGCGCTAAAATGAATTAATTTGCAAGTTCAATCTTTCTTAAAAATGAAGCTTCAATTAGAACGTAACTGTAGTGGTATGGCTTCCATATATAGAATTAGATTACCAACTGCTCGTCTTATTTTCAGCCAGTTGAGCACTTTACCTACAACTTATGAAGAAAGAAAGCAAATTAACTTCCACTGCCTCACAGTCATTCTAATATAGTCTGGCAAACCAAATTTGTCAGTAAATAAGATGAAATAAAACTATACGCATTGTAACGTCATGAGATTATATAATAAAAGGGATGGCAGTTAGCACTCGCCCGAGAGTGGGTAGGGTTGAAACCAGTCTCGCTCCGACCCTGCAACCGAACGGACGAGTGCATAACTGGGCATTCGAAACCAATATAATGATGTTGTTCCCCAAATACCTACATAAGAGGCAGGACATCACACGCATCCCTTTTTTTAGTACTTTCACCCACACATAGCAATCATTGTCTTTGTGTTTGAAACGAGACATTTTACTCACGCCGCTGCTCCCTACCATAGAGTAACTTATACTAGAGCGGTACTGTCATAGTAAATTTTGTAACCCCAGTAAAATCACTGCCATCTGTCGACACACTTTAAAACTAAAAATGAAGATTTATAAAAATACGATAAAATGTATTTAAATATGGATAAATAATAATAATAATAATAAAATCATTTATTTCGACCAACTTAGGATCATATCACATTACATTGGGACATTACATTAAATAATAAAATTATAAAATTTAGCAAAGTTAAAATTAACATTAAAATTAAATTAATTAATAAAATCATAAATATTACTTAAAATCTAACCTAAACAATAACGCCCGGTCGAGCCTTAGGAAGGCTTGGACACCAGCACGTGAATCATCTGACAGTGATTCAAGTACTGGCAATCAAACCTCTCCGCAAACGCCCTCAAGATGCCGCTGGAACTAGCCCGCACTCTGCGCACCAGGGATGTGCAGCGTTTCCTCATTGTAGCGTAAAAACAGTCTACCCTGGCCTCCGCGAACATCCCCGACGCACTACAAAAACGAGGTAGTCCCATCAGCATCCTGAAGGCGTTGTTATATTGTATACGAAGAGCGTTGTACTGTTTTTGCGTATAGCACGCCCACAGACTTGCAGTGTAAAAGGTAGTACAGAATGCTCTAAAAAGAATCTTTTTCACCTCAATGGAGCAACTAACAAATCTGCGGGCCACCATATTCGCTCTAACACACAACGCTCTCCGTTCTCTTTCTATGTCAGCATCATCTTTCGAGTCAAATGATTTTTTTTATTTGAATTAATTATTTTTATGATTTTGACCCATGTTCTTTCACTGATATGCGTTAAAATTGTTAAATAACAAACGAAACCGTCAACGCCATCTATACGACTGTAGGCCAAAGCTAGTAGCGCCCTCTGAACGAGAATCAAATTTTCTTGATTTTCGAGGCACGTTTTTTCCTTAGACTGTATCCATCTATTACGGAGTTATATCTATCTTTGTCCCTACAATGCTTGATCTAGTGGCGGGCATCTGTGGGCCGCACATAAACGGTTATGGCGCACCCAAACTGAATCGCGATTGAGCGATAAATCGCAAACGACTTTACCACTAGTGCCAACTGCCGAACAAGGGTACTGATACTTCTAGATAGATAATAGATACAGATGATCCGCACGCCGCTCCGGTGTGTAAGAGAGACAGCGCTATGTATGTACATATATTTGTATAATCACTACACTTATAGAACGAAGTCCCCCGCCGCGTCTGTCTGTCTGTATGTATGTATGTTCGCGATAAACTCAAAAACTACTGAACGGATTTCCATGCAATTTTCACCTATCTTTGACTGATTCTTGAGGAAGGTTTAGGTGTATAATTTGCTAAGGTTTAATTAAAGGTTTTTTTAATTGCTAAGCCGAGCGAAGCGGGTCGCTATAGTTGGTCATACCAAATTGTCAGTAAATAAGAACAAAAAAACTATACTCATCCTTTTCTTTTGAGTGCTAGTACAGTGTAATACAAAGATAGTATCATTCTCGCTGTCTATGTTTGAAATGAGACAGTCCTTTAACAAACTATAGTTATGACGATAAATCGCACGGCTGAGTAGACAGTATCTACTCAAAGCCCAGACTACTCTACGATCGATGCTGCAAATAGTGTGTAAGACTTTCATTATACTCATCTCTACTGCTTGTTCGGCACTTATAATTTTTTAAACTACCGTAACTAGGAAAACATTATGATAAGCGACTTACGAGGGTGTTTACATTTGCAAATTCACCATAAGTTGCTCGCGTAAGTTACTTACGTGAGTAAAACCGTAGGAATGTACGTAGTTGTCGCAGTAAGGCATTATTTAGCATTACTAACAGCAGAACCTAGTCTTCGGAGAGACGTTGGCTCTCTTTGCATATTCTACCGTCTGTACAATGGGGAATGTTCCGAGGAACTGTTTGATCTGGTGCCATCGTCTCGTTTCTATCACCGCACCTCCCGCCAAAGGAGCAAAGCTCATCCTCACTTCTTAGACACATGGCACACCATGAATAAGCGGGCATCTCGCTCGTTTCTTCCCAGAACGTGCAGAATGTGGAATGAGTTGCCTCCTGATGTATTTCCTTTGTGCTACGACATGGGATTCTTCAAGAAGCGGGTATTTAGGGTTCTCAAGGGTCGGCAATGCTTAAGTGGCTCCCGTGATGTTGCTTACGTCCATGGGCGACGATGACTGCTTCCCATCAGGCGACTCGTCTGCTCGTTTGCTATCGCATAAAAAAAAGAACAAAACACGCACGTCATTCGTATATTGGGCGCGCGTGTAGGCAGTACAATGAAAAATGTATGGACGCAGATTTGTTTAGCAGTTCATTAGGCTTGTTTAAAAGAACTGTTTATTCTTTATTAAAATAAGGGTGAAATGTTGCAAGCAACCCGATAGCGATAGTAAGTACTTGTTCTTTCAGTAATTGCTTTTGCTAAATGCTTTTTCTTTCTTTCTTTCTAATTTGAGTCTTCTCTTTTTTATACATTTACATACTATTGTTATGAGTATACTATGGGTATGATTATGTACAACTACTAGCTACTAGGTACTACAAGTTTACTCTATTCTATATATTTTTGTTCCACCTCTAGTCTATAGTACGAGATTTGGTATGCTCTTACTGACCTCTTAAAACACCCTGTATATAAGCTGACAGCGCCTGTGCTAAGCGATAGGAATCCCTGGCATTCGTAATCAGTGCGAAGCAATTAATACCCGATACCCTACTCATAAACATTTCAATTTCAGTTTTTACACCCCTAAAACTAAGGTCGCATTTACAACGGACGGAGAATAAAGATAGGAGCTTGCTAAAGCAAGCGACAGAAGCTTTACTACTTAAAAATGTACCTTAATTTAATAACACTAAGGTTTATATTGCAATGGTTAGTGGAGATTGATTTGTGTCGTTTTGAAGTGAGTTGTTGTGAAGATGAGTGTTGTGATTTTATGGAGGCTACAAATTAGGCTCTGTTAGAGGGTGGGAAATATTTTCAGACGATAATGAAACCCACGATCGGTATTGATTTTTAGGGTTCCGTATCCAAAGGGTAAAACGGGACCCTATTACTATAAGACCACTGTCCGTCTGTCTGTCACCAGGCTGTATCTCATGAACCGTGATAGCTAGACAGTTGACATTTTCACACATGATGTATTGTTGTTGCCTCTATAACAACAAATACTAAAAACGCAATAAAATAAATATTTAAGTGGGGCTTCCATACAACAAACGTGAGTTTTTTACCGTTTTTTGCGTAATGGTACGGAACGCTTCGTGCGTGAGTCCGACTCGCACTTGGCCGGTTTTTTAATTTTTATAAGTGTAAAGACATAATTAACTAACAATGATATTCCGCGATCCCAAGCACGCACGGCCGTCCGCTCAGTGCTCAGCTAGCAGCGGGCTTAGCACGGTCGCATTTTTATCGCTTGTCACTATGCCTGTTACGTTCTAAGTGTTCTAACAAGTATGTAAGTGCGAAAGACAAATAAATGATCAATCAATCAATCAATCAATCAATCAATCAATCAATCAATCAATCAAAGTGACGGGCATAGTGACAGGCGATAAAAATGGAACCATGCTGCGCCCGCTGGGCTCGGAGGAGGATCTGAACTCTGCACTATAGGAATACAGACCCTGATGAATTGATAACCTACATTTTATTTCTTTAGACTCTAATGTAATAAACTGTCGCCTCAATTTAAGCGAACAATCGAGTTCCTATCAGCATAGTATTAAAAAGTAATTTCCTTCAGTCCCTTTGTGGGACTAGTAAGCGAAATCTAATGACTGCGTTAGCGAGCTGAGGAGAACCCGGCCTAAACTACATTATTAGGAGTTAGGTTGCCGTTTCAGTTGCAGGCACACGTTCATCAGTACGAGGGCACAAACCGGCCAAGTGCGAGTCGGACTCTCGCATGAAGGGTTCCGTACCATTACGGAAAAAACAGCAAAAAAATCACGTTTCTTGTATGGGAGCCCCATTTAAATATTTATATTATTCTGTTTTTAGTATTTGTTGTTATAGCGGCAACAGAAATACATCAT
Organism: Cydia strobilella; assembly: GCF_947568885.1. Classification (NCBI taxonomy): domain Eukaryota; kingdom Metazoa; phylum Arthropoda; class Insecta; order Lepidoptera; family Tortricidae; genus Cydia; species Cydia strobilella. The sequence goes on from NC_086045.1 coordinate 319,232, forward strand.
CATTTGTATTATTCTGTTTTTAGTATTTGTTGTTATAGCGGCAACAGAAATACATCATCTGTGAAAATTTCAACTTTCTAGCTATCACGGTTCATAAGATACAGCCTGGTGACAGACAGACAGACGTACAGACAGACGGACAGCGGAGTCTTAGTAATAAAGGGTCCCGTTTTTACCCTTTGGGTACGGAACCCTAAAAATCACTCGCGTTTCTATGTGTGAACGGCACGTCCGTACACGCGTCATGCGTCATAAGTTGCTTAAAAATAGTACTGAGAGCACGCCAGAAGTCCACCAGATTTCTGTCGCGGGACGAGGTAATTCGAGTCGGGGCGGAGCGGTGCGTGGCCGTTCTGTATAATAATACTATTACTTACTCTGTGACGAGGGTGACACTAAAAGCTTTTCGAATAGTAAAAGTAGTAGTTATTAGACAACCGATATTTTTCAATAATCTGAAAGTTTTGGCCTTTTCCTACAAAGGAAGTTTAGGTCTCAAAGCTTTATTGGGTTAAGTATAATTTTTGATATTTTTTACTGGGACTTCTTCTATTGGGATGGAAATGAAACAAATACTTGCAGCAAAAGGCACAATTTAAAAAAATCACCATAAAAACCTATTAATTGACACAAGATGAATGAAAAAGGGTCACTTTGTATTATTATTTTCATACAATTACCTATTTTAATTGATCTTAAGTGTGTTCCAATCTTGTTTACCGAATGCCAGTGACAAAGCTGTTTTAAAGAGCCCCAAACATGCCCGGGATGCGAACCCACGTCCCTGCATTCCGAATTCCGACCTGACCGCTGTTCGTATCTTACTAAACGAGTCCAACGCCCAAAACTAATATAATTTGACTGAGTCCTACTGCTTGAAACATTAATAAATAAACAATAGCGGCAAAAAATCTATCAATATCTGGAAGACCGAGTTTTGCTCGGTAAACATATAAAAACTTAAAAATGCGCGTTTTCCCGGAGATAAGTCCAAGCTAGATCGATTTTTCGCTCCCGAAAAGCCCCATATAACAAATTTCATCGAAATCGTTAGAGCCGTTTCCGAGTTCCCGAAATATACAGTGACCTTAGCCATTGGACAAACCCTGAAATCCCACGTAGGGTTATTTCTCAGGAATGCTGTAACATTAACATTTTTTAATTGAAAATAAAATAAATATTCAAACAAAAATTAACTCCAATGATCGACAACAAAAATAAACATACTGTATTAATTAATCATTGGCATGCGGTGTTTTTGAATTGTCAATTCTGACTTTTGACAAGTGTTTTTATTGCCGCACATTTATCAAAAGTCAGAATCTTATTAATGTCATAAATAAAAAAGATAATCAATAAGGTCGAAGGTTTCATACTGTTTATTACGTCAAAGATAGATATAACTCTGTAATAGATGGATACAGTCTAAGGAAAAAACGTCCCTCGAAAATCACGAAAATTTGATTCTCAATCAGAGGGCGCCACTAGTTTTGGCCTACACTCGTATAGAGGGCCGTAACGGTTTCGTTTGTTATTTATAATTTTAACGCATATCAGTGAAAGAACATGGGTCAAAATCATAAAAATAATTAATGCAAATAAAAAAAATCATTTATCCATATTTAAATACATTTTATCGTATTTTTATAAATATTTATTTTTAGTTTTAAAGTATGTCGACAGATGGCAGTGAATTTACTGGGGTTACAAAATTTACTATGACAGTACCGCTCTAGTATAAGTTACTCTATGATTACGTCAGGAGCAGGAGCGAAGCGAAGCGGCGTGGCGCGGCGCGGCGGGCCTACGGCGTTCGTTCGCAACGTGATCGCCCAGCACGTATGACACTTCTATAAGTAGATATCATAGGATTGATTCACCCCGCACCGTATCGCTTCGCGTCGCGTTCGCGTGTTGTTCGCCTACGTAGTACGCTGCGAGCGTTCGACTCTGCGCTCAGTGGGCATCGAATGAGAACGAGTTCCGGAACATTCTTCCGCTTTACCGGTCCGGAATGTTTGTTCGTATCGGGTTGTGTGGGGAGGGGGGTAACCGCCAGGTATGTGCTGGGACGAAAAGATAATATAGGGTACAAGTAAAGACTACCGGTCTGGCCTATTGGGTAGTGACCCTGCCTGTGAAGCGGATGGTCCTGAGTTCGAATCCCGGCAAGGGCATTTATTTGTGTGATGAACACAAATATTTGTTCCTGAGTCATGGGTGTTTTCTATGTATATAAGTATGTATTTATCTATGTAATGTAAGTATGTATATCGCCTAGCACCCATAGTACAAGCTTTACTTAGTTTGGGGCTAGGTTGATCTGTGTAAGATGTCCCCTAATATTTATTTATTTGTAAATTATTGAATGGAATGTGTGGTGTGAGATTACAAGATAGAATTAGGAACAGTGTGATAAGGGTAAAGTGTGGACTGAGCGAAGATGTAGTGACAAAAATTGAGAAAGGTATGTTGAGATGGTTTGGACACGTGGAAAGAATGAGTGAAAGAAGGCTAACAAAGAGAGTGTATAAGGGAGAGGTAGAAACGGGAGTTGGAAGAGGCAGACCTCGGCGGACTTTCTCTGATCAGATCGGGGAAATCCTGAAGAAAGGCCAGGTCAAGAGCACCCTAAACCGGCGAGCGTGTATGAGGAATGTTATGAAAGTGAAGGAAGCGAAAGAGGTATGTCAGGATCATAGCAAGTGGAAAAAATCCGTGGTCTCTGCCTACCCCTCCGGGAAATAGGCGTGATTATATGTATGTGTGTATGTATGTGTACGTCGGTGGCAAACAAGCATACGGTCCGCCTCATGGTAACTGGTCATCGTAGCCTATAGATGCCTGCAAATCCAGGGTTGGTACATGCGCATTGCCGATTCTGTGCGTTGCCGATCCTTCTTCATTTTGTTTTCACGCCTAAGGGAGGCACATAGGGTCATCTATTAAGTTATATTGAAACCAAGTAGGTATTTATATTTGTAGTACCGCCAGACGTATCTGCTTGATAAAAATTAGAATGGTACAGGCCAGGAACTTCGTATCTTGTCACATTATCAGTAAGTATGAAAGTCACAATGTCAAAAAAAGCCGGCCAAGTGCCAGTCGGACGCGCGCTTGATAGGTTCCGTACCATTACGCATAGAACGGCGAAAAATCATGTTTGTTGTATGGGATGGGAGCCGCACTTAAATATTTATTTTATTCTGTTTTTAGTGTTTGTTGTTATAGCGGCAACAGAAATACTATCACGGTTAATTGAGATACAGCCTGGTGACAGGCGTACAGACAGACAGCGGAGTCTTAGTAATAGGGTCCCGTTTTTACCCTTTGGGTACGGAACCCTAAAAAAGTGTAGTGTACAAGTTGAAATAATATGGCCCAGTGACCTATGGATTACGAATTTCAGATGTAAGTTTGCTGACAAACAAACTCCATAACTACACTTTCATATATCTACATTATCTACGCCCAAACGCTGACTTCGCAAGAAACTTCGTGAACAACAAAGATTCTATTAAGCTATTACATATTTTATCTCACCCTCTTATGTCGCGCGATAAAAACAAACGGGAGACAAATTTGTAGGTGTTGCAATAAATGGTGACAAGAGTGATAAAATACTTGTCGACGGTGGATAAAATGGTTTAGGTATTATATTGACAAACTGTGTGTCATTTGAAATGTGTTATGGATTATGGACAAGTGTAAAATTTTTGCAGTCAGTTGTTTATGTTATTAGTCGTATTTCTTACGAAAATAATTTATAAGGATTGAGTTCAAAGCTTTTTGTTAATTTATATGTATATAAGCCTCTACCTGCGACTTCGTCGTAGTAGAATTTGTATATTTACATAAAGGTGACAAATTTAGGAGGAATCAAAGTGACACTTTTCTTCTCTGCTGGCAGGGATCAATGTGGCACTTTTCTATTCTAGAACACGATTTTTATTCTTTTTTGCATGCTATATTTTTAGGTTAAATCATATTTTGGAACATATCAATTTCCTCATGGGTGATGTGAAAAGCAGTATGTGTCAAATGGTAGCAAAATTATTTTCACCTTGGGCGTTAACACTTAAATCCCTCACTACGCTTAGGATTCAATGTAGACAGTACACCACCACCGTAAATATGTCATTTTGCTCCCTTGTGACACAATCTACTATTACACGCCTTTAAGGCACTGACAATAACGTCGAAACGTGTAAAATTAAATATACTTTTGGAACGTTGGCTTACAATGAAAAGATGTTTGTGAATTGGACTGTACTTACAGTAACACTCATAACTGACTTTCAATGGACCTTATATGTCTTTTACAATAAGGTCTACGACCAGTCAGATCGTCAGTTAACAATGTGAATGGTATTGTTAAGAAGCCGGGGTGAAATTAGACGAGGCGTCGATCAGGGCAGTAAAGAGGCGCAAATACCACTCGTAAAAAGAAATGGCCGGGAGAATTAACGAATGCTTTGGGATAATCTCTGCGTAGGGATCAGCGTTTCGAACAACTGCTAACGGTTTTCAAAAATGGTTAGGTATAGTCAAGTGTAAAGATATGGGCGTAGAGAACTTACTCAAAAATATGTCTCATAGTTCTTAATTAGACATATTTTTGAGTATGATTTGTGCATCCGTATTTTTACACTTGATTGTACTTAAAGTTTTCTGTCGAAAAACTGTTTCTCTTTAGACGTTATTGGGTTCTTCCTACTCAGAGGCCCTACCTTGAAAAAAGAGGTGCAAAATTTCTTTAAATGCCTCTTTATCGCTTGAATATACAAGAAAATGAAAATGAAAATGAAAATATTTATTGATAACAATTGAAAGAGAATTTATTGATAATTATAACGAAATGTTTATTAGGTAGGTATCGATTTCGCGCTATAGGTTCAGATCGTTTAGATGTTTGATTTTTATGCTACAAAAATACATACTTATTAACAATTTCAAGGACATAATAGTTGATATTACTTCGACACATAAGAATTTATTAATTTACTAGCGACTTGCCCTGGCTTTGCACGGGTGCAATGCTTATACATATAAACCTTCCTCTTGAATCACTATTTAAAAAAAACGCATCAATATCCTATGCTTTGCTAGTTTTAAAGATCTAAGCATACATAGGGACAGACAGACAGCAGGAAGCGACTTTGTTTTATATTATGTAGTGTAGTGATATAGTCATGTTTCATTTGCAGCTTAATTTGCAACTTACTAACTGTTAATCGAATTTAAACTATCGTGAGACATATTAACTTAACTAAGCGGTTTCACTCACGTATTTTTAGTCACTCGCGCAACACGTTTCGGAGAGCCTGGGTCTCCATTTATTTATTTTAGTACGTGACGCTTACCCGTCGCGACCGCTACTCACTCAGGCACTGTTAGTGCTTGAAAATGGAGACCTAGGCTCTCCAAAACATGTCGCGCGAGTGACTAAAAATACGTAAGTGAAACCGCTAAGTTAGTTAAGTTACTAACTTTACTTTGAAAACGGTATGCTGCCTACAAAAAAACCCGTTATTGCTTTCGTTTCACCCCGGCTCTATAAAGCGAAGGGCGCCTTACAGCTTCATTCACTTTCTAGTTCCGTTTACGTTTCATCTGTTATGCCGAATTGTTTGTTTTATCGTTACGATATAATTGGATGGAAATGTGCATTGTTCTTTGTCACCAGATTGAAAAAAACCGGACAAGTGCGAGCCGGACTCGCCCACCGAGGCTTCCGTACTTTTTAGTATTTGTTGTTATAGCGACAACAGAAATACATCATCTGAAAATTTCAACTGTCTAGCTATCACGGTTCGTGAGATACAGCCTGGTGACAGACAGACGGACAGACGGACAGCGGAGTCTTAGTAATAGGGTCCTGTTTTTACCTTTTGGGTACGGAACCCTAAAAAATATCCCCTCTCGAAGACAATTCAACTTAAAATACCAGGTTTTTAGTACATTTTCAACGAAATTACACGTACAGTGTACTCGTACCAAATTCAATGTGTTCCAATTATTTTCATCGGATTATTTACCGGGTTCCGTACCATTACGCAAAACGGCAAAAAAATCACGTTCGTTGTATGGGAGCCCCGCTTAAATATTTATTTTATTCTGTTTTTAGTAGTATTTGTTATTATAGCGGCAACTGAAATACATCATCTGTGAAAATTTCAACTGTCTAGCTATCACGGTTCATGAGATATAGCCTAGTGACAGACGGACAGACATACGGACAGACAGACAGGCGGACGGACATCGGAGTCTTAGTAATAGAGTTCCAGTTTTTACTCTTCTAAAAACGAATACTTCCCTACTAATTGACCGAGCGTTAGCAAAGGTCTTCGTTTCAGCTTGGGCTAACATTATCCTTATTGTTTTGTTTTTTAATATTTGTTACTAACCAATTTCATGGATACCTAATGTGTCTGAAATAAAGTTTATCATTCATTCATTCATTCAAAAATGCTTTCGTAGTAGTAGTAATCACCTTTATTGTACATAACACAGGTTTACAATAGTTATTTGTTATACAAGGGTGCAAAGTTGTATTTTACTCGCGAGTGTTTCGACACACGAGAAGTAAAATACATTTGCACCCGTGTGTAACACAAAACTTTTCTCCTCACTATAGCGAGGAAAGTGCAACATCCACAGGCGTTAGACCATCTTCATCACTGGAATCACTATTTTTTTTACGATAATACGATATTATAACATAAAACTCTGGAAGTTATGTATTTTTACGTGTCGGAGTCGGTGAGAAAATTGTTGTTGTCAATGTTGACATTTCTGACGATGCGTTTTGAAATTGCATCGACTCAACTTGTGCGTTCGGAATTACATTCAACATCATTTAAAAAAAAAATGTTTCTTATGGAATTTAAGGTTTATGACTTAAAATCATTAAATAAAGCTAAATTTGGTATTGTTAATTAAATTCTCAAACCGTTTATTTAATGATAATTAATATCGAACGAATCATTATTATGAGTGTTTTACGTTTTGTTATCTGTCAAAAACTACTTAAACACGCTCCATCCGAGGTCAAATTACTTTCCCCACTAGTGAATAAAATGCGTTTTTCCCCGCTTGTTTTAAAGGATAAAAGACGGCTTTCCGAGCTAGTGAGGGGAAAAAATAAATGTGCCATTTTCAACCAAAAGGGTACTTATTGTCGCTTGTCAGTAAGGCGCTATTTCCGTATAGCTTCAATTAGAAATCAACCTTATCAACAATGTGGTATCTTTTTGTTGAAAACGTCTCAAATTACAGTACCTAATGGAAGTACAAAGGCGAACTTATCCCTATAAGGGATCTCCGTATCCGTTTCGTATGTCCGGATGTTCTCTACATATTTCAGTTATCAACCGATTATCTTGAAATATTGGGAGTTGGTTCGATGATTAAATAAATTTTTTTTCAAAATGGAGCGATATATTGTTTAGTGTTAGGTAAGTTATGCTCGCGAGGCCTACAGCTCACAGAGCCACTAGTATTATAAACGCAATAATAACTGTCTGTCTGTCTGCCCATGTTTGGACGTTTCACCTGCAATTTGCCTTCTAAAAGCTGTTCAGTCCAGAGATAATAGGACCCGGGAATGTCCTTAAACTACGTCCAAAAGAGAGGTATGGGCACTGTGAATGACATCTCGCTTTGTGTTGTAGGGCACAGGACAGCGGATGTCATTCCAGATCTAGAGCAGAGCCCAACCTCCACCTTACAGAAAACCGCAGCCAAATAACACTAGACCCTAATAGTGTTGTGTTCCTGCCGGTGAGTAAGGATGCCAGAGCTCGAGGGAGAGGAGTGTTAGGGTCGGCAACGCGCATGTAACTCCTCTGGAGTTGCAGGCGTACATAGGCTATGGAGACTGCTTAACATCGACGTAGTATAAAAAAAAGATAAGGTTTGGAGAGGAAAATCGACCCTGTACTAATTGCGCTCTATTCGGCTGTAAGACTGAGCCTGATCTTTACTGTGTTAAGGCATAAGAGAAAGGCCTATAGATTACAGGAAAATCTATTAGAAAATCGAATTAGAAAATCTATTTTGGAGTTAAAACTCTAGGTCCATGGGGTCCCAGCGCGCACAAGTTGTTTGCAGAAATCGCGAAGCATCTGGTTGACGTAACTGGTGACCGAAGAGCTGGCGGGTTCCTCGCACAACGTATTAGCATTACGATACAGCGAGGAAATGCCGCCAGCATCCTTGGTACTAGTTATTAATTTCGTTTACGTAGTACCACTGTATATATCATGTATGTAAATAAAGAGTATTAGAAATGTGCAGTCACAGTAGACTTAGTAACTTAATTTTTGATCCGAACCCTACGGGTTTTTTAAAAACATTTCACTCACGTTTCACATAAAAAATACATTGTTTAAATTGTGTAATGTACGGAACGTTTCAAACGCTAGTCCGACTCGCACTTGGCCGGTTTTTTTGTAATTAAGTTCCAAAACTGCATCTAAACATTTATCATAGCTCGCATTTTTAACTTAGTAATGTTATTGACATATTTTAAGCAACATTTAAAAATCTATATAAATTTAACTAACTTAGCGGTTTCACTCACGTATTTTTAGTTACTCGCGCGACATACGTACGCAAAACACGTAAAATACCTAAGTGGAACCGCTAAGTTAGTTAAGTTAATATGTCTCACGATAGTTTAAATTCGATCTACATAAATATACAGATGTCAATCACAATGAAAAAATCAACGATGATCAACTCTGGTCAACGTGGGATGTGGGTGTGGTACGTCCCACAATAAAAAAAGGAAAATATATTAACATTTAACATTTAAAGATACGAATTTAAAATCCGTTCTTGTGCCTTTGCGCCTGTCGCCGTGGATTTTTGATAAAGGAATTAGAGGCCCTTTCTCTATTCCTCTATTAAGGCTACACCAGAGGCTTACCGTCTAAACGGAGGATCGGAATCAAGCAGAAAGCGTAGAGAATAATCCGGCGATTCGCAGTTTTTAGGATTCCTGGGGCCGTAAGCCAAGAGAATAGTTTTTTAATAAACGATAGTCAAAAAATATAATTAAACAAAAAATAGAATATGCCAGAAATACACACACACACTACAAAAACGAAAGGAAACCATAAAAAAAAACCACAATACAACTAAACGGATGAACCAATTTTGGTAAAATAAATTATGTCTAAGAACCAGCGCTAGAAAACCTGTTTTCAAATAAAAAAACCGCATCCAAATCGGTTTAACCGCTTAAGAAAGAGCTGCGGTGCCACAGATAGACACACACACACATAGCGGCCAAACTTATAACACCCCTCTTTTTGCGTCGGGTGTTAAAAATAAAATGGCTAAATGAAGGCTGGCTAAAATAAAATGCCTTGATAAAGCTGGCTAAAATAAAATGGCTGGTTGAAGGCTGGCTAAAAATAAAAAGCAGATATAAAGCAACTAGTAAAATATCAAATAATATTTTGCACATAGCTTTTAATATTTTATTACTTATTCTTTGCAAATAAATACTTACTTACTTATCTTTATCCACACATTTATTTATCGCTGATCTATAGTCCTTAACAACTAACACGCCTAGCCGCTATTAGATGAAGCGTTTCTACGATTCCAAAACGTTGGTACAGATACCTCATTATTTTCAGAAAAGTACTTAAGTTAAATATCAAAAGCTAACGAGCCCCTTCCTTTCCCCTTCCCTGAACCCTTTCCTGTTTTTAGAGTACCGTATCTAAAAAAACCCGCTTCGAAATCAATTTTGGTCTGTCCGTCCATTTCTCTAGTCCCTTCCATTTTCTTAGATGGAGAGTTTGAGTTAAAAATTTATATTGCATATTTATCACGCTAGGGATGCGATACGCAAAAGATTTTTTTTTTAAATATGAGGGAAACGAGCACACGAATCGCCTGATAGTAAGCGATTATCGTCGCGCATGGACACCCGCAACACCAAAGTGGTTGTAAGTGACTTGTCGGCTTTGGGAGTACGCTCTTTGAAAGTTTGAAGGTCGTATCGGTCCGGAAATACCGCAGGCTCATTCCACGGTTGTGTAATTAGTAAAATGACGGTTTTATGCCAACGTAATCGTAGTAGTCCTGACATGTGTGTCACAAAGCATTAGATAATTATAGTTATATTCTGTTGTCGATTTTTTCCGTCAGATTACGTGTAATTTGGTGGATAGATACAGTGCCCTATTTTGTACAATGTGTGTCATTCCACGAGAATGTCCCTTACGAAATGCTTTTGCGTTGTATGGCAGCTTCAATCAAATCATTTAACTCCGTAAAGCTCGAGAATATACTGCCAATTTGTTAGCAAAGTCATGAAATATTACTACTATTAGAACTATTTAGATCAGTACGGTTTTTACTCACTATTATTATTTTATTATTTTTATTATTATTTATAATAGTGAGTAAAAACCGTCCTGATCTAAATATTTTGAAATGTCTCAAGATAGTTTAAATTCGATTACTATGAGAACTATTAGAAGAACGGCGTTTCGTAATTCGTAAGAGTCAGTCAATTTCACTGTACGAGTATGTACTATAAATATCTTCTTCTGAGTTACCAAAACGAATGGTATCCTCGTGAGTGAGTGCAAAATTACATAAACTTTTTTCCGGTCAAGTTGTGATTTCGTATTTATTCCACACAGAATGATAAGCTCTTCAAATCAGCCAAATTTTATTCGAATCTAACGAATTCGACGGAAAATTAAAATCGGCAACCAACCTAACCAATTTACTCTTTAATTGAGTTTTGCTTTCCATATTTTTGTTTTATGTTTATTTACCACCAAATAAAACAACAACACCAAATAAAAGCTGAAAAAGGTTATTATTTGCAGTAATTAAAAAGCCTTTCTCGATGTATATCGCGCTCACCCTTGTCCGATTTTTATTCCTAGGTATTTATGTGCCTTTGATTCCGTTCCGAACTCTCTGTTTGTGTTTTTCGTCCGTAATTATCATGAAAGTTTGCTTTTCATTTGCTTTCTTGTTTCTGATGTGATATTATGAGAACGGCGACTGTTTTATTTTTAATCCCCTTTATTTGATTTTGTATAAAAACAAAAATAATTTCGTTTAGAAAGGTTCTTTTGATTCTGTAATATCTCTTTGATATTCATGCGATTAGTAACGCTACGTTAGATAAAAGCAAAAAATATGATAGCTAAATAACCGTTTATCAAAGTTTCAGAAATTTATAGTTAAAACAAACTAAGTTGATAGCGATTTTGATAGCCCAGACCGTGCAAATAATATTTTAAACGTCAAAACTTCTATGAAATTATGACGTTTAAATAACACTTGCACAGTCTACTAGGCTATCAAAATCGCTGCCAATTTAGCCTGTCCTAACTCTAATCAATTTGAAATAGGTTAATTTTTCAAAATATAAACTAGTTTAGTTGTTCGCGGAAGACAAGGGGAGAAGCCTTTGCGCAGCAGTGGGACACCATAATAGGCTAGTAAAAAAATAAATAACTAGTTTTTTTTTCAAGCATCGAAATACGATATCAACTTCTCAAATGTCATATAATAAGTATCACCTATACGTCGAAACGTGCGTGACGTGCGACCAAATTATTAGAACCATAGGGTCGTGGCCGCCAGCAGGAAGGCCGAGTTGTGCGGTTCGAAAATCCGTACCTACGCACTGTTAACCGACTTTGAACCTTATATAAAAGGTATAAGGTCGATCGATGATCAGTAAAGAGTGTACGCAGAGAGCACGTGCGCTATATATTATGCAGGGCCGACCGCGAGCACGCTTCCACGACATCAGTCACACGTCGACCTAACTCCACTTTAAAAGAGGCCATTCGCATATACCCGCAAATACCGACCGGGACGGGTATTGCGGGCGGACGGGATTAATAAATAATCTACCGGCTTCAACGTTAAACACCAGTTTATTTTGGAAAGCTAACTTTTTCGGTATAAAATTCTCGTGTAAATTAATAATAATAACAAAAAAGTTGCTTTGAGGATATAACTTGTGTAAAATCTCCCTCCGCTCAAATCCTAGTATTTTGCGTGGTGACACTGCAATTGTAAACGCTCCATAATGAGGCGTCTGTGTAGTCTGCCCCTTAAAATGTCTTAAGAAATGTGCTGTGCTGTATGTTATAAGTAGTTAGCTCCACGTTTCAGGGTTCCGTACGTCAGTAAAAACGAAACCCTTTTAGGATCACTCTCCTCGTCTGCCTGTTTGTCCCTCTGTCCGTCAAGTCCGTTTTTCTCAAGAACGCGTGAAGGTATCAAGCTGAAATGAAATAAATAAAACCCGCCAAGTGCGAGTCGGACTTGCGCACCGAGGGTTCCGTACTTTTTAGTATTTGTTGTTATCGGCAACAGAAATACATCATCTGTGAAAATTTCAACTGTCTAGCTATCACGGTTCATGAGATACAGCCTGGTGACAGACAGACAGACGGACAGACGGACAGCGGAGTCTTAGTAATAGGGTACCGTTTTTACCCTTCGGGTACGGAACCCTAAAAATCAAACTTCTAAGTCAACGTAAGTTAAAGATAAAGCCTTATATATAAGGCCGTCTTTGCTTCTTAGGCTTATACTCCTATAGGTCGATTTTCCGTTGACCTAGAATAATGTAATTTGGCAAGAAGCAATGTCATGTAGCACAGGTAGGTAAAGGAAAAAGTCCAAAGACCATATATTTGTAGTTACACCACAAACTAATTACTTTTTGCCATTATAAACTTGCTTACAGCTATTAGCAAACTAACCGTTACCTATAAACGAAAACCGAGCTGCCGAGCGGTTGAGGCATCTGTCGCGTAAACGGAGGACGCTGGTTCCAGCCCCGGGCACTGGAGGCCTTGGTCATTTATTCCTTTGTATATGATATTTATTTTCGTTTATAGTTTAAATAGTAGTGTGACTACTTGTAAAAAACACACACACACACACACACACACACACACACACACCCACACACACACACACACACACACACACACACACCCACACCCACACGCGCGCATGCACAATCACAAGCATGTTAAATAGAAATTCATGGTAATATTATATAATATGTATTAAATTAAACTTAGTTTCTAATCTAAAGTACCTAATGTACCTATCTTACCTTATAATAAGTATAAGCTTAAGATTTAAGATAATTTAATTTAATTTAAGATAAATTTTTTTCATTTTTTCAAAAAACACAAATTAAAATATTTTCATAAGAAAGTAATTACCACAACTGCAATCGATCTTATAAACGCCAGGTGACTGGAACGGGATAACGTCCTTCGGTGACCTCAGGTTTCCTGCAATTTTGGATAAAGGAGTGTATACCGTCTACACTGGCGTTTATAAGATCGATTGCAGTTGTGGTAGTTCCTACATCGGGGAAACGAAACGTACCATTGCGGAGCGAGTTAAGGAACATATCGCAGCTGTCAAGAACCGTCAGGTGAACAAGTCTGCTGTTGCTGAGCATTTACTAGAGTCAGGGCCAAACCACTGGATTGAGCTTCACAACCCTAGAATACTTTCGACAGATCGTGGGTTTTATAGTAGAAAAATCCGTGAAGCCATTGAAATCAAGAAACATAGAAATTTCAATCGAGACGAAGGTTTTAAGATCTCATCCACATGGAACCCAGTCATTAGTAAGTGTAAGCGAAACCAAATATCGAAAGTTGAAAAATCGAATATTGTGAGTGTTGTGTGTCGACCCGGTAACATCCCTAGTGCGCAAAACGTTCAAGTTAATAAACAAGACCAAGTGCGGGTAGTTCGAAAAACTCGCGCGCCTAGAAGATGTTGATGTCAACTTTAGCTAGTCTTCTCCGAGACCACGGGGACAACGCCGTCCTCGAAACGTCGGAGGTGGGTTTAATACTTATTTTACGCGATTAAGTCCCGTCGTTGTAAATAATAATGAGTAAAAATCGTGAAAGTTTAAATCAGTGAAGACCATGTTGTGAGGAAAGCCCTTGCACTACCAGATAATAAGAGAGGCAGAGGCCGCCCGCCTGCTACGTGGTGGTCCACCATATCAATGGATTTGGAACAGAGCCAGGTGAACAAAGAGACAACCCAGGATCGACCGACCTGGCGCTTAAGAACGAGGAGGGCCGACCCCAAATAATGGGAAGAGAAAAGCTATGCTAATTAAATAGAACTCTAATAAAAACTTGACATGCTAACTTCACAGACATTTAAGTTAATACCTAAACGCTAACTACACTAGTTAACAAGATACCGACCCAATGTGAAAGTAACCGTACCCTACCCTACCCTACCGTACCCTATGAAAGCTATCGCTACCCTAAGCTACCGCTACCGGAAGCTTGCTACTCCAGGGTTGTCACTAAAACGTTTTCGACCCTTCTTCTTCTTCTTCTTTGTGCTAGGGGCTATATAAGGCTCCAAAGCCTATGTATTACTGCGACCATCCCTGATGTTAAAATAATGACAAAATTTGCATGTTTCACTATTAGGTATGACCTATGATAAGTATAGGATTAAGTAGTATGTAAGTACCTATGTTGCTATGCCCTGATGGGTGCATGTTGTAACCTAAACTACAAAAAAGACCTATTGTAACACATGTATGCAATAAACGATATGATGATGATGATGATGATCTATTGTGATCGCCACCTACTACAACTCTCGATGCAACTTTAAACAGCTGCAGGATCTTTTTGATCTCGAGAGACTTTAACTCCTCCGGGCGCAACATATGTCCGCCCAGGATTAAGTCACGAGTACGCATTAGGCAAGGGCACTTTGTAAGGATGTGCACACGACCCTTTAAAAATCTAAACGCTCCTTAAAAAACTCCCTGAAAAAACCTGGTTAAAGAAAAAACGCCAATGTCAATGCAGATGTGGGTACGAGAGTAACATATCCAATTTAGTATCGGTGCTATTTAGGCCAAGCCTATTCAATGTCTAAGAGGATTTCCTTGTACCTGCGAGTTTATTTTACCGACTTTTTTAGTTCGAGCGTGAAAGAGTGAAAGACATGAGGTCCCGATAAAATGTTTGATATATCTTTGGAAAATATAAATATGTGGCTTTCTATTGGAATATTATTATTATAATTATTTGTAATGCAGGCAGGCAGTTTAAACAACTGATAATGCCTGTATCCAGAGTCATAAACCGAGTTCTCAGTGTTGGGTAGAATTTGCTTTGTGCTTATCTAATTTATTCTTAAACTCATTGACACTTTGGGCCGCTACTACATCCTCTGGGAGTTTGTTCCAAGCGTTGACCACTCTGTTGCTAAAGAAGTGTCTATGAGGATTATTGTAGGACCTGTGAGACACCAGCTTATACTGATGACCTCTCAGACGGTTGTTACTATTGCGTTCTAGCATCTTATAGAAATCTTTAAGGTCGTAGTGTTGGCTTAGTATTTTGTATGTCTCAATCAGATCTCCGCGTTCTCTGCGCTCCTTCAAGGTTGTGACTGACTAGATCGAAACATTACAAGTTCTGTTGGACCTCATTCGGCAAGGTCTACGTGCGGAAGGACGAACAAACCCCAATCATATTGATCAGAAGCGAAGAGCAGATTCATCATCTCCTACAGGAAGACTGACTAGAGATAAGTAATATGAAAACTCTATATATTTGTTTCATATATATTGTCTTAATGACATTACCTTTGAAAATAATACTGTACCTAGCATATGTTAATTTTATGAATACTTTTTACAATCTACAAATTGTAAACAAACTTGCAAAATATGCTTTCCCAAATATCCCTCATACAAATAATAATACACACTTAACTAATTTCACATTCGTACTTTCTTTTTTCACTCTGCCACACAAACACATACACATACTCACATATAATACTAATACAAGTTACAAATATTTTACAATCCACTATACAATGAACCGCCGGTGTAGCTGGAATCAATATTGGCACTATTCGAAAAGCACGCGACACTCTATTGTTATGACGCGCTACCGTCCAGGTCATTATGGATAGCACACTTCAAACTGTGAACGAGATAGACAACTTGGAGATTGCGCGCTCTTTACAATGTGATATGGAAGAGCTAGAAAAACATTTTAAAATTAAAAAGAGCGACCTTACAATAATATCTCAAAACATCAGAAGTATATACTCCAATTTCGACGATTTTATGGTTACATTATCTACTCTCTTTTTCGATATTGACGTTATAATCCTAACAGAATGCAGACTTAATGCAAACAAACCTTTACCTCAACTACCTAACTATAACTCGTATCATACAGAGTGTCAACTAAACCAAAATGACGGGGTAGTTGTTTACGTGAAAAATAATCTAAATCATAAAGTCAAGGAAATAACTCTGTCGCAAGCATCATGTTTACAGCTAGACATCTTAAATAACATTGTTTTAGGCATATATAGATCTCCGTCTTATCAAAATGCGGAAAGTTTTGTAAACTCACTTGGTGCTCACCTGGACACATTTCGTAATATAGATTCTGGTAATAAAAGTATAATAATTGCAGGTGATATCAACATTAATATTGCGCTTAAGCCAATGGAACCGTCAACCGAACGTAAGAATAGAACCCACTATCTACATACATTATCATCATATGGCATATTATCAGGTCACACAATACCCACCAGAGAGAAAAATTGTCTTGACCACTTTATGTTATATTTAAATAAAAGAAAACTAGTAGCCTCAATAGCTATACTTAACACAACCATAACCGATCACCTCACTACATTTTTATCTATCTCAAAATTAAAAATCATCTCTTCTCCAAATAAGACAAAAACAGTTATAAACTTTGAAGAAGCACTAGAAAGTCTTAAATCTAAAAATATTGCAGAACTACTGTTTTGTGATGATCCTAACATGATTATTCAAAATCTTATAAGCAAGCTGACTTATTCATTACAAGAAAATACAGTGATCACACATATATCAAAAAAACACCGCATAATTAAACCTTGGATAACACAAGGTATGCTTCGCTGCATCAGAAATCGTAATAGACTACAAAAAGCGGTTAAAACTGATCCTTACAACGAAATCAATAAAATAACGTATATTAGATATAGAAATTATTGTAATAGGCTTATAAAGAAACTTAAAAGAAATTATGAAAAAGAATTGATTGCAAAAAATACGAAAAATAAAAAAGAATTATGGAAAAATATTAAGAACATTACATATTCTAACAAGAATAACACTTCTAATTCAGAATTACTTAACCTTAAATCAACACAAATTGCTTCCGCGGATTTTATAAACGACTATTTCGTAAATATTGGTAAGAACCTCACTCAGCAGACTAATCTGTCAGTTGATGAGCAAAACACTTATTTGCAAAATTTATCGTCTCAGCCGAATTCATTTGTTCTACTTGATGTTGACTATAAAGAGGTATATAGTACACTAATGAATCTAAAATCCGATAGTGCTCCTGGCTGGGACAATATCCCTACAAAGTTTCTAAAAATGGCAAATGCAGAAATTGTCCCCGTATTAACACATTTTATAAACATTTGTTTCGAGAAAGGAATATTTCCTACTCTACTCAAACAGGCAGTTATCACGCCAGTTTACAAGGGAGGGAGCAGAGACGATATTAGTAATTACAGACCCATATCGGTGCTACCGGCAATCTCCAAAGTTGTTGAAAAATTGCTTAATTCCAGATTAATAGCTTACCTAAACCAATTTGATATCCTATCAAACACTCAATTTGGTTTTAGGCAACGTAAATCAACCGAAGATGCGGTAGCAGCGTTAACCTCACTAGTAGTAGAGCAATTAGATAACCGGCAAAAGTGTATGTCCGTATTCCTAGACTTGAAAAAAGCTTTCGATACCGTTTCTGTTCCCATCCTTGTACATAAACTAGAAAAAATTGGAATAAGAGGAACTCCGCTTCTTTTACTTAAGGACTACCTGTCTGATAGAAAACAAAAAGTAAAACTAGAAAACTGTACAGGGGGGCTTAAGGAAATCACTTACGGCGTACCGCAGGGAAGCGTTCTTGGTCCAACCTTATTCCTAGTTTACATAAATGATCTCTGCGGTATGCAAATCACTAATGCTAAAATCTTCTCGTATGCCGACGACACCGCTGTCGTTTTTACAGGGGCGACTTGGGATGAAGTTAGAGTTCACGCTGAGCAAGGATTACGACAAATCCAGAAATGGTTGCATAATAATATACTAACGCTTAACACAGCAAAAACAAACTATGTTTGCTTTAGTATTTCTAACAACACACAACCTAGCAGTAATTTTACTATTAAAATACATATTTGCGAAGATACGCTGACCTCTGGAATATGTAGTTGTAGCTGTCCAATCATCCAAAAAGTTGCACAAGCCAAATACCTAGGAGTTTTCATGGATCAGCGGCTCTCTTGGTACCCACACCTTGAATATGTCTCCTCACGAATAAGAAAATTAATCTGGATCTTTAAAAGTTTAAGATATGTGGTGCCAAGGGGAGTGGATGAATCTAGAGACTCTGCCAAAGATTTACTCAAAGAGATATATATTGCTTTGGTACAGTCCGTCATAATTTACTGTATACCTATCTGGGGAGGCGCAGCCAAAACGCGTTTCTTACAACTGGAACGTGCACAGCGCAGCCTATTAAAGGTCATGTATTTTAAGAAAAAAAGATTTCCCACTAAAAAACTATATAGTATGACAAAACTTCTTTCCATAAGAAGATTGTTTATTCTTTACATAGTTCTGAAAAAACATAACTTATTACCATATGATAACACTTGCACACAAAGAAGACGAATGTATAAAGTTGCTACTGTACCTCAAAATAATACTAAATTTGCAAAACGGCATTACGTAGCATTATCTGCACACTTATATAACTTCTTTAACAAACACCTTAATATTCACAGTAAAAACTATTATGAGTGCAAAAAGATTATACCGGCTTGGCTTTTAACACAGACATATGAGGAAACAGAAGAATTGCTCATTTGACTAACCTATTGAACATAAAATATGTACACACAGCCGTACAAAAAATTTTCACACCCACACACACACACACACACACACACACACACACACGAGGGATTTTACATCTGTTTATTTTTCTAATTATATGTACATACCTTTTGCATGTCTTGTATAAAGCTTCTCAGCATTATTATTGTAACATTTGTAACTGTAAGTAAATCTTAATGTAATATTTACCTAGCATAAATACCTACTCATAAATGTAGCACGCGCTATTGTTAATATTCTCCAGATAAGGAAGGGCGGTACCTCCTGGCACAGGCTTTTAAAGCTTAAAAGGAGGTTCCAACCACTAATTTTTAAGATGATGAGATTGTTAAAGAAAATAAACATTTTTGATTTTTGATTTTTTTGATTGTGAGCTTTAAGAATTGTAGTCTTTCTTCATAGGACATGTTTTTGAGTTTCTTCGGTATCTTGGTGATACTACGTTGAACTTTCTCCAACATCTCAATATCCTTGATAAAATAAGGGCTCCATACTTGAAATGCGTACTCCAATATAGGCCTATATGAGTGAAATTCTACCAGGATTGAGTAGATTATTTGCTTTCATGTTGTTGTACATAGGTTCTTATAAGATAAAAGTATCAAACATGAGCCCCGTTAGGGCATGGCAATTCTTAAAAGTAACTTAAGCTAACTTAAACTAATGTTTTTTTTTACTAACTTATGAAACAAAAAATTACGTTTTACAGTTGGTCGTTTAAGTATTCATTTACAGAATAGTGGGTTTTTGTTACAAGCATTTGTTTTAATTTCTTCACAAAAGTAGTTTCTTTTTCTTCTTTTTTAATTTCTTCAGGCAATTTATTGTACAATTTTATTGACATTTTTAAGGGGCCAGGCGAATGTAGTTTTAATCGGGAGGATGGTGGCATAAAACAATTTGTCGCAGACAGTAAAACGATACGTGTATTCATTTGTGCAAGTAAACTGACAGAATAGAATACCACAGTCAAAACAAATAGTCGCCAGCTAATGGCATAATTACAACCTGTTTGGTTTACATGTTCTAACACCTGCCCTTAAACCGAACAGTTTAAACCGAGATTAAAAACACAATTAAAATGTTTGTCCTTGCCTAGAGGCTTTGTATACTTGATAAGATAAGATAAGATAAGATAAGATAAGATAAGATAAGATAAGATAAGATAAGATAAGATAATGGCAACCTTTTACAACCTGTTTGGTTTACATGTTCTAATTCTAACACTCCATAAATGTTTAGGTCCTTTTTTTATATATCTGAAATTACAACAGAAAGGTTCTTATATTGCACATGAAGTACCCTTCTCTGATGGAAAGCCACATGTATACTTGTGAATTGAAATGTCTCAATTTTTTTGGGATAAAACTATAATATTTGTCACTTCGACACCGATACATCATATCCATAACAAGTCCAAATGAAATTCATAACTTAATACAATTAGAATACGCCTCCTGCACGGCTACCACGAGTTGACATTTGACATTTACGTTAGCGACTACGTGAACTCGATCGCATTCACTCTCTATCGCACCAAGACATCAAAGCGAACGAGATGGACTGCGATCAAGTTTACGTAGTCGCTAACGTAAACGTCAAGTGTCAACTCGTGGTACGGCTATTGGAAAATTAAAATCAAAATCCGAAAGTACAGCAAATAACTGGTTTTCCCTACGCCATACTGCTTACAATGCAGCAAAATGCCCTACTGCTAAGAATTTTGGGCCAATGCAGACAAAACGCAGTGCAAAATATACTTTTGAGTTACCATTTAATCTGAATTCTTAGTAAGCCATACATGAAACAATGAATTCACTTCACAGTACAACGCCATATGTTTTGGATGCCAAGGGCAGTGTTAAGGGGCTTTTTTTTCTTAGATTTTACCTCTCTATTACAATCAATTCTCTCTGGTAAGACTGCACATTTGGGGCATTTTCTATGAAAAGGGACCTTATTGTCGATGGCGCTTACGCCGCACAGCGTCGCGCGGCATTGTATTTATATCAGAGCATCGTTAATAATGGCGTAAGCGCCATCGGCAATAAGGTCCCTTGTTAGCGCTGTGGCAACACCGCTAGCTTCACCAACCAACGATGTGTGGAACCGCAGCCCTGCAGCCCCAAGATGCCAACATAGACGGCGGGATCGGCGTCCAATCAGAAAGCGCGATGCTAGCGCCAGAGTTTCACACATACGACGCATCTTCGGGCATCGCTGCGAGCGCATCCCTCTCTTGCAATCTAACCACCACGATAAACGCGCGTGTCCTAGACATAGAACCTAATATACATATAGTTATTGACTTATTGTACATTGTACTAAAACCCAGTAAAAATGGTAAACTCAAGTTGATACCTTGTTTTATTTAAACAGCGCAAATAGGCGCTAACATACCTTTTTATAGAAAATACCACATTTTACAACGAAAAGCGCAGTTAGCGACTACGCAAACTTAGGACTGCAAAACCGTAAACTTTGACACGTCCGCGAAACCGTGTAACTTCCAGTTATATGATTTTGCATATTATGGTTATGCATATTATGCATATGCTAACGGTAGTTCACAGGAGTTAGCGGTTAACTTTGACTCAAAGTTGAGTTACAATCTCAGATCACTGTGTACTACTAGATGGATTACTTTTGTCATCAAACCCTGTTATCTATGTTGCGATTCATTGAATATATGGGCTGGCAATACTATAAATAAATAAATAAATATTATAGAACATTCTTACACAGATTGACTATGTCCCATGGTAAGCCCAAGGAGGCTTGTGTTATGGGTACTCAGACAACGATATATATATATAATATCTCTTCTTCTTCTTCCTGCCCTTATCCCACGTTATGTGGGGTCGGCACAACATGTTTTTCTCTTCCATTCTCTCTATCTTTCGTCACCTCAGCACTCACTCCTTTCTTTCTCATATCCTCTTTCACATAATCCATCCATCGCTTTTTGGGTCTACCATACGCTCTCCGTCCATCAACATTCATACCTAACATTCTTTTGCCTATATTGCATTCATCCCTCCTCATCACATGCCCATACCACGCCAACCTCCTACTTATCTTCTCCGTTACTAGTGCTACTTTCAAACTTCCCCTAATATACTCATTCTTAATCCGATCCTTTCTCGTCACTCCACACATCCATCTCAACATTCTCATTTCCGCTGCGTGCATTCTTCTTTCATCCGTCACTTTCGTCGCCCAGCGTTCTGATCCATACATTACAACAGGTCTCACGATCGTCCTGTTATATAATATATAAATACTTAAATACATAGAAAACACCCATGACTCAGGAACAAATATCTGTACTCATCACACAAATAAATGCCCTTACCGGGATTCGAACTCAGGACCAACGGCTTCACAGGCAGGGTCACTACCCACTAGGCCAGACCGGTCGCCTATAATTATGTAGTATTTCCTAAATTCACCTTAGTACATAACCTCGGTCTTAATTAGTATTAAAATCATAATTCCACTATCATAAGCGTTTAGTAATTGAACATTTAGGATTTGGAATAAGTTTTACTATAATTTTCAAAAAAATGTTTCGGCGAAATTGAGGCAAAGAAAGGTTATTTTTAAATTTTTATTTTTTTCGTATGATATATTTTAATTGTGAATTGAATGGATATGCATCTCTTGGTATAATGTTTAATATTTTACTTGGGCAAAGTTGGACACAAACAGTGGTTTTGGAGTTCTCTATGGTAGATACTTTTGCCAACCCTAATTTTTAATAAGTTGCAATATTGATAACGGGGCTTGTGGTGGTAAGCAGATGTAGGGCAGATTCCCATGATTTGACATTTCTTTTTATTGTGGCATTATCTAGATGTATCCATAGGATGATACGTAAATATATAACTGCTCATCATTTTACATATAACAGCTAAGAAAAGATCAGCATGTACTTCGTCAGACCTTCAAAAAAGGGGCCAATCTGAAAACCAGCGCTGGACTTCAGTCTAGCACATGCTGAGCTTGTAACATGGCCAACATGTAATGCTAAATTTGTTTATCTATTAGATTAGACAATAAATTAGTATTTCACCTAGAATAAGTTAACAGTATACTTAAACTAGAACTTATTCTATTGTTGTATTGCAATTTTTTGTACTATCATGTTTTGGCAATAAAGTGATTTGAATTTGATGTGAAATAAAATATGCGGGATCTGGTAGGAGGTGATCTACGCATGCAACAAAGCGTGGCTAAAGCTTACTTAAGAAGCTCGCGATAAATTCCTAATTTATGCACCTGACTGTAACTTAGTACTAAGTTGTGTAACGTGTGTATTAATGTTATGGTTTATTTTATTAGAGTTGCACAACAACACTGTCCATCGGTGGACTCTATGCCTTTCGTAATAAGGTATACGAACTGTCAGACTTAACAGAGTTAACAGTGTGGGCGATGGTACACTACCCTTTTTTAGGGTTCCGTACCCAAAGGGTAAAAACGGGACCCTATTACTAAGACTCCGCTGTCCGTCTGTCCGTCCGTCTGTCCGTCTGTCCGTCTGTCACCAGGCTGTATCTCATGAACCGTGATAGTTAGACAGTTGAAATTTTCACAGATGATGTATTTCTGTTGCTGCTATAACAACAAATACTAAAAAGTACGGAACCCTCGGTGCGTGAGTCCGACTCGCACTTGGCAGGTTTTTTCAAATTTGGGATTTCGTGTGTTATCTGTACTCAGAATCACGACCTTTTCGATCCTAATAGAAATAAAAACCGGACAAGTGCGAGTCGGACTTGCCCACCGAGGGTTCCGTACTTTTTAGTATTTGTTATAGCGGCAACAGAAATATATCATCTGTGAAAATTTCAACTGTCTAGCTATCACGGTTGATAAGATACAGCCTGGTGACAGACAGACGGAAAGACGGACAGTGGAGTCTTTAGGGTCCCGTTTTTGCCCTAAAATATAATAGAAAACCGTTTTCTAATTGCAAGAAACGCAGCCACACATTTAAAAACATTGCCTTCATTTGTCCGGTAGGAAAAACAATCTAAATTGCTCCTTTTTACCGCACGGACGCACCGGATCAATTTAAAGCCCTCATCACCTGACTACCAATAAAATGTCCGACTGTGTGGCGAGGGAAGGGAGCAAACGGTCTAATAGATCCCTTCGTCAACACAGTGGCACAGGGCGGACTAGTGTTGGTTGGGACTCGAGTCCTTTGAGTCCTCTGCTTCAAGACTCGACTCAGTTTTTCAGACTCTTATAATGAGGGCTATCGTTTTTGGTGGTCCAAAAGACTAAAGAACAGCTGTCAGTCATTGAAGTGACAAGTGACATTTGACGTTTCAAACTATGGAAAAGACCACCATCTACACTAGCGCCCCTAGCGGCAAATTCATACGCGTTAGCCCTCATTAAATCTAAACTCGAGTTCTTTTCAACTTGTTAGTGTCCCGAGTCTTTTGTAGAGACTTGATTCCTTTTCAGAGAGCTCTTAATTTTTTTACAAACAATTTCGAAATGCATTGTTTTTATGCAAAATTTTGTAGATTATGTACACAAATCATACAACAACGCCTAATTTCTTTACTGTTATTTAGGAAAAACCTATAAAATTGTTGACGGAGTCTTTATTCGGAGGCTCGAGTCCTTTTGAGTTGCTCTTAAAAAAGACTCGACTCGGGACTTAAAAGACTCGGAAGTGTTTTAAGCGCCGAGTCTCGTAAAAACGAGCTGAGTTCTTCAAATTCAGACTCAAAGGACTCGAGTTACTACCAACACTAGGGCGGACACACTATAAATGAAAAATCACTTGCGTTTCTATGTGTGAACGGCACGTCTGTACACGCGTCATGCGTCATAGTGTGAGTAAGTTGCTTAAAACAGTACTGAGCGGCCGGCAAACGGCCGTCAATCTGCTGTCGCGGGGCGAGGGCATTCGAGTCGGGGCGGGGCGGTGCGTGGCCGTTCCGTATGACAATACTATTACTTATTCTGTGACAGTGGTATTCATGTGTACAGTTATCAGATATATCGGAGTGGCCGAGGTGCTTAAAAATATCTAAACATGCAATTTTTTTTTATAATAGATGCTGTTCAGATTTGTGCACAGAAATATGTTAATATTGTCTGAAATGATCCCATCAAGTTTGCTTCTGAAGACAAGTGACAAAATCGTCTTCTAGTGGTTATTGTCATCGTGTCTTAAGGGAATCGACAGAAAAATTCAGATTAAATGTTCAAGGCACATCTAATGTCTATAATATTAGATTTTTTCTCTCCTTGTGATTTATTTATAATAATTCGTACATTTGCTCTTGGAAACTTCTTTATGATGAAGTGGAACTGCGGATAAACTTTAAATTAATAGTATTTTAAACTGTGCAGTGAAGACGGTTCTTTTAGTTAAAACACATTTTTCCCTAAATTGCTGCTTTTTGTTGGCAAAGAGTCATAAATAGGAGTAAACAGTTCTCAAAGAACTTTTAAATAGAACATACGATCACGTTATGTAGTACGAAATTTCAAAGAAAACGGACATGAGAAATAAATGGAATTTCCTTGAAAACTCCGCTTAGTTCGTACAAGGAAATCTCAGATATCTTCCTTTAGATGGAGCATATACGAAGCGCTTACCAGGCAAGGTGCTCTCAGGCATCTATTTCACCATATTAAGTTATTTTATATTATATAATTCACATCTAATCTGAAAACTGTTTTTGCCATTGTAGTTTAACAGCTTAAAATTAAAATTACTTCTGTTTTTGTTTTTTATTATCCTCGACAAGTAAAAAAACGAAATATTCTACCGCATCTTCATTATCATTTTATAAAAAAGTCTATTGTGTTTAAAAAAATCTCAAAAACTACGTAATTTGGCCATAATATATGTTCAATACCAATGTACCAATGTACCAATAGGTCGAACGACCAAACCACGTGTTTCTTTATATTATTAATTTAAAGATAAAAATATATCTAATACCTAAATGTCTATAGGACATGTAAATACTCGTAGGTCAGAATTACTGTAAGTCTTTAAGAAAAAAAGAGACATGCAGACATAAGAAACATTGGATAGGGTCCCCACAATAAAAAAATATAAAAAATAAAATAAAAAACTTTATTTCAGACTAAAAGCGATCCATATTTTGTTAGTAACATTTTAGCCTTAATATTATGTCAGTAACCTATATATACTAAGACCTACCAGTGACTACTTAGAATAGAATAGAATAGAATAGAATAGAATATTTTTTATTCGTAAACACACAGACAATAGACATACATTTAAAGAACATAATAGTGAAAATGCAGTGTCACGAAATGGCCCCATCTCAGCATGCTGCTGGCGACTTCCAGCGCTGATCTTCCGATGAGACCATCAGGTGAGAATCACGGAAGGTAACAGACAAAAAGAAAGCAACATAAAAGAAAGAGACATAAAATATGGCGAAAAATAAAATTACACATCGTTTACACAAACTCTGTCCAGTACATAATGAGCGAGCAGTCGAGACGCTCGGCTAACGCCCTTAGCATGCTGTTAAGAGCTGCCGCACACACGTCGTAGTAATGAGGCCACTCTCTTCCGTCTAATGGCATCTGGCTCTGGATTTCAGTGGGGACTTGACTCAAATCTATCAGTATCTAACGCTATAATGCACTATCTAACTGTAAGTAATCTACATAGTAAATAAGAACCAGTAGTTGTTCATTAAAATTGGTCGTCCAACTTTAAAATGACTTAGTACAGAGTTTTTCTAAGTCCCAACTACGAAGATTCACCCGCTTTTCAAAATTCAACTTTATCCTCAAGACTATAACGTGCAAAATTACTTAACACAACTTTTTCAAGACACCCCCAACATGATTTTCAGATTTCGACTTTATTCTAAATACCTTAAGGTATAAAGTTTCTTAACATAGCTTTTTCATAGTTTGACAACTAATCTGCATACGGGATGTACTGTAAATAAGTTCCTGATACAAGTTCGATTCGAATCGTATTCTATTTATACACCGTGGGCCCTGATAAACTGACAAACTATAAATTGGATTTACTTACGATTGAATTATGAAAGGTAACTTGAACGTTAAGTTACCGAACTATAGTCTAAAAACTCTCAACAGAACTGTAGTTCAAAACTATGTAACTTCACTATCTTTATGTTTTGTAAATTGTAAATGTCGCAGTTCTAAGGCAAAATATTCTCATAAATGAGCGTTTTTTTTGCCATTTTTTTTATGTGACTTTTTTGCCACTTTTGTGTTATTTCTAGTCAGGATCACGAGCTCCTTCGATTCTAATGGGATAAGAAAATGTCCCAAGGTTTTTTCTTATTGTGTTACCATTTCCCCATATACTTTCTATGGCGGTAAAAAAAGGAAAGTTTGAAAAATGTATGGAAATTTTGGGACACTTTTTTTTCTATAAGGATGAAAAGGGCTCGTGATCCTGGCTAGAAATAACACAAAAATGACAAAAAAGTCACATAAAAAATGGCAAAAAAAGAAACGCCACAGAAGAGAAAATTAGCATGAATACATAATTAGGTATTATACTGGTCTACCATACATAGTTGTAGTTGTACTATGAAACATTTCATGTTTATGGCTACACTTCCACACTTTGTAGGTCTATGCAGAGTTAGCTTGGTCCGGCAATTTTGACGTACGTTGGTACATAGGCAGGTAATTTTTAGAAAAGGCCACTTAGAGAGCATAATAAAAACAGTTACTATATTACTACACCTTATAAAACAAAGTCCCCCCGCCACATCCGTTTATTTGTATGTACAGTCAAGGGCATAAATATATATACATTCCCAAAGTTTCAAAAATATGTGTACACTCTTCAACCTTAGACAATTAAGTTGTGTTCACATATTTCTGAGCCATTTGTCTGGATCGATATTTTTGCCTTCGATGTTTGCGATAAACTCAAAAACTACTGAACGGATTTTCATGGCGTTTTCACCTATCAATAGAGTGATTCTTGAGGAAGGTTTAGGTGTATAATTTGTTAAGGTTTTGTGTAACCCGTGCGAAGCCGGGGCGGGTCGCTACTGTCGCTAGTAATTTATGAAAAAATACAACTCTTTATAAATTAAAATCAAACGATTGAGTTTACCCTTCATCCACAAAAATCTCGAATTGAAATGTAAATCCAAACAACTAGAAAACTGAATCAATGATTTTTCATTAAAAAACCAAATTTTCACATCCGTCCGTTTCATCCAATCAACGCCCGCCCGGAGGCCGATTCGACGTGAACAATTTGATATGAATTATTAGTTAATTGAAATATATGTATCTAGATTGACAACTCTTTATTTGGCCTTCACCATATTGCGGATTTTAACTGGTACTTTACTGGAAAGACGTTGAAATTCTTCTAATGTCACCGATGTAAACAAGAAGAAAAAAATTCGCAATTTTTTTTTTTTTTAACTTTCATTTGCCATCGGCTTTCTTAGCCATAGTCTGAGTATGTATTTTTTTATAAAGGTCCTATATTTAAATCTTATACGTTTTATAATCTATGTTAGTGGTCCTCAAAGCGACACACCAACTGACAAATCAAACTTCATCGGAGCCAGAATATGAAAGGTTTTGATTTTGATAAAAACGTTTATCTATTATAAAGCTTCGATTAACAGAAAACAATGTTTTTACATTCTACAAATTTAATATTCTTAAAATTCTATTTCAACATCATACGCTATTGCGTTGTCATATTGTATGGGATTTTGAGTTTCCAAAACGTCCCGCTTGGCGCGCTGTTTAAAATCCCATACAAAAATAGAAATAACGCAACCTTGAACGCTCGTCATGCTATCGAATGAAATTTACGCTAGGGGTTTTGATAACACGACGGAACTGTCAGGAAAAAGGAGGCTGTGCATAAAATACGAGTAGCACAGAGAGCCATGGAGCGCGCCATGCTCGGCATCAAACTTCAAGACCGAGTGAGGAATGTCGAGATCCGACGCCGCACCAAGGTGCGAGATGTGGGAGACGTCATTACCAAGCTTAAATGGAGTTGGGCGGGACATGTTGCCAGGCAGTGATTGCAGGTGGACCAAAATGTTGACGGAATGGTGGCCGCTTTCGGATGAAAGAAGCGCCTGGCGTCCATTGGCTCGTTGGGTGGACGACTTTCGAAAAATCGCGGCACTTTTGGATGAGACTAGCCCAGGACCGGGATAAGTGGCGTACAGAGAGGCTTATGCTCAGCAGTGGGCGACTGAAGGCTAAAATAATGATGATGATGACTGAAGATCGTGTCAAAACGAGATGAAAATAACATCAAACTATCAAAGCAGCATCAGCCCCCTGATTCGCATGTCTGTATGGTTTACATTTGAGTCATTGTGTGTTCGAACGGAATTGATGTGCATGTTTCCTCTTCGCGGTGAAATGGAAAAATGCGAAAACATTGGTTCGTGATAATAGAAAGTGGCGATAAATTTGTAGGTATTGTCATAGAGAAATAAATTAATTTTTAACAAGCAGAAACGTCTGCGATCGATGCTATTAAGCTTAGAATAAATTTAAAAGTGGAAAAATTACTGCCTTGGGTGAGAATTGAACTCACGGCCTCTGGATCGCCGAGAGGCCGTGAGTTCAAGTCTCACCCAAGGCAGTAATTTTTCCACTTTTATTCTAAGCTTAATAGAGAAATAAGTTAGCTTAGTGTTTACTCCATACAAAATCCATTTATATTCAGTTTTATAAAGCTTAGCCAGAACTTATGTATGTATGATAAGATTCAAGCTTTATTTACGTAATGGTTTTATCGAGAAACATACCAGGGCTCAGAACCGGTTTTTTTGAAAAACCCTAAATAGCCCAATACTTTTAATTATTTTATGCTCTTTACGTAGGACTTAATCATGTATTTAGATAACAACTTCGTATTTACAGATTGTCCCATTTAAAATTAAATAATAAACCAAAGAACGATAAAGAGCGGTAACACTCGTAATACCGGTATTTTTTGTATGAAAAAAAAAACCGGTTCCGAGCCTTGATTTTACCAATGCAATTCTATTGGTGGATAATTTTGTACCTCGCTTACCACTCCGCAGTCTCGCTCTGCTCCAGTGGACAGGCAGCCTAAAGAAGCTATAATGTCGTTTTTTTGTAATTTTTAACAAACATGGCTTTATTAAAAAATTGCCCGTTGTCGCTTTGTTCAGCTTAGGTGTGGTTTCCAAAACCAGCGATCTTTTATATGCGGTATATGCAGTGGGCGCAATATGCATAAATATGAAACCACAGAGAACACGAAATGAAACACAACTTTCACGAATTTGAGTCTGAATTCAGAAACAAATGTTTAGTCACAATATAATGCTATTTTTAGGGTTCGTACCCAAAGGGTAAAAATGGGACCCTATTACTAAGATTCCTCTGTCCGTCTGTCTGTCTGTCCGTCTCTCTGTCACCAGGCTGTATCTCATGAACCGTGATAGCTAGACAGTTGAAATTTTCACAGATGATGTATTTCTGTTGCCGCTAAATATAACAACAAATATTAAAAACAGAATAAAATAAATATTTAAGTGAGGCTCCTATACAACAAACGTGGCTTTTGTCGTTTTTTGCGTAATGGTACGGAACTCTTCGTGCGCGAGTCCGACTCGCACTTGGCCGGTGTTTTATGATATAGCAGACGAATCGCCTAATGGTAAGCAATTATCGTCGCCCATGAACACCTGCAACAACCAGAGAGGTTGTTAGTGCGTTGCCGATCTTTAAGGGGCCCACTGACCATCAATTCAGTCCGCCGGACGATATCGGCCTGTCAGTTAGAACAAAAATTTGACAGTCCCGAACAACTGACAGGCCGATACGTCCGGCGGACTGATAGTCAGTGGGCCCCTTTAGGCTGTCTATCCATTGGTGCGGAGCGAGGCAGCGGAGCGGTGAGCGAGATAAGTCCTCGAGTAGAATTGCATGATATATCCGCTCCTCTTTGCGCTATTGGTAGACTTTTATTAAAATTAAAAATAAATAAAATAATTATTTATTTTCAGGCATGACCCATAGAAGTGTTAGTAACAAAAAACTTAAATACTAATGTTAACAGTACAATTAATTAAAACCTACCATGCAAATCAATATACTTAGAGCTAGGACTAGGACAATACAATACCGGGTGAGCCGTACACTTTGGTAATATCATATCAGTAGGTACATTTACTATTACATAATTATTATTGTTGACCCATTTAGATTTCATATCATTAAATCAATGATTTTAAGATACAAGAGCATCAGTTTTTCCAGCTCTACACAAGTGATTTTGTATCACAATAGTAAATTATGATACAAGTGTGCTAAGTTCGTCATTACACACGAGGCGATATTGTGCGCGCGAGCTGTAAGCGAGCGCACAATAAGAAAGCCGATGTGTGTAATGACCAATGCACACGCGTTTCATACGACGTTTTTCAACACACTTGCGAGAGAAAAAAAGATACTCATATTAATCAAATTTTAATAGTTAAAACAGTTAGTATTGTGTGTTGCATCTGTCATACTCGTACTGCCGGCCGGGCCGCGCACCGCGCAGGCGCGAGGAGCGCGCGGCGCGCCGGTGCCCGCCAGTCCGACCAATTAAAGAAGGCTCCCTTTCCATGCATATTATTAGCAATCAGTTACCTTCTTAACTCAGTCGGATAATATAATGAAAAAGCACGAGTTGAATAATTGAGTTGAGTTGAAAGAGCACGCGTGTTTAATATCTAGGATTATGAGCCAAAAATCGGTGGAATAAAAACGTCGTTTTGAGCAAGTGTGTTGAAAAACCAATTAAATTACAATATCATTCTGTCACGTCAAATGTATATTTCTGAATTGACTCGGACGACTCTCCGTTGTTTTGCATTCCTAATTAATTTCTTTTGTTCCTTTTGTCTATTATTTTTAAATTAATTTTGAAAAGACAGCGGGAAGATACTAATTTAATCTCTCATTAAATTTCTTTTATTTTTAGCAGTTTGAAGTCGTATTTTTTTTAAGTTAATTTTATTACTGAGTCTTTCTTTGTGAAAATGTGGCTTTGAAATTATATGCGAAATATCTGTACTTTAGAGGAACTATTTTTAACAAACAGTAATACCTACCTGCTTTAATTAATTGTATGTTTGTCATACTCTTTTAGGGTCCATGAGGTACTTGTATAAATGCTGTAACAACTCTTATTTTTACCATGGTGCAATAAATGATTGATTAATTGTTTGTTACAGATTGATACAACCTATAATAATAATAATAATAAGCCCGCAGGGCAGCTTGTGGCGAGCTGTTGGGGAGTGACGACCCCACGGACCCGAGTGCTCCAGAGAGTCGGTCAGGGTCTCCGTCTCCGGCGTGTCTTCGTCGGTCGGAGTGGACCCCAAGGGGACCCGCAGGACTCTCAGCTCTGGCTTGCCTTCATTGGCCGTCCAGAGGGGAGTCGTAAGAGCTATATGCTCCAGGGGTGGAAGTGAAAGATGCATAAGACGCGAGTTGGCACAGTGGCTGTTAACAGTCACTGGGTAGAAAGCGGCGCACACCTCTCGACACCCCTGAGCCGCTCACACCGGTGTTGCTCCTGGTCGTCTTCACGACGGCAGTTTCAGGGGCCCATCTAGTCAGCGGCAAGTCACCACCTGCCGCGATAACGTGTATTAACATTGTTATGGTAGGTGTCCGGAGTTCTTTACAATAGCCCAGTCTCATTGCCCACCCAAACTTCAATCCATAGACCGGTATACTGTTCACTTTTTCTGCAATAGTCCCAATGCCTGCTGCGACCGGTTCATGGGTGTCTATTGTTGCGCCTGTGAACGGGTTCCAGCAGGCGTTCTACATGACATTAAAGCTCTCCAAGGGGCCTCTACGTGTTGGATCTATATCCCCACGCAAGCCTATCAAAAGACCGGGATTTATAGGCCCGTGATATCCAAGGAGATACAAATAATAATAATAATAAACCCCAAGGGGACCCGCAGGAACCCCAAGGGGACCCGCAGGACTCTCAGCTCTGGCTGGCCTTCATTGGCCGTCCAGAGGGGAGCCGTAAGAGCTATATGCTCCAGGGGTGGAAGTGAAAGATGCATAAGACGCGAGTTGGCACAGTGGCTGTTAACAGTCACTGGGTAGAAAGCGGCGCACACCTCTCGACACCCCTGAGCCGTTCACACCGGTGTTGCTCCTGGTCGTCTTCACGACGGCAGTTTCAGGGGCCCATCTAGTCAGCGGCAAGTCACCACCTGCCTCGATAACGTGTTTTACATTGTTATGGCAGGTGTCCGGACTTCTTTACAATAGCCCAGTCTCATTGTCCACCCAAACTTCAATCCATAGACCGGTATACTGTTCACTTTTTCTACAATAGTCCCAATGCCTGCTGCGACCGGTTCATGGGTGTCTATTGTTGCGCCTGTGAACGGGTTCCAGCAGGCGTTCTACATGACATTAAAGCTCTCCAAGGGGCCTCTACGTGTTGGATCTATATCCCCACGCAAGCCTATCAAAAGACCGGGATTTATAGGCCCGTGAAATCCGAGGAGATACAAATAATAATAATAATATTGTTTATTTCAAGTTTTAAACTCATACAGTAAAATAAAATAAGGTAACATAAAACTTACTTAATACAATACAATGATGCGGAAGCTATAAATAGATCCTTTGTTAAATTATACCTTAAATAAGTACATAATTATTATTTACCATTTTGGTTCAGGTGCACGGCCGTCCAGTGTTTTAGGATGTTATTGCTCGGGTTTACAGTAAACAGCGCCAGAATATCATTTTGCTGCGAGTTTTGCCATACGTTTGCCCAGACCGAAGCTATGCGGGACCTCATGATTGCATAAAAATCAGGTACTCCCGCATTAGCAAACATGGTCTTAGCACTGCAGTAACGAGGTTGTTTCATGAGTATTCTGAACGCATCGTTATACTGAACCCGAAGCGCGTTATATGAGCGTTTGGTGTAGTTACACCAAAGTGAGCATGTATAAAAGCACTGACAGAATGCCCTAAACAAAGTAATTTTTACGTCAGTGGTGCACTTGGAGAATCTTCGCGACAGCATGTTACAGCGGACCGCGAGCGCGCGGCGCTCTCGCTCCATGTCCATGTCGTCGCGAAGGTTCTCCGTTAGAAAATGGCCTAAGTACTTGAAAGATGCCACGACCCGAACCGGTGAACCATTCAAATAAACTGGCGGAACTACCTCCGGACCCTTGCCGTATCTGAAAACGAGCAGTTCTGTTTTTAAAATATTATATTTTAGATAATGCTGTTTTGAGAATGTTTCGCAGATAGTAAGCAATTTTTGGATACCCTGGCTTGAGGGGCTGAGAAGCACCATATCATCGGCATAGCTCAGGTTGTTAACGCATATGTTAGCAACATGGCAACCCGTCCTGGTACCTCTTAGCTCCTCAATCAGACCATTAACGTAGAGGCAAAATAGGTCCGGAGAAGTTATGCCCCCTTGACGTACACCACACTCTAGCCTATAATCGTAACTAAACAGATTTTAATGACATTTAGCACACGTTTAGGTAATAGTACATTATGATACAAGTGTGCTAAGTTGGTCATCACACACGAGGCGATATTGTGCGCGCGAGCTGTAAGCGAGCGCGCAATAAGAAAGCCGATGTGTGTAATGACCAATGCACACGCGTTTCATACGACGTTTTTCAACACACTTGCGAGAAAAAAAAGATACTCATATTAATCAAATTTTAATTATATAACACGAGTACTGTCCGCGCGCGAATTCCGTGCACGGCTGAGGAATGTTAGGAATGTTGGGCGTCATGACAGAGTGGTGTCATTTTGTATGTTACGGGCTCGGCGCACCGCCCCCCTTCCTCCCCCCACTTCCTCGACCTCCGAATGCACGGAATTGCCGTGAAGGCCAGCCACATGTGGGGTATTACCCACCCGTATCGACCTTTTATATATTTATTTAATCTTTATTCCACAAAATAAGAATCAAATTTAATAAAAAATAATAATCTAAAAAAAAATATAATGTCTGTTAATAAATAATAATAAAAAATAAAACAGTAAAAAGTCATTGTGGTGTATAAAGCCACTTTCTATAAATAGGAATAGTAAACCGTAATATACGTGAGTGACCCGTTATTAATATATTTAATATGTCTGTGTCTCACGGAAGTTTTCTTATTAAGAAGTAAAAACCGGCCAAGTGCGAGTCGGACTCGCGTTCCAAGGGTTCCGTACATTACACAATTTAAACAATGTGTTTTTTTATGTGAAACGTGAGTAAAATGTCATTAAAAAACCCGTAGGGATCGGATCAAAGACTAAGTAATTAAGTCCGACTCACGCTTGACTCCAATTTCTAATAGGTTTTCCTGTAATCTGTAGGTAGAGATCTATTTTGTGTATTTTTTTCAAAATTTTAGACATAGTAGTTTCGGAGATAAAGGGGGGAATGGTCATTTTTTGCCTATTTTCTTGAATAACTTCTAAATTGTTTATCCTAAAATTATAAAAAAAATATTCGAGATTATCACAATGAGTTCTTTCATTTGATATATAACACGATATAGTTTGAAAAACTTTATTTTTTAATTTTCTCATTTACCCCCCAAAAGTGGCCCCCATGTTTAAAATTTATTTGTTTACGTTACATGTCCGTCTTTGGGTCACAAACTTACATATGTATACCAAATTGCAACTTAATTGGTCCAGTAGTTTCGGAGAAAATAGGCTGTGACAGATGGACAGACAGACAGACGGACAGACAGACAGACGGACAGACGGACAGACAGACAGACATACAGACAGACAGACAGACAGACGCACGAGTGATCCTATAAGGGTTCCGTTTTTTCCTTTTGAGGTACGGAACCCTAAAAATCAGTCAAAATTATAAGTAATATAAAAAACAATGTCCAAAATAATTCTGAAAATATACGACTACTTTTACTCCAAACATAGAGTAACTTATACTAGAGCGGTACTGTCATAGTAAATTTTGTAACCCCAGTAAATTCATTGCCATCTGTCGACACACTTTAAAACTAAAAATGAAGATTTATAGAAATACGATAGAATGTATTTAAATATAAATAAATGTTTTTTTTTTATTTGCATATTAATGCAATAATTATATTTATATGATTTTGACCCATGTTCTTTCACTGATATGCGTTAAAATTGTTAAATAACAAACGAAACCGTCAACGCCATCTATACGACTGTAGGCTAAAACTAGTAGCGCCCTCTGAACGAGAATCAAATTTTCTTGATTTTCGAGGCACGTTTTTTCCTTAGACTGTATCCATCTATTACGGAGTTATATCTATCTTTGCTCCAAATAAAACACATCCGCAGGGCGGATACTCCGAAGACGCTTGTTAGGCTTAGTACCGGACTAATTACTTGAGCCCGGTTTCAAAAACCGGCCAAGTGCGAGTCGGACTCGCGCACGAAGGGTTCCGTACCATTACGGAAAAAAACAGCAAAAAAAATCACGTTTGTTGTATGGAAGCCCCGTTTAAATATTTATATTATTCTGTTTTTAGTATTTGTTGTTATAGCGGCAACAGAAATACATCATATGTGAAAATTTCAACTGTCTAGCTATCACGGTTCATGAGATACAGCCTGGTGACAGACAGACAGACGGACAGACGGACAGACGGACAGAAGGACAGACGGACAGACGGACAGATGGACAGACGGACAGACGGACAGACGGATAGACGGACAGACGGACAGACGGACGGACAGACGGACGGACAGACGGATAGACGGACAGACGGACAGACGGACGGACAGACGGACAGCGGAGTGTTAGTAATAGGGTCCCGTATTTACCCTTTGGGTACGGAACCCTAAAAACAGGTTTTTCAAGCGTTCTAAAAGTTTTCGTCTTAATTTAAACTTAAAGAAAGTTATATTCGGACAAGTAAATATACGGTAAATGAAGCAATAAATTATAACGTTTCCCTTAAAACTATGTTTAAGCGGAAGGTATAATTATTTCGACATACTGATTTTATGAGGACAATATTTGACAGGGAAGTTATCACCATAAAGTAAGGACACTAAGCCAGAAAAATTTTCAACACTGACCCGTCTGACCCGACATTTCCTATCTCTACCGCACGCGCGCGTAATTATATTGTCCCGCTCGCACAGTGGCATTGACCGCCGCCATCATTGGCGGGACAGCGATGTAAATTATGCGCGTGCGATAGAGACAGGAACAGGCGGGTCAACGTACTAAATTCTTCTTCCTTGAATATATAATAATCGTTTTAGTTATTTTGACAGGATTATTTTGACAGATAGCTACGGAAGATCGGTTTGCAGGATTATATTAGGATACTGTCAGGAAATTCCGTATAATATAATCTACCTCCACTTTAGTTTTAGTTTTTAAGTTTATGTTAGCTATTTATTTGTTTTAAATAAATTTAATTTATAAAAAAAAAAGTTATAGACTGGGCAAACCACTTAACATCTTTGTCTGAAGCCACAGCAGTAAATGAAGTGTTAACGAAATAAAAAATATTTTCATAAGAAAGTAATTATTTTTTCTTAGAGTAAATAAAGTGGTTGCGATTCTCATAGCTTACCTAATGCTTCGTTACGCTTTGGTTTCATTGTACCTTAATTTTTATTATACCTATTTACCAAAACCAAAACTCCTACATGTCTAAACAAATGTGTCAGTGTCTGAATCTTTTTTTTCGTCGGTTATAAACCGGACAAGTGCGAGTCGGACTCGCCCACCGAGGGTTCCGTACTTTTTAGGGTTCCGTACCTCAAAAGGAAAAAACGGAACCCTTATAGGATCACTCGTGCGTCTGTCTGTCTGTCTGTCTGTCTGTCTGTCCGTCTGTCCGTCTGTCAAAGCCTATTTTCTTGTGACCCAAAGATGGACATGTAACGTAAACATATTAATTTTAAACACGGGGGCCACTTTTGGGGGGTAAATGAGAAAATAAAAAAATAAAGTTTGTCAAACTATAACGTGTTTCATATCAAATGAAAGAGCTCTTTGTGAGAATCACAAATATATATTTTTTTTATAATTTTAAAGTAGTTTTATAGTTTTAAAGTTTAGAAGTTATTCAAGAAAATAGGCAAAAAATGACCATTCCCCCCCTTTATCTCCGAAACTACTGGGTCAATTTTTCTTTCAAAAATACACAAAATAGATCTTTACCTATATTAGATCACCGGAAAACCTATTAGAAATGTGCAGTCAAGCGTGAGTCGGACTTAATTACTTAGTTTTTGATCCGACCCCTACGGGTTTTTTAAAGACATTTCACGTAAA
Source organism: Cydia strobilella (assembly GCF_947568885.1). Classification (NCBI taxonomy): domain Eukaryota; kingdom Metazoa; phylum Arthropoda; class Insecta; order Lepidoptera; family Tortricidae; genus Cydia; species Cydia strobilella. Next base: position 357,580 of record NC_086045.1, read on the forward strand.
AGATACTTTGTTTAAATTGTGTTATACCTTGGAACTCGAGTCCGACTCGCACTTGGCCGGTTTTAATATGTTGTTATAGCGGCAATATAAATATTTGCCGCTGACACAACAAATACTTTTGCCATACATTGTAACACCAAGAAAACTCCATCGAAATCATTAAAAAGCGTCTACTGACTGTTTGTATCAGAAAACAATTTACAAAACACATACGTACACGTAAAATGTGCCTGCTTTGCTACAAAATTTGCTCTATACTCGTAATAAGCATATTTGACGGTAGTAAAGTACGCATTATACGAAGCGCTGGTGGCCTAGCGGTAAGAGCGTGTGACTTTCAATCCGGAGGTCGCAGGTTCAAACCCCGGCTCGTACCAATGAGTTTTTCGGAACTTATGTACGAAATATTATTTAATATTTACCAGTCGCTTTTCGGTGAAGGAAAACATCGTGAGGAAACCGGACTAATCCTACCAACGCCTAGTTCCCCCTCTGGGTTGTAAGGTCAGATGGCAGTCGCTTTCGTAAAAACTAGTGCCTAAGCCAATTCTTAGGATTAGTTGTCAATCGGACCCCACGCTCCCATGAGCCGTGGCAAAATGCCGGGATGACGCGAGGAAGATGAAGATGATAAAAGTACGCATTATACCTATAGGATTACTCCTGCTTGTACAAGTTGAAACAAGCCAAAAGCACCGGATAAGCCAGCCTCGTATCTCACAAAGCTTACAAAGGTTGTTAAGAATGGAGGGCTATCGAGTGGCCTGCACGAACGAGACACCCTGTATGTCGGCGGTGTCAAGGGGTCTTTGTGCGGATTTAAATCAGTGCAGTGGATGCAAGGCATTTGTTGTTAACAAATTCACATTGTTGTTGGGCTAAAGTGTTTCATAATGAAGTCATTATCTTAGTTAGGTAAGTCCTAAGATTATAGTTTGGTTTACGAAATCTTAATTCAAACATTAAAGTCGACGAGTAGACAACAATCTATATAGATAGTATTTATATCTCATTGAAAATTTACGTTATTTTCCATAAAAATGGCAGAAATAGAAATCGCAAAAAGATCGTCAATTATATACAAAAAAAAAACATAAATAGTACCTTAAAATTTAAAAATGTTAGAATCAGAAGAAACGTAAAAATCAAATAAAAATCAAATTAATATGACTTAAAAACTTAAAATAAAATATGTTGTAAATAATACTCTAGTAAAAACAATGTCAAAATTCCATAAAATAATGTCAAAATTATATACTACATGCATGAAAGCATATGACAGTAAGAACATGGTTCAAACCCAGTAGCATAAATACGTCATTATGACGTCAGCGACGTCATTATGATGTAATAATGCCGTCATTATGACGTCGCTGACGTCATTTTGTTACCTGGGAATAGCTGCACTATCATTATTCTGTCATCCATATCCAGTCTTCAGGCATGTCATTACCAACCGGTGTGGAGTGTTTGTTACTGGAGAGTACTCGATGCCGCCATACCGTGCTCCAAATGCTACGTGTTTGGACCAGTCGCTCTGGTTCATCTTATTAAAACTGTATAAGATACAATATATATGTGCTTAACTAACTTAGCGGTTTCACTCACGTATTTTTAGTCACTCGCGCATGTTTCGGAGAGCCTAGGTCTCCATTTGGCGAGTGACTAAAAATACGTGAGTGAAACCGCTAAGTTAGTTAAGTTAATATATCTCACGATACCTAGTTTAAGGGACCTTAGTTTAGGGGACGCAGTCCAATACGTTGGTCTGACCAGATCCGCACCGCTCTTGACTCCACAGTTCATATGGCTCTCCACACCGCCAAAGACAGAAGCAGATGGAGAAAGATCGTAAGAGAAAGTGATACAAAAGGGAGGTCTAGACCCTCAATACTGAGGAATACGACGCAAGGAGGAGGGACCTAGTTTAAATTCGAATATATATGTGATTTATATAATTTAAAAATAAAACGGTAGGTACTTTATCGCTTGCACTTAGTATATAATTTGGCCATATTTGAACAGTTCATAATTCAGCTAGCTACGCACTATTTTAGCACTTTATACCTAATCTAACTCTATAGTCTATCGCGTAAATTACTCGAAAATCCTTTCAACAACACTCTCCATACAGATATCGATAAAATTGAATTCACCCCGAAAACTAAAACGTCCTAACTACAAATGCACTTCAAGCACACTTAAGCCATTTCTCTTATAGATAGCTCGAAGGTAGCGAAACGCAAACCAGTATAAGAAAGTCTTATGTACCGTGTAAGGATCGGCTTCACCGCTGCTCAAAATACGGCGATAGTACGGAATCGCAGTGACGTGCCCTAAGCGTCGAGATTTTATCGCATGCCCTCCACACCGCTGCTCAATAGTTGTACGATACGTCAGCGTATTTTGAGTAGCGGTGCGGAGAATATGCGCTAAATCCGGGACGTTTACGGCCCGTCACTGCGTTTTACCAAGTTTAATAAAATGTAGTAAAGCGATACCGATTTTCAAATAACGTAATTGCCAAAATGCGACTGGTTTCGTCCAGTGTCTATATTGCCAGCTTTTAGAATGATAGCAGAAAGGTGGGAATCGGATATCCTCCGCCGATATACCGACCTTCATGTCGTACGATCTAGGAAATAAGTATTTTTATGTTTTTATGTAATAGGTAGTTTAGTAATGTAGTTTAATAAGTGTCTTGTATGTAACTAACAATTTATGGATCCCAGCTATCTGAAAATAAATATTTTTTTATTTTTTTAGCAAATTATTAGAATATATAATCCTTAATACATTTTTAACAAGCAGAAACGTCTGCGATCGATGCTATTAAGCTTATAATAAATTTAAAAGTGGAAAAATTACTGCCTTGGGTGAGACTTGAACTCACGGCCTCTGTAGTAGGCAGGCTGGATCTGGATGGAGGCAGTAATTTTTCCACTTTAAATTTTTTTCTAAGCTAAATAATCCTTATTCAATTATCTCACTTGTATTCTAATAAAATTCTTCATACACAACTATTTGGCTTTACCAACAAAAGATTCACTGCTGATGGGTATAAGTTTAATTAAATTCATCTTGAAGGCTTGGGAAGAGTCGCGGGACGCGATTGTCGTCTGTTGCGACCTTTCCAAAGCCTTTGATTGTGTAGACCATAAGATGTTATATAATTACCAAAGTTTATTTCTATGGCATTCAAGGACAAGACTTAAGTCTTATACACTCGTATCTATGAGAGAGTAGCCAAATCGTTGCTGTAAATGGTGCCTTGTCGTCAGATGAAGTTGCGGACGGCACGTTACTTACGATTCCGTACCGTCACCTTATTTTGAGCAGCGGTGTGGACGGCACGTTACTTCGAGTCCGTACCGTCACCGTATTTTGAGCAGCGGTGTTGCCAATACTTTAATTTTGTTGATACTTACTTCGTTTCTCTTTTGGACAGGGTTTAGTATTCGGGGTGCACACACGCTTAAGTCCCAATTACGAGAGATTATAATGTTAATTAATTGTTGATCGCTCGGCGGCCATTTTGATCGGAAAATGTAAATTATTGGTTTTACGTGACACTGTAAGGGGACGTGCGATTAACGGTTATTAATATTAATAGACATTATAAAGTTAGACCAAAAAAAAATTTGTAACGATTGTGATAGCATACGCAGTGCAAGTGTTATTTTATACGTCATAATTTCATAGAATTCTCTGCATTTTCTATCGCGTGTATAACGGGGAGTGCTCCGAGGAATTGTTCGGATTAATCCCTGCCGCTTCTTTTCGCCATCGCCCTACGCGACAACATTACCATCCTTACCACTTAGATGGTTGGCAGTCCTCAACTGTGCGTTTCTCTAGAAACTTCCTGCCTCGCACAGCTAAACTGTGGAATGAACTGTCGCCTGCGGTATTTCCGGACCGATATGACCTTCAAACCTTCAAGAAAAGAGCGTACTCCCGTCTTAAAGGCCGGCAACGCACTTACAACCCCTCTGGTGTTGCGAGTGTCCATGGGCGGCGGTAATCGCTTACCATCAGGAGATCCGTCTGCTCGTTTGCCTCCTATTGCATAAAAAAAAAATAGAATTTTGACGTTTAAAATAACGCAATGCGTGTGCTATCAAAATAGTGGCAGACTTAACTTTAGGTAATTGTGGAGTGGGTATAAAAAAAGAATGATCGTTTTAAAATGTGATTTTATGAAGGTTTCAAAATTATCGTTGCGCGTTTGATAAATAAATCGGGTCAAAAAAAAACAGTCAGGAGGGCAATTCTGTTTTGCAATTTGTTACGGGTTTGTGTTGATACTACCTTTTAACCTTTCATTCATTCATTCATTTATTCCTTTATAAAACATAGTTTTACATGTCAAATACAGTATTTCATATTTACAACTATTTACAGAAATTTTAAAACGTAATAAATATAAGAGCCTCGGTAGAGAGTATCATTTCGTTCCATTTGGAGTTGAAACTCTAGGTCCATGGGGTCCCAGCGCGCATAAGATGTTTGCAGAAATCGCGAAGCGTCTGGTTGACGTAACTGGTGACCGAAGAGCTGGCGGCTTTCTCGCACAACGTATCAGCATTGCGATACAGCGGGGAAATGCCGCCAGCATCCTTGGTACAATGCCTCAAGGGCCTATTTTAGAGTTAAGCTAGTTATTAATTTCGTTTACGTAGTACCACTGTATATATCTTGTATGTAAATAAACTTTATTCCATATTTACATCCAAGTTACATAGCAAAACACATCAGTATGAATATAATATTAGGTATAAGATAATTATGTCGGGTAGGTACAATTATTATCGTTACCTTGACGATCGTTGCCCGCATTTGCAGATGCCTGAGGGCCTATCGCGAAAACCGAAATTCGCAAATAGCGGAGATCTTTCTCTTTTACTCCAATGAAGACGTAATTAGAGTGACAGAGAAAGATGCCCGCAATTTGCGAACTTCGATTTTCGCGGTTATAGCCGTTGATCTCACGACTCATTGCATTTCGCGTAGACCAATCAGCGTGGGCAAAACAAGATCAAAACCGTAACAAATTATTAAATCAGAATCGGCCTCTAGACCCTATTTCACTCGCCGCTCTCATCATTCAAGTAAAAAAACAACAATGAAAATTCCACAATAACCTTTATTTTCGGGGTCATTGGGTACAATCAAGCCTTAAATTGGATACCGTCTACTTGCGATTATTTCCACAAAACCTGTTAATAAAAGGGGCCTCTTTACGGACACCCTGTATGGAGCTGAAGTGAAACATTGGCAGCAGTATAATATTGGGAACAGTATGGATATTAAATCAAGTATCAGTTTTATTATTTATTTATTTAATCTTTATTGCACAAAAGAAATTACAATCGTACAAAAGGCGGACTAAATGCTATGAGGCAATCTCTACCAGTCAACCTTCGGGCAAAGCAGAGAATTTGTAGGCGGTGCAACATGGTGATTACATATATACAAGTATACTTAAATAATGCATAGGCATAGACATACATATATAATTATATCGGTATATATAATATTCATATAAATACATATAATATACATACATACAAATACATAAGATGAAATTTGCAAAACAGAAACACTAAGAATTCATCGTTCTGCCAGCAAAGTACTCACGTAAGGATTTTTTATTATTCCTTATAAAAAAAAATTTGACGCAATACAATGCCGCACGTAATAATACTACCAAATTCTTAAATAATTAATTATCTTTAAAAATCGTTACATGGCACTAAAACATGGCATGGTTTTTTTTTTATCTACTTCTCGTTTACACGCTGTATTTTATTCGATAAGAAGTTAATCTATATCTTAATCTATATTAATAACGGGTCACTCACGTATTTAATATGTCTGTGTCTCACGGAAGTTTTGTTATTAAGAAGTTAATCTCTCTAATGACGCGATAGATGGCGCTTATACTTCATGCGACATCGATATAACTTTATTTCTGCATCTATTTATTATATTACAATATTTTTTAAGGCATTTTGTTGTAATACGCCAAGTTAATTGGAACGTTTAGCTAATAATAGGCGAGATAAGTACCTCGGTTCGCTCGTACAGTGCGATGGCGATATTGACCGTGACGTGAAAAACCGGATTAGCACAGGATGGATGAAATGGCGACAGGTCACGGGAACCATTTGCGACGCTCAAATGCCTCTTCGATTGAAGGGTAAGATATATAAAACCATCATAAGACCTGTCGTCATGTATGGGTCAGAGTGTTGGGCCCTAAAGGTGACGGATGAAAAGAGATTGCATGTAGCGGAAATGAGAATGTTAAGATGGATGTGTGGTGTGACAAGAATGGATAGGATAAGGAATGAGTATATAAGAGGAAGCCTGAAAGTTGCACCTATAGTAGAAAAAGTAAGAGCGAATCGCCTAGCGTGGTACGGACATGTAATGCGGAGGGATGAAAGGCATGTGACGAGAAAGGTATTACGAATGAATGTGGAGGGAAGTATCGGGAGAGGAAAACCGAAGAAAAGGGTGGATGGACTGTGTGAGAGATGATATGAAACGAATGCGAGTGAGTGATGAGATGACGGGCGAGAGAGAGGTATGGAAGAAAAAGACATGCTGCGCCGACCCCAAATGAATGGGATAAGGGCAAGCGAATGATGATGAGGCGAGATTTTAAATAACACAAAATAACGATTTAGACTCGGCGATGCTCTATTACTACTGGAACTATTCTAAAGTTTCGAGGCCTAATTGAGTCGAGAGTTTCAGTAAAAACCCGTCCCAATCGGAGAAGGGCGAGACGAGACGAGTAAGAGCGAGACGAGAAGGTAGCAGTATGTACACACTCGTTCTCGGCCAGTCTTAGAGTTTCTCGACGAGTGTGTACAACAGTCGCTATCAGATATATCGGAGCGGTCAAAGTGCTCTCAAATATCTGAACACGCCTCTATTGTGAAGGCATTAGAGTGCGTGTTCAGATATTTTTGAGCACCTCGGCCGTTCGAATATATCTGATGACGACTGAACAGCCAGCATAACATACTTTATAGCATACTTTATGGTGTAGTCTGTCCCTAGGGGTAGGTAACTTTGTTTGACTAAATTATTGAAAGTCATAATGTAATGACTGTCAGATTATCATTAGTCATAATTCTTAAACCATTAACTTTCAGGATTTTCGTAAGGTTATCCTATAGATAGGTTAGGTTAGGTTTGTTTTATGGCAATCCTGAAAAGTTACGCGTTTCTGAGAAAAAACAAATTATGATTAACGAAAATGCCGACAAACAATACATTATGACTTAAAACTTTATAAGAAACAAATAGAGACCCCTGTCCCTACTGCTGCATTAACTCTGTGTTGTCGGCCGCGGACAACATATTGCTTGTATTAGACGGCTAAATTAAAAATTCCTAAGGCCGATACTTTTAAAGTAGGCTTGATGGAAAACAACCTACCTATAGTACACGCACATACCTAGCTATATTACACACATACCTAGCTATAGTACACACACATACCTAGCTATAGTACACACACATACCTAGCTATAGTACACACACATACCTAGCTATTAGTACACACACATACCTAGCTATAGTACACACACATACCTAGCTATAGTACACACACATACCTAGCTATAGTACACACACATACCTAGCTATAGTACACACACATACCTACCTATAGTACACACATATACCTAGCTATAGTACATACCTAGCTATAGTACACACACATACCTACCTATAGTACACACACATACCTACCTAATAGTACACACACATACCTAGCTATAGTATGTTTTTGTGATCCAAGACAATGAAATCCCTATTACTTATTCACTACTAATTTATAAATGCGAAACTTTCTCTGTCCGTTACCTCTACACGCTTAAACCGCTGAACCGATTTTAATGTGGTATGGATATATAGTTTGTCAAAGGACTGTCTCGTTTCAGACAAAGACAGAGAGAAATCATACTATCTTTGTCTTACACTAGTACTAGCACCCAAAAGAAAAGGATGAGTATTGTTTTTTTATGTTCTTAATTACTGACAATTTGGTTTGACCAACTATAGTTTGAGGCCCTGGCTGACGGGACAAGATACTTATAGTTGATCCATCTAAGAATAAAACCCTGTTTTCTCCGTTTATCACCCAGCAGGAAGTTCCCAGCAGTTCACATTAATTAAACTGCCAACAAACTATGCCGTCTAATTGCTGAACTACTTTTATAGTAGCTATTTCAAAAGGGAACTTTACGGAATTTGTAAACTAAGGAAAACTTTGAGCCGAGTTACGATTAAAAACGCTCCGTGCGCATCTGCCTTAGAGCGTTTTCACATTCTCCGATCCGATATCGGAAGTAAAATGTAATCGCACTTAAACTATCGTGAGACATATTTCAAAATATTTATCAGTACGGTTTTTACTCACTATTATTTTTAGTCGCTTTTCGACGTGGTTTTTGACGTACAACCGCCGCGGACACTCGTGCCTGAGGATGGATTCCCAAAGAATCCGAAACATGTCGCCAAAAGCGACTAAAAATAATAGTGAGTAAAAACCGTACTGATAAATATTGTGTGTTTTTCTGTATTTATATATTCACTTAATCAATATTTTATTGCTAAAGCCTGACCAGGAATATTTGATCACGCGCCATGTTGCGGAATTTCACTAGAACTAATATTTTCATACTATACTGATCCTCTTGACAATGATCATATATTCCTGGTCAGGCTTTAAAACACCATAGCAGTTTTATTGCCAAAAAAGCTTCATGCCACAGGACATTCTCTAATAGGACACTCTTTCTCATCAGGCGCCATACGACATCCGATATCGGATTATCATCCATACTAATATTATAAATGCGAAAGTGTCTGTCTGTCTGTGTGTTACCTCTTCACGCTTAAACCGCTGAACCGATTTAGTTGAAATTTGGCGTAGAGATAGTTTGAGTCCCGGGGAAGGACATAGGATAGTTTTTATCCCGAAAATCATCCTTTAAGAGGGTGAAAAGCGGGGTGGAATCATGGTGGAATTGATAATTAATGAGTTGCCTAATATTTGTGTGCATATTATGCTCAAATTGAATGATTGCAAGCACACATTACTTCGAATCCGAGCGATCGTCGGCGGCGACGGCGGCGTTCTTTGACTAGGCACGTATTTTCTTTCCTTTTCATACACTACCGTAGATATATACTAATCCTGTCTCTTTCACGCAAAGGGAAACCTTTATAAAAAGCGCTTAAAGATAAGGGTAACCCTTATTAAGAGCTAGCCTTATATTTGGTTAGCTTTTCAATAAGGGTTAGTCAAAGGTAAGGGTATGAATGGGCTTGCAGTTTAAAAGGGAAAGTCTTTCAATGTGTTAGCCGTGTTTAAGTGTCGCCCATTGAAAGGGTTTTATCGCGGAAAGGGTTGTCCGGTCCCTGGGCGCGACGCGCCGTTGCAAGTATACCCTACGTACCAAAATTGCGGATTGATGTCGGATCCTACATCCGACATCGGATCGGACAATGTGAAAACGCTTTTACGCTAGCGTTGCGCGCTGGGAGCGTTATTTGCCACGCGTTTATGAAAAATAATTATACGTAAAATAAAAAAAATTGTGAGTGAAACCGTACTGATCTAAATATTTTGAAATATGTCTCACGATAGTTTAAGTTCGACAATTATACGGTTACTAAACAAATTCGAGCGGAACGTCTTTACTGGAGTCTAAACCATACAGTTGCCTAAACTCTGTTTGTTCAAATTTAAACAAATAATTTTGTTATGAGATGCACTACAGGGTTAAAACTAGTTTTCACCTTACGGAAAACTACTGAAAACGCGTTTTCACTGAGGCGATACGGAAAATCCAGAAGTGACCCGCAATCTTCCGGATTTTGTCCGAGCCAACGGACGCCAGGGGCTTTTTTCATCCGAAAGCGGCCACCATTCTGACATTTTAGTCCACCTGCCATCACTTTGCATAGCAACATGTCCCGCCCAACTCCATTTGTTGTATGAGATTAGCTCAGGACCGGGATAAGTGGCATACTAGAAGAGAGGCCTACGCTCAGCAGTAGGCGATAAAAGGGCTGTTATGATGATGATAATAGCTAGCCATACACGCACGGATTTACCCGTGGGATCTGCCTGAAAGATGTGTCTGGCGGACACATCCGTCAATGAGTGGCGAGAAATAGACACAGATTTGTCCGCCGGATGCCCGTCCGCTGCCTATCTGTGTCTAAGAAGCCACACATTGACGAATGTGTCTGGCGGACACATCCGTCAATGTGTGGCGAGAAATAGACACAGATTTGTCCGTCAGATGCCCGTCCGCTGCCTATCTGTGTCTATTTCTCGCCACACATTGACGGATGTGTCCGCCAGACACATCTTTCAGGCAGATCCGACGGGCAAATCCGTGCTAATGATGATACGGAAAATTATTAGTTTTAACTAGGACGGGAAGGTTTTTTTCGGTAACATATACAAATACGCAGTGAAGTAAGTTTTCTCAAGCATTGGCAATAACATTCCGACAGTTCATAAATAACCACATTGCCTCCGGCCCCTTAAAATTAAAAATGAATCCTAAATTGGGTGAGGTGTCACTTTCGGCGGAAATTAAATACTTTTTATAACCGTAGCGAACTTTAGATAGAAAAAGTTGGGTCGTAAACACAATTAGGCCACTCGATTGAGCTGAAACTTTTTAAATTTCCCCTCCTGCGTTCTGGTTGGGACTGGGAGAACGGAGTTCTCGATTGGACCAGTTTAATGTGACCTTTTATTTTATTTTATAGCCTTTTATCAGAATATGTGGTATTATTTGTATAATTATTTTCCATTGCTAATTCTGTGTGCCCTTTGGCAAAGACCTCCCCCAACATTTTCCATTCTTATATCTTCTGTGCCAGTCTATTCCAGGTTTTGCCAGCTGTCTTTACCAGATCATCCTCCCATCTTCTGAAAGGTTTTCCTCTCTTTCTCTTGCCCTCTCTTGGGTACCATAGTGTTGCTGATTTGTTCCATTTGTCTTCTCCTCTAATTACATGGCCAGCCCATTTCCACTTAAGTGTTCTCAGTTTTTGCACCACATCATGGGTCTTTGTAGCTTTCCTGATTATGTTGTAGTGACCTTTAGGTGAACTTTACGACGGCCTTCCAGCCTAGACCCTAGTGAACCTACCACGAAACCGGAGAAAATTGTGTTTACCACAAGTTGTACCTGAGTTATGAATGTTTTCTATTGGCGTTATTTATAAACGCGTTACTGGCCTGAATTAGCTATGAATCTTTATCTGTTCTGACTGTTATGTATTTGTAAGAAAGGAAAACATAATTTAACTAAATCAGGCCCGTAAAGTTTTATGAATATAGGGGCACTATATCGGGAGTCGTGGAGGACAAGGGGAGAGGCCTTTGCCCAGCAGTGGGACACCATAATAAGCTAGTAAAAAAAAAGGGGTAGTTAGTCAGTTAGTTAGTTTTGCTGCGGGCTTAGCACGGTTATTGTCATATTACGCGTGAAATGGTTATTATCATATTGCGCGTGATAGGACTGCTGTCTTCTAACGTTATCGTAAAAAACTGTCATTTCCCGTCGATAATACTTCAAGTAATCGACAATCATTCGTTAGTGACCACGATTGTCTATGCCTAGAGTTTTTGAAAGATCCATTCAATAGGTGGCCTTATTCAATTGTCGGACATGTGTCAGATGAAGTTTGAACGCGAATAGCTAGATTTTTTATTACACTTCGAAATTATAGGCCGTAACCATAGACCTAGCATTACATAGATGCGGCCTACCGCGTGCGCCCGTAAGGGATAGACATAGATGACGTCATAAACGTGGGGATACCAATGGTAAAAATTACCCCAATATTTGATATCACGTTGGGGCGAATACCCTGGAGGCAAAGTTTGACGGTATTAAAATTGTTGAATAAAATGTCAATGGGCCGTTCTTTTTAGGCGTATGAACAATGAAATACCTCCTATAATTCGCGCAGGTGGTACAAAACTAAACATGTTTAGTAAATAAAACGTAAAAAAAAATGTATTATGAGTTTTAATTTTATGAAATCACAATCACATTATTCACACCAATTAATGTACACCACATTTAATCTTCACAACATTTGTTTATTTTATTTTTTGGAATTAGAAATACGAAAAAACTTCGAGGTCAAAATTACCCATAAAATTATGATATTTTCATCTGCGGGCTTAGCACGGTAACATTTTTATTGCCTGTCACGTTCTAACAAGTATGTAAGTGCGAAAGTGACAGGCATAGTAACAGGTGATAGAAATGCAACCATGCTGACACCGCTGGTATCCCTAACATGATTGTTATGTAGCTTAACTAAGAAGAAGATTAAAAACGGCTGACCTCAGACTCGTCTGAGTAGCTGACATATTACCACAAACAACCTACGTGATTTGGGCGGATAATTTTACAAATAATGTTTTGTTAATTTGCGTAAATAATTGTGATATTTTTATTGAAATCGTTTGATTCTACATTGCTTTGAGTGTAACGTAATTTTACGATGTTATTCTCACATATAGCGTTAAGAGAAAGGTGTAAAATACCGTACTTACGTGTGAAAGGTTATGTTCTCATATTTTTGCTCAGAGCGGCTATTACAGCCGATTACAGAACAATTCACCATTATTTTATCAATTCAAAACGCTAACCGTCACTATGTTTTATAAGAGAAAGCACAATTTTATAGAAAACAACAATAATTAAACAAGCAACGAACAAGCATGACATGTCACGTACTTATTTGTTTGCCACAATTTCGATTGTGGCAGCGGTGGAAAAGTGAAACTATGACAAAGACAAAAAGTAATATATTGCTCTCTGTCACTACTACTGAAAGATACATAAGACTATCCCGTTCGGTCATTTCGCCCCACCCCTCATGACCGATCCATGTTATACTAGATTCATGGCAGTAACACACCATCGCACCGCACCGTGACCTTGGAGCAATTCTAGAGGGCCCTCCACACTCATGCGCGAATCACGGCGCGAAGCCGCGAACGCGAGTGTGGAGTCTAGTTCGCTATTCAGATCACTCACTCAAAGTTAATCTGAAAAAGCTTTGGCTTTCCCACGAACTGTGATTTGGTTGAGTGCTAATATATATATATATTATTTATATATTATATATATATATATATATATATATATTTATTTAATATTTATTTAGTACTATATATTTATGTATGCTAGTACATATTTATTTTATTGCATAATGCAATTGATGTATTTTAGTTATTCGTAGACGTTAATATTGTAGTTTTCCTTCTTAAATATTATTGTACGTTCTGTAAGTTTGTCTATCTATCTAATTCGAATTTTCCACTCATTTACTCTAAGGTTAGCTGGAAGAAATCCCTTATAGGGATAAGCTCGCCTTTGTACCTAAATTTATATGAATTTCATGTTATCAATTTTTGTTTTGTACAATAAAGTGATTTACTACTACTACTACTACTATTCAGCGAAATCGACTCCACATTCGCGTTCGCGGCTTCGCGCCGCGATTCGCGCACGAGTGTGGAGGACCCTTAGGAATAGGTAGTACTAGCGTGGGCTTCCACACTAGCCAGTGTTGCCAAAAGTCCCATATTTCCAAACATGGAAATATGGGACACTTCGCAACACTGGCGCACGTGTGCGGCAGTCTGTAAGGTAGGATCGCACCGTTTTGACGGTTCGGTGCGATAGTGTGGAAGCCCACGCCAGTACTACCTATTCCTAGAACTGCTCCAAGGTCGCGGTGCGGTGCGATGGTGTGTTACGGCCTAGTGGCCGTATCCCACCATCGCACCGCACCAAGGTCATTGTGCGACGCACCCATAAGTAAGAGCGAGAAGGCGATATCTCTTTCTCGCTCTGACTTATGGGTGCGTCGCACAATGACCGAATTAGTGCGGTGCGATGGTGTGGTATGCCCATTAGGATCGCACCGTTTTGACGGTTCGGTGCGATGGTGTGTTACGAACTTAAAAAGCGTTGCGTGTGGTGGTGGGAGCGCGAAAGTGATCTCTTTCTCGCTCTTACATATGGGTGCGTCCCACAGGCAACGCTTTTTAAGCTCTCGTGCGTATGGGGCCTTAATGAGTGTTTAAATGTATTAACTTACAGTCTGGCAAAAAGAGTAGAAATTAAAAAGTGGCAACACTGTAGTATCGTCCCTTTCAAATCAATCTAAATAATTTGCTCGGATTAATATGACTTTTTTGTATCTGTCAAAGCCAAGGGCCTGACACTCTTTGATAGAGAAAGATAGTCTTATTGCGATTCCTATAAGAGAAAAGAGTAAATAGTGCCATGCTTTGTCCTTATCACCGACCGGGTGGCATCATAGGTAGGATGCGATGGCGAAATACCGATATATATAAGAGTGAAAGAGAAAAAATCCTATGCTGCTCAAATTTTATATGAATATTCTTTCTCTTACCCCCGGTCGCTCGGTGAAGCGTCTATAACTACTTGTATATACTATGTCTATGGTCAAAGCATTTTAATGTTTACAATAATTGTGGCAATAAGTTTAATATTACAATTGACACAAAACAAGATTTTTTTTAGACCAAAATAAATAGTTTAAAAAAATTCAACTACTCATAACTTGACAACTTGAAAATTCGAAAACTTGTAACCGGCAGTTCGCGTGTTATTAGAGTTCCGATTGCATGTTTTAAACCCAATATTAGAAAAAGGATGACACCCAAAACGACCAAAATGTAAGTTGCACAAAACAATAATAATTTATTTGTAGAAAAAATATAGTTTCGTGCACTTCGTTTTATTGTTAACTTAATTTATCTGACTATTTTTTCAGTCGCTCTAATCCAGTGCAGATTAGGATGTTGATTGAATATATGGCTCAGCACCAACGGTTCGCGAACCGAGAATATGACGGGCCTCTCGGAGCGCAGAGGTACGAGGCGCAATGGGAAGCCCTCGCACAGGTGTTGAGGGAGCACGGGCCGGATAAGTCAGTGCAGGCGTGGAAAGTGGTGAGTAAATCTGCTTCCCATAACTAGGATCGCCCTGTGACTTGTCTGCATAGAAGTGTAGTATGTAATAATGTTGAATGAAATTATAGTGCAACTGTACCTTGTGTCATCATTATCACAACTTAATCATTTGGAAGTATAATAGTTTAAAATGAACATCTTAATGATTACTAAGGCCACAATAATACAGGTCACAGAGTGTTGCTTATTAATTATTTCAAAAAGGTATTTATTTAATATGAATAATTTTGTTTATTTATTTACCAATTTATTTTTTATATTCTTTTGCACAGGGTCATCACTTAATATAATTTGGCTGTTAAATGTTTAGTAAATAATAGTAATGTTGTAATATTGCATGTGTCAATTATTTTCTTGTTCAGTCGGTCCCTGAATGCTGAGGATCTTGACACAGGTTCCTCTGTAGGCTTCTATTCTTCTCTTCTTTGTGTCAATTATATTAAATTATTAAGTATATTTTGTCTGTCAGACTTGGCGAGACTTGAGCCGTAAGGCTAGACGGAACAACGCTACAGCTAACCGGGCTAGAGTCCTCACTGGTAATGCGGCAGAGATACCGGAAATCAGTGAGGACGAGCAGCTGGTCCTGGCTGCCATTGGCAGAGATACTTCTGAAGGAGTGGGTCCGGGGGAATCACGAATTGGAGATGTAAGTTCACTTTTCTTAAACCATAGAGAAATAAGTAAGCTTAGCGTGTTCACTCATTCAATTACAAATAAGCCATATAAAATAAGTTTTATAATGCATGCTTTATTAAAACTTATTTTTAATACGGTTTAAGCTTAACGACTATTAAGTTTTAAGCCAGTTTTGAATGTAGTGTAATATGTTTTACCATATACCTCCTACACAACTTATTATTATTATATAAGGACTCTGATGTATGAAGTGAGTACTCTAAACTTTCTTATTAGGGTTCCGTCCCCAAAGGGTAAAAACGGGACCCTATTACTAAGACTGATGAAGGTGAAGAGTTTATTGTCTTGTTACTCTGTTATGTTAATGTTAGGCTGAGTGAAGTTTTTAAAAATTGTTTTAACACTATTAGTAAGTCTAGTTAGTACATAAATTTTTCCATAATCGCATGGAGTTATAACTATGGGTTTTCACTATGAGCTTGGCAAATTTAAGTCATGTAAGTATAAGTAATAATAGTTTTAAAAGCTTGTCCCACTTGATTTAACATTAAATTAGTTAGGCCTAGTCGGCCTGGCCAGCCACATTCGAGCCCATAATAGGCGTAATCCATAATTGCTGAGGTCACCGTCATCGAAACCGATGAGGAGGACTATATATATACAGTCTTTGCCAATATTTTTAGGGTTCCATACCAAAAAGGTACAAATGGAACCCTTATGGTGTGACTCTGTCCGTCCGTCTGTCTGTCACATTGCTAAATATCTCAAGAACTACATAAGCTATCGATGTAAAATTTGGAATAGTTATGAATAACGATAAACAAGCCACATTGTATTTTTTTAAATTTATTTTTATTAATTATGGAAAATGCCCAATCATGTCATATGAAAGTAATGAAAGAGCTGAAATTGAACATTTGCAAATAAGCCAATTTACCGATAGATGGCGCTGTACACAAATATGCTTAGCAATTGCAATTGTGCTTCTGTTCAAAAGTCTTTCGTGATTGATATGAGAAAATTGAATGTTTGTACGGAACCCTCGGTGCGCGAGTTAAACAAACTCGCACTTGACCGGTTTTTTTTTGTTTTATATTGATATGGTACAGGAGCTCAAGGGCGTCGCCAGCTGATGGCCGATATGGCGGAGGGGAGGAGGGGCATACATATTTAATACAAATTTTATTCTCTAGCGGGGCCAGCTGCTTCCCCCTGCTCCCCCTTGGCGACGCCCTTGCAGGAGCTAGCTTTTTCAGATCTTTAATTTTGGGTTTGGTTTAAGCGGAATTATTATTACCCGACTATGGGGATGGGAATGTTATAATTTTAGCAGTCTATGTATGGGGTTTTTGTTGTGTCTAAATTACTGAATCAGTTTAGGTGAATGAGGTGTGTATAAGCGCGACTGGACATATACTACAATAGTTATTTACGATACAAGTGCGGAAAAGAGGAAATTCGAAACGAGTGGCGATAAATTTAAACACGACCGCAGGGAGTGTTTTAAATCGACACGAGTTGCGAATTACCTATTCGCACGTGTATCGTACAACGTTTTACTGTACATATGGCCCTTTAAACTTTCGACATATGCACGAAAAGTGCTCTTTTACGCACTAGTGCGAGAAAGTAGCACCATATGTACTGTAAAATAATATTTAACTGACTTTTTTGAAAAGAAAGAGGTGCTTTATTTAAGAAAAACGAAACCGTAGTCGGGTAAAAGTTTTTACGTTTTGCTTGTTTTCTTTCTCATATCAAATATTTTAAACTTGCATGTGCTGATTGCCTCAGATTGAAGACTACGCTGAGTTTTCGGGTGCTGGGAACAGTGTGGCTAGCAGCACGTTTTCTGCTGAACTGACTTCTGAAAATTTCCTTGTTGTTACAACCCCCGCCACCGTTACTGCGCCCATTCTCAGCGAACAACCCCACTTCTCTGCCTCTCATTTGTTCTCGTTTCCTTCTGCCAGCCCTGCACGCGCACGCTCCACGCTATCTGTACTCCCCTCAAGTCCTGGACTACCCGAACGTCTCTCTCTTACCGCCCCCTATGCTCGTCCCCCGCACCTGCCCGCACCCGCACGTCAAATGCACAGCTCCATCTATGTGGATCCGCGCCCCGCAGTTGTACATCCCTACCCCACGCTACTGCGACCTGCACGTGCACAACAACCCACACAGCCCGCCCGTCCGCCCCGCAACCGCACGACGGAACCGACACCTTCAACAGCTCAATTTAACCATCTGCAGCATGAGCATAATAATATTTTAAGAGTAATTAATTTAATTATTATAAACTAATCATTCTATGCTTTAAGAGGCCGTAGTCGATTTTGGAGCAAAAAAGTAAAATTGATAGATTTAGTCGTTGAAATTATACACGTTTTGTTACGTAATATCTAAATAACAAGTATTGGTTTCTATTACCACGTCTTCTCATCTTGCCTTTTAATAATGAGGTCGCGAGCGTGCGTCACCGGTAAAATATGAAAAGAAGAGGCAGTTTTTAAAAAATCTTAAAAAATTATGGTGGTAAATTATACAAATTGATGTATAAAAATAGTTTCAGCAGATGTTGTAGATGATTTAAGTATCAAAATTACGTTGAAATTAAGTGGATTGTCAGAGATATTGTCACTTGTTTTGAAGTAATTTCTGGAGAAAATTGATTTCGTCTAACTTTCATTTACACTACTTCAAAGTCATAATAATAAAAATGTAGTCTGATAAACGTCAAGTACAGAATATGTGTAATACAAAATTACCATGTTTAGCAGTCCAAACTTTACGAAATTTACAAATAAGAGCGACAAATTCAATGCTTTACGCGCGTTTACCTAAACGTCCATCAGAAAAGCAAACATTACTAATTTTGTGAGTCTGTTTTCAAAAAATTTATCTGATAAAAGGTAGGATAAGAAGACGTGCTAATAGAAACCAGTACTTGTTATTTCAATTAGGTATCAAAAGGTGTACAATTTCACCGACTAAATCTATCAATTTTACATTTTTGCGACTAAAATCGACACCGGCCTCTTAAGGTCGGGTTGGGTTAGAGAAACATTGTTTATTTTTCTGTATAAGAAAACAGTAGACTCTGACCACCTTAGCTAACTTTTGCAAACTTGGCAGTAAGAATACATATGCATACATATCCCTGTAAGCTCCATAAATCACTTAGATACCATTCCCTACGAATGTTACTCTTGCCACGATATTTCGCTTACCCCATCTAACCTTATTTATATGTTTTGTCATTTCTATAAATATACGAGCAATCCCGAAATCTACATTTCGGGATTGCTCGTATCGTACAGTACCAGCAAGCTCGGCCGATTTGCACCTTCCCATACAAACGTAGTTCCGCTCTCATTTTAAAACTACGTATTCGATTTTAATGAAACTTTGCACATATAATGACATGAGGTATATCTATAGGTCTGAAATAAGTTTATATAGCTCCAGTTTAAAAAAACAAACGAAATAGAGCAAAAACAAGTTTTGTATGAAAAACTTAAATTCGCTGTATTTTTTTAACTATGGTATCTGAAGCTACATAAACGAATTACAGACATAGATATACCTTATTCTATTTTAAGTACAAAGATTCAGAGCAATCTAGCTAGTCGTTTTAAAATTAGAGCGGAACTACGTTTGTATGGAGAACCGAGCTTGCCGGAGACCCTTAAATGAAATAACACAACCGCCACTAACGACCGATAAGAGGGTTATGAATTTATGATTTTTATGAAACTTAATAAATAGCGTCTGTGCGGAAAGAGAAGTCGTGGAATGTAAGGGAGCCCATACATTCTACGACTCTTCTCTTTCCGCACAGACTCTAACATGCATTTTATAGAAAGGCTGGAAATATACGGTAATTTTATTATTAAAAATACTAATCTATTTCATAACACTAGACTTATTTAATCCTATTTAAGTAACCAAATAGCTTCTCATTCGTGTGTGGTGTATATCAGTGTTTGGTAGTACCATTATAGTCAAATCAATTATAATATGTACATACAATTTGCCAATTTATTATAGTTATATTTTGTGTGAGTTATGATAACTGAAATAGATGGCGCTGCTGAAAGATATAAGGATTATAAGGCTGTTAAAACCGTCTAAATGTGTACGTTTAATTTGTAATCTGTTTTTCCGCATTAACTCTGTATGCGAAGAAAACATATGATGGGTTGCATATGAAGGGTTTTTGATGTAACTTTAGTATGGGACAAGTAAATAAGTCTTTATGTACTTACAACAGACAATCCCCATTGTTGTAGATAGCGCTATTTACTATGTTATCTGTAATATCACTTAGTTTCAGCATGCTATAACATATTTTATGTTCACAGGACATCCTAAACGAGCTAAAACAATTAAACGAAACTCAAAACAAAAAATTAAGAATTTTAAAGGAGAGGAACGACATGATGGCGAAGAGGTAAGATTTTTAATACTGATATCAACTAACAAATAAACGTAATATATATTGTACTAAGAAGTACCTAACTAATTAAAAGCCCATCGTCTGACCTTGCCTAGGAGCAAGATCTTGCTCGTTTACCATCATTTGATAATTTTTGAGTATTTGTCAGAGAGACCCAACTTACTTACATAGATGGATGTGGCTTTAAAAGTAATCACACTAGAGTCTGATCAAGACAAGTCTGCAACGATTTTGATAGCACACGCAATGCAAGTGTTATTTATACGTCATAATTTCATAGAAGTTTTACGTTTAAAATAACACGCACTGCATGTACTTACTATCAAAATTGTTGCAGACTTGGTCCGACTCTAGTTCATATCTCATACCTTGAATAAAGGAACCACTTCTTAATTATTATTATAATTCCATTTGGTTTTGTTTCAGTATTAACACATTGGAGAACTTAGAAAACTTGGAGGAGACGGAGATCTTGGATGATACTACTATAATAGAAGAGGAAGACGTTTAACCTTTTGGCCGCCAGGTCCGCAAAGTAAAAAGCGGTCTCCCTGTCCCGGTCTCCGTAATTCGCAACTCGTGTCGATTTAAAACACTCCCTGCGGTCGTGTTTTAATTTATCGCCACTCGTTTCGGGTTTCCTCTTTTCCGCACTAGTATCGTAAATAGCTATTTCTCTCCTTAACCTCTAGGTGCCTAAAGGCCTAAAAAAAGGTCTCTCATTCTATTCTCATTTGAATCTTTATTTTGACAAATCAAAGTTCCTTTTTTCTTGGCAAGTTTTGATGTGTGGGCGGCTAGAGGTTAATTTCTTTGAGCACAAATTTGAGTAAAGAAGTATTTTGTTGATTTAATTTAGCTGTCTGGAAGAGGTCACTGACATTAGTCACACAACAAGATTTTTAATGCACTCAAAAATGTGTCCAAAGGGCACTCAAATTTGCCGTTCGAAACTATAATATTTACTAGTCTCTGCTTGGGTATAGCAAGACATACTATGTAGGTATTTGTATCATAATAAAACATAGTAATAAGCAAAATATGTATTTATTAGCCGCGCACGCTTTTCCTGCGCCACTCTTAATAAGAGCCCGTTTTGCGCATGACGATGAGGAAGTTCTTGAGGAGCCCCTTCTTCAATTTCTCTTACGATTCCCTCCGGAAGATTTCTGCAAGAAAAGGGAGAAAATCGGTACCTAAGTATATTAGCATTTAAAGAAGAAATCTGAAGATGTTAATCATTCATGACTAAGACTAAAAAAGTGGAACTTTCTTCATCAATCACCGAACAATAAAATTTATTCCATTATCTCGCCAAGGCGAGCAAAGCGAAGCGCAAGGGCACTACCTACTCGTACCTTTCTCACGAAGCGCTTCGTCGTTTTTTTGAACCCTCATAACTTGGGTCTGGATTACCATATAAACAAAATTTCCGGGATATGATGTCAATAGTAGACTTATTTTTTAAGCATAAAAAATTTCAATTGCATAGCGCTCATCATTTACATTTTATTCATACCTATATAAAGAATGTTTTTGATGGGATTCTATTTGCCCTTATCTTCATTTAATTATTTTAACAACACGCTTATATAGGGAAAGATTATTAAAACAATCTGCAATGTTAAGCACACTTACCTATAATGTTGCATTATGTTGTATAATACGCAACATGCATTTATCATCGACGATGCCTTCGCCGGGCTGTAGTGTAAGACGCGGTCGTGGCCCAGGCACCGGAATACGTTTTTGAGGTACCCATTGGTACGCTCAATTGTGTTGCGCACACGACAGTGCCAGGCCGTGTACCTTGCTTCTGGGCTTCCCGGGGCAGGGTTCAGCACTGGCGTCATGAGCCATGGTTCGAGAGCATACCCCGAGTCACCTGAAATTAAAATGATTTGGTTACACAATAGTTAAGACGAAAGTGGAGAAACGTAGTCCTCATTTTCCTCTCGGAATATGATCGGGAGCATACTCTCCAGCGGCGCCACTTAGTACTCATAGTTAGAAATGATATTAGCTATTTTTTTTTCTTATGTAAATTTATGTACTAATGCTGTTTATTACGTACCTATTGAAAAAAAATGTTTTTCATTAATTTGTGATTTTATTTACTTTCTTTAGTTCCTAACCTAACTAAACGGTATGAGCGAGAGGGAGATAGAAATTCTTCCCGCGCTCCCGCGGTAAGGTTAGGAACTAAATAAAGTAAATAAAATCACAAATTAATAAAAAAACATTATGTTTTTCAATAGGTACGTAATAAACAGCATTAGTACATAAATTTACATAAGAAAAAAATAGCTAATATCATTTCTAACTATGAGTACTAAATGCCCATTATTTTGTTCCATATCACAGGTACAGCCATGAACATTCTAGGTACAGTCACCATCAGATATATCGGAGCGGCCGAGGTGCTCAAAAATATCTGAACACGCTTCTATTGTCAAGGCGTTAGAGTGCGTGTTCAGATATTTTTGAGCACCTCGGCCGCTCCGATATATCTGATGGCGACTGTACATGGTGTACCTTTTAGGTACATCATTTCACCATATAACCCATTGATATTCATTATGGTGGCGCCGCTGCAGAGTCATGCCCCTAAGAGTTAGGAGCATTTAATTTTTATTATTCAATTCAATTCAATATTTTTATTTCGAATAAAAAAATCCATATTATTGTTAGTACAAGGCACAGCAAAACTTATAAATCTATGTTAGTGATAAAAATAAAATAAAATAAAAACAAACATATAAGCTACTTAAATTAAAAACGGCGTGGTGCGGCCTGCGGCGGCGCGTGCAGCCGCACCCAGCGCGCGCACAAAGGCGAGTCCCAGCGCTGCGCCAGCACGTTTAGAATACAGTTTGGGCTGTGGCGAAGACGGTTGATTAATGACGCACACCGTTTTCTAACTATTGCGTCGAAACTATCAGTGTGCGCCTCGGCAAACATAGTTGACGCGCTGCAGTAACGCGGCAGCCCAAACAGCACTCTAAACGCGTTATTGTATTGCACGCGCAGGGCGTTGTATGCCCGCTGCGTAAAACTGACCCACAGATTGCAGGTGTAGAATGTTTGACAGTATGCTTTAAAAAGCGTTAGCTTCACTTCATTACTACAACGAGCAAATCTGCGGGCCAGCATGTTACTACGAACACACAACGCCCTACGCTCCCTCTCTATATCATCATTATCTGACATGTTTTCTGTTACCCAGTGGCCAAGGTACTTGAACTTCTGTACAACTTTTAAAGCGGTACCACAAAGGGCAACAGGTGTCATTTTGTATGATTTTGACCCAGCTTTAAATTGCATTACCTCGCTTTTCGAAGTATTGTACCTTAGCCCATGGGCAACTGCATATGATTCACATATCTTCACCAATTGCTGTAGTGCACCAACCGAGGGGCTCAACAGCACCATATCATCCGCGTAGCTGAGGTTATTAACACACACCCCATCCACGTGACATCCGACATAGGTACTGCTGAGCTCCTCGATTAACTCGTTCATGTATAGATTGAACAGCTTAGGTGAGCTCAACCCCCCTTGCCTCACCCCGCAGTTCATCCTATACACTTCAGAGTGCACGCCGGCCCATTTTACAGTATTCGACTGGTGGCCGTACCAATACTTAAATAAAGCCGTGACCTCCCGAGGTACGCTGGTATGGTCTCTTAACTTATGCCATAGCTTGTCATATGCCACCATGTCAAAAGCCTTTGACAGATCCAAGAAGCAGGCGAAGACTGGCGTCTTGCGAGTGGTGTAGTACTGGACAGTCTGCTTGAGACATAACACTGCGCTTTCAGTAGATAAGCCCGGCCTAAAGCCAAACTGAGCGTCATGAATGTTCAAGTGTTTTCCCAGCACGTCGTCAAGCAAACCAACCAGCACCTTAGCCACAATCGTGGCAAGCGATATGGGCCTGTAATTGGATATGTCAGAAGCGTCTCCCGTTCTATTCTTTACAATAGGAACTACAACAGTATGCATTAAATCCTCCGGCAAGTAACTGTGGCCAATACACATATTAAAGAAAAGAGATAGAATTCTAGGCAGATGACTTCCAGCGTACCTGAGATGCTCGACACTGAGGCCATCATGGCCTGGAGATTTCCCCTTAACCATGTTTTTAATCTTAGCGGTCACTTGTTTCGCTGAGAATCTTATACTGGGAGTCACCACTTGGTCCTCCGTCTCGAGCGTCTCCGTTGACTGGGGTAGCGGTGAGGTAACAGTAAAATGGTCTTTAAAAGCGTTAGCAATACCGGCCAACTCGTGTATGCCAGCCACGCTCACCGGAAGACTCGACTTAATATTGAATTTATTGGTGTTTTTCCAAAATTTGTTAAAATCCCTATTAGCATGATTTTTAGCTAAGATGTCCATTTTAATATCGTGTTCTTGCTCTTGGCAGAATTTAAGCCTTGATTTAAATACCTTTCTCGACTCGTGCATCTTATCATAAACATACCCATAAGCTGGTTTACCGTACGATATCCACCATAAGTACCAAAACCGAGCCTCGCGGTGAGCATCGCGTACATATCTATTCCAACCCGTTATGTGCCTGCCTTTTTTGTGACTATTTGTGTTGTTATGACTAAGCTCAGCACCCTCCTTTAGAACAGATTATAAAATCTGTTTTTCGCTTCTAATTTTTACCATAATCAAAAAAATTATAAAATCAAACGTAGGGGCATAGCTATGGTTAATGTAATATCCAATCCAATTCAGTAACAATATTTTCCATAATGTCGATATCCAGAGAGGAAAATGGGGGCTACGATTGTATGGAGAAACGACCGTCCCCTTTCCTCTTAAGCATGTGAATAATTTACGAAACATCCCTCTTCCTAATGCTTTATGAAGTTTATAATAGGTAAGTATATTAACCAAGTCATGATCTAAGTATAGATACACACATAACTTTCTGCTTACCTAGAAGGAAATATTCCCCAATGTGACCGTTGTACAATCTTCTTAATTCATCCTTAATGGACGAATTGTTAAATATGAACGAGTCATGCACACGGCCAGGAAACCTCGCGTTCACTGCGCAGATTTTGCAGTTGACATCTGCAATCTGAAAAATATGAGGTATGATTTTTAGGGTTCCGTACCCAAAGGGTAAAAACGGGACCCTATTACTAAGACTCCGTTGTCTGTCTGTCTGTCTGTCACCAGGCTGTTCTTATGAACCGCGATAGCTAGATTTCACAGATGATGTATTTCTGTTGCCGCTATAACAACAAATACTAAAAAGTACGGAACCCTCGGTGCGCGAGTCCGACTCGCACTTGGCCGGTTTTTATTTTATTTCTTAATTGAGAATTTGTGACACCCAAGTAGTACATAGTGACACACATATAGTTTATCAAAAGGCTGTCTCATTTCAAACATAGACAGAGAAAATCATACTATCGTTGTCTTACACTAGTAAAAAGAAAAGGATGAGTATAGTTTTTTTGTTCTTATTTATTGACAATTTGATTTGACCAACTATAGATATTTATTATTTTAATGAATTATTATGATCAACCTAGATTACAGCATGATCTTGGTCGATTTGTGTAAGATTGTTCTATAGTGTTTAGGTACATTTCTTTTTTACAAGCCTTTAGCAATGTACCTATGTAAGTAAGTATGTATGTAATGTGTAACTATGTTTGTAAGGGTCAAATCTTGCAAGTTAAATTTGACCCACTTCCTGGTTTCCGATGAAGCTGAAAATTTGCATACACATGTGTGTGACGATACAATATTATGGTACCATCGAGCTGATCTGATGATGGAGACAGACTGTGGTCATAGGAACTCTGTGATAAAATAACGCAACCTAATTGTGTTTGGGGTTTTTAGAATTGTCTCGATAAGTATTAGTTGCATGTGGAAAGGAAAGTACAGCGATAAAAGCTTGTACCAAAAATGAAATTTTTCCAAAAACTTATTTAATTATAATATACTTACACAAAAAGAATTTAAAATATAGGCGTATTGTTTTTTCGAGCGATGTCGCCATACCTTTGGCCTATGCTCTTGTAGGTGGCGCCACTTTTTGACATTTAACAACTTTAACACATATCAGTGAAAGAACAAGGATCTAAGCCAAATAGCGTTCTAAAAGTTTTAATCATGTGTCGAAAGATGGCAGTAAATTTGCTTTGGCTACAAAAATTTACTTTGACAATCCGCCTTTATACTAAATTCTCTTTTATATACATAAACATATATTGTTGCCCGTGATGAGGTTTCTGATTAATATTGTAATTTGTAACTGTACTTACCAGCTGTACATTAAGGGCATGAACGCCTTTACGATTTAGGTATTGCACTCCATGTGGCAGAGGTGGCGGAAATATTTTCACTTGGGTGCAGTCTACTGCACCCAAGATATTTGGCAGACCATATGCATCCTCAAATCCTGTGGCAACTGACCGACGGGACTGTTCATTTCCAGGAAAAATTATCCATTGGTCTTTAAGTCTGTAAAAAGTAGCACATTTTAGAACAACATTATGTAACTACTTGAACATGAACATAACTATCACACAATACCTATCTCATTGCGCAATACAGCCACACTACAAAGAAGTAAAAACTACCAAGATAGCACTTGTGGACCATCACAGTTTTTTATGTCTAGTAGTTCAGTACTCAACATACAACATACCTTCTGTTCACAGCATCTACAAATTGATCAAGATACCGGCTTACAGTTGTCTGACCAATGGATAAACCATGGTCCTGACCAGTCCCACGTTGGTAACTTCCATCAGCCAGAAGATGTAATGCTGTTAGAACCTAAAACAAATACTTAGGTAGATGTAAATTGCTTAATTTTTTAAGTACATTTCCCCCTTTAAGAAATAAAGTTTAGGGTAAAAAGTAGATTATGTACCTAACCTCTGTTATAAACAACAATTTCACCCAAATTTGTATCAGCTGATTTTGTGTGATTGTGCGATATCTTAACATACAAACTTTTGGATTTTTAATATTAGATACCTAGTAGAATTTAGTAGCATGGTCCTAAATGTTATAGTTGGCAGTTGTGTGAGAAGTCTGTTTTACATAGAATACCTATTTACTACCTATATGAGGAACACTGCAATGTTATAGCTTTACCTTAAGGTGAGTTGGCAATCCATCACCCTTGCGAGGCTGGAGGTCGGCGTTTAGTTCCCCACATAAATATAATACTAACTCCTTTTGAACTCTGTATATTTGCCGGAACTCTTTGTCCGGCATATCAAAGGGGTTTGCAGCATCCCTTAGAGTTCGGCGCTGAATTCTTCTTCTTTCTTTTTCCTCCGCAGCAGCCGCGAACCGGAAGAAAAAAAATCTCGCCATCCCTAAATATTGACAATATTATATATATGCAGCGGAACGTTTTAACTAGTAACTCAATAAAATTATTGAAAAACGAGTACGTACTGGTAATTTACACCTTAAAATAGGTTTTTTCTCAAGCTTTTTGCACCCACGACAAGACTTATCGTCACCTAAGAAGCACTTGGATAGCATTAACGAAGTTGAACTGTCAAAATGGGACAATGTGTCAAATTATCCAACGACTATGTTATGCAAATTGTCGTCTGTCAAGCTTCTGTCATCTACCGCTGTCATTCTGTCATCTACCGCTGTCATTCTGTCATCTACCGCTGTCATTCTGTCATCTACCGCTGTCAGATATGGATAACTATCACGATTTCGCGTTATCACGGCCGTCACGCTACCATCTACCGCTGTCATTCTGTCATCTACCGCTGTCAGATGTGGATAACTATCACGATTTCGCCCTATCACGGCCTTGTCACGCTACCATGCTAAGCCCGCTGGCCATTTTCCGCAAATCGACATCCAAATGTGCCTATTTTGCGTGAAACGAGGTAGCGCTACTCTAACCACCCCAGCTCCTCCACGAAGCCTAGCAAAGTCTTCAGGTTGCTAGTTGCCTCCTTCAGTGTGCATGGATTCCCTAGGAATTTGCTCCTATATACTTCTACCTGTTTACAGTCTAGGAGAATATGTTTTGCACATGGGGCAATATAGGGGTAAGTATCTATCTATAATAAACGGCTAGAAGCAAGTTGGTACTCGGTAGTGCCTGAGTGGTGTAGTTGGTGCTAGTCTGGAAATATAAATTACCAATAAGTGGAAAGAGGTAACAAATTTAAAAAAAAACCGGCAAAGTGCGAGTTGGACTCGCGCACCGAGGGTTCCGCATTTTTAGTATTTGTTGTTATAGCGGCAACAGAAATACATCATCTGTGAAAATTTCACATGTCTAGCTATCACGGTTCATGAGATACAGCCTGGTGACAGACAGACAGACGGACAGACGGACAGCGGAGTCTCAGTAATATGGTCCCGTTTTTACCCTTTGGGTAGGGAACCCTAAAAAGGGGTGCTTGAAAAAAAAGGGGTTTGCCTTAAGACCCCGACTCGCGTTTGCTTAGTAGGCATTCGGAATAACAGTCGGAGGCAGGCAACCTTTATTAATCAAAAACCCAATTAAACGCTTCCTTATGAAGCTATGTATTGTTTTGTATTGTTTTTGTTGAGTTTCAATCAACTTGGGAACAAATGGGGACTCTGCGGTCTTTGGCGGATGAATGGGCATTATTTCATTCCGGTTGTTTGATATTGTAGATGATTATTTAATATTTTTTTAGAACACCAGCTCATAAAGACTTTTGACCATGAAATAAAACTATGAAAACGGATTATATCGCGTATATTGAATTTATAATACATCCCGACATTTCGATTTCTTTACAGCGTTCGTGGTCACCCGTTGACCACGAACGCTGTAAAGAGTTCGAAACGTCGAAAACCATGAGTAACTATCGCGGTAACCGAAGACAATATTACTTTTGACCATGTTAAAATAATTATTATAAATTTCGAAGTTATAAGACTTATACCTAAGTCTTTTATCACCTACTCGTACTATCGGCCCGATTCGAACAATGCTAATAAGATGTCACAGAGATACGATACTGACTAACGTCACTTGACACTGACAGATCAGTATCGTATTGCTGTGACATTCAATAAGCATTGTCGAATCGGGCCGTATGTGACAATAAAGTATTTTGTAAACTATTTAAAAAACTGAAAAGTTTTTCTTTAGTTCGATAACCTACTGATGTTTGTTTCCATATCGTTTACAAACTCTTTATGGAGTAATAAAATCTCGTACAGACGCCTTTGTTTACCCAATTCTAAACAGATTAACATTATAATATGATACGGTAATTAAGCCTCCGTGACAAAGATTTAAGCTTTCTTTAAACATGTGAGTACAAAAACCGGCCTAATCTTACCCTTACATCCCCTATTATATTCCTGTAGCCTGCCGAGTTGATCGAATTTTTAAATAACGCTGCGTCTTACGTAGGCGAACACTCGCGAACGCGAAGCGGCGCGGCGCGGCGCGGCGGGCCCACGGCGTTCGCGTTCGCAACGAGATCGCTCACGTAGGACACTTCTATAGGTATCAAAGGATTCACCCCGCACCGCGCCGCGTCGCTTCGCGTTCGCGTGTTGTTCGCCTACGTAGTACGCTGCGTACGGCCCTTACGGACGAGTCTATCTCGCCGCGATATACTGTCGCGCCAATCATGTGCTAGCCCGGCTGAAGTATGTCGCGCGATATCCTTGCACCGGTTCGTTCAAGAACCCTCGCCCGTTCGCGCAGCAATGTGAGCTCTCGGCCGGGAATAAATCCCACTTGTGATAAAACACCTTCTGGACGCGGCGCGCTCTGTGCGAATTAATCAGTTGTTTCTTTCTTGCCAAGGACACACAGCCCAAACCAGTGACAAACATACCACATAGGATACAGAACAGCTTTGTTAAAAATATATAATAAAAAAAATATTCGCATTAATTAAAAAAAAACATAGCCATAATTAGCATTGAAATATCCCTCACAATGGTATAAATAATATTGTGATCGCATGAGTAGAGCCGGAGCAGCTAACAACTTTCGGATCAGCCCTCGTATTTGAAAAAGATATCGGTTCACGTCCGTTGCAAATAAACATACGGGCTGGCGAAAAGCGATCATTTGCGGTGGTTTGATGACTCTGTACAAACCTGTAATGTTTAAAAATATACAGTATATTATGTATATTATAGTATTTTTCCAATTCGATGACGTTGACGTGTCGTTTCAATACAATTTTGCGAGATTATACGGCGATGACACATGTCACCCTACCCATCGAGTTTGATAAATATTATAATAATTGACAAATTAACTTAAAAATATAAAACGCGTGAAAAAGTTTCGGATATACTAAGCAAGCGTTCGAATATTCGAGGTTCTACTATTTCAGCTAATAAGACTTTTGTCTTAACAGGATTTTTCCTGTTTGTCACACATTGTATTTCTGTGTGTCAGAGTGCGAACAAAACAACCCTTTGTAGGCGTTTTAATGAAAAAACACAGTCTGCGGTCCGGGTTATTAATGTGGCAAATTTAAGCCGGGACCCTGGGGTCCAAGAATTATGCCCACAATGCCGGGGCAAAAATATCCTGCGTGAGACACGTTTATACTTACTATGGCGAAGGAGGATAGATTATAGTACATTATGATACAAGTGTGCTAAGTTGGTCATTACACACGAGGCGATATTGTGCGCGCGAGCTGTTAGCGAGCGCGCAATAAGAAAGCCGATGTGTGTAATGACCAATGCACACGCGTTTTTACGACGTTTTTCAACACACTTGCGAGAAAAAAAAGAAACTCATAATAATCAAATTTTATAAGTTAAAACAGTTAGTATCGCGCAGGCGGTCGGGCGCGCCGGTGCCCGCCAGTCTGACCAATTAAAGAAGGCTCCCTTTCCATGCATATTATTAGCAATCAGTTACCTTCTTAACTCAGTCGGATAATATAATGAAAAAGCACGAGTGGAATAATACACTGAAAGAGCACTCGTGTTTAATATCTACGATTATGAGCCAAAAATCGGTGGGATAAAAACGTCGTTTTGAGCAAGTGTGGTGAAAAATATCTTACAGGCCAATTCAAACGTGCACCTGACTTCAAACCGGTATAATTTGAATCAGATTGGAGTTATAAATCAATATCAAATAACTACATTATACGGACAAGTCAGAGCGAAATGGACGCGAGCTTAAGCAAGGCGCGTCGGCAATTAGTCTTCGGACATCATTGCCGGCTTAGGCCGGCAAAATGACCTTAAGTGTAAGTCTCAACTTACATCGAACTTTAAGGGTGTTATGGGTCTAAAGCCGTATTTCCACGAATGAGTAAAGCATTATATATACCTCAGAGGTAGGGATTTTTACCGGCTTTGTATTAATAGAATTACACTCAGCTGGCAAGTCCCTTTTTCTCGACCTCTTTAAAATACTACTATGTATTAACATCAAGTCGCGCGAGCGTCAATTTTATTCCCGGTCGCGCTAAACGGCGCCACTCCAACAAAGTAACTTTCCAATTCATTCAACTTTAGATCAATTTAATTTCCTGGGAGTTGCCAGTTCCGTCAATATGCCGCTCATTTACAGTTCCCAGTTTCATGAATACTTAATCACTAGAAAACATCGCGAGTTTATTTAAGTCTTTATTTGTATTTAGTTTGAAGCATTAATTAAACTTGCATATGGATCTAGTGAGGTTTAGACTAGCAAGAATTTTCATTACATTGCGGTATCTGATAAACATTTTGAATGCAGTTTACCTTAGTAGTTAGCAATGTAACGTAAATTGCATGCAAGTTCTTGCTAGTCTTAACCTCGCTTTGTAGAATTTTGTCTCCAGAATAATATTTGTATTTTATCACAATTATATTAACGTTACGGCGTGGCTACGGCTCAAGGTCACTTTGCCAGCCAAGGCCGAAAATATTGTTGTCAATCTTCTTCTTCTTCTTTTCCTGTTACCCCCTGCTGGGGTGTAGGGCCCGAATCTTGTCTTTCCATTGACTACGGTCTTGGGCAGCTTGGGTAACCTCCTCCCACCCCATCCCCAATACACCCAGCTCTTGCTCCACAGAACGACGCCAAGTGGATTTAGGGCGACCATGTTTCCGCTTGCCGGGCATCTTCCAGGTCAGGGCCACTTTGGATAGGTGGGTGTCAGGTTTCCTGAGGATATGTCCAATCCAATGCCATTTCCGCGTCTGTATCTCCCTGTGCACGGGTGTTTGTCCGGTTATTCTCCATAAGTGAGCGTTTGTGATCCAGTTAGGCCAAAAGATGCGAAGGATTTGCCTTAAGCATTTGTTCACAAACACTTGGAGCTTCGTCATTAGATCTTTGCGGACAAACCAGGTTTCGCACCCGTACAGCAGCACGGCCTTTACATTGGAATTGAAGATCCTCACTTTGGTTCTTCTCGTCAGGGTAGAGGAGTTCCACACAGGTTTAAGCTGGCCGAATGCGGCTCGGGCTTTGTTTATTCGTGCTTCAACGTCTGCTTCCGTTCCTCCACTCTGGTCGACAATACTGCCCAGATAGCAAAAGCTAGCCACTTGTTCAATCTGGTTTCCCTTGATCAGCATTGAAGTTGAATCGGTGGTGTTCTGGCGCATTTCCTTTGTTTTCTTGTAGTTAATGCGCAATCCTTCCTTTTCAGCCTCTTCTGCTAGATCTTCTATATGTTATTGATATGTTAGTCAATAAGGTATTTTTAATATGAGGCTTAATTGTTGCCTTATTCATATTTCTTATAGTTTAAAAAAAATTACGTTAATAGAAGATTTTACTAAGCATATAGCACCAGACTTATATTGACCGGGATATAGACCGTGATTACCTTTTGTATTATTTGTGAGCTCCCGATATTTCGACGCAGTTACATGCATCATGTTCACGGGTGACTGAAGATAGCGGGTGGGTGTCAAAGTTGTGTAGACAGCGCTCTGTCTACCCTCATTCTTGCGCGTCGGCTGCGTTCACTTTCAACATTACCAACGGTCGCATTCACACTTGTTGGTCCGGTCGCGTTCACACTCGTTGGTCTGTCCAAACACACTACACTCACGGTGTCACTACGCGTGTTTGATTCGGATATCACTGGTTTTTTACACACACAAATCACAGGATTCCACACATTTGACAGTTTAAACACATCTTCACGATTGAAATTTTTGTATTTGTGAATCAAAACTCTAATCATATAGCACCACTTCAAAACCCCAATTTATTTGTATTTAGTTTAATAATTAACGTGATTTCCGCACAACTGCTTCTCAAGCTCAAGGCATCATATTGTTCTAAGCCATGTCCGTTGTTTTAAACTTAAACTTTTTAAACCGGAACTTCCATTGTAGTCTCCAACAGACTGTGAAAATCTGCCTTTTGCCGTTCTGTGGAGATGTTTAATAAATAATACCTCCGGCGGGCGGCGGTGTTTCCGACGACTTAAGTCGTCTTTCAAAAAATCAAAAAAAAATCAAAATCAAAATTATCTTTATTCAGTATTAGAAAAGACATATATATGCTTACATTTTTATACAACTACATAGTGTAGTGACCTTATGGTCACTAGGCGCAGCACAGTTAAGTGACCAACCGACGTCCCTAAGTCGTTAGAATAAGGTCTACAATTGGTCAGTCAACTGCACTGTCCAGTAAAGATAACTACAAAATAATATAGGTACTTTAACATTTTATGAATAAAGTAAGCTACGTCTGTTCCCCGTACTAGTATTAAACTGTATCACGGTGGAAACAGGATTCGCCATCCTCTGTTTTCAATGTGTTGACACTTGACAGTCAATAAGCAACATCATTTAATCATTTAATTTTATTAGTTAAGTTAAATATTAGCCGTACACGTGGGTCGTTTGACAAAAAACCGCATTCCGATGGTTAGTTGCAGTCAGAGTAAGCATGTAGTATATGCAAGAGTAACACATTATTCTTAATTTATTTAAGTATATTTAAGGTTTCATGTTAGGATCTTTTTTAATTAATATAGGCCCCTAGTGTTTTGTAAGAAATTATTTCAGTTATAGTATGTACAGATATAACTTTTTTGTTATTATTTTTATTCTATTTTATTTATTATACGTTTACAACTCTTAGATATGTTAAAAAATCTTATATAATCTTATACCTGATATTACAGTGTATAAAAAAAAAATGGAATTAAACAATAAACTACAAAACTAACTAAAATATTTTATTCAAAAAGACCTCCGCGAGCTGTACCGGGTGCAAAGGTGCCCATCACACTTGCCGCGTTACCACGTTGGATAGCGATGGCCAACCTTTGCACCAGGTACGAACCCGCGCGAGCATCAGAGGTCCTCTCCCTAATCCTATGTCCCACCTCCCTAATACAATACAATTATACAATTATACAATTTTACAATTATACAATTTTAATTAGGTTTTATACCAAGTACCTACATACGCTCGACGTCAAAAATGAGACTTATATAATAACTATAATCAATACGTTATTATTTACATAATATCTATAGGTATGTGTGTGAAAAATAAGAAAGCATATTTAACATAAGTTGCCTGTACCATCGTCCATACTGTTGACAGACAACTCTTTATTTCAAGTTTATAACGATGATAAGCTTATAAGCTTTTATCGCTGACTGTACTTTTCTTTCCACAGGCAACTATAGTTTGTCAAAGGACTGTCTCATTTCAAACATAGACAGAGAGAATCATACTATCTTTGTCTTACACTAGTACTAGCGCCCAAAAGAAAGGGATGAGTATAATTTTCCTGGTTGTTACTGACTGACAAATTGGTTTGACCAACTATAATACTCCTCGAGATAATTCTAAAAACCGAAAAAACAATTAGGTTGCGTTGTTTTATTATAGTCTCTATGACCACCTCCTGTGTCCATTATCAGATCAGCTCGATGGTACCATAATATTGCATTGTTTAGGCAAATTTTAAGCTTCAACGGAAATTGTAATAAAAAATCCGATAGTGTAGATGAATAACTGAAAAACTATTCGTGATAAACATTAAAAACATTAAATCTTGCCGATTTCATATTTTTGAACGATTTTTCAGTAATAATTCGAATGCTATTAAACAATTAAGTAATAGCTGTTGGTTCTCCGAATAATCAATAAATAAGTAAATAAAGTGCATATACATGTGTGTGTGTGTGTGTGTGTGTCTCTCTCTCTCTCTGTGTGTGTGTGTGTGTGTGTGTGTGTGTGTGTGTGTGTGTGTGTGTGTGTGTGTGTGTGTGTGTGTGTGTGTGTGTGTGTGTGTGTGTGTGTGTGTGTGTGTGTGCGTGCGTGTGTGTATGTGTATAGCAGGGCATTACATGACACTAGATAATATAAGTAATAAATACGTACCTATTAAGTAAACTGTAGGTATTTGATACACATTGGCGCAAGTGGGACGCGCTCATGATATAATGATATTAAGTTGAGATCAAATTCCAAAGTAAGTACAAATGCCGCTTCCAGACTAAACTTGGTCTCGTAAAACCCGACGTATATTTAGGTCAAACATTTTAAGTCTTAACTTTTTGAAGCAGCGTCTTCACTCTTCGAAAATATATTTGAAACCGCATGTTAGTCTGAATTTATGAGCTGTATAGTCTCTATGGTTAATAATCTTAATAATACATTAAATTGGGAGATGTAAAAGGTCCCCAATGTCAGAAAAAATACTAATAGTAATATAATTTGGATTATTTGGAGGTGTACAAACTGTCCAAATGTCGCAATCCTTTTTCTTATGTAGAAATTTCTCAATTTCGGAAACTTTCACATCAACTCACGCGCTCTTCGCAAACTGGGGTCGGTTCTAATTTACCAATTTATTATGGTTTTGACCTGTTCTGTACCCCTAGTTCTTTCTCTCTGTTTCCTAGAATGATTGAAATGATAAGTGATAATGTATTTTCACTCTTCAAAGTTCCCTTTGAGCATTTATGTTTTATTCCATTAGTGATAACTGTTTTGGGTCATGTATTAGTCATAATATCTATATTCTCTATCATTGTAAGCTGTTTCCCAATAAAAAAAAAAAAAAAAAAAAATAGTGTACATTTCATTCGATAGCGTGACGTGACGGACGCGTTTGCGTTAAGTCTCATTTTGTATGGGATTTTGAGTTTCCAAAACGTCCCGCTTGGCGCGCTGTTCAAAATCCCCAAAAGGGGTTCTGCAACAGGCTGCAAGTCGCGGTCTTCGTAGAATGTCTGTGGTTCTCGCTAGGTTGTTTTAGCAGAGATGTGTAAAGCAAAACGAAGGTTATGCGACCAGCGGGCACGTTGTGATTTAAAATATACGATCTTGATTTGTATTGACAAAATAAAAAATGAAAAAATAAAACTACACAAGCAGATAAAGGGACGTAGTGGTAATTTTTTGGCTATTTTCTTAAACAACTTCTAAACTTCACAAAATGAGTGCTTTCATTTGATGTGTACCTAACAGTATATAGATTAAAAACTTAATTTTTTAATTTTCTCATTTACCTCCCAAAAGTCCCCCATGTTTGAAATTTATTTGTTTACGTTACATGTCCGTATTTGGGTCACAAACTTACATATGCGTACTAAATTTCAACTTAATTTGTCCAGTAATTTTGTAGAAAATGGGCTGTGACAGATGGATGGAGTGATCCTATAAGGGTTACGGAACCCTAAAAACCAATAACTAAGTCAAGATCACAATTATTATTCTTGTAAATCCGAATACGCTTCGGAATCTGTGGACGACGCTAATGGGAAACATAGTTTGGGGTGAAGTTCCCACATCTAAGTTAGTCTCGTGCAACTACGAGTACATACATATATGTTATTTGCATAAAGGAGCCTGACGGTAGCTACCGGCAGCGCATGAACCATGAACTGGAAGCTCTGATTAAGCAGGAGACCATTGTTAGGTTCTGCAAATCCCAGCGGCTGAGATGGGCGGGTCACCTCGAAAGAATGCCCAGAAGCTCCAAAAATTATGACAAGTTGGACGCCACAACAGAAAAGACCTAGTGGTAAGCCTAAGAAAAGATGGCTGGACTGCGTGGAAGAAGATCTTAGGAGGATGAGGAAATATACCAGCTGGTGAAAGGTTGCCAAGGATCGCGACAACTGGAGGAAGATAGTGGAGGAGGCCAAGACCCACAACGGGTAGTAGCGCCATCGGAAGTAAGTAAGTATGTCATTTGACAGGCATGTACCTACTATGAGATGATTATAGAATTAAAATAAACATTTAAAATAAAACCCCTACTGTAAGTTGCTTAAAAACAGGAGTGAGCGGCCGGCAAAAGGCCGTCAATCTGCTGTCGCGGGGCGAGGTAATTCGAGTCGGGGCGGGGCGGTGCGTGGCCGTTCTGTATGATAATACTATTACTTATTCTGTGACGATGGAATAGTTTTAGATTTTTCCCCTGCCTCTTTTAAAATATACACATTGAATCTACCTAAGCCCTTCATGGAATCTCACTCTAAATAAAAACTACTTACGTAATTTTATCGTATAATGTAAGATATTTCTCAAAAGGCGGTCTTTCTATAGAAAAATCCTTCAAAAGCAACATCAAAGGAATTAATCTCATGAAACCAACCAATAAACTGATCGAAATAAAAAACTAATGTTGCGAAGGCATCGAAAAGATAAAAAAAAGGCAAAAAAGCTGATTCTGTCTTATCAATTTGAAAAGATTACGATTTTTATTATAAGCTTAATTTATTAACTTGCAATGTACCTATGTAACGGGTCTTGCAATTTAAATTTGACCCACTAGTCAGTAGTGGGTCAAATTTACTACTACTGAGACTGACGGAAATAGTAAGACATGTTCGTACGTTTCCGTGAAAATACGATGGAAAATAATTATGCGCTACCTACATCTGTAACAAAATTTCGAGACAAAAATAACTGTTAACAAAATGCGGAATGGTCACAGCAAAAGTAAAATAAATATTTTTGCATGACTGCCGGTTATGCTTATTAGCAATATGCTAATAATCGATATTTAGTCATTTAGACATTTATTCAATATCGCATTGTCATGTACATAATAAGGTGTTACATTTTATACAGCCAGTTCAGAACACCCTGTAAGGGCATACAATAATACAGTTTTTCTTATTCTATTAATTCTAATCTACATATTGTAATTAAGGTAACATAATAATTACATTAACAATCAGTGGTTTAGTAACCTATTAGTTAGTCTCATAAATTAATTTAATGTATTTCATTATCGGTATCGTTAAAGTTATCTAAAATAACATACAAATTTGACCTCGGTCGGATTTCCGAAGACGTTATAATAGACTCCCCCGGTTGGAAAGTTCTCGATTCGAGTATCACATCGTTTCTACGACTTCTTTCCAAGAACTTGTTACTTGCGAAATAGAACACTGAAATTTGTGTGAAGCCGGATAAAATTATAACAACCGGATAAAAAGAACGATGCCTATAGCTATAGGAAAAGTAAAAAAAAACACGGGCAAACCTCGGACTTAGTATGGATTAGCACATTGTTACTGGATAATTCTTAATATGACTTGGGATTTCGGTGCCGTTAAGGTTTAAAAATTCTATCGAAATATCATTATTTGATAATAGTTTCTGTCCGCGACTTTGTCACCAATGCAATACTGATTAAAAGGTTTCTGCATGGTATTTAACTTAAATATCGAACACAACTTTTCGCAATGTCAAATCTCAACTTTTTATAAACAGAGTGGCCGCATGCACGAAGTCGTACAGCGCCATTTACGTAAGCAGTCAAATTCGAAGCACGAATTAGTCTTACGACAACATCTAGCGCAATCAATGAATCTTTGGTTAATATAAAAAAATAATTGCTGAAATCAATATTCAACATCTTGATTTGAAAACAATTTTTTTGGTTTAAGCACTTAAGCCCTTTTAGGTTAATAATTACGTTATATTTAGTAGAATAATATAATAATTAATTTTCAATTGATCGCAAATTTCCAATTTTATGAATGTCTCGCCCAGTAATCCTACTAATAAAATGATTAAAATTAAACCAGCTCGGTAAATTAAAATTTTAAATAAATGGCTGGCGTAAACTGACCGGTTTTATAAACTATTTAATAATACAGAACTAAATCGAGCGTCTTTTTTACCCGGTAATATAAAGTGACATATTATTTGATAACAATAATTGTTACATACTATTTTTATCGTGTTTCACGAGAGAAATGCATTTAATGAAAGCTACTAGTGGGCTACACGCATGAAGACATTTTATCATGTTTGTACAATAAATTAATCAAATAACATGACATTTATTTCCCCATAAAATTTTTAGGATTAATAAAAATACTTTACTACAAAATAATAACTAAATTCCGCACCAAAATACCGCAATCCAATTTTATCCGCCGTAATACCCGGTTTTTTATCCGGCTTAAATGTAGGTTTTAAAAATTCTGCTAAAATATTATCGTATATTCAATCGCTGCCTCTTTTCCTGTGGTACTTCGTGGTACCTACTCAGATCAGGTCGGAATTAGACCAGGTACCCCTAAACAAATCTAATAGGCGTATCAAAAATACACGCTTTAGGTACATATTGTACCCTAATTACTAAGAGTCATGTCTTCGCTTGCACTTTATGCCCGGCTCTTATCCAGCTAACCCGGTGGTTGAATACAGCCATCTAATTATTGCGAAGGACCCTCGTAATAAGGTTTTACGGTTTTGTTGAGATTTCTTCCCGATTGTCATTATATAGATTTGGTAATTATAAATGTTTATATTATTTATCCTTTATAGGGATAAGTTCGCCTTTGTACATTTTATATATTTTGTTTCATTGTATTTTAACCTGCCTTGTGTGCAATAAAGTGTTTACATACATACATACATATTAATCATTCAAAATCATAACTTAAAAGTCAACCAGCCAACATGACAAAACACTCATGCTACCTACAAATAATGTTGCCACTTTTGTGAGTAAAATTCAATTTTTACCATTAGTTTTGGGAGAATTAAGAGAATGGAGAAAATAAAGAGAGCCTTTACGAGCCGGTGTGGAGAAAAATATATATTGTACCGTAATTACTCAGTCATGTCTTCGCCTTGCACTTTATGACCGGCTCTTATCCGGTTTCAGTACTAACCCGATTGAATACAGCATTCTAATTATTGCTGAGGACCCTCGTAAAGGTTTTACGGTCC
Source organism: Cydia strobilella (assembly GCF_947568885.1). Classification (NCBI taxonomy): domain Eukaryota; kingdom Metazoa; phylum Arthropoda; class Insecta; order Lepidoptera; family Tortricidae; genus Cydia; species Cydia strobilella. The sequence goes on from NC_086045.1 coordinate 397,921, forward strand.
TGTTGAGATTTCTTGCCGATTCGATTAAATAAACTTGGTAATTACTTATATGGATTCCAACGTGGTACATTCACGCTGTTAACTTATAAACTGAGGTTTTCCCGAGGGGATACAGTATGGGGTTCTGAGATGCTGTTAGTAAAGAAGTTTGATAGTTTTTTTTATCAGGGTGAGAGGAATAAATAAAAGAAATAATATTGGCAGTTTTACGCAAACAAATGTGATTGTGGAGTTACACTTTATTTGAAAAGTATTAAGAGGTGGCAGATGCTTTTGGCGCATTTTACGATCCGCTACTATTGATGCCGACTGCTGACTGTACAGTCGAGTTCACAAACATCTTTAAAAGCCAACGTCAGGAACTATATTTAGAGGCCTTGGCAGATACATTGGCCATAAGGACGTGTATATATATTTTTGGAACGTTTGGCTTGTAAAGATGTTTGTTACCTGGACCGTTCACTCAATAAGGTTTGTTTTAGTAGATAAATACGTAACGAGGAGTCATTTACAAGTTTTTAAGTTGCTTACAAGGTAGGTAGGTGCATTTTACAAGCTTTTTTTAAACTTGCCCTGTTAGTGTGAGTTAGTATGGGTCAAATCTTGAAAGCTAAAGATCCACTTCCCGATGTTTGATTGAGCTGCAATTTTGCGTACATAATTATGTAAATCGGATGACAATGCAATATTATGATGACATGGAGCTGATCTAATGATGGAGACAGGAGGTGGCCATGGGAAATCTATGATAAAATAACGCAAAGTAATTGTGTTTGGGGTTCTTAGAATTGTCTCGATGCGTATTATTTGCCAGTTGAAAGAAAAGTACAGTCAGCAATAGTGAAATTTTTAAATCACATTTATAATCGGATCTATCGCGAATTTATTTTCTTACCTTTATTTACCGACGTTTCGACACAGGTTTTATTGGTCGTGGTCGCGGCTAACTGATGTCCCAGCAAAATGTCAAAACAGAGATACCAGAGGTAGAGAAAGGTAACAAACTAAATTCGCGATAGACCCGATTTTAAATGTGATTTAATATGTGTAAAAAACGCGAAAGTTTTAAATGTTATAATGAAAATTTTGCCAAAAACATTTTTAATTATTAAGCTTAGAATAAATTTAAAAGTGGAAAAATTACTGCCTTGGGTGAGACTTGAACTCACGGCCTCTGGATAGATTGAGTTCAAGTCTCACCCAAGGCAGTAATTTTTCCACTTTTAAATTTATTCTAAGCTTAATAGCATCGATCGCAGACGTTTCTGCTTGTTAAAAATTAATTTTTAATTATCATTTATAAACTGAAATAGATGGGTTAATTACATTTTAGCCGCAAATATTGTTTCGTCCTTACACATACAAGGAACTCGCCCAGCACTCCATGTGTCACGCACTGTCATGTAGAAATGCAAACAGAATCGCATTTGCATGCATTCTGCACCGCGACCAGCTAAACATAAAACACTTCAACGCATGATAGAGGATGCATCGGGCTGCTATTCTCAAAACACTTAGTTTTAGATTAGATTTGGTTAGATATTTAAAGCGCTCGGTTGTTTTGTGCGGCAATCGCAGCAGTAGGAGAGGAGTGTTAGGGTCGGCAACGCGCATGTAACTCCTCTGGAGTTGCAGGCGTACATAGGCTATGGAGACTGCTTAACATCAGGCGGGCCGTATGCTTGTTTGCCACCGACGTAGTATAAAAAAAAATAGGGTCTCACTTTATATGTCGACGCGGAATCGGAAAAAGTCGATAGAAAAAACCTTTATGTCTGCGCAATAAGAGCGAAAGAGGCGTCGGCGCGTCGGCAGGTGTCGGCCGATGCGAGCCGATCCGAATGACGACTTTTTCGCTCTTATTGCGCAGACATAAAGGTTTTTTCTATCGGCTTTTGCCGATTCCCTTGCCCTTGGACGCATGTGATCAACGAAATGCGTTTGCCGCGTCTGCGTCCCGAAAGAGAGATAGACAGAATTAAGAGTCATTGGGGACCAATTAATTAAAAAAAAACCGTCCAAGTGCGAGTTGGACTCGCGTACCGAGGGTTCCGTACTTTTTAGTATTTGTTGTTATAGCGGCAATGAAAATACATCATCTGTGAAAATTTCAACTGTCTAGCTATCACGGTTCATGAGATACAGCCTGGTGACAGACAGACAGATGGACGGACAGACGGACAGCGGAGTCTTAGTAATAGGGTCCCGTTTTTACCCTTTGGGTACGGAACCCTAAAAAGTATAGCATTTGCATGCATTCTGCACCGTGCTTGTGCTTTCTGCAAAACTTGGAATGATTACTAATGTATGGGAAAATATCGATAATTGGGTTTATCGATACATATAGAAACCCCTACTTGTCATTACATTTTACTGTTTTTACCCCCTAGAACCCAATGTCTGTAGTGTCTGTACATTATACTATTACTGTGTCACTATTGACTATATTTATATTATAAACGCCTGTTCTATATATATATATATATATATATATATATATATATATATATATATATATATCGTATATAATTATATACAATAGTCCACCATATCGTGTCCGACAACGGCGACCTTTACAATTTTCTCTGATATATGATACGTGCTATATGGCTCGCAAAACCGAACTTTGTTATAAATATCCGGTCGCACTGTGCATAATATTTAAAGCTGCCCTTGTTCGTTATAAGTGTATGCGTAGGACGGCTTAGGTCGAGACTTCCAATAAATCAAAAATCCAAAAAAAATCAAAACAAAATTTAAAATGTCATTAAACTTTCTTGTCAAAAAAGTGCCGGCCGTTTTTCAAGACATGCGTCGCTTAATGACATAATCCGTCGGTCTCTTGCCACCATCAATGTACCCGCTCTTCTTGAGCCGACTGGCATTATCAGAGATGATGGCAAGAGGCCCGATGGGATGTCCTTGGTTCCTTGGAGCTTGGGACGGATGTTGGTGTGGGATGCTACTTGCGTAGACACACTGGCACCGTCCCACCTCCAACGGACTAATGTAAAAGCGGGCGGAGCGGCGGAAAGCGCCGAAATTTTAAAACGTAATAAATATAAGAGCCTCGGTAGAGAGTATCATTTCGTTCCATTTGGAGTTGAAACTCTAGGTCCATGGGGTCCCAGCGCGCATAAGTTGTTTGCAGAAATCGCGAAGCGTCTGGTTGACGTAACTGAGCTGGCGGCTTTCTCGCACAACGTATCAGCATTGCGATACAGCGGGGAAATGCCGCCAGCATCCTTGGTACAATGCCTCAAGGGCCTATTTTAGATTTAAGCTAGTTATTAATTTCGTTTACGTAGTACCACTGTATATATCTTGTATGTAAATAAATGTTGTTAATTCTATAAATGTAATTAAAATTTGTTTCATCTTTATAGATACGTCACGTGGAAATTAATGATTGTTATAAAAAGACAAAAGTTAACAGAGAAGTTTCAAGGGTCTCCAAATAAATTGAGGAAAAGTTTGATTACAAAAAGTAATTTTTGATAAAATCTTATAACGGTATCCGAATTTTTATCCGGTTTCTATAATTTTACCCGGATTCACCCTGCAACGTCAGTTTCTTATTAATTTTACAACTAGTAGCCGTAACACGAGATAACAGATGTTACGTTAGCGACTGCGTAAACTCGATCGCAGTCCATCTCGCTCGCACTGAGAAAGAGAGGGAATGCGATCGAGTTCACGCAGTAGCTAACGTAAATGTCAAATGCCAACTCGTGGTAGCCGTGAAGATATATTCATATTCAAATAGCTACCTAATATTACACAGAGTTTACATTTGTCGGAGTTCAATTTAGATTTAGCAACTTGTTACGGTTTTGTGCGGTTGTGTGTATGACCTTCGCTGATTGCTGCATGCGAAATGAAGTAACAAAAAACCGGCAAAGTGCGAGTCGGACTCCCGCACCGAGGGTTTCGTACTTTTTAGTATTTGTTGTTAGAGCGGCAACAGAAATACATCGTTTTTTTTTTTTTTTTTTTTTTATATATTACGTCGGTGGCAAACAAGCATACGGCCCGCCTGATGTTAAGCAGTCTCCGTAGCCTATGTACGCCTGCAACTCCAGAGGAGTTACATGCGCGTTGCCGACCCTAACACTCCTCTCCCCCGAGCTCTGGCAACCTTACTCACCGGCAGGAACACAACACTATTAGTAGGGTCTAGTGTTATTTGGCTGCGGTTTTCTGTAAGGTGGAGGTACCTCCCCAGTTGGGCTCTGCTCTAGATCTGGAATGACATCGTCTGTGAAAATTTCAACTGTCTAGCGTTCATGGTTCATGAGATACAGCCTGGTGACAGACAGACAGACAGACGGACAGACGGACAGACGGACAGACGGACAGACGGACAGACGGACAGACGGACAGACGGACAGACGGACAGACGGACAGACGGACAGACGGACAGACGGACAGACGGACAGACGGACAGACGGACAGACGGACAGACGGACAGACGGACAGACGGACAGACGGACAGAAGAACAGACGGACAGCGGAGTCTTAGTAATAGGGTCCCGTTTTTACCCTTTGGGTACGGAACCCTAAAAATCAATCATTAAGGAAACCGTCAAGGTCGTGACAAAACTGGTGTCATTGTTAAATTACTTATAATCGACATCCAGAATTGTATTGAATGTGGGTTAAAATGTTGATCCCAGAATAGCACGGTTACCACAACTTTAATAACGTTTACAATCGCATGCACGGAATTTCATATGTGTACGAGAATGTGGACAAACGTAACATTATAGACCGCGGGCCAGGCGCAAATTTCGTCAGTCATCGCCTTCTGCTTGAAAACTCGTATAGTGGTTAACGGTATAATATAATGAATCCTCGTTTCGTCAGCTGCCGCTTCGTTGGTGGGTTGAGGAATGGCAGCCACCGAAACACGTAAAGAATGAACAAATTTAGTCATCGCCTCCAGCTTGATACTTTGTCAGATGATAGTTTAGAATGTTTAGATGCTCTTGTGAATAAAAATAATCGTCAGTCAGTTGTATCGCGGTGGAAAGACCGTCAGCTGGTCACATGAACATGTAAAACAAAATCCGTTTGATACTTTGTCAGATGATAGTTTAGATGCTATTGTTGATAAATCAAATCGTCAGCCGGTTGTATCGTGGTGGAAAGACCGTCAGCTGGTCACATGAACATGATTTTTTTACGTCATCGCCTCCCGATTGAAACTTTATCAAATGGTAAGTTAGATGCTAATATGTATTCAAGAAAAGATGTAACGAATAAAGCTTGGGCAGAAATATCGTCAAAAGTGAACTTTATGCGACCTTCTGGCTGAAGCGTGTGGTATTGTATTGTATTTATTTTATTTTATTGTATGGTATTTCGACGGTTCCGTGGGAATCTGCCTAAAAAGTGCGGGTTACGGGTTGCCCGACGGTGGCCGAAGCCACAACGCCGCACCGGGCGGTCTGCGCCAACCCACGGCAGCTCGTTTCCGAGCACCGACTCCGTCCCAGTGAGACCTGGCGTCTCGCACTGTGCCCTCTGCTGGTTTCAGAGGGACACGCGGAGCCGCACATCGGGACCCCTCTCCTCAGGCCTGTCCGGTTTGGGAGGCCCTGTCCGGCATAGCCCTGAGGATCATTGGAGCACACAAACACGGCATTAAAGCCAGCGCAGGAGAAAACTCGACTGCCATTGCCACGACTGTGACTGGTAGTTTGCAGAGGGATAATAGCAAACGCGCAACTGAGCGGCTATCCTCCCCCTCCCAGGGTGCACCACAAGGAGGTCTACCAGCCCTGCACCCCTTCGGTGGCTGCCATTGCTCAACCCACCAACGGAGCGGCAGCTGACGTTCACGAGGGTTCATCATACATAGCCGTTAACCAATATACGAGTTTTCGCCCGGGAGGCGATTGGTCATGGATATCTGTTCCTGGCCCGCGGTCTATTACCTCGCGTTACTAAGTGCATCTGGGTTCCGCGTTATCTATATTAATGCTTGTTTATCTAACAGTAAGAAAGATATTGTTTCTACTCGTCGAGTATAATTTGTGTATTACGACTTCATATGCTATACTACAACCTTACTCTTTTCAACGTTGGATAGTCTATGGCACTTCTGACTTAAGCATAAGAATTTTATCGATACGGTTTAGTCAAGTATAAAAATTTTGAAAATAAAACTTCATACATTTCAGTAAAATATTTCTTGTTTAAGGAGACTCGATTCAATGCAAATTAGCCTACTTAAACACACTGCTGCATCGCATCTGCTTTGTGATTGGTTGGCCAACAATTGCTTCATCAGTCATAAACGCGCATGTGACACCCTTCGTATAGCAACATCCATATCCTACGAAAACCGCTTAGCGTTGCTTGTTAGTCTCCATAGGCCACGGTGGCCAAAATCGAGAAAAAACTGTCTTAAAATTTAATTTAGCGCGGAGCAGGTACCAGGGCCTCATGAGTTACGAGGAGGTGTCGTTGACCAACCCGCCGGGGGCGCCGGGCCCGGCGGCCGGGGCGCGCACGAGTATGAAGGTATCGCGGGCTGCGGCAGCTCGCGTATCTTTGCTGTATACTTTTGGTTTGTTTACCTAAGTATATGATTCTACTAGTTGAAAGTATTATTTTTTTGTCTCGTAGAAAAAGTATTGTATACAATAGTGATATAATCAAGCTTTTCAATCTCGTACCTTAACCTAAGCAACTCAGCAAGCTTCGTTGCTTAAACACGGTACTCGACTGAAAAGCTCTATTATATCACGATTGTATAAAATACTATTTAATGATTTTTATTATTTTTACATTTACATATTTGGAACAGTTTAACCCTCAACCACTGCCGCACAGACGTGGTACTGGTACCTACGTTGCCATAGTTATTATAGCTTTTTGTTATCAATCATAACTCATAACGGTTTACCACAAAAACACGTCAGTTAAGAGGAAAGGGGAAGGCCGCTTCTCCATACAAACGTAGTCCCCATTTTCCTCTCTGGATATTGACATTATGAAAAATAGTTTTACATAATTTGATGTATAGATATTTGACTTTTTTAAATTTTTTGTTTATTTATAAAAAAACAGATTTGATACAAATTTTTAAATGCTCCTAACTCTTATAATAATTAAAAATTCGAAAAAAATCTAACGTAGGGGCATAGCTGTGGTTGATGTACAACCAATCGTGTCAAAATATTTTCAATAACATTCATATCCAGAGGAAAATGAGGACTACGTTTCTATGAAAAGGCGGTTTCGCGCGGGTCCTCCACTTTCGCCTGAAGGATTAATGAGATGTACGGAATGTCCACGGTGTGAAAAAACCGGCCAAGTGCGAGTCGGACTCGCGCACCGAGGGTTCCATACTTTTTAGTATTTGTTGTTATAGCGGCAACAGAAATACATCATCTGTGAAAATGTCAACTGTCTAGCTATCGCGGTTCATGAGATACAGCCTGGTGACAGACGGACAGACGGACAGACGGACAGCGGAGTCTTAGTAATAGGGTCCCGTTTTTAGGGTTCCGTACCCAAAGGGTAAAAACGGGACTATTACTAAGACTCCGCTGTCTGTCACCAGTCTGTATCTCATGAACCGTGACAGCCAGACAGTTGAAATTTTCACAGATGATGTATTTCTGTTGTTGCTATAACAACAAATACTAAAAACAGAATAATATAAATATTTAAATGGGGCTCCCATACAACAAACGTGATTTTTTTGCTGTTTTTTTCCGTAATGATACGGAACCCTTCGTGCGCGAGCCCGACTCGCACTTGGCCGGTTTTTACCCTTTGGGTACGGAACCCTAAAAATCACCAAAACCAGAGAGTCCAGAGACACACTAACCCGTCAGCTGAGCGTATTTACCGCGCATGCGTGCTGCGGTCCTGCAGGATTCCTCCTATCTGAGCCGCAGTACCCTTCGGACCGCCGGTGGGGGCAGGCGTTTTCGTCGCCCGCTCTCGGGAGTCGCGAAATCGCGAAGGTGATAGTGACGGTTTTGAATATGGATGTGTTTAAAAGGTAGGTTATGTTTAGTTTTTTATTAGGATTTAATGAGGTTTGTATTAGATTGCGTTTTAAATGGAATTCCATAGGTTGTTGTTCATGTAATGTTTTTAGTAATGAGGGTAGTTAGGCATATGATAATAAATTTTAGGAGAAAAAAATTATTTTGGAACCTATATTATAACGTAATTTTTTATTTTATTTTTTGTGGTTATTTAATATATTTGTGGCTTAGGAAGACTGTTTTCTTTAATCTGATAATTATGTTTATATCTCCGTTAGATCTAAAGAGATTTTACATGAAAAAAGAAGATAAAAAGGTCGAGATAATAAGGATACATAATATAGGTATATTATAAACTGAAATAGATATCATGAATACACTAAAGAAAAAGTGACCAAGTCCACCGGTGCCCGAGGCAGGGATCGAACCCGCGTCTTCAGCTTACGCGGCTAACGTGCTAACCACTAGACCAACTGGCTACAGTGTTTAATAAAAATAAACAATATTTTATAAAATAATTTGATTTGTTCCCTAGTTGGATGGATACATATTGCTATATGTAACTTAATGCTAAAAGGAAATCCTATTGAAACTGGACCCATATTTTCGTATGGAACCTAAACTAATTCTTGGCAATAACTAATATCAAAGACAGATATAACTCCGTAATAGATGGATACAGTCTAAGGAAAAAACGTGCCTCGAAAAATCAAGAAAATTTGACTCTCGATCAGAGGGCGCTACTAGCTTTGGCCTACTGTCGTATAGATGGCGTTGACGGTTTCGTTTGTTATTTAACAATTTTAACGCATATCAGTGAAAGAACATGGGTCAAAATCATAAAAATAATTAATGCAAATAAAAAAAATCATTTATCCATATTTAAATACATTTTATCGTACTTTTATAAATATTTATTTTTAGTTTTAAAGTGTGTCGACAGATGGCAGTGAATTTACTGGGGTTACAAAATTTACTATGACAGTACCGCTCTAGTATAAGTTACTCTATGCTAATATTAATAAATATTAATAACTGTCCATTAGGTTCAAATCACAACTCACCAATGAGTTCCTCATAACTTATATGTATGTATTAAATGTCATTTATTATTCACAACGACGGGACTTAATCGCGTAACATAAGTTTTAAATTACTTACTTTACGTGATTTACTTATTTTACGCGATTAAGTCCCGTCGTTGTGAATAATAATGAGTAAAAATCGTGAAAGTTTAAATTAGTGTAAATCGTTATGTACAGTCAAGGGCATTAATATATATACATTCCCAAAGTTTCAAAAATATGTGTACGCTCTTACACCTTAGACAATAAAGTCGTGTTCATATATTTTTAAGCCATTTGTCTGGATCGATATTTTTGCGTTCGATTGTACCAGTTGCTCTTTGATACATATTGTAAGAAATTCAATGTGTGATTTTAATTTTCTAATTTTAACCAGCTATCTTCATGAGAATTAGGTAATTTTGTGTAGGCACATATGAATACAGGGTGGGCGCGGAAATCTCATTAAAAGTTTGAATTCGACGTATTCCTGTACGTAGGACTGTATTACGTGTTATTAATAATGTTTACGTTCCCTTTGAAATTTTAGGTTATTCATTCATATTTTTGAATAAAATAAGTCGTCGGTTATAAAAAAAAACTCGTATCATTACGCAAAAAACGGAAATAAAATCACGTTTGTTGTATGGGAGCCCCACTTATATATTTATTATATTCTGTTTTTAGTATTTGTTGTTATAGCAGCAACAGAAATACATCATCTGTGAAAATTTCAACTGTCTAGTTATCACGATTCATGGGATACACAGCCTGGTAACAGACAGACAGACAGACAGTGGAGCCTTAGTAACAGGGTCCCGTTTTTACCCTTTGGGTACGGAACCCTATAAACAGAGGTTTCTTAAGTTTTACGAATAAGGGGGTATTAAGAAAACATATTTCCCTCCCATGAGCCATTAGAAGGCTGTTATAAAGTTGTAGGGAGCATGCTACGCGCGTAACAGGCTACGTGCTACGCCGTAGCGCTGCTACGTAGAATTTTAATGCTAACGTTACTTAAAAATGGCGCCGAGTGTGGGAATCAAGCATATTGTGCACAGCTTTTAGAGGAAACCTTTTCAGGGTTCCGTAGCCAAAGGGTAAAAACGGGACCCTATTACTAAGACTCCGCTGTCCGTCTGTCCGTCTGTCCGTCTGTCTGTCACCAGGCTGTACCTCATGAACCGTGATAGCTAGACAGTTGAAATTTTCACAGATGATGTATTTCTGTTGCCGCTATAACAACAAATAAATACTAAAAAGTACGGAACCCTCGGTGCGCGAGTCCGACTCCCACTTGGCCGGTTTTTTCCAAGCATACGTCACCCATTTTCCTCTATGTGTATTGCCTGTTGGCAATAAGTCCGCCATTTGTAATTTTTTCTTTGTTTCTGCAATAATGATTAAATAAATAAAAATAAAATATATTTTAATGAAAAGTTTTATTCTTTTAATGTGCCTTTTGAGAAATTGAATTGGCCTGACAATTACACTTGAAGCCCGATTTAGATATAACAATTTGTCACGGTTTTAAGACAAAGATAAAAATAGTTTATTATTCAAGTAGGCATATTACAATGCGCTAAAAAAAATTAAGGATTCTAGTTTTAAATTTTAATTTTATAATGCAGTGAAATGTAAAGATATGTCATACGATAAATAAATAATTGCGCTTAAGAACGTCAAATAAAGCTACACGCCATCTGCCTCTGCCTTTGAACTGGTTTTGATATGACCTTATGTACAATCGCCCTCGAGTAGGACAATTCTTTTTCGAGAGAAATTAAACGATCTATGCCAGTGAAAGCGAATCAATCAAAAGCCAACTCACCCCGTGTCTGTCTCTCCAACGGCGAGGTGATGCTGTAGTGGCTGCTGCGAGGGTTTTTAGCACACAAATCGACAGTTTTTTACACGTTTTGGGTTTATCACCGCGAACGAGCTTGCGCCTACGAGAATGAGCGGCCATCGAATCCATCTACCTTCAACTATAAAATCAAAAATATTCGAAAAACTACCCTACCTACTGTCGCTAATCAATGTATTCCATTTTACGATATATAGAATATTTCTAAAAAAAAACAACAAATAAAACTAAACTAGATATGGTGTCCGGAACTATCACCTTATCGTCATGGTGATTGGCGCATTTCTTACGCACGACTTTCTCATCATTTTGCATGCATCAACCAGCTTGAGCGATTTCAAGGTAGTATCAAAACAATATCAAAACTGTAACAAACTGGCTCCTAGTTTCATCTATGATATACCTTAAAGGTTTGCAATAATCGCACTTAAACTATCGTGAGACATATTTCAAAATATTTATCAGTACGGTTTTTACTCACTATTATTTTAGTCGCTTTTGGCGACATGTTTCGGATTCTTTGGGAATCCTTCCTCAGGCACGAGTGTCCGACGTACGGCAGTGCACGCCGTACAACCGCCGCGGACACTCGTGCCTGAGGAAGGATTCCCAAAGAATCCGAAACATGTCGCCAAAAGCGACTAAAATTTTTTTTTTATATTAGCCTATTTTGGTGTCCCACTGCTGGGCAAAGGCCTCCCCTCGTTTTCTCCACTCGACCCTGTCATCGCCATTTTCCCACCATTTGGGGTAGAATGCGTCCAAGTCGTCCCGCCATCTCCTTTTTGGTCTGCCTGAACCCCGGCTTGCACCGTCTATGGTGCTCCGTGGGTCCCACTCAGTAACCATTTTGGCCCACCTTTCCGGGTGCATGCGACAGACATGTCCCGCCCAGTCCCACTTAAGCTTAGCGGTCTTGACGCCTACATCTGCAACTCTAGTTCTGATATACCTGACGGATAGGTTTGAAATTGAATTTTCAAAATAGATTTTTATTTAAACAAGTACGCTTGAAAATTTCAATTTATTTACTTTAATCATCCTTTCTAATAACTAATTTAATTTAGGAACATTTGTTACAAAAAGAATCCTAATCATTATTTTTTGTCAATTATATTTGCCATCCCTAATTCGTCAGGGTTGTCCAAGCCCGTCCCGACCGTTTAAAGGAAACTTCTAATAATACCCCAAACAAAATTGCCTCTTAATTCACTAAACATAAGTTTCAAAATGAAGAATTATTGCGATTTACAGCGGATCGTTTCGAATCAAACGGTTCAATTGCGTTCTTTTGTTTGTTTTTATTCTTTTGTTTTTCTGGACCGTTACAGAAATGTTTTGAATGCTTTTAAAGATACTTAAGGGTTGATTGTTCCGGTTTGTATTTCATTCATTCATATTTAACTTGTTTATAAATAGGTCAAGACATTTAAGAAATTGTTTTCAATTTAATCTCCAATTGTGGTTTATATCTGTTAAAATTGCTATAAATGGTTATGAAAATATTTGCTCCTATCCTTTATAGGGTTCCGTACCCAAAGGGTAAAAACGGGACCCTATTACTAAGACTACTGTCCGTCTGCCTGTTTGTCACCAGGCTGTATCTCATGAACCGTGATAGCTAGACAGTTGAAATTTTCACAGATGACGTATTTCTGTTGCCGCTATAACAACAAATACTAAAAAGTACGGAATTCTCGGTGGGCGAGACCTACTCGCACTTGTTAAATTTGGACATAATTATGACAAAGGAAGATATAGAATGCAAACGAGCAGGCGAATCACCTGATGGTAAGCGTTTACCGTTGCCCATGGACACCTACAACAACAGTGCGTTGCCGGCATTTAAGATCTTTTATTTACGTGCAGCTGATATCCAACCGATATTGGAATCATTTGCGTTTTCATCTTGCTCTGACTTGCCCGTACATGTGTTAGTGCGAGCGAGACGCCCGCGCGAATTACAGCTAACTGACATGAATTTAATACCTATCATTCAAATATCGGTTTGATGACAGTGCACAGATTACGCTCTTTTCTTGAACGTTGTATCACTTGTATCGGCCCGGGAATACCGCAAGCATCAGTTTATTCCACAGTTAATAATTATATTTATATACCCGAAGTGATTCTCCACCATTGATGGACCACTTCGGTATCTTATAAATGAATTCGGCATCCCCGATTTATACGAAAACAATATCAAACTTAGCCTAGTAGCTTAAATCATATATTTAGATATGAAGATAGATAAATGATGTATTTAGATATTAAAAGCCCCCCCCCCCCCCCTAAAATTTACCTAAAATTCTTATCCCAAGGACCAATCCTGCCAAAAGAAATCTTTGGTTTACGAAACGCCGCATTTCATCAACCGCAAAAGCCACTAAAAGTTCTTATTCCATTTCTACATTTTCTACTCATCATCATCATCTTCCTCGCGTTATCCCGGCATTTTGCCACGGCTCATGGGAGCCTGGGGTCCGCTTGACAACTAATCCTAAGAATTGACGTAGGCACTAGTTTTTACGAAAGCGATTGCCATCTGACCTTCCAACCCAGAGGGGGAAACTAGGCCTTGTTGGGATTAGTCCGGTTTCCTCACGATGTTTTCCTTCACCGAAAAGCGACTGGTATAAATATCAAATGATATTTCGTACATAAGTTCCGAAAAACTCATTGGTACGAGCCGGGGGTTTGAACCCGCGACCTCCGGATTGAAAGTCGCACGCTCTTACCGCTAGACCACCAGCGCTTCACATTACTTCACATACATTTTCTACTCATATAGAAGTCATATGCCTCATGTGTAGAAATCAGCGCCTTAAGCCAAGGATACACTAGGCGACACGTCGCCAGTGACGTCGGCTGACGTGGTGCGACGTTGCCGAACTTTACTCGACATTATTATTCACAACGACGGGACTTAATCACGTAATAGTACATTTTACAACTAGTGTGAAAAGACATTTCACACGTGTTGTAAACGACGTTTTTTAATACAATTGCGAAAAAATAATAAATTAATATATCATTAGTAGAATCATACCACCAAACCAAACCAAAACCAAAAGTACCTATACAGCCCGCGATACGCGAGCTGCCGCAGCCCGCGATACCTTCATACTCGTGCGCGCCCCGGCCGCGGCCGCCGCGGGCCCGGCGCGGGTTGCTCAACGACACCGAGGAGTAACGAGTGAGGCCCCAGTACCTGCTCAAGCTATACAGCCCGTGATACTTGAGCTGCCGCAGCCCGCGATACCTTCATACTCGTGCGCGCCCCGGCCGCGGCCGCCGCGGGCCCGGCGCGGGTTGCTCAACGACACCGAGGAGTAACGAGTGAGGCCCCAGTACCTGCTCAAGCTAAATTACATTTTAACTGCGTTTCAAAAGTATAGTTTGGAACTAAAAAGTAAAAAGCACTAGTTCGAGAAATTGAGCTTCTCACACGCTACGCAGCCACAAAAAGTACCACTTTTTGAGCAACTGTATTAAAAAATTAAGTTTTAAATTTACCTCCGACGCGATTAAGTCCCATCTGATTAAAAATCGTGAAAGTTTAAATCAGTGTTTTACTCGACATGTGTCGCCAGTGTGTGTTATAAGTCGTGCGATTTCGCCAGATATGTCAGAGTTCACAAACTCTTACGACTTCGCCTGACATGCCGTTGACACTTGTCGCGGGACATTTGCCCCTTGTGTACTTATTTCCTAGCCTTTTTCGGCCGTATTATGTGTGGAAACACAGACGTAACAAATAGGAGTAATATAGGCACGTAATAAGTTTATTGTCTAGTGAGTAAATATTTTCTCCCTTAGCTTTTCTTTATATAAGTACCAGGAGCTTGATTCAAATTTAACAACTTCTCACGGTTTTCATTTGATTTTGACGTATCAAAAAAGCCCCCTAGGTTGTAACCTAGCATCGCTCATTGCCATACTACGTACTAGAAAATCTAGAAATATGATATTACAGCATAACCCTGTCAGAAAACGCTGTTCCTTGTTTCTTTCAAACGGACTTATGAAACCACTATCATCGTAACTTGGTAGAAAAAACTGAAGGCGGGTTAAAACGATCGCTCCCCAGGTAGCAAACTGACGTCAGCGACGTCATAATGACGTAATTATGTCGTCATAATGACGTCTCTGACGTCATAATGACGTATAAATGTTGTTAGGGTCACAATAGCTAGCCATACACGCACAGATTTGCCCGTCGGATCTGCCTGAAAAATGTGTCTGGCGGACACATCCGTCAATGTGTGGCGAGAAATAGACACAGATTTGTCCGCCGGATGCCCGTCCGCTGCCCATCTGTGTCTATTTCTCGCCACAGATTGACGGATGTGTCCGCCAGACACATGTTTCAGGCAGATCCGACGGGCAAATCCGTGCGTGTATGGCTAGCTACTGATTATTACATGCCAAATAAATTGAGTCGTGCGTGAAATGCACCCCAATCGCCATGACACTATATAGTCTAGGTCGTATTTAAACTACTATATCACGGTACGAATGGTAACGATAACGATATACAATTGAAAAAATAGACATTTGATTAAAACGTGTAACTATTCAATGTGTTGTGGCCTTAGAATTAATCATTTCAAGATGTAGCAATCATTTCATGAAATTATCTACCTATATTAACCAGTGACCATGATAAAGTCAAACCTAACCATATCAAAAAGTGATCGATTATAAAATGGCATTTCATAAAATGATAAAATCATACGATCTGGCCGCGACAAATATAAATGATTTAAACAGTGTGAAATATAAAAGTAGCGTGGACGATGCTGATGTGTGTTTGTCCAGTAAACACACCACCATCATAATACGACATTATAACACCCCCTCAAGAACCCCTTCCAGTAATCAGATTACACCCCCCAGTTATTGACATGTCACGTACGGACAATATTATTAGGGCATGTTATCCTCATTGCCCGAGGACTGGTATGTACACAGTGTAATACATACTGTATATATGAAGATATATATTATATTGTATAAATCTATCATAGGTGAGGTATTCCAACATGCGAAATGTATTATGGTTTCGGACAAAGCCTGACACTCTTTGATAGAGAAAGATAGTCTTATTGCGATTCCTATAAGAGGAAAGAGAAAATAGTGTCTTTATCACCGACCGGGCATTTTTTCATGGTCGGGTTGTGGCATCATAGCAAGGAGGCGATGGCGAAATACCGAAATTTATAATAAGAGGATTATGCTGCGATACATAAACCTGTCAATATATAAATAATTATGTCTTTCTCTTACCCCTGGTCGCTCGGTTTCATGTCTATAACTACTTGTATGTACTATGTCCATGGTTTCGGATGTCGATTTGAACATCAAAATCGATGACAAGTTAATCACATTGTGATATGATACTACTACTACTACTCCTCTGGCGCAGCGACCCAAAGTGTGTCTTGGCCTCCAACACGACAGTTCGCCACTGATCCCGGTCCTGTGCAGTTTCTCGCCAGTCTTGGACCTGGAGCTCGCGCAGATCAGCGTCCACCACATCCGCCCATCGGTACCTAGGTCGCCCGACCGGGCGGCATGCTGTCGGTTTTCCCTCAAACGCTCTTTTCACCGCCCGATCGTCTCCCATTCGCTCCAGATAGCCGAGCCACCGAAGCCTTTGCGCCTTTGTCACACCAATGATGTTTAGTTCAGCAACTAATTGTTCAATTTCGGCGTTTTTGCGGATTCTCCAACTGCCATCGGGTCTCTGCGTTGGACCGAGGATTTTGCGGAGAATCTTCCTCTCAGCCACCAGCAGCTTACTTTCCTCCTTCAAAGTTAGTGTCCAGGCTTCACATCCGTATATACGTATGTTAAAATAGGTCGGATTACGGTCTTGTAAATTCGGATCTTAGTGTTTCTGCTGAGAAGCCTGGATACCAAGACTTGTGATATGATAGGTATAATTTTATTAAAACATATTTAAACCACCGGGTCTATCGTAAATTTTGTTACCTTAATATTTCCGACGTTTCGACGCAGGTTTCATTGTTCGTGGTCGCGGATAACTGATGTCCCAGCAAAATGTCAAAACAGAGATTTGTGTAACTGTCCAACGAACAAGGTATCGTTCCGATGTCAAAATGTACGTTCGACTTTCGAGTTGGTCTCCTGATTGGCCAATCAAATTAGATTTTTTAAAGAATGAATTCCCAGCAAGCTGGGAATCGTTTTAATAACTTCATTTGGTCCTAAAAATGTTTAATCCGAGTTTGCGCAATCAGGTGTGTATAAATTTTTGCTTTTTCTCAGTTTTTTGCTTCTAAATCGAAAACAGTCCGTCCGACGGAAAATTTGATATCTGAGGATCCGAAAGCTACATACTTATACTTATGCTGCATGATAGGTCATAAGAATCTAGTCATAGTTATAGGTAATACTTGTTATTTCTATGCCTATTCAGGCAGGATGTGCTGACCAAAAATTGTTTTATTAATACATCTTTATTGTACCGCATTCAAGAAATAAATAAATGATTATGATTATGATTATGATTATGATTATGATTATGATTATGATTATGATTATGATTATGATTATGATTATGATTATGATTATGATTATGATTATGATTATGATTATGATTATGATTATGATTTGATTATGATTATGATTATGATTATGAGTTCGTAGTCAAAGTTGGAAAAAAATGGCTGCCATTTTGAATTTCTTAATTTTTGGTATAATCATGTTAAAACTTCGAATACGCCTTGTCACCAGTGTCTGATCCACTGAACCTTGCAGGTAACGCCATTGAAATTGATGGCGGGTTTGGCAATTCTAAGAAAAATGTATCTTCTAAGGCACCAAAAATTTGTGCTCACTTTCTGGGATTGCGCAAACTCGGATTACACGCATTTAGGACCAAATGAAGGTATTTGTACGATTTCTAGATTGCTGGGTATTAATTCTATAAAACGCATTTTATACATCTAATTTGATTGGCCGTTAATAACAAGACAAACTCAGATGGTTAAAATGAAATTAAAACCATACCAAATTGTTAAAACCGAATCAGCCTCCTTAATAACCGTAATGTGTAGAAATGAAGACCACATGGATACAAAATAAGCACAAACGTTAATTAATTCATACATTATTCAAAATCGTTCCACTGACTGGCGTACGTTGGAAATTTACAATCAGGCGGTGCAAAGAAAATTATCTTTACCACTACATCCCTAATTACTGAAAACGTACGAACTAATGCAAAAGCAACCTTACACTAGTACAAACACGTATCAAATTCCAACAACTTTATCAAATTTTCATAGAAACGTAGTGCGCGAGCGAAATTGCAGCATAACAATAAGTTCATAAGACTCAGATTGAAATAGATGTAACAACCCTGCAGAGTTAAAAATTCAAGCGAACTTGCAGCTTATGCTCATTGAGATAGGATTTAATTTTGAATGGGTGTCGGAATAGGGTTGAACATTTCTAGCATTGTCTCGGAGATGTAAGCGGAATTAAGGAAGTTAGTTAATTATGATATGACGAATTATGTTTGATATAGCGTTTTGAATGTGATTTCAGCTTTGTGATTTTGAAGATTTATAAAGAACGGCATAATTGTTTAAGATATTCGCGCTGACATAACCTATATTTTGTATCTATTATTAAACGTGACCTACTGCGTAAGTAATAACACCGAATTACTGAAGTACTGCGCGTATGTAGCTTCAACTTTGAGATATGGCGGCATATTCCGGGGAAACTTTAAAATCAAGAGAAGAGAAATTAATTCAAGGCAATTTAGTAGAAGAGCTTACGAAGCCTGTAGTCTGATTGGCTGTTGATTTACAATTTGTAAACCTTATCTCAAAGACATAAGGTTCAATAATGGTCAATGTTACTCCAAAACGACTCAGATCCGGGATTACAAACCTGATCGTGTAACAAGGGTTGAGTTTGTGAATCTGCAACTTTGTGTTATTATTGTAAAGAGGGTTAGAACCGTTATTGTTTTCAATGCGATTCATTTCAATTGGTCCCGAGACGATTAAGGGCGCTTAAGGTACGGTTCAGATTCAGACTAATCCATCTAGTAACTACTTCAATGTTGCGCTGATTTAGATTTCTTTATTTTACGATGAAAATTACACTATAAATTTGCTATATTCGTCAAAATAATATTGATCTTATTGTTTGATAGGACAATTCGCTTGCACCTAAGTATTTGTGCGCTTGAGATGCACTGAGAGCCATGTCAAGGTCCTATCATAACAAAATAAAAAGAACCGGACAAGTGCGAGTCGGACTCGCCCACCGAGGGTATTAGCATTTGTTGAAATGAAAAAAAATGACGTGAAATATTTTTATTAATAACAATTGATACACGTCGAAGTATTACGTTTTATGCGTAATGATACAGAACACTTGGCCGGTTTTATACAATTAATACAATTATGTGTAGGTATAGAAATTAAATGGTTTTTCCTTACTTTAGACGAAGCTACCTGTACGATGCACATGTCCTATAATGGCGGTAAATACTTCCAGGAAACCGGCAGCATTCCTAATAAACCGCTTTATGGTTTTCAACGAATTTGCAGTAGTTAAGTGCCTCGTAATTCCACACTGGAATATTTGGCGACAAAGTTTCATACGGAAATGGCAAGGATAAACTAGAAAATTGAATTTGTTTTTCAAATATTCAAATTCTGGAAATGTTTTCTTAGCTTACATTTGATTCTAAAACTTAACGGTTTTTGCGGGTTTTAATATATATTTTTAAGTTTCATAAAGTGACCTGTATTAACCGATTTAACAGAAAAGATAGGAAAGCTTAAATTTCAAAACTTTTAATGCTTATTTAGGTAATTCTTACTCATTTTAATGTTTATAATGCTTTTCATTTTGAAATAAAACTATGAAAACGGATTATATCGCGTATATTGAATTTATAATACATCCCGACGTTTCGAACTCTTTACAGCGTTCGTGGTCAACGGGCTTTTCATTTTATTACAATAGACAGATCAATTTGTATTCTGTATCAATTTCACTCGGAGGCCAATTCAAACGTTTTGACATCAAAATGATATCTTAACCATGTCATTAGGCTATGATTTGCGCGTGCATTTCGTTAGTACTTGTCCGATCATGTATTGAATCTGTACGGGAAAATGATAATAAAATGATAACATTTACTGATATCATATCATTTTGATCTCAAAATGTCACAATAAGTCTCTAAGTAATGTTTTAAAATATCACTACATAGTATAAAACAAAGTCGCTTCCTGCTGTCTGTCTGTCCCTATGTATGCTTAGATCTTTAAAACTACGCAACGGATTTTGATGCGATTTTTTTTAATAGAAGAATGATTCAAGAGGAAGGTTTATATGTATAACTAACTTTTGCCCGCGACTTACTTTGCGTGGACTTAGTAACAGTAGCTAAGTAAGTATAGCGCCTCGATTTTTTTTTATAGCAATCATTCAATTTGAGCATATTATGCACACAAATTAACAGGCACTTAATTAATTATCTCAATTCCACCCCGCTTTTTACTTTCTTAAGGGATAATTTTCGGGATAAACACTATCCTATGTCCTTCTCAGGGACTCAACCTATCTCTATGCCAAATTTCATCTTAATCCATTCAGCGGTTTAAGCGTGAAGAGGGAACACACAGACAGAAAGACAGACAGACAGACTTTAGCATTTATAACATTAGTATGGATACATCAGCATTAAATTTCACCCGTGCGAAGCCGGGGCGGGTCGCTAGTAACATGATAAATCTTCGCTGTATTTAGGTACTTTAATACACAATTTAGCCTTTAAAGGGTACAAAGTTACTCTCAAAATATATTAAAGTGTCAACACAACAATATCGGGTTATAAAAGTGTGATTAATCGTCTACAAGCGACTGAAGAACTGCACAATGGTTCCAATGGTATATTTATTTGGGCAAAAAATTTAATAGTTTCATAAAAGTGTTTCACAGCAATCACGAAATATATTTTACGAAATAATAGACCCATCTCTAGACCCTTTACATCTCTGGATAATTTGATGATCTTTTTTATTATTATTATATACATTTTATCTCTGACACCTAGAGACTTTTACATCTCTAAACAATGTTAGTACTTCTGTTGTTTGTATATTTTTTACTAGCTTTTGCCCGCGACTTCGTCTGCGTGGACTTAGTAACAGCAGCTAAAGTAAGTATAGTGCCTGGAAAAATTCTCATAGCAATTATTCAATTTGAGCATATTATACACACAAATTAGCAGGCACTTCGTTAATTATCTCAATTCCACCCCGCTTTTTATTTTCTTAATGGATGATTTTCGGGATAAAAACTATCCTGTGTCCTTCTCAGGCACTCAACCTATCTCTATGCCAAATTTCATCTAAATCGATTCAGCGGTTTAAGCATGAAGATTGAACACACAGACAGAAAGACAGACAGGCAGACTTTCGCATTTATAATATTAGTATGGATTAGTTTTTTTTATGTAATTTGACATTTATATTTATGTAATTGTTTTTTGTAATTTTGGGTTAATTTGATTGTTTGTAAAAATTGACATGTAAAAGTGCCCCTGTGGCCTATTTGCTGAATAAATGTTTGATGTTGATGTTGAATACAACAAGACAAATCCAATAAGAATTTTGAATGATTCACGGTTAGTTTCAGTACACTTCCCGGTAAATATAAATCTAGTGAAAACAAATCCAGTCGGGTTGTTCGTTTCTTTAAATCAACTTTTATTTTATTTTGTACCTATTGCCAAAAAGGACTTTGGGCTCCGTCAGAGTAATTCGCATTGCATTGCAGGGTTCTGTTAAATTAGGGTGTTCTAGTTAAATGTGCCATGAATTTTGCGCTGATTTCGGGTCAGTATTATGCTGAACCGAGACCATTTCGTTTTTAGGGTTCCGTACCCAAAGGGTAAAAACGGGACCCTATTACTAAGACTCCGCTGTCTGTCTGTCACCAGGCTGTATCTCATAAACCGTGATAGCTAGAAAGTTGAAATTTTCACAGATGATGTATTTCTGTTGCCGCTAAACCAACAAATACTAAAAAGTACGGAACCCTCGGTGCGCGAGTCCGACTCGCACTTGGACGGTTTTTAAATCCTAATCTTATAATTGTAGTTTATAGCTATACTTTTGTATGTAATTTCAGTTTTAAGTTTATCACTAATAAAATATTTGATTCTGATTCTGAATAGAACGGGATACCTTTTTATAGGACCCTGGGCGGCTCAAGGTAACCACTGAGCACAGTAGAGCACAGAACACATAATTATTAATTGTCTATGGATTTGTTTGTTTGTTTCTTGAATGTTTTTCTTTTTTTTTTCTTGTATACTTGTCTTTTTATTTTTGTTTGTGCTCTTCATGTATATCTTTTTGGTTTGGTTAATATGTTTGTATATAATTAGGTATTCTTTGTGTGTAGCTTTGTAATGTTTTAATATGTATCTTTGTGTGTTATCTGTCGTGGCATCACCGAATGGGCCCTACGGAAGACCAGCGCTGGCTCTATAGCTAGCATTATGCTGAGTTGGGTCCATTTCGTGATGCACACTTGATGATCTTTTCTTTTCTTGCTGTTGTTGTCTGTACATGTTCGTACTTGTGTTGTGATCGTCACGAATAAATGTCTTTTATCTTTTATCTATCTTTATCTAATCAATTACACAGATTTCACTAAACAATTCTTAAAACAATAAAACTCCATTTTATCCCAAAACAAATAACGCGCCCCAGATATTAATATATCAAATGTCCGCTTTTGATATATTAACATCTTTCGGGACGAAGATGTTTTAATAAAAACGTTTTTCCCAAATTGATATTTATGCTACACAAACAAGGAAGGTTAAGGGGAAAATACTGAAATGAAAACATGGATGTTTTTAGGCCAATAAAACCACAATGGATTATGTTAAAAATGATTTTGACAGCACTGAAATAAGAAAAAAAGCCGGTATTTTTTTAATCAAGTGTATGTATCACATGTATTTCAGTCCCGCAACTTGCATAGGATTTTTTACTTTAAGCAAAAAACAAGTGGGCAAAATTTTTCTGTGTACATTTCCATATTTTTTATCACCGTGGTAAAATGGGGCATTTTTTATAAAAAGGGACCTTATTGTCGATGGCGCTTACGCCGCACAGTTTCGCGCGGCATTGTATTTATATCGGAGCATCGTAAATAATGGCGTAAGCGCCATCGACAATAAGGTTCCTTTTTATAGAAAATACCACAAATAATTTTATTTCTGTATAAGTACATTATACAATCATTAGTAGCCTATTGTATAGAACATGAGTTTAGAATAAATTGCGTGAAAGCGGTTTCTACATCATCATCTTCCTCGCGTTATCCCGGCATTTTGCCACGGCTCATGGGAGCCTTGGGTCCACTTGACAACTAATCCCAAGAATTGACGTAGGCACTAGTTTTGCGGTGTCTACATATAAAACTATTTAATCGTGATAAAAGAGCTCGTCTTAATTCGGTGGCGCCATGTTGCCGAGCAACATGTGTTATGTAATCCGTGTGAAATACGCTTTAGAGAATCCATTGCAATCCCTTGTCAGACGCAGGCATATAATAAAGGGTATTAGTTACGTATTTTACCTATATAACTAGAAAACAAATCAGTTATATAATTATTTGTGTTTTCCTGTGTGGCCGGGTGGTCTAGTCGTCAGGACGTTAGTCGTGTAGGTTAAAGATGCTGGTTCGATTACGGGCTTGGCCACCGGAGGCTTGATAACTTTCTTTAAGGGTGTCATTCAATCGATCTGCATCTTAATTACTTCCCTTTAGTTCTTTAATAGGTATATGACATCTATTTCAGTTGAAAGTTAATTTATTTACCTACGTACTGTTTATACTTAAGGCCGTTCCATCGGTTTGCCGCTGTGGCTGTCACATTTCGTAAGAAAGAACGAGAAAGATCATGCGTGCCAAGTGACAATTTTGATCAAATTTTGTCGATTTTTAATTTAATTTTTTTTTAAACGTTACCTTACAATATCGGAATTCGAAAGCTATGAAATTATTATTTAAGTTAAGATTGTTTTTTATTCTTTTTTTGTTTATAGTATCACATAGTAAATAACCGAGTAAAGTTGGATTAAAAGTCCGAGTTAGAGGTTACTTTGGAAATTAATTGTATCGAGCGAAGTGTCATAATTCGTGTATCGGAAGCTATGATATTAAAAATAATATAGTCAAGAATTACATATATATTTTCCACGTCTACGAATATCAACGCCTCTTAGAAAACATGATCATATAAGGAGATTTTTCGCCTTCTGGCTCAGGGAACCGCCTTAAAGTAAACAAAGTAAACGCTGGTGGCCTAGCGGTAAGAGCATGCGATTTCAATCCGGAGGTCGCGGGTTCAAATTCACGGGGCTCATACTAATGAGTTTTTCTGAACTTATGTACGATATATCATTTGATATTTACCAGTTGCTTTTCGGTGAAGGAAAACATCGCGAGGAAACCGGACTAATTCTAATGCCTAGTTTCCCCTCTGGGTTGGAAGGTCAGATGTCAGTCGCCTACGTCAATTCTTGGGATTAGTTGTCAAGCGGACCCTAGGCTCCCATGAGCCGTAAAAAATGCCGGGATAACGCGAGGAAGATGAAGAAGAAACCTTAAAGTAAACAAAATATAAATGAAAATAATTTTCCACACACATTTTCCATGTAGCCAGATGCGTAAAATGAGAAAAGCTATCAGTTCTGCAAATATTTGCAAACTTCAAAAATATCTATACAACTTTGCACCCCATTCCCATGTAATAGAGGCTTTAAAATGTAAACATATTTTTGACGATTCGTTGCATGGTCTGAATCGATATTTTTCGAGATTTGAGGTTTTATGGCAATATTACATTACTATTATAGATGCTAGATTACGAGGGATTACTGGTCGAGATCGAGACTGTTTCATGGTAGCGAGGCTATTTAGTACTTAAAAAGAGAGAGGCAATACTTAAAAAACCGGACAAGTGCGAGTCGGACTCGCCCACCGGTTCCCACTTTTTAGTATATTTTGTTGTTATAGCGGCATGAGATACAGCCTAGTGACAGACAGACGGACAGAGGAGTCTTAGTAATAGGGTCCCGTTTTTACCCTTTGGGTACGGAACCCTAAAAAATACTCAAAGGGCCCTTGAGGCCTACTTTTTTTAACATAACTTAAGTCTGTAATTTGATTAAACTAAGGGTATAGATTACTAGCATTAAAATAATTAACTAAGTACCTATAATATTATCTGCTTTACATTTTTGCACTTCATTTTAAACGCACTTTTAGAGGCGAATTCGAGTTTTAATTAGTTCGATCTGTTTTAAATATGATACTGATTTTTTATACTGATCGAATAACTGAAACTCGAATTGGCCTGTTAGTCAGGAAACAATTTTTAAAATTTCGTTACTCAAAATCTTTTTCATCAGCCTTCATTAATTTCCACACCAATACAATACGTTATTGCCTCACTGGCTAAAGCAGAGACGGGTGAAAAAAAAAGACTGTCAAAATTCAGCAATATCCATAGCGTGATTAAATTCCTCACCACATACAATGTGTTATTGCCTCACAGGCTGAGCCAGAGACAGGTATGTACAGTCGCCATCAGATATATCGGAGCGACCGAGGCGCTCACAATATCTGAACACGCCTCTTTTTTTTTTTTTTTTTTTTTTTTTTTATACCACGTCGGTGGCAATCAAGCATACGGCCCGCCTGATGGTAAGCAGTTACCGTAGCCTATGAACGCCTGCAACACCAGAGATATTACACGCGCGTTGCCGACCCTTTAAAAACCTGTACACTCCTTTTTTGAAGAACCCCATACTGTAGCCCCTCGGGAAAACCTCGGCAGGGAGCTCATTCCACAGCCGAAGCGTACGCGGGAGGAAATTCCTCTTAAACCGCACAGTACGCGACCATTTAGGTGCTAGGGTGTGAGGATGAACACCCTGCCGATGGCGAGCGGTGCGGTGATAGAAAGCGGCCGTTGGCATCATGTCAAACAATTCTTCAGAGCACAGCCCATTGTACAAGCGGTAGAACACACACAAGGAGGCGAAGTCTCTCCTTAGACTTAAAGGTTCGATACCGCTTGTGAGTTTGTTTGCCTCTATTGTCAGGGCGTTAAAGTACGTGCTCAGATATTGTGAACACGTTGTCCGCTCAGATATATCTGATGGCGACTGTAAATTACAAACACATACACCTGTTATATAGCAACAGCCATGACATAATTAAATCCTACGTCGCTCACCTCACTACTCACTACGTACTATGTTAGCCTAATATTGGCCGTGACAGAGACATATATTAAAGAAGACTATATTGTGCTACTGTGATACACAATACAGCAATGCTCAG
This sequence comes from Cydia strobilella, assembly GCF_947568885.1. Lineage (NCBI taxonomy): Eukaryota > Metazoa > Arthropoda > Insecta > Lepidoptera > Tortricidae > Cydia > Cydia strobilella. The sequence continues at coordinate 424,293 of NC_086045.1, forward strand.
CATGATAATGGTTAAATTCCTTTGCGGTCGTTACGTACAATGTTGGCTGAGGCAGAGACATGTATTTATAGAGATAACCAATTATTCAGCAATCGCCATGGGATTGAATTCCTCTGAGGCAGATACAGGTGTTAATAGAGACAACCGACAGACAACCGACTATTATGATAGCAACCAGGGATCGGATACCGGTATTTTTTAATATGGGAAAGAAAACGTTTTTTTTTTTTATGAAATAGGAGGCAAACGAGCAGACGGATCACCTGATGGTAAGCGATTACCGCCGCCCATGGACACGCGCAACATCAGAGGGGTTGTAAGTGCGTTGCCGGCCTTTAAGATGGGAATACGCTCTTTTCTTGAAGGTTTGAAGGTCATATCGGTCCGGAAATACCGCAGGCGACAGTTCATTCCACAGTTTAGCTGTGCGAGGCAGGAAGTTTCTAGAGAAACGCACAGTTGAGGACTGCCAACCATCTAAGTGGTGAGGATGGTAATGTTGTCGCGTAGGGCGTATTTTTTCGTTCTTTGTTAATTATTTCATTTCTAATTTGGCAATCTAATAATATACGAAGTCGTTACCTAAAAACACAAATGAGTCCTGCATTTCGAGTATAAAATAATTCGAAATAATTATAAGCCGGTTCCGATCCCTGATAGCAACATCCCTATATTGACTTCCGTCGCGGTATAGGTCTTTTAACTCCTAAGTTTAGTAGATTGTTTTAACATAAGTTTGATCACATATTAAATCACATTTAAAATAGGGTCTATCGCGAATTTTTTTGTTACTTTTATATACCGACGTTTCGACACAGGTTTCACTGGTCGTCGTCGCGGCGGCGGCGTGGTGGTGGTTGTAAATGTGATTTAATATGTGTTCAAAACGTGAAAGTTTTAAATGTTATATAACTTTGAGCAGTCTCTATTTGTACTGATCGTCACAATATGCTCCTCATATCGGGTCGCCTACATATTACGTGCGCCCATTGTCCGAGGTACGCACTAATGTCGGCATTGTCTGTGATTTCATAGTTTATTGTGTTTACTACAATAGTTCTAATTTTGAACCTCATGATGGTTGAACTATTTGGGATTTCATAGTTATAACAGTTCACATTGACATTATATATCACATTATTGTCACAGAAAGGAAAACCTATATGCCCGTTACGCTTAGTCGCTTACACAACAGACAACCTACGATTACAGACGAAAATATAATTCCAATCACTTCTCCAGGTCGAGGGCTCAAAAAAACAAGTTTAAAAACTACGCATTGTTCTTACAAAAACCAAGGTCACGTTACACTAGATAGTTGGAAAAAATCAACCAATAAAAATTCGCGGATAGAAAGGTCCCGGTCCCAAAATTACACCCTGGGGAACTTGTAACTACGAGTTACATGTTGGCGAAAAAGTCGGTTTGTCTACAAGAAAAAAAAATATAAACAGAACTACGATCATTTCGTACTTACAAAAGTTTATTACGTGGAAGCAAATGAAACTATTTTATGAAATGATTTTAGCGGGCCAATTCGAACAATGATCTAAATATCAACTAGGTATCCACTAGAAATGAAACGGAAACGATAACGAAATATTTAATAAAGTCATTTCATTTCCGCGATTCCGAATGTCCTCTTGAACGATGTCTTTAAAATTTGCTTAAAATATTACTTCGACATCCAATGGATATCTAATGGATATCCCAAAACGTCACAATAATTGTAGCTTGAAATGACAAATTGGTTTCTCGAATCGAACTGCAAAAGATAACTAGTTGAGAACTAAACTATAACGTATCTATTAGATCTCGTATTGTTCTCGTATCTAGTAATTATCACGTTGTTCGAATTGACCGGTTACTCTCCTTTTGTCCGGGGATGATCTTAGTTAATTCAGATAGTAATCACGTATATACTGTTCTAGATGTTAGAGTTGACTGGAAGTCACCGTAAACCCTTAAGAGATTGCATATACAGTAGCGGATAAAATTTTTGGTAATTTCTCAAAAACTGCTCTAGCGATTTCGATGAAATTTACAATATAAATTATATTTTAAAAATAATTAGTTTTCGCGGTCCCCCGGTGGGTATTAAATTGTAAAGTACTGATTCGATTTAGATAGATAGAAATTTTATTGCTATTAATTATACACTGTCAGTTACATAACAATAATTGCTTACAAAATGGTAATATATTTAGATTCACATGTCAATATTTTTAAAATGCACATAACTAATAATGTCAACAATTCCATAATTTAAATTCATTAAGAAAATAATAACAATTCTAAAAATAATTCTAATTACAATACAAAATTACACAATTTATTTAATCTAATCTACTTGGTCACACGTCACATGAATTCTCCAGGAACTCATTTAACGATTTAATTTTCAAACCAGAGGCTAACGAGTATAGATGGGATAGAAAGGATGCCAATCTCTTATGGCAGAATTGTTGCAAAAGTGACCGCTTTCAGCTTTAAATAATAGTTCCTAATCTCTCCGGTGGCGCTAGTTAGGCTCTGGGACATGAGTATAACATGAACCATATAAGGCAACAAATAACCCGACCAAATTACGTAGGTTGTTTTTGGTAGTATTTCGGTGTATGGTGGCGCCGCCTAATTACTGTTTTTTGATGGACACTTTCCATACATAGAGATTTGGCTCCTTTATATAGTCTCCATGCTAACGAGGGCGAAAAACCGATCCATCTAAGTTTTATTAATAGTAAGATTCGCTTTTAAGTGTTGACAAATCATAAATTCAATAATTATTCAATTCAATTCAATTCAATATTTTTATTTCGAATAAAAAATCCATATTATTGTTAGTACAAGGCACAGCAAAAACTTATAAATCTATGTTAGTGATAAATAAATAAAAAAACAAAAATAAATAAATAAATAAAAAACAAAAAATAAATAAAAACAAAATAAAAACAAAAATAACAAAATACATTAATTGTTGTATGTTATGAAGTCCCCAATCCGCACTGTGCTAACGTGGCTGCCCATATTACCACGTGCAGTGAATGGGACGTAGGTATATATGGTCGTGATAATGATACAATCATTGTTTACATAATATAAAGTCTAATTTCACGAAATTTCGAATGAAATCCTGCAAAAAAAGTCACCCGTTGACCATGAACGCTGTAAAGGGTTCGAAACGTCGGGATGTATTATAAATTCAATATACGCGATATAATCCGTTTTCATAGTTTTATTTAATTAGTAACTATCGCTAATCGAAGACAATATAATAAAACTTGAATTTAAATTATCCTTGCCGGTGACGTTTTCCGAAGGTATTGCCAACCCCAAAAAGTCTTAGCTTTAATTTAAATCCCGTTTGACTTTGTACCGTAACCTTATCAAACGCCTCTTAAAAATCCAAACAGTATACCCATCTATATCTAGAGAAACATAATGGCTCTAGTATCGTTCCCGAGGGTACTCCTAACCGCAAGTAACGCGTTGGCACCCGTTAGTCTGACTCTCCACCACAACCGTAACGTAAGATCGTAACGTGAACTTCTGGGTCACGTTCGCAAATCACTTCTTACCACTAGATACAGCATAACCTCTATCGTCCCACGGTCCTTATACTAGTACCGATTACCTGCACTGAATTTTTTTTTTTTTTTTTTTTTTTTTTTTTTTTTTTTATTAGCCAATTTTGGTGTCCCACTGCTGGGCAAAGGCCTCCCCTCGTTTTCTCCACTCGACCCTGTCATCGCCATTTTCCCACCATTTGGGGTAGAATGCGTCCAAGTCGTCCCGCCATCTCCTTTTTGGTCTGCTTGAACCCCGGCCTGCACCGTCTATGGTGCTCCGTGGGTCCCACTCAGTAACCATTTTGGCCCATCTTTCCGGGTGCATGCGACAGACATGTCCCGCCCAGTCCCACTTAAGCTTAGCGGTCTTGACGCCTACATCTGCAACTCTAGTTCTGGAGCGTAGTTCCGTGTGTGCACTGAAATTTATATCATTTTTTATTGCAACAGAGTTGCATCTGTTTTGTTTCGGTCGATTTTGAAACAAAATAAAATCAGTTCTAATTCTATTGGGTACTACTTCGCTTCGCACGGGTAGTTGAACTACACAAAACCTTTACAAATTATACATATAAACCTTCCTCTTCTTATCTTTAAAACTACGCAACGGATTTTGATGCGGTTTTTTTAATAGATAGAGTGCATGATTACTCTATCTTTAAAAAAACCGCATCAAAATCCGTTGCGTAGTTTAAAAAATCTAAGCATACATAGGGACAGACATACATACAGATAGCGGAAAGCGACTGTTTTATAATATGTAGTGATTACTTTTGTTTTTTTAGGTACTTATGATTTATTAAAGCACTGCAATAAGTTATAATATTATAAAATTAAAACTAACCTAGTAAACCTAAACTGTATACACTTAGTATATAAAAACTGAATAATAAACTAGTCCCGTCAAAAATTACCTTTTAAGCCCCGAACTGTTCCCTACCAGGCACAAATGTTCCAAATATGCCAGCTGCGTTGCCACGCTGAATGGCTAAGGATATTTGTTGGACCAGGTAAGATCCAGCCCCCCCGGCGCTGTAATATTGTTTGCACGCCAGTATTGTTGGCGAGATATGGGCGCTCCTCTACTTATTGGAAATTATAAACTCATTCATTCATTCAGTTATAATATTTTCACGAAGTATGTCTCAGTCTATATTGCTGCTAAAAACATAAATAAACACAGGGCTACAAAACAACAAACTACTTGGCGAAGCAATTTTAAAAGTTCGAGCGTACTAAGAAACGCTGAGTAAGTATTATACTCCATTGCGGTATCTACCGGCAGTCGACAACGTCACGTTAACCGCATGTAAGCACGTAATCACTCAAGAACATTACAGGGAATTATTCACTGAAGCGAGCCTTATATTTTATTCATGCTCGATGACTAGTGAATACAGTCTCTAATCATGGTAATCTGGTAACTACCAGAGAAAATAAATGATAGTGGGTTGTGCGCTAAAAACTACCATTAAGAGTGCATTTTGTAACTAAATTTTCAATTTGGTCGGGCAGAAAAAATAGGGCAAATAATGGCTTCTTTTTTTACAAATTTTAGTTTAAAGGGCACGACCGGTTTCCATATAAACGCAATAGTCCCCATTTTATCTCTCTGGATCAATATGATTTTTATGAAATTGGATGTTTATTAAATAAGTATATTTCCCAATGTCAATTTTTGATTATTATAAGAGTTAAAAACAAAAACAAATTCCATACAAATAGTTAATAGCTTATAAGTGCATGAAATTGCGTAAAAATATAGTTTTTTCAAGCATTGGTTAGTCCTTCCCGATCTAAAGTACTGCATAATACCTCGCACCTAACTGAATAATGGCTAAACAACTTGAAATATAATATTTAAAATATTATACATAGACGACTATGATTATGGGCAATTTTAATAGATCTCGAATATAAACAGGCAATTAAATATTTTAATATATATTTTTTTTTTTTTAATATTTTTTTTTTTATCTTATTAATTAGATTAGATTAATTTATTTCTTATTGGGAATTACATGATATTTAACAATGTCATAATGTATCTAAATAACATGAACTCACAAAAAGATCGTCAAATTGTAAAAAATAATAATTCAGTAAAATAATTAAAAAATAAATAAAAACAAATCATAACAAAATAAAAAAATTAAAAGTCAAATACAGTGAGATAAAATGTCAGAAAGTAATGATAGTTATACTAAACACAATGTCAAAAATTATCTCTTCAGAGTATAAATAAGCGGTCAAAATATATATATTGCTAGGGCACCTTAGTTAATATAATGTCAGAATTAATAATAGTATTGCAAAGTCAAATTAAAATAAAATTCTAATTAACAACTAAAACAATAAGAAATAAAAAACAACAATAGAACATAAAAATAACAATGTCAGAATTATCGCCAATCCATAGATTTCGTAATTCGCTTTGATTGGCCGTGCTCCATTATCCAGATAATGAGATAAAGGGTAACTCTCAGTGTCTCTTGAGAGAAAATGGGACGAAGGTAATCCCCATTTTCCATGTCAATATAAACCGTAAAATTATTTACTCGTAATGTAAGTACAACAGTACTCACAACAGTTTAAATTCAATATCCATAAATTGATATTTAAAAAAAATATTCTAACATTTGATGTAAGTACCTATTAATATTAACCGGACCTTGCGTTGGATTTTTTAGTCTTTTTTTAAAGACGAGCGGAAATATCTATTGTCTGAGATTGTCCCGAAAATATTTATTTATTTATTAAGTAAATTTAAGTGTATTTAAAAGGAAATTAATATTTGTCTTTCTTTTCAGGTATGTAGGAGTACTGATACAAAAGCAAATCATGCCTTGGATCAGTAAGTAAATGAATAATATTTGTAAGTAAGGTCAATATGGGAGAACCGGCATATACAATTTATTGCGGGGAAAACCGTCACAGGGCATGAACGGTTTCTTGGCCAGGGAGTTTTTGTGAAACTTTTCTTTTGCAACTCTTTTCTTCACGGGGCACGAATTGAAACAAGAAAGTTTCACTCCCTTCTCTGCCGACCTTCTGTAAGTAGAGTATATGTGTGGAAGGTGTACGCAAAAAAAACCGCAAATCGATGTACAGTTTAGCCGTCTCCACACGCATACTAGAGGTCAATACAATTTTTTTTTAGAAACCTGTTGCCTATTAAATATATTAATAACGGGTCACTCACGTATTTTAAGTCGAAAAACGCTCGACATGTTTCACTCCGTACCGAGTCATCAGGAGCTTGCGTTGACGGTGACGAACCGGCGCAGACTGCGAGCAGCCCTTACATATGATATACAGGCGACAGGTTTTAATAACAAAACTTCCGTGAGTCACAGACAAGTTTTGTTATTAAAACCTGTCGCCTGTATATCATATGAAAGGGCTTGTCCATGTCCACTACAAACGCAATAGGTAGAGGCGACGAAAGGGTTTGTAGACGATCTTAACTGATAGACGGTCTTCTCCACATTGACCTCAAGAGAGAGACTATTCTATGACAGATGACCGGTGATCACGTGATGCTTTCCATAGAAAACGAAGCGCCGAAAACTCCGCCCGGGCCCGGTCTAACGTGAGTCATTTATTTATTTTAAACTTTATTGCACAAGTAAAACACGTACAAATGGCGGACTTAATGCCTCAAGGCATTCTCTACCAGTCAACCATAGGGCAAAACAGAAATTCTCGAATGTGGGTGCAGTGTGAAAAATAATTAGGAAAACAAATTTTTAACAACTATACTCGTAACTAAGCTATTTTGGACAATGACAACATAATTTACAATATTACACAATAGCTATTTATGCAACAAGTGCGGAAAGTGTATGATTTCCGTCGAGAGGAATTTTATTCACGAGCGAGCAAAGCGAGCGAGTGTATAAAGGAATACGAATTGAAAATCATCTTTACGCACGTGTATCATACAATGTTTTACTATGCATTGTGCGAGTAAATAAAAACATATCATGGGAAATAAGTTTAATTATTAAAAGGAGTGTTTTAAATCGACACGAGTTGCAAATAACCTATTCGCACGTGTATTACAGTACATATGGCCCTTTAAACTTTCGATATATGCACGAAAAGTGCTCTTTTCCGCACTAGTGCGAGAACGTAGCACCATATGTACTGTAAAAAAAAATTGAAAACAAAAAGCACTAGTGCGGAAAAGTAGTACGCAGTAGTAAACGCACTTTTCGAGCACATGCATTGTAAATTATATTACTACATAATAGACATATTGCTATATAAATACCAATATACCTATATATATAAATAAATAAGTCATCCTTAAATCCCACAAAAACCTCAGAATGTTCAATATGTTTCAAACCTCAGCCCCACGAGCGTTCTCGTTAGATTCATGACAACTTAATTCTATGTCGTCTTAATAAATCCTCAATTTTTAGACTCTCGAAACCTATTTCTCATTCCGTCGCTTTTAAATGAATTCCAAGTATGGAACCCGATTCAAAATATTTTTATTGTATAGCAGTAAATTTTTTACATAAAAGATATCTGGCGGAACCCAAACTTAGGCTGAGCCTGTATCTTGGGGCCCTGTAGTGCAAAGCAAGTTTAACATTAAGGCCACTTAAGCGGTTAAACCGTTAACCCAGTGTCAAATTTGGTAACCATGGTAACTCCAGGTTTAACCGGATAACCCCGGGATAATGGAATGTTGCAAGTGGGCCTAAGATTATTATGCTATGCATTTAAATAAACGCGCATGCAACTTGTATGGTGTGTGTGTGTGTGTGTGTGTGTGTGTGTGTGTGTGTGTGTGTGTGTGTGTGTGTGTGTGTGTGTGTGAGAGAGAGCTGTTAGAACCGGCGGACTTTTGTGCAATTACTTTTGTTATGTTACGATTTTGATCTTATTCTGAGTTATCTTTTGATCATATTCGTGCGTGAGACCAAGACGATAGTCGACGTCGTATCAAAACCATCTCAAAACTATAACAAGTTGTTAGAACCTGAATCGGGCTCAGAGACACTAATTAATTTTCCCCTAAATAACTGGATTTTACGAACAATTTAATTTCTAGACTTTAAGATAAATTAATGGAAGACTGGAGAGAAAGTTATAGGTTAGGACGATTAATGAATAATGTTTGCTTGGAGTATTTGTTCTAAAAAGCAGTTGTTGCTGTATTTGCTGTCTTAATATAAACGGTGTTCACGAGGATTCCGAAAGATTTTAAACACGCCTTTCTGAGGCCTAAAGAAGGAAATAATGTAATACGAGTTTAGGTCAAATTCGCAAAGAAAAATATTTTTTATTTTGGTTTTTTTTTTAGATTTTTTAAATGTATTTGTACATAAAAAGTATATGTTATTAGTAAACTTGTCACTTAAAATGGACTTTATTTTTTTTTCGTAAATCCTAGTTTTTACAGTGTTACGACTTGTCACTTTTTGACATGTATCAATAAGGATACAAAAGGAGCCCACTGACTATCAGTCCGCCGGACGATATAGGCCTGTCAGTTAGAACAAAAATTTGACAGTTCCGAACAACTGAGAGGCCGATATCGTCCGGCGGACTGATAGTCAGTGGGCCCCTTTAGTGGTCCCATAGTGGCAACATCGCCATCAAAAATGCGGTTTGCACTATGTAACAATAAAAACTTGTTTTTTTTTTTTTAAATTGGTACTTACTGAAACTAGGAGAATTACAGAAAAGTTTATAGAACATTTTAGTGTTTAAATATGATCAGGAATATGCTGTTAAAATTATTCGGTTTCCTGATGTTACACCGTGTATTACATCTATCTCATCTCTCAATTATTTAAGAGTCACAAGAGCTCGCCGCTCAAATGAAGCCGCTTCCATACAATCAAAGTTACGATCTTATTTTAAAATATATAAATTATTTCAATTACGTAAATCAAACTTAACTAATAATTAGGTACGTAACATAATTAAGCATTATAACTACATATGTCTGGTACTAGTTTTCATTGCTAGAAATTGGCACAAAAACACACAACACACACGACACGACACAACACTTAAAAACACGACACACGACATTTAAAAAGGCTAAAATAACCTTAAACATTCTAAGCAATCAGCTTTTGTATAGGGAGCGTGCATAAACTGTAGGGGGCAGCACAGGAGACGTCAAATTTTTGGCGCGAGGCGTAAATGTGTAGTTTATGCTTCCAAAGTAGCCCACAAGATGGCAGCACTTGCTTTGGCGTGAAGTGTCAATGTACATGTGATGTACATGTTTATGGTTCCGATTTAGGCCACAAGATGGCAGACCCTCCAACGCGCACGGTCCCTATAAGTCATAGACATAGTATAGTAGTTATAGACATGAAACCGAGCGACCAGGGGTAAGAGAAAGACATATTCATGTATTGACAGGTTAATGTATGGCAGCATAATCCTTTTTCTCTTTCACTCTTATAAATTTCGGTATTTCGTCATCGCCTCCTACCTATGCTGCCATAACCCGACCATGAAAAAAAACCCGCTCGGTGATAAGGACAAAGCATGGCACTATTTTCTCTTTCCTCTTATAGGAATCGCGATAAGACTATCTTTCTCCATCAAAGAGTGTCAGGCCCTTGCTATAAGTAGAGAGAAACGTTAGTGGCCAGTATCATTACGCCCCTCAGATTCGTAAAAAACTCTCCGGCCATCAACCTTTACCGAATACGATCACTAGAATATATTGAAAACCAGTTGAAAGTATACTTTATTGCATGAGACTAAGGTTCACAATTGAATAGGTTTGAGGATGAGGCAGTTTGGAGGATACGTACGAGTATCATCTTTCGATAATCTTAGAATTATGGATGGTATAGAAAGGATGCCAATCTATTATGGCAGAATTGTTGCAAAAGTGACCGCTTTCAGCTTTAAATAATAGTTCTTAATCTCTCCGGTGGCGCTAGTTAGGCTCTGGGACATGAGTATAACATGAACCATATAAGGCAACAAATAACCCGACTAAATTACGTAGGTTGTTTTTGGTAGTATTTCGGTGTATGGTGGCGCCGCCTAATTACTGTTTTTTTATGGACACTTTTCATGCATAGAGATTTGGCTCCTTTATATAGTCTCCATGCTTAGAATAGAATAGCGATGTCACTTAGTATGAACACATATCGGTACTATTACCAAAACTGTAAGCTAGCTAGCTAATAAACTTTTTATAAAAAAAAAAGCAAAAACAGTACAGTATGGAAAACTTTCACCAAAGATAGATATAACTCCGTAATAGATGGATACAGTCTTAGGAAAAAACGTGCCTCGAAAATCAAGAAAATTTGATTCTCGTTCAGAGGGCGCTACTAGTTTTGGCCTACAGTCGTATAGATGGCGTTGACGGTTTCGTTTGTTATTTAACAATTTTAACGCATATCAATGAAAGAACATGGGTCAAAATCATAAAAATAATTAATGCAAATAAAAAAAATCATTTATCTATATTTAAATACATTCTATCGTATTTTTATAAATATTTATTTTTAGTTTTAAAGTGTGTCGACAGATGGCAGTGAATTTACTGGGGTTACAAAATTTACTATGACAGTACCGCTCTAGTATAAGTTACTCTATGCTTTCACTGTTAATAGTTCCAATTATTTCATTATAAAAAAAAGAAAAATAATGAAATTTAATCGCGTTAGACCCGGTAATGACATTAATTATTTTTGTATTGTTTTTCATAGATAAATAAACCCTTTTGAAAAGACACTCCTCAATTAGTTTATGTAGCTTCAGATATTATAGTAAAAATAATACACCGAATTTAAGTTTTTCATACAAAACTTGTTTTTTGCTCTATTTCGTTTGTTTTATACACTGGAGCTAAACTAATTACAAACCTAGATACACCTCATGTCATTATTATATCAAAGTTTCGTTATAATCCAACACGTAGTTATATAATGAGAACGAAACTCCGTTTTTATGGAAACGTGAAATTCGGCCGAGCTTGCCGGGGACTCTTAACTGTTCATTTATGGACCTTATGCCTTTTTAGGGTTCCGTACCCATAGGGTAAAAACGGGACCCTATTACTAATCATAGAGTAACTTATACTAGAGCGGTACTGTCATAGTAAATTTTGTAACCCCAGTAAATTCACTGCCATCTGTCGACACACTTTAAAACTAAAAATGAAGATTTATAAAAATACGATAAAATGTATTTAAATATGGATAAATGATTTTTTTTATTTGCACTAATTATTTTTATGATTTTGACCCATGTTCTTTCACTGATATGCGTTAAAATGGTTAAATAACAAACGAAACCGTCAACGCCATCTATACGACATTAGACCAAAGCTAGTAGCGCCCTCTGAACGAGAATCAATTTTTCTTGATTTTCGAGGCACGTTTTTTCCTTAGACTGTATCCATCTATTACGGAGTTATATCTATCTTTGTTACTAATTAAGACTCCGCTGTCCGTCTGTCACCAGGCTGTTCATGAACATATCTATCATATCTAGACAGTTGAAATTTTCACAGATGATGTATTTCTGTTGCCGCTATAACAACAAATAGTAAAAACAGAATAATATAAATATTTAAATTAAATTAAATCATTTATTCTCATGTAACTGTGACACATACATTTTGTTAGTAAAAAACAGTTTCAAAAGGGTTAGTACCTAAGCCTAATAACAATTATACCTATACCTAAACCTACACACTTAACCTACACGTTACCACTGTAAGCGGGGCTCCCATACAACAAACATGATATTTTTGCCGTTTTCGCGTAATGGTACGGAACCCTTCGTGCGCGAGTCCGACTCGCACTTGGCCGGTTTTACGAACTGTCAGTTAGCAGTGGGCGATCGTACTCACTAGATATTGTAGAGAAAACGATTTAAGTAGAATCCAGCCTGACCCTCACTGGCTGTAAAAAATCCTAACGTCATCATTTAGGGAACTATCTGTGGCCGTATTCACGCGTCATTTCCCGGACTAAGCCGGGAAGACATTACAGATCACTGCCCTACTAGATGAAGCATTTCTCTAAGGTAAAAAAAACAAGTATTTTCACATACATTTTGTATGGCACCGTCACAAAACTGACACTCAGTATGAAAAACTGTGACACTATTTTCTTTGTTTTAAACAATAATCTAAATAACCCAAGATTTGTTTTTCGACAAATGTAAATGCTATACTTTTTTGAAAACCGTGGGGTTAAGGGAGCCCTAGGAGGATTGTAAGGAGTGTACAGGTTTTTAAATGGTCGGCAACGCGCATGTAATACCTTTGGTGTTGTAGGCGTCCATAGGCTACGGTGACTGCTTACCATCAGGCGGGCCGTATGCATGTTTGCCACCGTCGTGGTATAAAAAATATATTGGACATGAAGTGACATGTTAAAATTGAGTAAATTGACAAAACAGGGTACCTAGGTCGTAAGTTCAAAGCTCCTTGAGGCTCATTAGGTTGTATCGTAATGATTTTATTTAGAAAAAAAATGCAAATTAGTGTTATGTCTAGTATTTTGGACGTTGTGGAATTAAGGGTTGAAACGGGCCCATGTTTTTGACAAAACTCTTCGATATGCTCGAAACTAGACAATAAATTTTCCACTTCAAAATTAGAGTGACCCGTTTTAATATGTGCCATTCTCAACCAAAAGGATACTTATTGTCGGTCGTCAATAAGGCGCTATTTCCATATAGCTTCAATTCGAAATCAACCTTATCGACAAGCGACAATGTGGTACCTTTTGGTTGAAAACGTCAATAGTTATTTACGATACAAGTGCGGAAAAGAGGAAATTCGAAACGTGTGGCGATTAACTAAAACACGACCGCAGGGAGTGTTTTAAATCGACACGAGTTGCGAATTACCTATTCGCACGTGTATCGTACAACGTTTTACAGTACATATGGCCCTTTAAACTTTCGACATATGCACGAAAAGTGCTCTTTACGCACTAGTGCGAGAAAGTAGCACCATATGTACTGTAAATATATTTAATATGTCCGAGGCTGTTATAAGTTTTGTAAATTTAGAAATTTTAATCACCAGTAATGAGTATTTTGACAAAAACTTCATGAATAATATATTTTTTTCAATAACACACAAATCCAAACACAGTTAGGTTGCGTTATTTTATCACAGAGTTCCTATGGCCACCTCCGGTGTCCATCATCAGATCAGCTTGATGGTACCTGTGACGTCATGAGATTATATAATAAATGGAATGTCAGTTAGGCGCTCGGCCGAGAGTGGGTAGGATTGAAACCAGTCTCGCTCCGACCCTGCTACCGAACGGACGAGTGCATAACTGTGCATTCGAAACCAATATAGGATGTGTTATTGTTGTTCCCCAATATCTACCTAAGAGGCAGGACGTCACAGTACCATATTCCATAGCACTGTCACACATCTTACATAATATATGTGAGGTTTCAGCTCAATCGAATGATGGAAAGCAGGTCTAATTTAGCTTGCAAGATTGAAAGTTAAATAAGCTTGTAAAAAACACATGGTCGCCTATGCCCCGTGCTAATAAAGTATGATAGCGTGATTATTCACAACGACGTCGAATCGCGTACAATTAAGTTTTAAATTTACCTCCGACGTTTCGAGGACGGCGTTATTATGAGTAAAAATCGTGAAAGATTAAATCAGGGTTATGAGCGTGAATATGTAATGTTTAAGTATGATGAGTCTTCATGCCCAAGGGGTCTCATGTACTGTACATAATGTAGGTATAGAATGTTGAATGCAAATAAAGAAATGAAATGAATGAATGAAATGAACGTAATATAATACGTCTGTGCAAGATGATCTATGGGAGGACATAATGGACGGCATTTATCGAGCGGCATTATGCGGAGTTTTTCTACTGGCTGACCTGGACCTTATGTCTTCGTAATAAGATGTAGGAATTGTCAGTTGATAGTAAAAAACTGCTTGAAACTACGGGTGGCTCGCTCGTTCCTAGGCCTAAGAATAGGCATTGCCATCCAATGAGGGAACGTAGCCAGCCTTATGGGCACCTTTCCGCAGGGGACAGGCTTGGGGGACTTTTATAGGTGGGGGTTTTATTTTATTTGAAAATGAAATGAAATGAAAATGAAATGAAAATTGTTTTATTTCCTTGTAAGCTTAGTCTACAAATTGCCATCAGTGGTTGGGACTTCCTTTTAGGTGAATGTACCTGTATCAGGATGCCCCGCTCTTCTATAAATATAACAGTCTTTTTTTAATGAAATTATTTATTTTATTAGATCTAATTTAGGTAGTTTATATTTAGTCATGTTATATATGATATCTTATACCTTTAAACGAACAATTCTTGTATATATGTATATATATTTATATATTTCGGGGAACTCGGAAACGGCTCTCGATTTGATGAAATTTGAAATTGGGTTTTCGGGGGCGAAATATCGATCAATTTTTTTTATACCACGTCGGTGGCAATCAAGCATACGGCCCGCCTGATGGTAAGCAGTTACCGTAGCCTATGGACGCCTGCAACACCGGAGATATTACACGCGCGTTGCCGACCCTTTAAAAACCTGTACACTCCTTTTTTGAAGAACCCCATACTGTAGCCCGTCGGGAAATCTAGCTAGGTCTTATAACTGCGAAACGCGCATTTTTGAGCTTTTATATGTTTTCCGACCAAAGCTCGGTCTCCCAGATATTTAGTTTTGAATTAGTTTTGTTCAGATAGATTTTAGCCTGTATTTGTGTCTGTCATTCCGATACATTTTTTACTTTTCAATTGGTGCTATTGGTGGGCAATTTTCACATTTCTAATATTCTTATAAAGGATAGGAATAGGAAGGATAGGAAGGGTCGGCAGCTTAGAGATAGGGACTGTCTTCCACGCTCCGTGTCGTATCTGATCCGAGTGAATTGCAGAAAAGTTTAGTTTCCACAATCAGAAATGTCTTCATCATTAAAATATCTGTAAAAAAATATTACACATACAATCATTTTAAACACTTACATATAGCGTAACTCAAACAACATGTGAGGTTATAAACTGAAATAGATTTAAATTATTAGATTTGACGACTGGTCTGGCCTAGTGGGTAGTGACCCTGCCTGTGAAGCCGATGGTCCTGGGTTCGAATCCCGGTAAGGGCATTTATTTGTGTGATGAATACAGATATTTGTTCCTGAGTCATGGGTGTTTTCTATGTATTTAAGTATTTGTATAGGTATTATATATATCGTTTGTCTGAGTACCCACAACACAAGCCTTCTTGAAGCTTACCGTGAGACTTAGCCAATTTGTGTAAGAATGTCCCAATATTTTTTTTATTTTTTTATTTATCGTATTTTGAAAAAGTTCTTTAATACATGACATCTATTTCAGTTTATAATTAATATACCTATTGTAGTGGGACACAACACACAACATACGTGTATATATGTTTGTATATGTGTGGGACATAACAGAAAAAGTAAGGGCAAATCGCCTAGCGTGGTACGGGCATGTGATGCGGAGGGAAAAGTCATGTGACGAGAAAGGTATTAAGAATGAATGTGGAGGGAGGTACGAGGAGAGGAAAGGAAAAGTGGATGGACTGTGCGAGAGATGATATGAAACGAACGCAAGTGAATGATGAGATGACGGGTGACAGAGAGGTATGGAAGAAAAAGACATGCTGCGCCGACCCCAAGTGAATGGGACAAGGGCAAGCGAATGATGATGATGATACCTATAGTAGTGGGATAAAACAAATCAAAATATTTGTAAAAATGATTTGATTTGTTCTCAAAGTTGTGAATACATTAGGTTACAAAAAGCACGAGCTCGAGACGCGAGATGAGAGCACGAGATTCTGAGTAGAAATAACAAAAAAAAGCGTAGTGTAAAACTGTAATAAAATGATCCTTATATGCTCCATCTAGATAAGTGATCTGTAACTTACAAGGTCGCAAGGCGAAGTCACGTTTTCATGAAAACATTTTGCACGTTTTTTCAGAACTAGGCACGTGCTGAAGACGGAGAAATAGAAGTAAATAACTGAAACACAATTTTTTTCGCCACATGAACGCAAGCAAAATACCTTTAGGTGTTTTTAAAATTATTTAATAAAATGATTCATCGACAAAACTCGCAAGCCAGTGGCGGACACCTAAGCCTTTTTGAATGAAATAAAAAATTTAATGCCTCATTATGTAGCAGTTACATAACCTATTATTAAACACACACATGTAGATAATAAATTCCAAGTTTGACGAATAAAATTATTGAAACTCAGAAGCCATAACTCAAGTAACCAACTTTTAGGCGCCGTTACCGATATTTTATATAGGTACTGTATCGGTATTTTATAGCTTAATATTATAAGCTATATTTATGGTAATGTCCGCCATTTTTAAGGTTGGTCGAGTCTTTATTATTCAGTATGAAGGCTTTTGGTCAATATAGAAAGTGTTTTACCAAGTAAAAAGTTTAAAAATCGTAGTCGCAAAAAATAGTTTTTTGATGCGTTTGGGTCTTGGTCCGCATATATTTTTTTAGGACTTTTCATATCTTTAGGTTGAATAAAAAATCGTTAGAAAGCTCTACAACAATTTAAAATAATTTGTGTTTCAAATTCCAAGGGCCTTACGGTTTACTTTTGTCTGTGGGTTGTTTGTCAATATCTACTATTTTATGTATATACACGGTGTTTCATGACCCACTGAAAACCTAAAAAACAGTTTGTTCAGCATCGATAGGAGAATCGATCGCGCTGTTTTAATGGGGGTAATTTTTTATTAATAACTAGCATTTGATACGTTATTTGTCAATGAGCAACACCCTTAACTGGCCATTGGTAAACCTTATCTCGTTGCAGTAAGGTATGCAAATGGTCTGTTAACAGTGTTTACGATGGTAACTAGCAATTGTTTGATGTCACTAAAACGACGAAGTATCTTGTGTAGAATTACCAGTCGAAAATAATTGTTAAGAAAACTAAACAACTAATATTTTAAATATTTGTCGGATTAAAGAATATACTCAAGATGTTCAAAATAAAATAAAAACTCTTGGGGTGTCTCAGGTTTTCAGTGTCTCAAGTAACACCGTGTATAGATTAAGAAGTATGTAAAATCTTGCTATTATTTCATAGTCACAAAATCAATACGCTCACCTCTGAAACTCTTGAATCCCTTGATACAATTTCGCAAGTATTGGCGCGGTGAATGATGAAGGAGAAATACAATTTGACGTGCGTCGAATAAATATTTACTACGTTTGCTTTTCGACGTTGTATTGGCTATGTGCACGACAATGGCGCGCGACTATATAGGACATGAATTCTTGGACAGACTTTTCAAAATTGACTTGGCAAAATTAAACAACGGGTAGGGAGTTCCTATATCGATAAACTCAATTATCGACAAGCTTTAAAACTATGCTAAGGTTTTAGATTTTTTCCGGATGTGACTATTTTTTAATGTCAATAAATAACCCGTAAAAGACTTGATGAAATAGGTATATGATTTATAAAAAAAATATTAAAAATATCGCTATCACGGCTTCGAAGGTCTAGAAAAGAATATTTGCCCTACGATACGATGCTAGAAGTGTGTAGTAAAACTTATAAAAAAAAAATCAAAAACCGGCCAAGTGCGAGTCGGATTCGCGCACCGAGGGTACCGTACTTTTTAGTATTTGTTGTTATTCCGGCAACAGAAATTTATCATCTGTGAAAATTTTAACTGTCTAGCTATCACGGTTCATGAGATACAGCCTGGTGACAGACAGACGGACAGAGGAGTCTTAGTAATAGGGTCCCGTTTTTGGGTGCGGAACCCTAAAAACTAAGCCTTTATTGCTGCTCTACAATGATAACAATATTAGGTATTTCTTCTCCAACGATTGGGTTATGTAACAACAGCTTGTCTTTCGGCAAAGGCCTCGTCTAAAGATTGGGCCTGGCCAGTAAATAAGGAAGCCTCAATTAGGCATGTTTATCAAACCCGGCTTCGTCTGGGCCAAGGGCCTGACACTCTTTGATAGAGAAAGATAGCCTTATTGCGATTCCTATAAGAGGAAAGAGAAAATAGTGCCATGCTTTGTCCTTATAACCGACCGGGTTTTTTTTCATGGTTGGGTTATGGCAGCATAGGTAGGCGATGGCGAAATACCGAAATTTATAAGTGAAAGAGTAAAAGGATTATGCTGCCATACATTAACCTGTCAATACATGAATATGTCTTTCTCTTATCCCTGGTCGCTCGGTTTCATGTCTATAACTACTTTTTTTTTTTTTTTTTACTAGCCTAATTTAGTGTCCCACTGCTGGGCAAAGGCCTCCCCTCGTTTCCTCCACTCGACCCTGTCGTTTGTAGTGTCCCGCCAATCCGGATAAAATGCGTCTAAGTCGTCCCGCCATCTCCTTTTCGGCCTGCCTGCACCCCGGCCAGCACCATCTATGGTGTTCCGTGGGTCCCACTCGGTAACCATTTTGGCCCACCTTTCTATAACTACTATACTATGTCTATGGTCTGGGCCGACAATTACATGTGCCTTACTGCCCTAGGAATATAATATACTATAAACCATTCAGTACTAAACGGCCTGTCCCTTTAATAGCTGCTTACCCGAGGGACTCGAAGACTGATGCTCCCCAAAATAGACCTAATTTATAAAGACAGCTTTGTCTTGTAACCAGTGTATAAAAAACCGGATAAGTGCGATTCGGACTCGCCCACCGAGGGTTCCGTACTTTTTAGTATTTGTTGTTATAGCGGCAACAGAAATAGATCTGTAAAAATTTCAACTGTCTAGCTATCACGGTTCATGAGATACAGCCTGGTGACAGACAGACAGACGGACAGTGCAGGAATTTTAGTAATAGGGTCCCGTTTTTACCCTTTGGGTACGGAACCCTAACAATGAACAGGGAATATAAATGTTTTATTTTTATTTTTTCATAAAATTATTTGATTTGTGTCTAATTAGTTTGAACGACTACAATTATAGTATTTATAGTACACTAGTAACCGCAGCTAGAGTAAGAATAGCGCCTGGAAAAAATTTCATAGCAATCTAAATTTGAGCATATTATGCACACAAATTAGCAGGCACTTCGTTAATTATCTCAATTCCACCCCGCTTTTTACTTTCTTAAGCAATGATTTTCGGGATAAAAACTATCCTATGTCCTTCTCAGGGACTCAACCTATCTCTATGCCAAATTTCATCTAAATTGGTTCAGCGGTTTAAGCGTGAAGAGGGAACACACAGACAGAAAGACAGACAGACAGACTCGCATTTATAATATTAGTATGGATTGTGCAACGTTGTGGGGGGTAAGTGAAATATTGTACGACTTTATATGAAAGACTCGAGTAACAATATTCTTACTCTCGGAGTTACATGCAATGTTTTTCATCACACTTGCGAAGAAAAAACTTAAATATGCTTAAATACGGTGACATTTCAAACATTCTTCCGCCATTTTGAAATTGTTTGGCAGTTTAGGCCATAGATTTGTATATGTTATTACTGTAAGTTTAGGCATCGAAGACCCATCAGCGTTCAGCCACAATTGAAAATTGTGTAAAAATATTTGAAATGGCTGTTAATTTAATCAAATTCAATAAATTAATGCATAAACAAAAAAAAACAAAGTAAAACTCATTGATACCTACTTGGTTCGTATGAATTAGTGACATATTAAAAAAAAGCTATAACTCACGAGTGAGTTATAGCTTTTTTTTAGAACCCATAACTCCCGCGGGAACAATATAGGCCTTTATTCTTCAGTACACCTGCATGAATAATATCTTTTTCGAGCAAGTGTGCTGAAAAGTAAATTGTCAACTGAAATATACGTTTTAACGGGCTAATGTAGTAACCATCCCTATAATAGAATTCTTATTATTAAAAATCATTATCAGTCATATATTTTTCAAGAAAAATTAAAATTCAAAGACGATAATTAAATATTTTAGTCTACGTGAAATTGTAGGTGAAAACATTAAACGATTCAACGGTGAACACGTTGCAAAGATTTGAGTTTTATAAATTCCTACAGGAGACTCGTCTGATAAATTTGAAAAAAAAAACTAATTTCAGTTCCATTTCGTACCTTGCCATAGTGACAATCCATATGAAAGTCGCTAGAGATCTCATACTATTGTCACTGTGACAAGGTACAATATGGTACTAAAATTAAATTCCTTGATCGTACGTAGTCATAATGGAAACATGTTTAGCACGGAATACTAAAAATTTTATTGAGCCCTGAAAAGTTTCAAAGGCTCTCTTTGAGACCATTAAGTAGTATCACTCATCCGGTCCCCTGTGAGGGTTATTAGGCCGCCATTTGCAAATTCGGCATTAAGGGGGCAGGCGTATTAAAGATGGCTTCCACGTGATAAAATAAGTGTCACTTTTTAACGCCATGGGATTGAAAGAGACGGTAAAACCATTTGCAGTAAACCAACTTCTGCGTTACACGTGTAATTTAGCACTTATACAAGAAATATTTCGGTTCGGTTCGGTTCGGTAATTAGGGTCACATTTAACTCGGTGTATATAATGACGACAATTTTCATTAAAATGTATAAAAACACTTTTTCAACAGAATAATTAAACGGATGGTTGTGGATGTCTGTCTTCCGCATAAAGGGAAGCTTTTCCGCTGTCATTATCAATGAAACAAAAAAATGCGATCATCAAAATATAACTGTTTTGAATGATTCGCGGTTAGTTTCAATAGATTTATATTGCCCGGGATACCGTGATTACCTTTTGTATTGTTTTTGAGCTCCCGATATTACATCCCGATTTACCCGTGAACAAAGGTAATCCGGTCTATATCCCGGTCAATACAAATCATCAAAATATATCCGTAGTTATTGGGGAGTTTGTGATATACCGCTGCTTACACCACTAATTGTGCCATTTTCAAACAAAAGGGTACTTATTGTCGCTTGTCAGTAAGGCGCTATTTCCATATAGCTTCAATTAGAAATCAACCTTATCGACAAGCGACAATGTGGTATCTTTTGGTTGAAAACGTCACAAATACTTTCTGTTTTTAATAGGTAGTTATTTGTTTCACATAGGGACAAATTAATTTGTTCTTCATCATCATCATTCGCTTGCCCTTATCCCATTCATTTGGGGTCGGCGCAGCATCTTTTTCTTCCATACCCCTCTCGCCCATCATATCATCTCTCACACAGTCCATCCACCTTTTCCTCGGTTTTCCTCTCCTCGTACCTCCCTCCACATTCATTCGTAATACCTTTCTCGTCACATGACTTTAATCCCTCCGCATTACATGTCCGTACCACGCTAGGCGATACGCTCTTACTTTTTCTACTATAGGTGCAACTTTCAGGCTTCCTCTTATATACTTATTCCTTATCCTATCCATTCTTGTCACTCCACACATCCATCTTAACATTCTCATTTCCGCTACATGCAATCTCTTAAATTAATTTGGTAAATTAATTTGTTGTTGACTAAATATTAAATGGAAGTTAAAGCATATTGTGAACACTACCGCTAAAACTAAATGGCACGAACAACAAACTATCACTTATCTATACTATCTCCGCATAAGTTGGAAACCCTTTTGACCCATCTCAGGATAAAAACTAACCCAATTGTAATGGAATACGCGAGTTGAGGTATAAACCAATGTAACGTGGTCTAAAGGAATTATTCTCATATTTTGTGATTTAATTTTAAGAGTCTCCAGTAAGTTTGGTCAAATTTCAAACGGAGTATCGTTCTCATTTTAAAACTACGTGTTGGATTGTAATGAAACTGCACATACAATGACATGAGTTATATCTAGTCCTGTAATTAGTTTATATAGCTCCAGTTTATAAAACAAACGACATAAAGCAAAAACAAATCTTGTATGAAAAACTTAAATTCGCTGTATTTTTATAACTATGGTATCTGAAGCTACATAAACTAATTACAGGACTATACCTTATCCTATTGTAAGTACAAAGTTTCAGTCTAGCTAGTCGTTTTAAAATGAGATCGTAACTACGTTTGTATGGAGAATCGAGCTCGCTGGGGACTTAACGCCTTATTATATTGTAAATGAAAGAAATTCTGTCTGTCTGTCTATCTGTTAACTCTTCACGTATAAACCGCTGAAGAGATTTCAATACAATTTGGTACGGAGATAGTTTAAGGTCAGGGAAAGGATTTAAATATGATAGTTTTTATCATCACCCTAAACCACCATCATCCTCCTAAACAGATAGTCGCGAGCAGAAAGAAGTCAGTTTTAACAAACCGCCGCTATACTTACTCAACCTCGTATCTGCAACACTCATTTGATGACAAAAACACCCGTATTTAGAATGAAAGAAAAGCGACATTTACATCAAATGATTGTTGCAGATATGAGGTTGAGTAAGTATAGCGACGATATGTAATTTGTTCCGACACCATCATGACCGTTTTTCTATGCAAATATACTCCCCATTTTCCTTTTTGGATATAAAAATTATAGAAAATATTTTACTCAATTTGATGTAGTATTAACCACAATTATGACTTTCTTATAAGCTATAAAAATGCCTTTTGCTTTGCTTCGCGTTACTACTATTGAAAGATTCTCGTATTTCGTTTAGAATATAGGGGAAATAGGAACAATACGGGCACATAAAATGTTTATTGTCTTACCGAGTGTTTTCTCTACGTCAAATAGGGTTTACTTTACAGGGTGGCCCGAAAATACGTTGGTTTATTTTAATGCGGCATAATTGTAGACAATTTTAACAAACTTGCGTTTGTGTCACAGCTATAGCAGAGTATTTTGAAGATATTAATATAGTATTACAATAATCCTAGTAATTAATAATCTAAAAACTCTTTTTGCCACGACCGGACCGCAAGTACAATACAATACAAATAGTAATATTCTTTTCCCCTCACTAGCTCGGAAAGTTGTCTTTTATCCTTCAAAACAAGCGGGGAAAAACGCGTTTTATCCACTAGTGGGGAAAGCAATTTGACCTTGGATCACAGCTTGGATGGAGCGTGTTTAAGTAGCTTGACAGATAACAAAACATGAAACGCTCATGATAATGGTTCGTTCGATATTAATTATCATTAAATAAATGGTTTGAGAATCTAATAAAAAATACCAAATTTAGCTTTATTTAATGATTTTAAGTCATAAACCTTAAAATTCCATAAGAAACGTTTGTTTTATAGTAATGATGTTAAATATAATTCTGAACGCACAAGTTGAGTCGATGCAATTTCAAAACGCATCGTTGACATTTCATACGTCAGAAATGTCAGCATTGTCAACAAATTTTTTACTTAAAAACTTTTCGCGTAAACATACACAACTTCCAGAGTTTTCTGTTATAAAATCGTAAAAAAATAGTGATTCCAGTGATGAAGATGATCTAACGCCTGTGGATATTGCACTTTCCTCGCTATAGTGAGGTGGAAAGTTTTGTGTTATACACGGGTGCAAATGTATTTTACTTTTCGTGTGTTGAAACACTCGCGGGTAAAATACAACTTTGCACCCTTGTATAACAAATAACTATTATTGCTTACCAATATAAAAAGGACATGACATACAAATTACGCACTTAAACTATGGTAGACAACAGGCGGTCTTATCGCTAAAGAGCGTTCTCTACTAAGTGCGTGTGTGACTAAGGAATATATTCTTAAAAACAGTATTTAGTCCGCGTCCGCGGACCGGCAGACGAGCTGTCGGTAGGCCTCCAACAAGATGGAGTGACGACCTGGTGAAGGTCGCGGGAATTCGGTGGATGCGAGCGGCACACGATCGGTTGGAGTAGCGAGCCTTGGTGGAGGCCTATGTCCAACAGTGGACGCTATCGTCGCTATCGGCTGACATGATGATGATTATGATGAGTGTTTAGTATTTCCGGGCCACCCTGTATATTTTGTTGTCTTAGCAAGTGAATGTTTTCTCTATGTGACACAGGGTGTACTTTATAGTGTTTTGTTTAACCCAGTGTTATCAATATCATTGTCAAAGGTAAATAAATAGGTCGTATTGCCACAGTTCACGTAAGAAAGCATATCAAATATATATATATATATATATATTATTATTTTTCTTTTTTTTTTCTTTGCTAGCCCATTATGGTGTCCCACTGCTGGGCAAAGGCCTCTCCCCCTTGTCTTCCACGACTCCCGATATAGTGCCTTTTGTTGTTGTTGAGAAAGGTGTCTAGGTCGTCCCGCCATCTCCGTCTGGGCCTGCTTATATATTCTTATGTATTTTATTAATTTATCATATCATTTATTCCATTGTTATCATGTTCATTTGTACATTCTGGTGTTACATTTTGGTCAAGTAGGTACATGATACCCTGCTAGGGTGTACAATTGGATTTTAAACTACTTATACCTTGTTTTAATTTCGTGACATAAATAAACTTTTAAATAAAATTAAATGTCAAAAGAAATAACTTTACTTTTCCATTTGTAAATAACTTATAAGTATTATCTTTTTTGATAATTATTTGTGGATAACAATAACTATTTGTTATTGTATTATAGTAAAGTATGTTTTCTGAAAGAACAACTTTTTTTTTTTAATCTACATATTTAAAAGGAGCCTTTATCACTGAGACATGTCGGCTCCGTTGGGCCTCTACATTACAGTTTCAATAAGTGTTAGTATACATCAAAAAAACTACGAATTTCGCAGTTTTAGACAGGGGTTCCGCCAATATCGTGTGAAAAACCCCAATGTCAGTTACTGCATAACCCCTAGCTTATGGATGGTATAGAAAGGATGCCAATCTCTTATGGCAGAATTGTTGCAAAAGTGACCGCTTTCAGCTTTAAATAATAGTTCCTAATCTCTCCGGTGGCGCTAGTTAGGCTCTGGGACATGAGTATAACATAACCATATAAGGCAACAAATAACCCGACCAAATTACGTAGGTTGTTTTTGGTAGTATTTCGGTGTATGGTGGCGCCGCCTAATTACTGTTTTTTGATGGACACTTTTCATACATAGAGATTTGGCTCCTTTATATAGTCTCCATGCCCTAGCTTCAAATAGTTGCGCCCTCTTGTCTCGAGTCCGAACACATTCCATTAGGAAGTGCTGTACATCCTCGACAGAGTCGCAAATACGTATTTATAAGATTTGATGTAGCTATATTTTTTTACAGGGAGTCGCCGAGTTTCTGGCCCGTATCTTCTCAGGATTGTGGTGTAGGGAAAAACTCTGTCACAGATTTCAGTTAGTCTTATAATAAAAGTTGTTCAGTATGTCCTACTTAACCAAGTTAAGGGTTGAACAAAACTAGCGTTGAAAAAACCGGGAAAAAAACGGGAAAATTTCAAAACGGCTCGTTTTTTCAAGTTTCTTTCGAAAAAAAGAATCTATTTTTCAATTAGGAATTTAAACAGGTAGGTTAAGGTTGCATATCTAATGTGTTTGTTTATGGCATTGACACTGTCATCACTCATCAGTTGCAGTGTGCGACGTATTATTTTTTCTGAATAGAACTGGAAAAAAAACCGAAAAGAACGAAATTTTCAATAATTCCCGAAAAAGCATTTGATTTTTTCCGGAATTTACAACCCTAAACAGAACAGCCTATATGTACACCCTGTTTGTACAGGTTGATCTTTCTTACGGGGGATTGAGACAATATTTTCGACTTTCGACTATAAAACACTCGAAAAGTTACGACTCTGCAGGCGTGTGAAATAGCACCCCTACCTTTTCCACCTTTGTTCATTTTTAAACAGATTGATGTCGGGGGGGCCTATTTCATTCCGAGTGAAGCTCGGGAAGCACCCAATAAACAACAAGAAACACACGAAAGATCACATGTCACATAATTTTGCTATACGAGAATCAACTATATCGCATATATCTTAAGACTCGATTTAGATCTCCATGTGTCGGCCAAAACTAAAACGTTAACCTCTAAAACATCATATCTCACACATACTTATTATTTGAAAATGTACTCTATTACTTATAATTTAAGACTTAATTTAGATTATAGTGTTGGCTCTGAGTATTCAATACATCTTGGTGTTCGCATACCGATTTTTTTGGGTCGGCTGTATAAAAGGTTAAAAGAGTAGAATTTTAAACAAGAAAATTGAATTTGGCAGGTAGATTGAATCAAAAGTGCTAAAATGCAGATGGTAGGTTATATAAATAAATATGTAAGACATGAGATAATGCAGGGATTGAAACTACTCGCTAAACCGAACTACTTTTTCTTTCGGACCAATCGCGAAATCGCGAAAAAAATATGGCTTTTCCATAGAAATGTGATCAGCCAAAATGTATGAGAGGCAATATTTTTTTCACCTCAGCAGCTCGAACAAGCCTACTTTCGTCACTCCAGGGAGTGAAACAAAGTAGCTTTTTAATTTAGTGAAGGCCACGAACTGCCACTTCATACTTCGGGGTCTATTACAAATTCGAAATACATTTTAACCCTTAATATGTTCTCACTACTGAGGTGAAAACTTATATGTGTCACACGAGAGCAAAGTTATTTTACATCTCGTGTTTTTGAGTCCCTCGCTACGCTCAAGATTCTAACATAGATCACTCGCTTCGCTCGTGATTCAATTATAGAATCTTTCGCCTACTCGGGACTCAGAATCAACACTTGCAAGAAAAATCAACTTTCTTGTTGAACTAATTCGCCATTTTGGGTTTGGTACCATAGTAAAAGTAACTCAGTTTAGCGAAAAAAAAAACGAACTCTGTATTTAAAGCCACATGGCCCATGGTGGGAGACACACTGTATACTGGTTAAAGGGTAAGTATGTTGAATGAATAAGATAATTTATTATTGACCTTGTAAGGGGTGTGTTCATGAAAAGGTTTTCCTCTTTTTATTCAATGAGGGCTTCCCTTTTCTTCGCATTTTTCACCCCTCTATTTAGCCGTGAACCCTTTCATTACGTTTATCTATAGGTATCTTAGCAATATAGTTTCAATCGTGGACACTTAGGGAGTATAAGTATATGTCACCGTAAAAAACCTTTTTTAGTGAAAACGCGTTTTAACTAGACTAGTTTTAACTAAAGTTAATTTTAAATATATTAATAACGGGTCACTCACGTGTTTTAAGTCGAAAACGCTCGACATGTTTCACTCCGTACCGAGTAGCGTCATCAGGAGCTTGCGTCGACGGTGACGGACCGACGCAGACTGCGGGCCGCAGCCCTCCGCGCCCGATGACTCGGCGCGGGCGCCGGTGGCGGCAGGGGGGGCGAGAAACTACCCTCGTTTACGGCATTATTGTCAAATGATGGGTTGCACACAACACAACGCCCCCGACGCAAGCTCCTGATGACGCTACTCGGTACGGAGTGAAACATGTCGAGCGTTTTCGACTTAAAACACGTGAGTGACCCGTTATTAATATATTTAATATGTCTATGTCTCACGGAAGTTTTGTTATTAAAGTTAATTTTGAATAATTAGTGAAGACATACACAAAATAATACACACGCGGACAGAACAGTGACAGACAATTAGCAAAAAATACAACAGAATGGCAAAGATTGAAGGAGGCCTACATCTCAAGGATTGAAAAAGGCTAAAAAGAAGAGAGAGAAGTGAAGACATGTTTTCAACGTGGCACTTTGCGAAAACTAGTTTTGACTGAGAATCCCAGTTAAAAGTGTTAAAACCAGTTTTTAGGGTTCCATACCCAAAGGGTAAAAACGGGACCCTATTACAAAGACTCCACTGCCCGTCTGTCCGTCTGTCTATCACCAGGCTGTATCTCATGAGCCGTGATAGCTAGAGACTTGAAATTTTCACAGATGATGTTTTTCTGTTACCGCTATAACTAAAATACTAAAAAGTACGGAACCATCGGTGCGCGAGTCCGACTCACACTTGGCCGGTTTTTATTATTAGGGATACGGAAAAGCAACTAGGGAAAATGTGTATTCACTAAAATCGGGTTTTAACAGTAACATAATATACAGGTTGGCTAAAAAATAAGTGCTTTCCCGTTACCATGGAGGTTTTGGGATTATACTGAGCAACTTTTACTATAGGACCGCAAAAAAAAAATTAACCCTCCCATAGTAAATTAACCAGCCAAAATGTATGAAACAGCCAAGTTTTTTTCGCGATTTCGTGATTGGTCCCATAGTAAAAGTTGCTCAGTATAGTCCCAAAACCTCCCTAGCAACGGGAATGCACTTTTTTAGCCATCCTGTATAGATAAGCAATTCGTTCATTATCACCTTAACCGATATAGTATTTATGTATGTATAGACACAAAATAAATAAAAAATAAAAAAGCCTCTTTATTTCCTTTTCAATTACAAAGTTTAGGTATAGGTAAATAAATAATTTCTTAATTAATTTTTAACATCTGTTTTCTTTCTTTTTTACTTATCTTGTTTTGTTAGTGGCATGTTTAAACTTAATTTTTATATTTGTGTATTTTAAACTAAAAAACTTGATAGAAACCCCATTTTATTGGGTAAAGGCCTACTCCAATTTGTTCCATTGTTCTGTAAATACTGTTATTTTTCTTTCTCTTTTCTTCTGTGTCTGTATAGACACAAAAGCACATTAATTGTATCGATTAAAAAATTATAACAATCATTTTGTGAATATGTAAATACTGCATACCCACAATTTGCATTTAATGCATAATGCATTAGTGCAGTGGTTATAACGGAAACGTACGAAATTGTTCGTGATCGCTGCAATTGAAATAATGGTCGCGTGCTATGTGTACGTAGATTACCTGACTAGACTGTGCATTCTCAATTATATTGTCAGGACCCGCGGTAAAAGAAGCTCAGGTAGCCAACATGCCAATCGCTAACGCTCCGTAGCGATCGAAACGCAACTGTCACTGTCGCACTAATACGGACATAGACATAGTATAGTAGTTATAGACATGAAACCGAGCGACCAGGGGTAAGAGAAAAACATATAAAAATGAAACTCGTCGACCTCAAAGAGATACAATGAAAAAGAAGTTTATAATCCCGAGATATAAATCTGCAGGAGTCAAGGGATGTTTTAGATACGCCGCTTCAAAAATATGGAATAATTTAACGCCTCCAATTAGGCTAAAAAGTTGCTTGCTCACCTTTAAAAAAACTTTGCAAAATATTATTTTTTAACAAACAGGCTGAAGCGGCGAACCTATGATAAATATTAGCATAAGTATGTGATGTGATTATGATTACATTATCCGGTTTAAGACGTAAGGACTATCTTTTCCTCTTTTTTTAGTTAATTTAATTTATTATAAGTTAATGGTGAAACGCGGTGTACATATTTAATTAATTATGAAGGTACGTAGGGAATCTGGTTCTGGCTGAAAAACAGCGCTGAAGTGTCACCCATATGGGCGGGCATTTTCAGCATCATGCTGACGCCAAAACCGTTTGCCACATTATTTAGAAAAATACATATATTAAAGATTTATAAGGTATATTTAATATTATTAGAATTGTTTATTTAAATTAGGTTAGTTTATATTCTGTACCTACTTTTTTGTGGCAATAAAGCATTTTTCATTTCATTTCATTTCATTTCATTTATATTCATGTATTGACAGGTTAATGTATGTCAGCATAATCCTTTTTCTCTTTCACTCGTATAAATTTCGGTATTTCGCCATCGCCTCCTACCTATGCTGCCATAACCCGACCATGAAAAAAAACCCGGTCGGTGATAAGGACAAAGCTACACTATTTTCTCTTTTCTCTTATAGGAATCGCAATAAGACTATCTTTCTCTATCAAAGAGTGTCAGGCCCTTGGATACGGACGAGTGACGGCCCGGCCACGACATCGCGCGGCGGCGGCGGCGGCGGCGGCCATAGGTGGGAACGAAAGGTCCGATCGCCGTGTCTCGCTCCAACCTATGGCCGCCGCTCGCCGCTGCCGCCGCCGCGCGATGTCGTGGCCGGGCTGTGATAGAGAGAGACAAAGCGTTTCGTTGTCGTAGCGATAGCGATTGTGACCTTGGCTAGGCCGGCAGGGCGGTTACAGACTAACGTTTTATACATGCGTACGCGTACGCGCGTGTATGCTCGTACAGACCAAATGAAGGGAAAAGTAACGCGCGTGCACGCGCGTAAAAACCAAATCTACGGAAATGTAACGCGCGTGTAAGCTTGTAACACGCGCAGAAAAATACGCTGGTCTGAAATCGCTCTAATATATAATAAGTAGTCAATCTTGGTATATATCAAATAGCAGATAAGAATATAAATAGGTACCTTCTTATCGTAACGCGTCCGCCAACGCGTGCTCCCGTTGAAACTACTCGTTATAGAACGAAACAACGAGCAATCGTTCATTTAAAAATTCGTGAAGAACCCGTTCTAAAGCGAGGTTTAGACTAGCAATAACTTGCATGCAAATTACGTTACATTGCCGACTACTGTTCTATCTTGCCTTCTAATATAGTGTTAAAGAAAGTGCCGTGTCTTATCAAGTGACCTATCATTCTGCCTCGTCTATTTTCTATGGTTCTCAGCAGGTTTCTCCTCTCTCCCACAATTCGCAGCACTTCCTCGTTCGTTTCCCACCACGAGCAAGCTACACACAACAACTGAGAGCGAAAGCAAATGTCGTGTCTTACAGGGACCTAAAGAGCCTGGCCGAGGACCGAGAAAACTGGCGCATACTCCACCGACAAGAGCCATGCTCTTAAATTATGATGATGACCGACTACTGAGGTGATGCATACATATGCATTCAAAGGTTTGATC
Source organism: Cydia strobilella (assembly GCF_947568885.1). Lineage (NCBI taxonomy): Eukaryota > Metazoa > Arthropoda > Insecta > Lepidoptera > Tortricidae > Cydia > Cydia strobilella. The sequence continues at coordinate 455,571 of NC_086045.1, forward strand.
AGATACCGCAATGTAATGAGAATTGCATGCAAGTTCTTCCTAGTCTAAACCTAGCTTAATATATTTGTCTGTGACTCACGGAAGTTTTGTCATTACCTAAAGTCGTTGTCAATAGAACTTGCGAACAAAGTAAACAAACCGTTTTACTCTCATTACTTCGTAATCTCGCTCTTTAAAAGGATAACTATGACCTTATCAACAGTCTATACTTAAATATTTTATTTATATAATTTTTTTAATATTCTCTTCGGTTACCGCGATAGTTACTCATGAAATAAAACTATGAAAACGGATTATATCGCGTATATTGAATTTATAATACATCCCGACTTTTCGAACCCTTTACAGCGTTCGTGGTCAACGGGTGACTGAGGAAAAATTACAAAGTGCAAAAATACCCACATACTTAAAATAATGAACAATAATAGACTATAAACTTTAAGGCTGGTTGTACATGCAAAATCGGTTCATAAGGCTAGTTATACACTACAATTATTTTCAAGTAAAGATATGGCTAGGCTAGTTATACACTACAATTATTTTCAAGTATATATACGCGATAAAAACTACGCCGGCTCCAATCCTACACCACGGACCCGAGAAGATTTAATTCCCTCCTAAAGCATATTGTCAGACCTTTTACATCTGCAGCCTGTGGGTTAACTACACGCAAAAGGCTCTCAGTCCAGTATAACAATGGTTTCAGGGTGCTGTTAGGGCTGCCGCGTTTTTGTAGTGCATCGCAGATGTTTACCGATGCACACACGGACAGCTTTGCAGCTATTTTGCGCAAAAGAGTGGCATCCTTAGTGAAGAGGTTGCGGGGCAGCCCAAACAGCATACTGAACACCATTGCAGAGCGATGTGAGGGGCGCTTCCAGAAGCACTGGAACCTTTTGCATTGCTCGCTAGGTTATGTATGATTGTTCTTGAGTGTGTTATTATGTATATATTAATTTAAGGTGCTTACTAATACTAGCTCTAAGTAAACTTTTGTTACTAACAACTATGGACATTGTTTCCGAAATAAATTATATTTGAATTTGAATTTGAATTTGAATTAAATTGTAGGAGGGTATCCCAATATGGGACCGGCAACAAACTCAAATTTTTTTGGTTAGTTAAATTAAATGTTAATTATTAATATTTCAGCGAAAATAACCTTCGTACATATGTTAGGTTATGTGTCAAACTCTAACAAAATCTGTCATATTTGTATACATTGTTTGCAAGTTCTATTGAAGACGACTTTACGCTATCGAGAAATTAACTTACTTTCTATGCATCTCGCTCGTACTCGCATATTAGTGCGAACAAGATGTATCTTAAGCGAGGATTAGACTAGCAAGAACTTGCGTGCAATTTACGTTACATTGCTGACTACTAAGGTAAACTGCTTCTTGCTTGTCTAAACCTCGCTTTAGAAAGGAAATTACAGCGACGATAGCGTGTATGTCAGTTTTGACACTGTCAGTGACTCATGATACGGGCTCTGACAATGAGGAATAGATTATGTAAATGTTTTACAAAGACTGATCTTCTATATACTTAAAGTTAGCGAGCAAATTGCTATTTTCCATCGAGTGGCAGCTGGTATCCGCAGTACATACAACGATCGATGGTTCCATCATTATGGAAATTTATTCATTCAATATGGTTTTGTGGCTCATCGACATGAACCAATTTTTAAAGATAGATGCAAATAAAGTTTGCTAATAGTTTATACTAGTGGTTCTGAATCTGAACCTTGCGGTAAGCTTCATAAGCTCAGAAAACATAAAAACCGGCCAAGTGCGAGTCGGACTCGCGCACCGAGGGTTCCGTACTTTTTTACATTGGGGCAACAGAAATACATCATCTGTGAAAATTTCAACTGTCTAGCTATCACGGTTCATGAGATACAGCCTGGTGACAGACGGACAGACGGACAGCGGAGTCTTAGTAATAGGGTTCCGACTGTCTAGCTATCACGGTTCATAAGATACAGCCTGGTGACAGACGGACAGATGGACAGCGGAGTCTTAGTAATAGGGTCCCGACTGTCTAGCTATCACGGTTCATGAGATACAGCCTGGTGACAGACGGACAGACGGACAGCGGAGTCTTAGTAATAGGGTCCCATTTTTACCCTACGGTAACGGTACGGTAGAGGTACGGAACCCTAAAAAAGCGTGTGTCATCTCCGACGCACGACTGGAGTTTCCAATAAGTATCCATTTTGGCTACCCAAATATATATTTTTGCTCATCAAAATAGGAATATTTTGCAGATCGATTAAATGATCATCATCATCATAACTCTTAAGAGCCTTGCTCTTGTCGGTGGAGTCACCGCCACTCCGTTCTTCTTTCTGCCACTGTTTTGAGCTCCTGATACGTCACTACGTTGATTTTCTCCTTGGCTTGGTCCAAAAACGCACGTCTCGGTCTTCCTCTGCCTCTCCTTTTTTCTATTCTTCCTTCTATTATAGACTTTATGTAAGTATTGTGCCGTATCAGGTGCCCCAACATGTTTCCCCTTATGTTTTCAATCATTCATATTCATATTCATATTTATTTATTGCATCCATGGTACACAGGTGTTACATATATAATAGTTTCACATGGGCCCTGGTAGGGCAAGGCAATTATCTTAACCCTCTGCAACTGAGGTGGGATTCTTGTAATTATTCCACTGAGGAGTAGTCTGTCAGACGTGCATTTTAGTTGCTATTATATTTAAAAATAATGAACTACTATAAATGGAAGTGTATTAGTATAACTTTTTACTAATATCTAGAACCGATAGAGGTTAATTTGATGGAATAAAACTCATAAATCAGTAAAATATTCAATATTTTTTATAATCATCATAATGTAGGAACTTTTGACACAACCCTCTTTAAAAAAATTAAATAAAAAACTGAAACATAAAATCAATAATTATAACTTAAATTTACCTTCTTCTGGCATAAAATTAATAATAAAAAAATAATCAAAATAATCCTTAGAGCACTTTTTTTTTAATTCAGCCTTAAAAATTCGCCCTTGCAGTCTGCAAATTTGGGCCGCACACTGCAGACAAATCGGTTTTGCGCAAGAACAACAGGCAAATCTCGTTTTCTCGTCACCTATTCGAAAAAGGGCTTATTCTTCCCCGCTAGGATGGATCAAAGTGGCACTTTTCTTCCCTGATAGGAGGGATCAAAGTGGCACTTTTCTGTTCTAGGACACGATTTTTTTTTCTTTTTTGCATACTATTTTTTAAGGTAATTAATATTTTGGAACATAATAATTACCTCATAGGTGATGTGAAAAACAGTATGTGTCACATGGTAGCAACATTATTTCCGGGCGTTATCACTTGAATACCTCACTACGCTCAAGATTCTATTTTATTATCCTTCGCTTCGTTCAGGATTCAATGTACGCCCTCGCCGTAAATATGTCATTTTGCTCCCTTGTGACACAATCTACTGTTGCCGCTTCAATTTGCGTGGGCAAACACGACATAACTTCCTTGTAGATGACGATTCAGGCTCAGTTGGTGATGGTGGAGGAGGTAAATCACTACCTAAAACACAGCGTAAGGTCAGCCTTAATTCTCTAGGCAACTTTTCATTATAATTCTCTGTTTCAAGGCAGGGAGCACTAATTCACGAGCCAAATAAAGCACAAAGTCTCCATACAATATACTGAGCTGCACTTAGAAAATATTTTCACAATAATTTATTTACTTTATTTTCTCTAAAGATATCCAAAACTCAATTACCAAAGTACAGAATTTACTACGACACATTAATTTAATTTTAATGACTCGCCAATTTCATACAAACTCATACCTACCGTCATTCAAAACAAAAGTCTAAGTTGCAAATTCACGAGGCCGATTCTAATTTTAATTTATTTTTTTGTATTTTATGGCCTGGTTACGAGACCTTTAAGCCAAGTCTTTATTTTTATATCTGTATTTTTAATATACTTGTAAATTGGTTGATATATTTGAATGTAATAAAACTATGAAAACGGATTATATCGCGTATATTGAATTTATAATACATCCCGACGTTTCGAACTCTTTACAGCGTTTCCAAACCGCGAATCCGTTTTCATAGTTTTATTTCATGAGTAACTATCGCGGTAACCGAAGACAATATTATGTTTGAATGTATTTTAGTAGATTATTAAGCGGCAGCGGGCGGGAGGAAAAAGCACTATTATTATTTTTATACACTTCACTTAGTTCACTGGCAAGCACCTGTCAATTAGGAACTTCTGACATTTAAATAAAAGGTGGTTAACGGTTCCAGCTTCACAGAAAGTACAGATACTACAGATATTATTGTTTTGTACCAATCCTAGTCTTCAAATTTAACGATTTGAAATGGACACGTATTTTTATTGTATTAACAGTTATGAATTTGATCTGAATTTGTTATACTGGTGACCGAAGAGCTGGCGGCTTTCTCGCACAACGTATCAGCATTGCGATACAGCGGGGAAATGCCGCCAGCATCCTTGGTACAATGCCTCAAGGGCCTATTTTAGATTTAAGCTAGTTATTAATTTCGTTTACGTAGTACCACTGTATATATCTTGTATGTAAATAAATTTGTAATCAAAGAAAAAAAAAAATGTTATGGATATGATCTGTCAGCTGTCAAGAGTGACGTCGAGAACAAACTCAGATCAAAATCATAACCAATCTGTTATTACAAGCAGAACAGGCTTAATTCATCAAATTTTGTTACAAACTTGAGTCGTGACATCAGGCATTTACACGCACTAATAAGACGTCTCACATATGGGGCATTTTCTATGAAAAGGGACCTTATTGTCGATGGCGCTTACGCCGCACAGCGTCGCGCGGCATTGTATTTATATCGTAGCATCGTTAATAATGGCGTAAGCGCCATCAACAATAAGGTCCCTTTTTATAGAAAATACCACATATTACGTACGACTTTCACTTCATTTCGCTTGCACCTATCAGCGTCAGCGGTCTTCAGTCGTATCAAATTCAGTTCAAAACCATATCATATTGTTAATCAGAATCGGCATCAATGTCAAACTTGGAGGGCTCCTACTTAAGCCGTATTATATTGTAAGTCATTGCTGGGCTTATAGCGAACTTGCTTAGGGATGGAAATACTGTCAGTATTTACTGACGAGTACTGACACGATCACCGATCAGTCAATATGGCCTTACTTACCAACGCAAATTTGAATTGTTTTTAAGAAGGGGTGCGAAGCTAGAAATATAAAGGAAACAAACGTCAGTACTCGTCAGTATTTACTGACGAGTACTGACACGATCACCGATCAGTCAATATGGCCTTACTTACCAACGCAAATTTGAATTGTTTTTAAGAAGGGGTGCGAAGCTAGAAATATAAAGGAAACAAACGTATGGCGCACTGCACGAATCTTGCAAGGTAAGATGTGGCCATCGCGCGGGTTTTTAACTTTTATCTCAATTGCTCTGAAAATATAGGTAGTTCTGTTTAAAAAAATCTCATCATATTTCTTCGGCTATTCGCTAGCTATTTTATATTAAAATCATACTGCTATGGTATAACTAACTGTATCAATTAGATAGACAGGTTGTCCATCACTATCAGGCATGCTAAATTCTGTCATGGTGCACTCGTACATATATCTAGCCAATGTCTTAGACATTACTGAGTGATTTGTCACGCATTTTATCAAGGAAATTGACAGATACAGCTGCAACAGTAATGCAGCTGCAGTTGACATACGAACGTCACCCTAAGGCCCACTTGCGCCATACCACTAACCCGGGGTTAAACGGTTAAATTTAACCCAGTGTCAAATTGTACTGATGGTAGACATGGTAACCCCAGTTTTAACCGGTTAACACTGGAGTTAACATTGTTACCAGTACAATTTGACACTGGGTTAACCCCGGGTTAGTGGGATGGTGCAAGTGGCCCTAAGTTTCGGGGGGCGCCATGGTAGAGTGTACTCGATCCCATGGCGCCCTCACAAACGGCAAAGAGGATGAAACGCCGGAGTGGGTTTAGTGGGTAGGGCCAGGTTCTCCCCTCTCGCTAGTTGAGAGGGGACTGCAGCGGCGACCCCCCCCCCCCATCAATGGCCTTCTCGCGGCTGGGGGGACGGTGCGGTAAAAGCATTCGCCCACTTCGTGAACAAAAAAAAAGTGGCCCTAAGTTTCTCACTTTCTATCAATAAAACTAACGGTATATTGGGTAGCGTGTAAGCGTCCGACCAAGAGTATCGGTACATAAAAACTTCCTTCTGATATTGGATAAAAGCCAAGCTCAACTTTGAGAATATAATCTTTTATGAACTTGTTTTCCGTGACATTTTATGATTTGAACAAAGGAACGAGTGAAATACAGTTTGTGATTCGGAAAAGTTGCCTTTATTGAGTACCTGGTCAGTGAAGTCAGTAAAATGTTTACAAGTATTGAATTCTTTTTTAAAACGAGTGGCAACATTTTCTGTATAAATTGATTATAAAATTGATTTACATAAATATATGACAATTATGTATTTGTGTCCTTCTAAGTAGATTATATATTTATCTAGGTAAAGTAGACGAGTATAACTAAGCTTCCAATGAATAGATTTAAGACATACATTAAAAGTAAATTAATTTGTAAAGCTTATTATAGTACCAAAGATTACATTAATGACAAAACTGCCTGGGACTGAATGATATTTATGTTTGTTTTATTTCTTGTGCTGACATTTTATTCAATTTTTTGTATGTAATTTTGATACTGATTTTCTATTAATTTATTAATTGTTACCAATTGTCTGACATTTTATTCCCTTCTTGTATGTAAATTCTCTATTAATTTATTAATTGTAACCAATTGTATTTATTCAAAATTTTATTTTATTCAGTGAATGTTTGTTATATTTTATTTTCTCTTGATTATGACTGTATGACTTGTCAAAAGTGCTTATTTTTGAGCCTACTTGAAATAAATAATTTTTGAGTTTGAGTTTGAGTTTGAGAGCCTACTAAATATAAGTAAAATACTTTATTAGGTCAATATCAAAACCTTTATTTTTTTAGTAATTCCTCTGAACATATTTTTCAAAAGTGATTTGATATTTTTGTTTATCTGGTAAGACCCAGACTGCTACTAAGTAACAAGAAATATCATCAAAAAGTCGAAACTTGACACACTTCGTCAAAATTATGAATATGTCTAATGAAATCAGGCGTGAAATGCCCTTGATGAAAACACAGTAAAAGCTTTACACGCATATTTTTATTTAACAGCGCCCTTCAGTGTGAAAGTCGCACGCTTTAATCTTTAACGATCTATAGAAATACAAATGGGACATGTTGCCAGGCAGAGTGATGGCAGGTGGACCAAAATGTTGACGGATTGGTGGCCGCTTTCGGATGAAAAAGCGCCTGGCGTCCGTTGGCTCGTTGGGTGGGTGACGTTCGAAAAATCGCGGCACTTTTGGATGAGACTAGTCCAGGACCGGGATAAGTGGCGTACAGAGAGGCCTATGCTCAGCAGTGGGCGACTGAAGGCTAAAATGATGATGATCAGAAATACAAATACATAGGTAATATTGAAAATGCTAACAAGTCATTAAGGCAGTTTAGGTGGCTCATTAAATTCCTGCATTTCAAATAACCCTAAACCACGCAGCATTTATTATAACTACCTACAGTTATGCAATGCTGAGTTATTATATACCTATTGTAAAGGTAATAGGGTACACCGATAAAAGCGTTATGCTTTATACATACTCGTTTCACAATTTGCCACACATTTACTGCAGCAAAACCGCAGGCCGAATCTGATGTTCTAATAGCAATTTATTTTACTGTTGGTAGACCTTAACTCTTTGTGATAAAGTTCGCAATCGGGCAGCTTAATGTGTCAATGATGTGGGTAGAGTGGTCTAAAACAGCAATATAACTGACCATTTTGGACCTTAAACCCTTGAAATAAAGTCCAGTTAAAGTCCATGATGGCCACGGGCTAAAATGCAACACATACACAGCAGTTATACAGCTAGTTTTACACATTGTAAAAGCACTAGGCTTTTAGATTTAATTCTAATGGCTTGCCAAGTATACCTACGTCCTCCTTTCATGGAAAGTTTAGGAGAAAATGGGTAAGGAGCGTTTTAGAGTTAAATATAGGCTCGAGTCTTCGAAAACAGCCACCTGTTTTTTAGACTATAATTATTAATAAGCTTCTTAGATTCTTTAAATTTGTTAAACACAAATCACATACTACAATCCCACATACATCCCATACCAGGCGTGTCTCACTCCGCGATTTCGTCGCGTCGCTACAAGTACATGCGGCCCACACCAATTTTGGTGTCTAGCCATAGTAGTTGCCGCGCACCGCTACGGAACGGACGCCTGCACGCGCTTGCGTCGCCTTGCGCGTAGTACAAGCGTTTTGTTAAAAAGTTAATCTTCTGTACCCAGTACTATTATATATTCTGTGTCTATACTATATACTGTAGGTTATAGGGAACCTATCTTTTAGAGAATTAAACATATTCTTTTTATGCCGTTTAGTACCGCTTGGATGGCTATAAGTTCGCCTTTGTACAAATTTAATGATGTGTGTTTTTTCCTGTTTTATGTTTCTTTATGTACAATAAAGAGTTACTATTACTACTAATACAATCAATGTTTTTAGTTTATAAAGACAAGTTTTTCACAAAAACATTTAGGCGATTAACGTATTACTTAGTTTGGGAATATCTATGAATATGGGAAAATTAAATTGACAAAATGTGCAGTTCGGAAAAAAAGTTTGTACCTACAGTGAATTTTTTTTTTGATTAAGACTCCGTCGACCGTCCAGTGGCGCCCTCATTAGGCAAATTGTGTTTATATGAAGTGATAACTTAAGCAAAATAAAACCATGTGACATGTGTGTGAAAGTTGGGGAATCAGTAGGACAACAATATATAAAATTTACTGTTAATAAATCACTATAAATTATTATTATGATTATAAATTAATTGGTTTATTAGAAAAAACCAAAGATAGATATAACTTCGTAATAGATGGATACAGGAAACAAATTTCGCGTCTAATGACTGATTGCTGCCATATTTAAGGGTTGTTATCTGCCGAAATGTATTGGGTCTGATTTTTTTGATGAATTGCTGGACTAAGGATACTGTTTAAAGCATGTATTATTGTATAAGCCAAAGCTTAACCAAATTGCACATGTCAAACCAGGCTCATTCATTATTTTGTACAAAACGCAAGTGAAGATTAGCGGTATTTAAATTATCCTCGCAACATCGCACATTTAAAATAAAAAGTCGCACTGCAACAACTGATTGCTGCTATATTTCATGGCTGCCTCATTTCCCAGGGGCATACTAAATGGTCACAACAAGTAATAATTTTTTCACATCACCAATTCGAAAAAGGGCTTTTTCTTCCCTGCTAGGAGGGATCAAAGTGACACTTTTCTTCCCTGCTAGGAGGGATCAAAGTAACACTTTAATGTTCTAGGACACAATTTTGAATTTTTTTTATGCATTATTATTTTAGCTTAAATAATATTTTTAAATATTATAATTACCTCATAGGTGATGTGAAAAGTAATATGCGTCACATGGTAGCAAAATTATTTCCATCTTGGGCGTGACACACTTGAATCCCTCACTACGCTCAGGATTCTACTTTAGAATCCCTCGCTACCCTCGGGATTCTATTATAGAATCCTTCGCTTCGTTTAGGATTCAATTGTACGCTCTCGCCTTAAATATATCATTTTGCTCCCTTGTGACACAATCTACTATTACAGTGGTAGGTAATTTGGGAATCTGAAAAACCTTATTACAGACGGCGCTGTTTCCTTACGATGTATACACTAATAAATAATAAATAAAAAACTAATGACTGAAAGACAAAAGATGATTCAAATTCCATATGGAAACAATATATTTATGTCAGTCAGGATATTCTAAAGGGTAGAATTGAGGAAGGAAGAGGAAGAGGAAGACCCAGAATATCATACATGACACGGATAAAAGAATGGTGCTGCAGCCATTCATATCAGGAAGTGAAAAGTAAAGCCCAGAATAGGCTGGAATGGAAAATGCTGCAGGGACAGAGGGTCGGGCCCTCTTAATATGGATGATGATGAGGATAGTCTATAATAAAATCTTCCTTTAAACTTTAATTTTATAAAAATTTAATTTTTTTTTATATAGTTTTTCAGGAAATGGTAGAATCTTATTTTGAAGCAATTCGAGACGAGACACTAAGGCACACTTGTCTTGCACTATCCCACTAACCTGTATTGGTAACCATGGTAACTCCAGGTTTAACCGGTTAACCCCGGGATAGTGGAATGGTGCAAGTGGGCCTAAGCCATTTTTGTACAAATAATACTTTGCCCATTGATAAATTCTATTTTTTTTTTCAGGTAATGCTTCATTTTACCAGACGTTGGTTATTAGTGTGGACTCAAATACTAGCAAAAAGTACCAATCGGTATGTAAAGATAGGGCTTTTTTATTTATTAGCCTATAAGCGCTACTTGCAACATCACACTAACCCTGGGTTAACCGGATAAACCGTTAACCCAGTGTCAAATTGTACTGGTAACCATGGTAACTTCAGGTTTAACCGGTTCACCCTGGGTTAGTGGGTTGGTGCAAGTGGTTACAGGCCCCACTGCTGGAGCACGGTCTCCCCTCTTCCCGCCATTTGATCCTATCCAATCCATACTCCCGCCACTTTTCACAAAATGTATCGATGTCGTCCGATATCTCCATATTCATCTTCCTCTGCCCCGAGATTTATGCTGTGGTATCCAGCCTGTGGCCAGTTTGTCCCAGCGCTCCGGGTACATTCGGCAGACGTGCCCTGCCCAGCCCCACTTTAACATGGACAGACAGGACATTTTATAGTTATATTTATTGAATGCAAACCGGTTTTTATTTGTATGAAGTTTCGGTGAATAACCGGTTATTAACCGGTTTTTACATACGATTAAAAACCGGTTTGCATTCCCTAGTTATATTATTAAATACGAGTATTTTCTTAATCCAGTATTTTTTTAACACAACTTGCTTTTCTTTAAAAGGCTCGATAAAAATGTATTTATAAGTACACTGCCATTGTCAATGCTATAATTGACGTATTTCCCAATCAAATTCTCGCGGTTAGATAATACAATTTGTCAGGCTTTTGACACTCACAAATCACCATAAAAATCTAAATCTCGTCCCACTTATCAAGATTCCTGACGGGATTTCTCGTGATCGGCAACCCTACGGGAAATCAATACAATATTGTATCGCGATATTTTACGCGCCCCATAAATTTGACATGGTCTGAGCTGTTTCGTTTTTATGGCGATTTCGAAGTATAAACCTATTACGTGAGCGAAAAGTTTGAACAGATTTTTAGGGTTCCGTACCCAAAGGGTAAAAACGGGACCCTATTACTAAGACTCCGCTGTCCGTCTGTCCGTCTGTCGGTCTGTCACCAGGCTGTATCTCATGAACCGTGATAGCTAGAGAGTTGAAATTTTCACAGATGATGTATTTCTGTTGCCGCTATAACAACAAATACTAAAAAGTACGGAACCTTCGGTGCGCGATTCCGACTCGCACTTGGCCGGTTTTTTCAGTTTTCTAAAACATATGTTATATTTATAATATATAGGGAGTCCAGCGGCAGATTTCCGATTTCAAAATAAAACTAAAACAGTTAACCAAAACTATTTATTTTTATAAAAAAAATGGATTTTAGTTTTTGAAAATCACAGGTTCTAAATGTCGATCTTCGCTGTGTACGCACTCATCCAACTTTTCCCGCATTTTCCGAAATTAATGCAAAAAAATTGATTGGCCCTATCAATAGTTTGATAGTCATAACTTAATCAATAAAGCATCTTGATTCCATACAACCGGTTAAACTAGGAGTTACCATGGATACCACTACAATTTGACACCGGGTTAACCGGTTAAACTAGGAGTTACCATGGTTACCAGTACAATTTGACACCGGGTTAACGGTTTAACCGTAAACCGTTTTGTGAGTATCAAACCGGTGTTAACCCCGGGTTAGTGGGAAGTTGCAAGTGGTGCTTAAACACATCTAATAAGGTAATTCTAATTACTATTGTAATGTAACTGAGTCAATTAAGATCTTGTTCAATATTTACATGAAAAATTATTATGCTAACTAATTAATCTTAGCACTTGATATTTATTGAATCAACTACGTTACATAATTATGCCAACAAGTTAATTATACATGCAAGGTAAACCGGTTAACCCCGGGTTAGTGGGATGGTGCAAGTGCACTTAATTGACCATTTATGAGCCTTGTGTATTTGCAGTAAGTTATACATTTTGTAAGTTAACAGTGTAGGTGGTATTATAATGTAAATGCGCTGTGAAAGTCGACAAGTTAATGATGATGTCTGCACGTGTAGCAGAAGTTAGCAAACTCCGGGTTTAAGGGGCCATTCCGACTTCAATTTTGTTATTAATTTGACATTATAAGTCAAATACCTATTCGTACTTCTGGTTTTAAATAAACAATCGAATTAAATACACTGTAACTTTACACTTAATTGCAATGTATAAAAATAGTTTTATCTTCATTAATTTGGCCCCTGTCCTAATTCGACCCTCGTTGTTAATCTTTAAGTTTAGTTATCCCGTATTTTGTTTTTCTTTAATAATATATATATTTATTTTCAGATAGCTGAGATCCATTAATGAGCTATTAAGTGGTGGCAGCTGTCCTGGTTTATGAATTATGTATAAGACACTAGTTATAAGAAACATGTACCGTTTGTGCCCAAATAAACATTAAAACATACATAGTCATATTTATACCTGTTAAGTCATGTGACGAGAAACGTGTTACGAATGAATGTGGGGGGAAGTATCGGGAGAGAAACCGAGGAAAAGATGGATAGACTGTGTGAGAGATGATATGAAACGAACGCTAGTGAATGATGAGATGACGGGCGAGAGAGAGGTATGGAAGAAAATGACATGCTGCGCCCCAAATGAATGGGATAAGGGCAAGCAAATGATGATTATTATTGTTTGTCTGTCTTTCCATAATCTCGGGACCATAGGGTCCCGGGCCTTTGGGAGGCTTGCGTGGGGGCGCAGAGGCCCTTTGAGACAAATTAATCTAAAAGCAAGGGATACACGTGGCGGATACCATCCCCGAACGTACAATGTGATACATCCGAAGATGGTCCTATTATAAGTCAAAAAGTTAAAAAAAAGCCTGTTATGCATGTATATGTTTACCGTTTATAATAATGCATACAAATTATGGTGCAATGGGTTCAGCTAAAAAGTCGTCGTCAATAGAACTTGCAAACAATATAAACAAACCGTTTTACATTCATTACTTCGTAATCTTGCTTTTCAAAAGGACAACCATGACCTTATCAACAGTCTATATACTTAAATATTTTATTTATATAAATTTTTAGACGACTGGTCTGGCCTAGTGGGTAGTGACCCTGCCTGTGAAGCCGATGGTCCTGGGTTCGAATCCCGGTAAGGGTATTTATTTGTGGGATGAGCACAGATATTTGTTCCTGAGTCTTGGGTGTTTTCTATGTATTTATATATTATATATATCGTTGTCTGAGTACCCATAACACAAGCCTTCTTGAGCTTACTGTGGGACTTAGTCAATCTGTGTAAGAATGTCCTATAAAATTTATTAATTTATTTATTTTATATAAATTGAATGTTAATTATCAATATTTCAGCGAAAATAACCTTTGTAAAAATGTTAGTTTATGTGTCAAAGGGTAACAAAATCTCCCATATTTGTTTACATTGATTGCGCTCTATTTTTTTTTTTTTTTTTGATTATTATTGACGACTATAGTAGGTTTTGAAAAATCGTAGCTCTGATAATAGTAAAAATACGATTCCCGAAGAATATGAATAGTAATCTTGAGTCCGTTCTCTATTAACTTAATAACAAATCTATTAACTTAATAACTTTTATTCACTTAAAACCTAATACAGTATAGAGTAGGGAATGCAAACCGGTTATTAATCGTATGGAAAAACCGGTTACTAACCGGTTACTTACTTACTGCTGTGGCGCGACGACCCGAAGTGGATCTTGGCCTCCGACACCAAAGACCGCCATGCCTCTGCGCTCTGTCCAAAGCCGTTTCTGTCCAGTCGACGGCGCCGAGTTCGCTGAGGTCTTTCTGCACTTCGTCTCTCCAGCGGTACCTAAGGCGTCCAGACGGTCTTCGGCCACTTGGTACTCCAGAGTACGCCCTCCAGACTGCGCGATCTAACCGAAACCATACCGAAATTTCATACAAATAAAAACCGGTTTGCGTTCCCTAGTATATTGTTTATTTTATGCTAGATATAGATTTTATCGATCGATCGATTTGAAACCTGATTAAACAAGTTTCGTTCAATAGAAAAGAACATCACGAACATTAATCGCACTTAAACTATCGTGAGACATATTTCAAAATATTTATCAGTACGGTTTTTACTCACTATTATTTTTAGTCGCTTTTGGCGACATGTTTCGGATTCTTTGGGAATCCATCCTACTCAGCGGTGGCAGAGCATGCGAACGATATAGGCGCGTCCCATTTCATTCGTTTCGATAAAGCGAGATTACTGGTACGGGAGAAATGTTTTGTGCCGCGTAAGATTCGCGAGGCGATTGAAATTGCACGCCGCCCTAATTTCAATCGGGACGGAGGCTGGATGTTGCCACCTGCATGGAAGCCTATAATACCTAGGGTCAAGCGGCAAGTGTGTTGTGACGATCGCGGGGACATGGTGAGTGCAGTGTGCTTGACTTCGTTCGATACAGCCGCCCTACCAGACCTTCACTTGACGACTCCATCTGCGGACTGCCCCGCGCCCCCCGCCCCCGCCCCATCAGCGCGTGCGCAACGAGCGACGAGGCGGGCGGCGCGGGCAGTGCACGACGTACAACCGCCGCGGACACTCGTGGCTGAGGATGGATTCCCAAAGAATCCGAAACATGTCACCAAAAGCGACTAAAAATAATAGTGAGTAAAAACCGTACTGATAAATATCACGAACATTGTTTTAAAACGCCACATTAAAATTTTGTATTTGATCGAACTAATACTTTTTTTTTCGAGGTGTGGACGCTACCACGCACAAATAAAGAATGGGCTACAGAACGCCGGTGAGCCGGTAACCGGAAGTAGCCGGAAATTGCCTTTTTTTTTTTTTTTTATGAAATAGGAGGCAAACGAGCAGACGGATCACCTGATGGTAAGCGATTATCGCCGCCCATGGACACCCGCAACACCAGAGGGGTTGTAAGTGCGTTGCCGGCCTTTAAGATAGGAGTACGCTCTTTTCTTGAAGGTTTGAAGGTCATATCGGTCCGGAAATACCGCAGGCGACAGTTCATTCCACAGTTTAGCTGTGCGAGGCAGGAAGGCCTTAACACTTTTAATCAAAACAGTTACTCTTAAATGTGTACGATGCTACGTCCTGTACAATAAAGAAACTAGATGGTTAATATAAATTTACTAGCTTTTGCCCGCTACTTCGTCTGCGTGGACTTAGTAACCGCAGCTAGAGTAAGAATAGCGCCTGGAAAAAAATTCATAGCAATCTAAATTTGAGCATATTATGCACACAAATTAGCAGGCACCGTTAATTATCTCAATTCCACCCCGCTTTTTACTTTCTTAAGGGATGATTTTCGGGATAAAAACTATCCCATGTCCTTCTCAGGGACTCAACCTATCTCTATGCCAAATTTCATCTAAATCGATTCAGCGGTTTAAGCGTGAAGAGGGAACACACAGACAGACAGACAGACTTTCGCATTTATAATATTAGTATGGATATCTGAAGAATGAAGTGACGAAATATAATTCAGGAATATATTGCTGAGTGAGAGATGCAAGGCAACCGCCTTGCATCTTGACAACCGTCAAATCATGGTCAGATGATAAAAGTTGGAATGCCCCCGAGACGTTTTTAAATGCTAATGCCAACTCTTAAGTTCCATTTGAGATTACGGCTCGAGCGCCTTAGCCGCGATACTTGTACACTGCTTATTTATTTAACAATCTCTTCTTCTTCTTTGTCGTAACCTCATGGCTGAGGGACGTGACGAGTGTGGACACTCTTCACCAGTGCTCTCCAGGCCGCTCTGTCTTGGGCCCAGTGCATGCTAGCCTGCAGTGTGGCGTTTGTCACTGATGTTATTCTGTCCGCCCAACGCGTGGCCATACGTCCATCCCTACGCTTCCTTGCCATGCGGCCAGTAATTATGAGCCTTTCCAGGCTATCTGGCCCTGTCCTGCTCAGATGACCGAAGAAACCAAGTACACGTTGGGAGCAAACAGTGGAAAGCCTCGTTGTAACAATACGAAGGAAAAAAATGACCAAAGCCTCTAGTGGTCAGAGCTGGAATCTAACCAGCGTCCCCCGTTTACCGGACAGCCTGAACCACAGCTATCCGGCCACGGTGGCATGGGTCGAAATTTCCAAGTACATGACAATTTCCAGGGCTTATGGCGCCCCCTGGCCATCACTAAGGTTCGACTTAACAGCATGGTTCGACTTTCTAACCGAATCAAACTGTGATTACGGGTTAGCGAAGAGAGATGGCGCTTAACCCCGTCTTCTCTTCTTCGTATATCTTCGTATATGATATTTATTTCGGTTTATAGTTTAATAGTAGTGTGTACTTGAAAAAAAAACACAAATTATAATATTTTCATAGAAAGCAATATAATTTGTTCTTAGAGATATATTTTTATACACTTTAGACAAACAAATACTCCTTCTTACATACAAGATATATACAGTGGTACTAAGTAAACGAAATTAATAACTAGCTTAAATCTAAAATAGGCCCTTGAAGCATTGTACCAAGGATGCTGGCGGCATTTCCTCGCTGTATCGTAATGCTGATACGTTGTGCGAGGAAGCCGCCAGCTCTTCGGTCACCAGTTACGTCAACCAGACGCTTCGCGATTTCTGCAAACAACTTGTGCGCGCTGGGACCCTATGGACCTAGAGTTTCAACTCCAGAATTTGTTAAATGTTATTGAGATTATAGGTTGGTTTTCAAAAAGTTACGTAAGCAGTGTAGTCAATCCCGATGCCGTTACTGTAACAATGGAACAGCGTTAAATGAGTCACGGGTAGCAGTCTTTGAATATGCAATTAGGCTGAAATTTTAATTTGATTTTATTCTATGCTAAGACAATGATCATCATCTTCCTCGCGTTATCCCGGCATTTTGCCACGGCTCATGGGAGCCTGGGGTCCGCTTAACAACTAATCCTAAGAATTGACGTAGGCACTAGTTTTTACAAAAGCATCTGTACTTCCAACCCAGGGGAACTAGGCCTTGTTAGGGTTAGTTCGGTTTCCTCACGATCTACGCTAAGACAATGATACTGATAGAGTAAATAGTAACTTACAAAACAACAGAAAAAACCAAAATCATTTATTATATAAGGCTGATAAGGCAACAAAGGCCAATATACCTATACACATATACCTCTAACTATAATTATAAACTTAGAAACTAAAAATCATTCAATCCAAATTATACCTTATTAAATTGTCTTTTCACAACATTTAACATTTTTCTAATTGTCTTCAGATAGGTAATACGGAGGTGTTTTAACTTTGGTGTTTGACTTTTTAACAGAAAAATGCCTCCTTTCAGTGCTTGGAGTAGAAAGTTTCTGAGTCCTTTCAGTAGAAAAAAAATACAATAATTTATGATTGATTGAATTTATGAAAATAAAAATACAATTGTGTTATGGTAGCAGGAAGCGAGTTCAGATTATTTGAAAACGCTGGACAAAATATTTTTTGGTACTATGAAATATATTCGGCGAAAACTTACACACATCCATACATTGTAATATGATTGTATTTTAATTGTATGATGCTCTCCTGACCGATTTCGGCCACAGCGACTGTGTGCTCTGGAGTAGGCAATTTCTAATTCGCGTTATTAGCGTGTAGCTGATCCGCTCTCTGGTGCGCCCTTAGGTGGCTCACGTACCCTATCTTCTTGCTAAATACTCGAGCGCATTTTGGGCACGTCAGCGCACCACCTACATAGTTGTAGGGAATCGAGGTTGGCGGCCGAGCCTTAAGCTCATCTCGTTTTCTGTCGAACTCACTGCGGCGTTCAGTCTCGAAATTGGTGACTCGATCGTGAATGAGGCGCCGCCACTCGGGCCGCTGCGCTGCCTTCCGCTCCGCTTTAATTGTATATAATATAATCGTCAAGGTATGCAGTGTACACCCACAACCGGCAAACGTTGAATAACCCAGTGACTTGGCTCTATTTTTGAATATTCGAGACTGATTTTTTTAATTTGATTGCAGTGCTTCGCTCGAATTTGGCGCTGTTTACCCGAATTGTTATCATTTGAAGACGGAATTAACAAGGAATTATTAATCTTTAGCAAAATTTCATCTTCTTCGAAGCATCTCAAGTATATATTTCTTGAGTTTATTTTGAAAAACATTTTACTCAACTATGAAGCATTTTTCCTCAAAAATGACTCCTGTATCGAAGTAGTGAAAATGCAGCCTATGTCACTCATACTACTGTGCCGTCGGAAAGTTTACAAAATTGCGAAATTTGCACGTGGAATAATTTCGGAAACTTGTAAAATTTTTGTACGGGAATCGAAATTTTCCATTTCCAAAAGGAAAGTTTTCTTTGTTTCCTGTGAAATTTTTCTGAAATTTCCAAAAACTTTTCCAACTTTTTGGAAACCTTGCGCAATTTGCACATCTGTAGTCACCCGCTTCGTAAAATAAATAACTATTGACAAATTGATTGACGCCTATTTCAACAGAATCGTTTCTGTAATTTTGACCCTAAAATGGAACACACGAGACAAACATACCTGTCAGGGAACGTCCATAGAGTTCGCTTTCTTACCGGCTTGCATATTGTTCAGTCGAATTATTTTATTACGGCCCATAAAAAAAAAGAAAAATCAAATTAGTTTTTTTCCCATGAAATTTTCTCGGTATTTATTCTTGCATGTTTTTTGCCAATCCCTCTTAGGGCCACTTGCACCATTCGTGCATTCCACTAACCCGGGGTTAACCGGTTAAACCCGGAGTTACCATGGTTACCAGTATAATTTCACAGTGAGTTAACGATTTAACAGCTTAACCCCGGGTTAGTGGAATGGTGCAAATGGCGCTTACAGTTCGTCTTGATTTCTATGTCTTCTTCTTGACAGTCGTTGACAGTTAAGAACATTGAATAATCCCTAATCTGAGTCCCTAAGTGGAAACTTGCATGAGAAATTTCTCATAAGTTTCCAGAAATTTCCGGAAATTTTGAGAATGTTCTAAACTTGCACATTGCTAGTTATGACTTAAGCGAGGCATAGACTAGCAAGCACTTGCATGCAATTTACGTTACATTCATCATCATCATCATGTCAGCCGATAGGCGTCCACTGCTGGACATAGGCCTCCCCCAAGGCTCGCCACTCCGACCGATCCTGTGCCGCTCGCAACCACCGAACGTTACACTACGTTACATTGGCGACTACTAATGTAAGCGGCATTAAAAATTTGGTCAGATACCGCAATTGTAAAGCAAGGTTTAGACTAGCAAGCACTTGCATGCAATTTACGTTACATTGCCGACTACTGAGGTAAACTGCATTCAAAAGTTTGACCAGATACCTCAATCACAGGGCGGACACGCTAAACATCAAAAATCATTTGCGTTTCTATGTGTGAACGGCACGTCTGTACACGCGTCATGCGATATATTGCATAGTGTGAATCAATTGTTTAAAAATAGTACTGAGCGGCCGGCAAACGGCCGTCAATCTGCTATCGCGGGGCGAGGTAATTCGAGTCGGGGCGGGGCGGTGCGTGGCCGTTCTGTATGATAATACTATTACTTATTCTGTGCCTCAATGTAAAGCGAGGTTTAGACTAGCAAGAACTTGCTGCAATTTATGTTACATTGCCGACTACTACAATGTAAAGCGAGGTTTAGACTTACAAGAACTTGCATGCAATTTATGTTACATTGCCGACTACTACAATGTAAAGCGAGGTTTAGACTTACAAGAACTTGCATGCAATTTATGTTACATTGCCGACTACTACAATGTAAAGCGAGGTTTAGACTTACAAGAACTTGCATGCAATTTATGTTACATTGCCGACTACTACAATGTAAAGCGAGGTTTAGACTTACAAGAACTTGCATGCAATTTATGTTACATTGCCGACTACTACAATGTAAAGCGAGGTTTAGACTTACAAGAACTTGCATGCAATTTATGTTACATTGCCGACTACTACAATGTAAAGCGAGGTTTAGACTTACAAGAACTTGCATGCAATTTATGTTACATTGCCGACTACTACAATGTAAAGCGAGGTTTAGACTTACAAGAACTTGCATGCAATTTATGTTACATTGCCGACTACTACAATGTAAAGCGAGGTTTAGACTTACAAGAACTTGCATGCAATTTATGTTACATTGCCGACTACTAAGGTAAACTGCATTCAAAAGTTTGACCAGATACCTCAATGTAAAGAAAATTGCATGCAAGTTCTTGCTAGTCTAAACCTCGCTTAATGAAAGTTGAATGCAAGTTCTTGCTAGTCTAAACCTCGCTTAATGAAATTTGAATGCAAGTTCTTGCTAGTCTAAACCTCGCTTAATGAAAGTTGAATGCAAGTTCTTGCTAGTCTAAACCTCGCTTAATGAAAGTTGAATGCAAGTTCTTGCTAGTCTAAACCTCGCTTAATGAAAGTTGAATGCAAGTTCTTGCTAGTCTAAACCTCGCTTAATGAAAGTTGAATGCAAGTTCTTGCTAGGCTAAACCTCAACTCAAATTCAATATACGCGATATAATCCAATTTCATAGTTTTATTTCATGTTACTATCTAAATTCAATGAAAATTCGTAAACTTTACATCATAATCATAAGGTTCAGGTTCAATATAGTCAGTCGAATGCAGTTAGTAAACAGAGGTTCATTAGATCGGCGTAGACAGACGGACTAGTTAACACGATTTGTCAGTACTCGTCCGATAATTAGCTGCAACATGATACTGTGGCTGCTTCTCTCATCGCCCACACTGTTAACTGACAGTTCATAAACCTTTTCACCACAGCAGCCCAAACAAGCCTACTTTCGTCGCACTTTCCTCACTCCAGGGAGTGAAACAAAGCAGCTTTTTAATTTAGCGAAAGCCATGAACTGCCACTTCATACTTTTATTACAGTTTTTTTTTGTTTTTTTTTTGTTTCCCTGTATTATTCTGTGTAATTCTAAATACATTTTAAACTTTAATATGTTCTCACTACTGAGGTGAAAAATTATGTGTGCAACACGAGAGCAAAGTTATTTTACATCTCGTGTTTTTGAGTCCCTGGCTACGCTCAAGATTCTAACTTAGAATCACTCGCTTCGCTCGTGATTCAATTATAGAATATTTCGCTTTCTCGGGACTCAAAATAAACACTCGCAAGAAAAACCAACTTTCCTCTCTTGTTGCAAAAATATTACAAAAGGCATACGGTCCACCGATGGACAAAGTTTCGGTTTCGGCGCTTTTGACATGATAAAACATGTTTTGATATAAGGTTCGTTTGACCGAACCTGGAACTGCAACTGTAATGGAATAAAATATGCCAACATTTGTGCTCCTTATGTATTTATGTATAGTATTGTATGATAGTAATACCGAAATTATGAAGCAGTGGCTATTTTTTTCATGGAAAAGTCTAAAGGGGCTCACTGATTACCAGTTCGCCGGACGATACCAGCCTGTCAGTTAATCGCAAAATGTCATACACTAAGTTCTCGTTTAGGTTTCGGCCTGACGGCTAACACGAACCGATAGTGTGTGGTCGCTTGACGATTCCGGTTATGGACCGCGAGCTAGGCGCAAATTTCGTCAGTCATCGCCTCCCGGGCGAAAACTCGTATAGTGATTAACGGCTATGTATGATGAACCCTCGTGAACGTCAGCTGCCGCTCCGTTGGTGGGTTGAGGAATGGCAGCCACCGAAACGCGTAACACGGTCTTTCCACCGCGATACAACCGGCTGCCGATTTGTTTGTATTAACAATAGCATCTAAACTACCATCTGACAAAGTATACAACGGGAGGCGATGACGGGGATGACTGAAAATAATTGTCTTTTTTACATGTTCATGTGACCAGCTGACGGTCTTTCCACAGCGATACAATCGGCTGACCATTTCGTTTATTCACAATAGCATCTAAACTATCATCTGACAAAGTATCAAGCGGGAGGCGATGACTAAATTTTTTTTATAGACTATTGGCTGCCATTCCTCAACCCACCAACGGAGCGGCAGCTGACGTTTACGAGGGTTCATTATACATAGCCGTTAACCACTATACGAGTTTTTGCCCGAGAGGCGATTGGTCATGGAAATCTGTTCCTGGCCCGCGGTCTATTAGCGCCGATATCGGCCGGACAGTCCGTGGTCTGAAATAGAACTGTTAATGTGTGGCCTGTTGCCATTAACTGACAGGCTGATATCGTCCGGCGAACTGTCAATCTATAGGGCCCTGTCAAACTTATCCCGCCCCGGTTTCGCACGGGTGCAATGCTGATGTGATGTGGTGGTCTTGAATCACTCTATCTATAAACTGTAAACTGTCAGACTCCTATTTATTTGTATGAGAAGCTTTCCATATCTGAGTCACGCTGGGGTCGGCAGTCTGCGACTCAACTTCTAACTCCTAGACACACATCAGCAGCCTTCAGAGGCAGTTTTCGTTACGCAGCCACTAGGTGTTGGAACAACATCCCACCTCCTATCAGAAACCTGTAAAGCATTCATAGTTTTAAAACAACTTTAAAAAAGTTTATGCTTAAACATCAATTTAACGAGGAATGCCTCAAACTTGAGACAAGCTACATTTAGATTCAATATAGATTATTATATTTACATAAGTGTATTAAGTATGTACTTACTGCCTTTTTTGTCCCTTCCGCAACCGCCACTCACTCTCATTTTTATTATTTAACGAATTGTTGTTTATTTTTATTTTTGCATCTTGTTTGTTTTAATTAATCTTGACGTGTCTTTTATTATTTGTTTTATACTGTGTTAGTATTCTTAGAACTGCACTAGTTCATGGCCCCGACGGAAGATCAGCGCTAGCCCAGCCAGGCTAGCACCATGCTGAGTCGGGAGTAACTATTTATTAATCTGTGGTCGGGACCATTTCGTGGCTTATATCACAGATTAATAAATAGTTACTTGCTTATATTATTTATGTTGTGTTTCCTATGTACGTGTTTTCCTCTATTTTGCCACGAATAAACGCTATCTATCTATCTATCTATCTATTTAAAAAAACCGCATCAAAATCCGATGCATAGTTTTAAAGATCTAAGCATACATAGGGACAGACATCCATCCAGACAGCAGATACTTTATACACAGGAAATATCCGTAACGCAGGAACAAACTCCGCGATAAACACAAATAAATGTCCTTACCAGGATTTGAACTCGTTACCTTGAGATGGAGCTGAACACGCGAAACCGTTTAAGTAAGTAAATACATGCCTGTTGTTTACCTCTGTCTTCATGTATTATTTGTGTTTCCATTGTACATTTATTCTGAGATTGTGCAATAAAGAGGATTTGTATTGTATTGTATTGTACATGTATAAACTCAACATACTCATAGTTAATGCGGTACGACTAGAGAGATAAAATTTTATTTTTGCCTGAACGAAATGAAGGCAAGGTAACCTTTCTTTTATTTCACCTTAGGTATTATTAATATTTTAAGTGTAAACATTTAGATGTTTGAAAGTAGTTAGTCAAATAAGAACGAGTTAAGTGAATTAAATATCACACCTGTAACGATAGGACGATCTGTCTCTTTCAATCATTCAGTGTTAAAAAGTCACTTTTTATCAATGGTTCAAATAAGTAACCAAGAAAGTTGTGTTTAGATTTTATTGAACACTTGGCCCGCTCAGCTATTTCTGCTGCTCAATATCACGATTACCAAACTCGTCCAATGCATTTCGTTCATTTATTTCAAGTTTCAACCAAATGGCTCATTTGTTTCAAACAAAAAAAAAAGATTTCTAACAATATCTAAAAGATACCTATCTTATGGAAACAAAAACGTGCGGCATAAACAAAAGATAATCATTCCATTTGTATTCTGACACTTCATCTCGCGAAAGAAAAGACATTTCCAATGACATTGATATATTTCCTCCAAGGGAGTACAGGGAGTACCGAATAAATCATATCTCACAAAGAGCAATGCAGAAAATGCACATTTTGTTTAAAGTAGAATTTGTGTAGTTTTGCAATTCAAACTCCCTCATATCGGTTAACGGACGAATGGTTCAGCATAGCGAGTATAAGTTGGGGGCGGTGAGCGGAGCGGGAAGCGGCTTAGTAGCGGAGCGGAAATGTAATGGACATAGCAAGAACATGGTGAAATGTGGCCGTAATAAATAGAAACATGAACATTTTTTCACATAAACAATACAATTACATACAAACATACTGTGTTGTAACTGCCACAAAAAATGCTAAGAGATGATTTTCATTTCAGAGAAAAAAACAAAATTAGATTGAAAGCATGTCCAAACTTTCTGTGTATTTTTTTAACTTTATGGTGCACAATAAATAATATTTACTTATTTATGTATTTATCTGTTTATTTACAAATACTATATAGTCGTCGCCTAGTAAAGTACAAGCTTTTTATTTATTATTGACCGAGCGAAAGCGAAGGTCTCCGTTTCAGCTTGGGCAAATGCTTGATTTTGGTACGCTCTCCTCTTCAGGTTGAATTTTTAAATCAATTCTCATGAAATTTTGTAAGAAGGTTCTAAAATTATATAGATTTTTCGTCGATTCACTTTTTGGACATTTTCCCATGGGGGTTCGCGAGGTCTACAGCTTACAGAGCCATTATTAACTATTTATACTTGTTGCTAACCGCTTATGCCTTGGGCCAGCCTCGTATGGCTTTCTGATACAGTGGACACAGACCGAGTAACGTTTGTGTTAGCAAACTATTTTATTGACTTATTTGTTCAGTACTCAGCGCTTTTCGTGTGATTCATGAGCCACATTGCTATTGCAAATGAGAGCCATATTCCATTTGGTGTAAATGAAAAAAAAAACGATGCTCTACACATTTATTGCACTTTCAAATTTAATAGTTCGCGGTAAAGGTTATTCGCACACAAAATCACGTTAGAAATACGTCACTGATTACCTTTTATCCTCTATTAAAAGCCCCAGATACCTACGTCAAACGCGTTCTTAATTTAAGTAAAGCGCTATTGTTACTATTGTAACAGTTCAAGAATTGAATAGCAACCGCTTATGACTTGGGCCTCGCAAGGCTTTCTGATACAGCGAGCACGGAGAGAAGCATTTACGAGTATGTTAGCACACTGCTGCAACGCTGTAACACTATACGATGCTATTCTACTGAGTTATTTGTTCTGTGGTCAGCAGAGTTCGTGTTAACGGCAAATAAGAGCTGTAAGTTTAATTCACACTTTTTAAAATATATTTTCCACCTTATCTTATCTTATCTATCTTATCTTAAGCTTATCAAATTGTAGGTCATTTGCACATTATCGTATTGCAAAAAAGTTATAGACTCGTATCTGTTAGGGCGGTATTAACATTTTACGATTTGTAAAATTCACCCTATGTCACTTTTCTTACTGGGAAAATTTTGATGAAGGACATCTCATACAAATCGAAGTCCGTCAAACGGTGTAGTCCATAGGACGTGTCAAAGAGTAAGACAAACATTATACGTATAGATACACACATGTCATCATCGTCATAACATAAAATATGGCAGTCGGGTTACAAGGTTATTTAAATACTTACTGACAGACTAGTCGCGGGCAGATATTTTAACTCACAATCGCTTGTGACTTAAATCATCATAGTTCTGACATGGTTATTGAGCCTGTTAGCAACTCACTGCTGCCCTCATATCGTATCACGTTTTTGTTATTTGTGTAAACTCTCTATCGAATTGTTTTTGAGGGACTTTGGGGTTTTCATAAAGGAGTGTAAGCTTACAAAGGGTAACGCGCATGTGACATCTATTGCTCAGGCCTTGATAGCCTACGGACCGTTTGTCATGCGTTAGGTATGCTTATTATGCCAACGTGATATAAAAAAAAAACCGGCCAAGTGCGAGTCGGACTCGCGCACCGAGGGTTCCGTACTTTTTAGTATTTGTTGTTATGGCGGCAACAGAAATACATCATCTGTGAAAATTTCAACTGTCTAGCTATCACGGTTCATGAGGTACAGCCTGGTGACAGACAGACAGACGTACAGATGGACAGACGGACAGACGGACAGACGGACAGCGGAGTCTTAGTAATAGGGTCCCGTTTTTACCCTTTGGGTACGGAACCCTAAAAATCGCCGTTGCTTATGACTTAAACCATAATAGTCGTGGTATGACTTTCTGATACACTGGGCACGTTAGCACAGCGTAAAACAACGCTTTGCTGGCCGCATTCTTGACAAAGAGCCGTTTGTACTACACATGGGACATTATTTAGTCTTGTTCTGCATAAAGGACATTTGGTTATGTCGTAATGGGGTGTGAATGTGATTTGGAGTTTGCAAGTTGATTATCCAACTACGGCTAAGACAAAATTAGGGGTTATGGTTTTATGGTTGGGCGGACTTCAGAGTAAAAAAAAAACCCGGCCAAGTGCGAGTCGGACTCGCGCACCGAGGGTTCCGTACCTTTTAGTATTTGTTGTTATAGCGGCAACAGAAATAGTGTTTGAAGTTTGTGTTGTCACTCGTTTAGTTTTAGTTTAGTTTTAGTTTAGTTGTAGCTTAGTTTTTAAGTCAGGTACCCACTGAAAATCAGTGTCATGGCTTGCCGTGCATTATGCTGAGTGGGGATTCTGTTTTAGCATCTAATTTGTGTTTTATGTGTTCTTCATAGTTTTGTCCAATGTTTATGATGTTACAATAAATGTATTTTCTTTCTTTCTTTCTTTCAAATACATCATCTGTGAAAATTTCAACTGTCTAGCTATCACGGTTCATGAGATACAGCTTGGTGACAGACAGACAGACGGACAGACGGACAAACGGACAGCGGAGTCTTAGTAAAAGGGTCCCGTTTTTACCCTTTGGGTACGGAACCCTAAAAATACACTTTTTTCTGAAAACTCCTAAATGGCCGAATTTAAGGCTTGGAGGCCCTTTACATCTCTAAATTTTATTTGGTAATAGTTTAGTTTAAAATATATAATGTTAGATTTTTTATTTTAACAACTCACGCTAATTGGGTACACTGTTTTCTGAAAACTCCCATTTCTGCACGCTGTATCTGTATGTAACCAACAAAAGACAAGTTCGGCTATAACGGCCGCTACTAGGGGACGCGGTCGTAACTTCCATTATCATTGGGTTTAATTGAATCTGTTCTGAGTGGATTTGGTTAGTTAGTTACATTTTAATGATTGTTTGTGATCTTTGATTTAGATGTTTAAAACCAAGAGAATTAAAGGAGTTAGGGTAAAGGGGTTCGGAGGAGTTGTAGGATGTTTTGGTTTTTGAAGAGTCGGCAACGCGCATATAACACCCCTAGAGTTGCAGGCGTCAATAGGCTACGTTGAGCGTTTACGATCAAGCGTGCCATATGGTTGTTTACCACCGACGTGGTAAATATTTTTTTGGTAATATTTACCTATTATATTGGTAGTCTATTGGTAAGTGTGACTTTCAAACCGACAATAAGTTTTACGGTACGAATACAAGACATTATTATATTTTTCACATCACCTATTCGAAAACGGGCTTTTTCTTCCCCGCTAGGAGGGATAAAAAGTGGCACTTTTCTGTTCAAGGACACTATTTTATTTCTTTTTTACATACTATTTTTTAGGTTAAATAATATTTTGGTACATAATAATTTTCTCATAGGTGGTGTGAAAAGTATGTGTCACATGGTAGTAAAATTATTTCCACCTTGGGTGTTACCACTTGAATCCCTCACTACGCTCAGGATTCTATTTTAAAATCCCTCGCTATGCTCAGGATTCAATTATAGATCCCTTCGTTCAGGATACAATGTACGCCCTCGCCGTAAATATGCCATTTTGCTCCCTTGTGACGCAATCTACTATTTCTCTAATACAAGTCATTGATACTTTTGCCTCCTTTCTCTACAGGCAAAGTCACGAGTAGCAATAAGTAGTTAAACATAAAAACACACACAACTTGGGAACTAACATTCTTGATCATCACACAATTAGATGCCATTACCGGGATTCGAACCAGGACCATCCCCGTACCTACTTACTCCGACAAGGATGCCGTTAATTAACTATCAATAAATTACCAATCCAAAACACACATGATTTATCGTGAGTAAAATACAGGCATTATAGTTAATCACATAAATGGTTGTCCATATCGTAGTAACAAATCACGACATCCCCGCACATATCCATTCCGCCCATTTAAAGGACCCTTGAAGTAATCTGCGCAATTGACGGCGCTTTGAAAACACGCCCACAATAGGATTTATTTGCACTTAATATTTACCCACTTAAGGGTCCTAAGGCTTTGTCCAGATAAAAGTGATAATCAAGACATTTTTTTTGGCCTATTAGTACCTAGTTTTGTTTTGGACTGTTAGTAGTTAAAATCCATTGGATATGTAGTATGATTCACATTCGGCGGTCAGATAGGATGAAGTGTATGCAACAAAATTTCAACGGTTGTCTGTTTGTTTGTTTTTTACTAAAGTACTCCGCCATACGTTTTCTATGTAAGAAATAAATGAATTTTCCCTACTAATTCCTATGGGCTGTATTCTCTAGGTGAAATATGACTCAAACACTAAATTGTTTAAATTCAGATAAAACGCAAATAGCACGAAATTACGAATGAAGTATCAAGTAGGTACAAACAGCAACACTCTTAACTGTCTATCGGACCTTATGCCTTTTGTAATAATGTTTACGAACTGTCAGTTAACAATGTGGGCGATGGTACCTATTTATCATTTTTCTATTATTATATCGACGTTTCACTTTGTTTTTCTGTTCACTCCCAACCTCTTGAAAAATCCCGGTATATTGATAAAATATTCTGTGCAGAAATCTAATTCAGTCATTAAGAAACGTATCCCATTCAATCCGTCACATAAAGTCCCATGTAAACTAGCCCCTAAAGGAAGGGTTCGGCATTAAATCCCAGTATTTATAGGGGACACTACATCTGTCCGGGATTATCAATAAACGACGGTCGGGATTTTACACAACACGGTTAATTATTACTTGGATATTCAAACGATTGCGGTTTAATTGCGGTTCCGAACCGTGTTTTAACTTAACTTGCAAAATTATACATGAAATTAGAAGGTATCGGAGTTTTCCCGAGTTTTTTAATTTAGGCTCACTATAATCTTACCGTGCGATGAAAACTCCGATGCCTAGAAATTAGTGGATTTAGAACAGCTTTCACCACTTGTTTGCGTACAATATGAGTTTGTTGGGATGCCATTCGGTCTTAATAACGCTCCGTGGAAATTGAATTGTGAAGTGTCGTTAAAGTTTGCTTTGAAGATGAGAGTAATTTGTCTGTTGACTTTGACCTCGTTTTCATTATAAATGGGTGTTCTGAATTTACGGATTTGAGGGAGAAAATGATATAATTCCACATTCAGTATTACCTATTTTTTTTTTCGGAATCAGAGGTATTTTTGGCAATTCAGGTGCTCCGATTTTCTCGGAATTATTGTATTTTAATTTTGTATCAAGCAGAAACGTCTGCCAATGATGCTATTAAGCTGATGTTATTAAGCGCATCGTTATCTTCTTCTTCTTCTTTTCCTAGCCTTAATCCCATCATTTGGGGTCAGCTCTCCTAGTAATTCTTCGCCAGGACTCTCTGTCCCGGGTCGTCTAGGCTGGTATTGTACAGCACTTTCTGTGTCATGTGGTCAGGTGGTCGCCGCATGACGTGGCCATACCATCTGAGTCGGGTTTCTTCCAGAAGCTGCCTCGTATGTGTACGTTTCGTACGCGTACGCGTATTAAGCGCATCGTTATCGTATTGGTGAATTTCCAATATGACTTGGCCTCCGAACTCGGTAGCCATTCGAGAAGTTTAAGACTTACGGTAGATGTCCCTGCCTCCCTAAGGCTCTTATATGGTGGAAATATTCGCTGTATTGTGTAAGGTCTTGGTAGCTCAGATGGCACAGCACTATACTAGTGATTCAGTGGTCGTGGGTTCAAGTCCCATCCAAGACAATTAATTTTTGTTTTATTTATTTCTAAGATTATTGCTGCATTTCAATAGTAAGTATATTTTAGTAATTATCACGTCTGAGTAAATCGTTCGTTGAAGAAAAAACTTAACCAGGATATTTGACCATTTATTTGTGGGCCTTATTTCGTAGTAAAAAGGTATGAAATAACCAGTTACAGACCCGAAATTATCTAAGGCTGTATTGAGTAAAAATATTTGGTCATGATTCTTAGAAAATGTTTATTTAGTCCTCGTCTAGTCTGTTGTAGCAGACAACTTTAGAAATAGATTCTACCTATTTATTAAAATAAAAATAAATAAAACATTTGAAGAAGTTGTTTTATATTTTAAGAAGTTATTTTCTAGGATTTGTTGTTGATCTATACAGTTGCTATCGGATGTATCGAAATAGTATTTTATACAATCGTGATATAATAGAGAGCTTTTCAGTCGAGTACCGTGTTTAAGCAACGAAGCTTGCTGAGTTGCTTAAGTTAAGGTACGAGATTGAACAGCTTACTTTTTCTACGAGACAAAAAAATAATACTTTCAACTAGTAGAATCATATACTTAGGTAAACAAACCAAAAGTATACAGCTAAGATACGCGAGCTGCCGCAGCCCGCGATACCTTCATACTCGTACGCGCACCGGCCGCCGGGCCCGGTGCCCCCAGCGGGTTGGTCAACGACACCTCCTCGTGACTCATGAGGCCCTGGTACCTGCTCCGCGCTAAATTCAATTTTAAGACAGTTTTTTTCTCGATTTTGGCCATCGTAGCCTATGGAGACTAACAAGCAACGCTAAGCGGTTTTCGTAGGATATGGATGTTGCTATATGAAGGGTGTCACATGCGCGTTTATGACTTATGAAGCAATTGTTGGCCAACCAATCACAAAGCAGATGCGACGCAGCAGCGTGTTTAAGTAGGCTAATTTGCATTGAATATGTTTTATTTAACACCTGTCCTGTATGTAATGAACATGATTGCAATAAATAAATGAATGAATGAATGAATGAATGTTACATTTAGATGGAAACTACAGCAGCATTGCCGTTGCAGCGTTGATGCAGTCACTGATATTGTCAATCTTCTTGACATTCACGATTGACTATTCACGACAGAAACGCGGGTACATAATGTGATTTATTAAGGAAATTGACAGTTGACATAACAGCTGTAACGCTGCTGCGGCAGGGGTGCGAAACTCCTAGCTTCGGGCAAACTCGGCTTCGTTCGGCTCAGCATTGCTACAAACAATTATTAGCGTTGGCACAACTTGACGTCGTATTGTGTGCACGACCACAGATAAGGTAATGACCTGAATTTTGACAACCTTAAATAGCCGAAAGGGATAGTGCCATATATTAGAAAGGGACATCATGATTCAAACTTCGGTTTTGTAGGAAGTTTTCTTTACAGTAGTACTATTGAAATAAAACTTCTACTACTACTTCTACTACTGCTACTAGTACAGTAGTAACGTCCATACTAATTTACAGAACTTTGTATGCAGGGGGGTGCCTTTTCTCTGCAGCTAGTCAGCTACTACTACTATTACTATTATTTATTCTGTGGCTGCAGTTGCAATCCAATTGTACCCTTAAGAGGCCCACTGACTATCAGTCCGCCGGACTATATTTACCTGTCAGTTGTTCAGAACTGTACATTTTTTGTTCTAACTGACAGGCCGATATCGTCCGGTGGACTGATAGTCAGTGGGCCCCTTTACTCGGCAACGAAACTCACGGTCGACGCTGACACGGCCGTACATTCGTGAAAACAAATGTGTGCACATACATATCGTCGCTATACTTACTCAACCTCATATCTGCAACAATCATTTGATGGAATTATCGCTTTTCTTTCATTCGGAATACGGGTGTTTATGTCATCAAATGAGTGTTGCTTCTTCTTCTTATCTCGTGTCGAGGTTCCCCTAAACAGTGGATGCCCAGAAAGCAGCGGTGCTGACAGCCCGGACCGTGGCGTCTCTCAGATCGGATTCAGAGCAGGAGTGCGGGCACGCGGGGCAGTCCAGCAGGTGCACCATAGTTTGCGGTGCTGTGTCACAACCACATTGGGTAGAGTGGCCACGAAGCAGTCCCCATTCAGCCATGCTCTGCTTACAACGGCCAACCTGAGACCTGAGCCTGTTTATCGCCTTCCAGATAGGCCATGGTTCTTTGTGGCCGGGTGGTAAGTGCTCCGACACAGGTACATATGTGTCTGGCGGGGGACACCGCCTCCGCCACAGTGAGCAGCGAGCGTCGGAGTGTTCGCCCACCAGAGGGCGAGTACACCTGATAAAACTTTTGCGGCTTTTAAGGCGGACGGGTGGCGGGTTATGGCCGTGCAGCGGGTGGCGTGGGTCAGTTCGTTGTTTTCGCATTTCGCTAGCGCAAGCGACCTCTCTGCGGATGTCTGGGGGGGCCACACCCGCAAGCGGGTATAACTTGTTCAGCGGGGTCGGCAGAAGGCATCCGGTTATAGTACGGCAGGTGTCATTGAGTGCGGCTGTTACAAGGCCCGCGTGTGCAGATCGATGCCAGACTGGACAGGCAAACTCACCTGAGTGTTGCTGATACGAGGTTGAGTAAGTATAGCGGCGATATGTAGGTCGGCGTCAGCGGCGTGCACGCTCGGAGCGTGCGTTCCGTGGCTCTCGTCGGGCTACATGCAAGCAAAACAACCATAAAAAATTTGTTCCTACACGTTCGTGAAGCACAATATATACTAATTTTATACCGTTTACTGCCTCAAAGTGCCCCAGTTCGCAAATCGTTTTTAAAACCGTCGATTATCAAGATAAAGTTTCTGAAAATTTCCAGACGCAAACTCGCGGCCCGGGGGAGAAAAAGTTACATAACTTTACAAGTTTTACCCGCGCTACAAAATTGAGCTCTAACTAGAAGTGATTAAGGTGGATTTCAGATTGAAATTTAAATGGAGATTGGACGTTTTTAAGGTTATAAGCATACTTATAAGAGTAACATCTTATTTGAAATATACGGAATAGGCCTCATTTATTTATTGTTGGATGCAGTGTGCTCGAGTTTGGGAGTTTGTTGGAGTGAAAAATTTGGCTGAACTTGGTTTTATTGAAGTAGGTTTTTATCATGCGCGGACCGTACAGACTACAGTACAGACCTGGGTGCTTAGCCAACATGCCAATCGTTAACGCTCCGTAGCGTAGCGTAGTCATCTCTATCACTCTTCCATATTATTTAGTGCGACAGTGACAGTTGCGTTTCGTTCGCTATACACGGTTGGTATGTTGGCTACGTACCCTGTCCGTCTAGAGTGACGTGTGCAAAAGGGAAGCCATCGCGTATAAGTATTGTGAACGTTTCATGAAAACGAGAGGCAGACTAAAAATTAACAAGCCTGACAATTAAGTTCCATAGTGGCCGCTAACGGCCGCATGAATACACGGGAATTACGCATGAATGGTATAAAACACTGTAAATTACATTATTATACATATTACGTTAACGATGGGAGACTTTGAAAGTTTTAACGTAGTTTAGTTCGTGATATATCTTCAGTTAATTTTTCAATACGTGTGTTCACAAACAGAAACTAACACAGAAGTGTTACTGTTGTTAGTTTCTAATTCAAATCTAGATTACATCAACAGTTTGATAACGAGTTTGACCAAAACAATATCGGAACTGCAGTTCGGGTAACAGCGCCCCATGCCTTAATAGCTGCGGCTGTGATAGAATCAATTTGTCCATGATGGCGGATTTTGTGAGGGGCGGAGCGAACCACAGACTACATTATTATATGAAATAAGTTGGAAAAAATGAAATTTTTGGTACAAGCTTTTATCTCTGACTATACTTTTTTCCACAGGCAACTAATACTCATCGAGACAATTCTAAAAACCCCACAATTAGGTTTCGTTGTTTTATTACACAGTTAAATTCCTATGGCCACCTCCTGTCTCCATCATTAGATCAGCTCGATGATACCATAATATTGCATTGTCATATGACTTACATATGTATGCAAAGTTTCAGCTTCATCGGAAACCGGGAAGTGGGTCAAATTTAACTTGCAAGAATTGACCCGTACTAACATAGTTACATACATAGGTGTATTGCAAGTCAAATAAAAGCTTGTAAAATACAAATTTATTACTGATTAAAATACTAGAAATGTTATTTTAGTATAATCAGTTCCTAACAATAAACTTATTTATAATAAAATACATAATAGTTATTTGTGCAACAAGAGAGGAAAGTTGGTTTTTCTTGCGAGTGTTTATTTTGAGTCCCGAGAAAGCGAAAGATTATATAATTGAATCACGAGCGAAGCGAGTGATTCTAAGGTAGAATCTTGAGCGTAGCGAGGGACTCAAAAACACGAGATGTAAAATAACTTTGCTCTCGTGTTGCACACATAATTTTTCACCTCAGTAGTGAGAACATATTAAAGGTTAAAATGTTTTTCGAATTACACAGAATAAACAGAAAAAAAGTATTATAATATGTACGATACGATAAGATACGATACGATTCGATACGAGACGAGACGAGACCGGACCGGACCGGACCGGACCGGAGACGAGACGAGTCCGGACCGGACCGTACCGTACCGTACCGTACCGTACCATAAAAAAAAATGTAATAAAAGTATGAAGTTGATGGCCTTCACTAAATTAAAAAGCTACATTGTTTCACTCCCTGGAGTGAGGAAAGTCGCACTTTCCTCACTCCAGGGAGTGACGAAAGTAGGCTTGTTCGAGCTGCTGAGGTGAAAAATAACATACAATTATTGTTATCATAAATATAGCACAAAGTAAACATTAATTAACATTATTATTAAATCATTTTACGGTTTAGACTCACTTGTTTTAGTCACTCGCGCGACATGTTTCGGAGAGCCTAGGTCTCCTTTCTCAAGCACTAATAGTTTGACAAGGCGAGATTACTGGTACGAGAAAAATGCTACGTACCACGTAAAATACGTGAAGCGATCGAGATTGGGCGGCGCCCTAATTTCAATCGGGATAGCGGCTGGGCTGTGCCGCCAGCATGGAAGCCTGTGATTCCTCAGCAGAATGCCGGTGAGTGTTGTGACAGTGTAGTGGTCATAGTGAGTTCGTGCTGTGTGGCGCTACAAGTGTTAGGTGACCCAAACCCAAACACACCAATGTGCCCGCCTACAACGATAGCGCAAGACCTCCCCCAACCGGTTTTCTCGGCGGCAGTACGCAATACACGGTCGTCGTGAACGCTGCTCGCACTATTAGTGCTTGAGAAAGGAGACCTAGGCTCTCCGAACCATGTCGCGCGAGTGACTAAAACAAGTGAGTCTAAACCGTAAAATGATTTAATGTTAGTATGTCTCACAACAGTTTAAATTCGATTAATTAACATTAACATTATTATATTATATTGAAATAGATGCAGTAAAGGTTTGTGTATCTTTTCAACACACTTATATTAACTTCACGTGTAAATAATAGAGAAATATTAAATTAGTTACTCAGGTTCTTTTGTTTTCGACTATTTCATTTATCATTAACGTCACGCGTTGGCGTCTATTTCAAGTGTCATAAAAATTTAAACTAACGGTAAGAAGGTTACAATATACGTGTATAAAAAAACCGGCCAAGTGCGAGTCGGACTCGCGCACGAAGGGTTCCGT
Source organism: Cydia strobilella (assembly GCF_947568885.1). Lineage (NCBI taxonomy): Eukaryota > Metazoa > Arthropoda > Insecta > Lepidoptera > Tortricidae > Cydia > Cydia strobilella. The sequence continues at coordinate 491,553 of NC_086045.1, forward strand.
ACCATTACGGAAAAAAACAGCAAAAAAATCACGTGTGTTGTATGGGAGCCCCATTTAAATATTTATATTATTCTGTTTTTAGTATTTGTTGTTATAGCGGCAACAGAGATACATCATCTGTGAAAATTTCAACTGTCTAGCTATCACGGTTCATGAGATACAGCCTGGTGACAGACAGACAGACGGACAGACGGACAGCGGAGTCTTAGTAATAGGGTCCCGTTTTTACCCTGTGGGTACGGAACCCTAAAAAGGACCGAGAACATTTAATGGAAATTTTGCAATTTTTGAAAATTACTATTCTAGGATACGTATTTACAGTAAAGTTCAAACAGAAGGCTTTATGACCTAACTTAGTTTGTATTTCAATTTTAATTGATTTTTATGTTTCAAAGCTTTTATGAGCCATATTGTTGCTTGAATTAAATGAATACAATACAATAAAATTAGGGTCCTTTTAACTAGCAATGTGGCAAAGAGAATTAAAAAAAAAATGCAGTTTCCATTAAAATGTTTCGGTACTTTTTTCTACACGTTTATTGTTACTTTCTTACCGTTAGTTTAAATTTTAATGACACTTTTAATAGACGCCAAATGAGTGACGTAAACTTAGAGGATAAAACCAAACGGAGTAGCCATTAACAGCATTCCCCTCTGTCCAAAATAGTCGGCCAATGCTCATACACAATGTATGGACTGACGTTTTTTTGTACAGAAATTTACAGACAAGGCGTCTCCGTTTGGTTATATCCTCTAGGAGCAATGTGCCAAAGGGAATCTTCGAAAATTTCAGAATGTTTCGGTACTCTTTTCTACACGTTTATTGTAACTTTCTTACCGTTAGTTTAAATTTTTATGACACTTGAAATGACGTAAATGATAAATAAAAAAAACCCGGACTCGCCCACCGAGGGTTTCGTACTTTTTAGTATTAGTTGTTATAGCGGCAACAGAAATACATCATCTGTGAAAATTTCAACTGTCTAGCTACCACGGTTCATGAGAAGCCTGGTGATAGACAGACAGGACCGGACTTTTACGGAACCTTAAAAACAGTCACAAACAACATAACATGAGTAATTTTTTCTCATCTGAACGGGAACTTTCTAAGTTTTTACCAGAAATAAAACCAGAAATTTCGGAAATTTTGGGAATGTTCTCCAAGTTGCACATTGCTATTTGTAACTAGCCCTTTTTTGAGTTATGTTAAGTGTAAATTTATTTTCGTTTTGCATTATATTTGTATATTCATAATTTTCAATATTCTTCTGTTTACATGGCCAAATTGTATGTATAGATGATGTGTACAGTTTCAGAACATCATCATTTCAGAATGTACAATACAATATGTATTGTGAAATTGCCTTTAAGCCCACAACACGTATCTGCCCATATCTCCGAGAATCTCCACACGTCAGTGAATACATATTCAAATCCCGCAAACAATTACTTCCAAAAGATCGTAACTTCGCTACAAACTCAGCACACTTACGACGTTCTGAAAATATAAGCCTGGATAGCCTTAGTTTTGAAATGGCGTAAACGTAGTAGGAAGCGTGAGGTGGATAAGACTTTCTGTAAGTAATACCATCGTATATAGCCTTAGTTTTAAAAGGTCGTAATGTAGTAAGAAACGGGTGGCGGTTATGACGTTTTGTAAGTTAGATGTGTATTAAACTCGGGTGTCAATCTATTCCTATACTGTCTAACACCCGTTCGCCCCATTTCCGAGGGTCACAGAGAATATAGAAAGCAGAAGGGTGACTTTATGTGTATTGTAAGTGTTTATCAAGTGTTTATAAACTTCAACTTTGGGAACAAATCAAATTATTTTTTTAAATATTTTGATTTGTGTTTATAAGTAGTCACACTACTATATATAAATTATAAACTGTAATAGATGTCATATATTAAAGAAAAAGTGACGAAGCCCTCCAGTGGTGAAGGCCGGATTCGAACCGGCGTCTTTAGCTATCGCGGCTAACACCATGAACCCCTAGGCCACCCCGCCACGGCGGTGCCCGTCCGAATTTCTCGACTATATGCCATCTTAGTAAGACTAGGCGTCTTTGACCAACTCTAAGGGCAAGCAGTAACGCTTGCACCTCCTATACGAAGTCCTTACGGAATTACGATATAGCGATGTTTATAAACTTGTTTCTTGTCAAATCAAGCCAAATGATGTAGTGAGGAAAACCAGAATATATAATTTACTATCATAATTATAATATGTGACGTTTTCAACCAAAAGGTACCACATTGTCGTTTGTCGATAAGGTTGATTTCAAATCATAATCATAGTCATAATCATAATATTTATTAATAATATAAATTACATGTCACATTTTATACAGTGTATAAAGATTATATTTAAGTATGAATTTTCGCTACATAATGTAGGTTGTATTTAATCTCTTACATCTACCTAAGTTCCTAATTTAAAGAACTCTTTATGGTCGTAGAACGCTTGCTCGATTAACCATTTCTTTAATTTGTTTTTAAATATTGCTACGCTTTTAGCAACTACTATTGAGTCCGGAAGACGATTGTTTACTTTTGGGCCCAATATGTGAATGAGCTTGTCCGACTTGGCCAGCTTGTGCGGCACAAATTGAAGCTATATGGAAATAGCGCCTTATTGACAACCGACAATAAGTACCCTTTTGAATGAAAATGGCACAAATACATAATAAAGCGTAAATTAATCTATAAAAAATACATAAAATTTCCTTACACCATAATTGTTTCTGTGGTTCCTAAAAACTAAGTTTTCCCTCTTTGCTATTTAGATATTTCATCCCATAATAAAATAGACTTTTTAGGTATTTATCTAATGGTATAAGCAATGTGTTGTCTATCAGTAACACATATACCTACTGAAACTGTTATATATTTATATAATAGTTATTTGTTATACAAGGGTGCAAGTTGTATTTTACCCGCGAGTGCATAATTGAAACACAAGCAAGCGAAAGGATTCTATAGGTGAACCACGAGCGAAGCGAGTGGTTCTAAAATAGAATCCTGAGCGTAGCGAGTGTTTCAACACACGAGAAGTAAAATACATTTGCGCCCGTGTATAACACAAAACTTTTCACCTCACTATAGCGAGGAAAATGCAACATCCACAGGCGTTAGATCATCTTCATCACTGGAATCACTCATTTCTTTACGATATTATAACAGAAAACCCTGGAAGTTGTGTATTTTTACGCGAGTCGGTGAGAAAAGTTTTTTAGTAAAAAAATTGTTGACAATGTTGACATTTCTGACGTATGAAATGTCAACGATGCGTTTTGAAATTGCATCGACTCAACTTGTGCGTTCAGAATTATATTTAACATCATTAAAAAAACAAAGGTTTCTTATGGAATTTTAAGGTTTATGACTTAAAATCATTAAATAAAGCTAAATTTGGTATTTTTCATTAGATTCTCAAACCATTTATTTAATGATAATTAATATCGAACGAATCATTATCATAAACGATTTACGTTTTATTATCTGTCAAGCTACTTAAACACGCTCCATCCAAGGTCAAATTACTTTCCCCACTAGTGGATAAAACGCGTTTTTCCCCGCTTGTATTGAAGGATAAAAGACAACTTTCCGAGCTAGTAAGGGGAAAATAAATTTGCTCTTTCGTGTTCTCAAGTCGCATAAAGATTAGCCTCTTACTGAGCTGCATGTCTCAGGCAACCGTACGTACACTTGCATGATGAATATTAATATTAATTAGTAGGTACCTATACTTGTATTAAACGTAAAGCAAATTTAATATTTTCAAAAAAATATATATAAAAAAAAGCTTTTTGTAAGCGAGATAAAATTCTGCATAATAACAATGTTTGTGTGCTATTTAATACCATGTTACTGTAATTCTCATTAAGCTGTAATATGGCAATTAGCCACTTTACTACACTTTTGTCAACAAATGCCTAAAATCCACCACGCACGCACCACGGACGCGGACGCACCAAAAATAGAAAAATCTTGCTAAAGTTGGACAGGTTAGATTGTCCAATAGTAAAAAAATGGAATGCCATGCACATGGACAACAGGAGTGCTGTTGGGCTAAGTTAGTTATTTAAGTAGTAGTTTTAGTTTAATTTAAGTTATTGTAATAATATGCATATATATGTTAGTCTGTAAGGTAGCCGTAATATGGGCCTTGTTGCCGGATAAAATTATTAAATAAATAAATAAATAAAAATAAAATTCACCGGGCAAGCACAATAACCGGATATACACCATGACAGCTTGTATAGTTTTAAAAAAAAACACTTCGATTCCCGATTGAAGTACCTCTTGACATTCTCCCTTGTAGATTTAAGGTTTATTAAACATATTAATAACGGGTCACTCACGTTTTTTAATTCGAAAAACGCTCGACATGTTTCACTCCGTACCGAGCAGCGTCATGAGGAGCTTGCGTTGACGGTGACGGACCGGCGCAGACTCACGTCTCAGACAGGTCTGTGTCTCACGGATGTTTTGTTATTTAATTTAGGTTTATTTACTGTTTAGTTTGTATCTAGGTTATTAATCATAATGGTAATTATTCTTATCTTATTTTATTAAAAAGTTTAGAGTAAAATACTAATGCATGCTGTGTTCGCCTGTAATTCATGGCGCAATCATAATTTAATAGTATGCAAGTGTGTTAGACTATAAGTTGTTGTTGCCACTGTTGGTGAACCTTAATAAATAAATAAAACCGGCCAAGTGCGAGTCGGACTCGCGCACGAAGGGTTCCGTACCATTAAAGAAACAAACAGCAAAAAAATCACGTCTTTTGTATGGGAGCCCCATTTAAATACTTATTATTTTCTGTTTTTAGTATTTGTTGTTATAGCGGCAACAGAAACACATCATCTGTGAAAATTTCAACTGTCTAGCTATCACGGTTCATGAGATACAGCCTGGTGACAGACAGACGGACAGACGGACAGCGGAGTCTTAGTAATAGGGTCCCGTTTTTACCCTTTGGGTATTACGGAACCCTAAAAATTAAATTTCTCCTACTGAAACTTGTGTCTGTTTGAGCCAATGGTTGACTGGAAGAGAATGTATTTTGGCATTAAATGTGCCGTTTCTACATTTTCTTTATTTATGCAATAAAGTTAAAATAAATATCAAAATTTATAATCAAAGCCCCATTTCTGATCCAAACATCTGTATGTAACTCTGCGGATTATCCCAATTGTGGATAAGCTCGTTGTAATTTGATTTACACTAGTTAGGTGAGCCGTTGAGACCCTGATTTAAATTGATAGACAGCGGAAGTTATCCTTATAATAATGTTATAAATGAGAGAAATATTAGATTATTTTAAACCGGGTCACTCACGTATTATTAAGTCGAATAGCTCGACATGTTCCTCCTAAATTGGTTGGTATCGGTCCTCGTAAATTGGACCGAAACATGTCGAGCTATTCGACTTAATAATACGTGAGTGACCCGGTTTTAATGTTTGAGTCTCACGGGAGTTTTATAGTTAAAATGAGAGAAATGTTTAGAAAGTTACTTACCTACCCATGGAATAATATGCTTAACGGAAACGAATAATTATAATTATAAAGATGTTTTATAACCTGGATAAAAAATTATAGAATACCTTATAATCTGCTCCCTATTGAGTTCAAATGAGGGATTCTCGTCACAAATAACCGAATTCACATTTCACACCTACGTATGTCTATGTACTATGGAAATTGCACTGAATTCGTATGAGTAAAGTTTCTCTTAATTATAACAAAACTTTAAACTAACCAACTACCACCTAACTAACTAACTTAATTATTAAGTATTTGCGAAATGTTGTAATTTGTAATTTAGTATAATTTTGAGTAGTTTTAGGATACTTTTTTATAGTTTTAGGATAGTTTTTGCTCCTTATATTTCTTTCTTGCTGTGCATGCTTGCTTTGGATGGCATTCTTATGTAATAACTACACCTACCACTCATGTACTCTTTGTAACTATGTTGAATGTTGTCTGTTTAGTGTGCCTTTTAAATAAAATAAAAAATAAAATAACCCAAATTTTCATTATCTGTTCATGCCATATTCGCGGCGTCTAAAAGACAAAAGAAAACAGGCCAATTCAATTCCTGGTTGTCAGAAATAGAGACCACAAGCTCTAACATGTTCATAGTTCGTAGTCTTTCTCGATAAGGCACGTTCGAACCATTGTCGCTTTCTTAAGTGTTCGAAGAAGGAAACAAAAAAAAATACAGTCAATCGGTTGTCTTAAGGCGCCGTGAGGTTAGGTCGCAGCTCGCTGAGCTCTGAGCGGGACAGCCGTCGTGTCCGGGATCAGGGGACTCGTTAAGATTTTTTTAGTCATTTTTAACAAAACAAAATTAGTGAGTTCGATCAAAAATAAAATTGCGCATTTTTAGAAACTGTTTTCATATTCTAAGAACAAATTAAATTATTTTCTATGAAAACATTTTAATTTGTGTTATTTGAAGTAGAAACACTAATTTAAATTACTTTCATTGCAATTTATTTTCATATTCACGACTTTTACAACAAATCAAATTATTTTATTAAATATTTTTGATTTCAACTTAAACTATCGTGAGACATATTTCAAAATATTTATCAGTACACGACGAACAACCGCCGCAGACACTCGTGCCTGAGGATGGATTCCCAAAGAATCCGAAACATATCGCCAAAAGCGACTAAAAATAATAGTGAGTAAAAACCGTACTGATAAATATTTTATTTTTGATTTGTGTTTTTTTAAGTAGTCACACTAGTCACAATATAGTAGTAGTAGTCACAATATATAAATTATAAACTAAAATAGATGTCATATATTTAAAAAAAATGACGAAGCCCTCCAGTGGTGAAGGCCGGATACGAACCGGCGTCTTGAACCCACCACTGGAGGGCTTCGTCACTTTATTCCTTAAGATATGACATCTCTTTCAGTTTAGTTTCATATTTTTATCTTTTGTGCAAAAAATATTTCAATTTTTTTAAAGTGCGTTTAAGACCTGTGTTTTTTTTCTATCGAGCAAAAGTTGTTTTATCAGGTTTCGAATCGATGAATTTACTAGACCAAGCCACATTAGGTATTCATATTTTTTGGCAATCGTATTATGATCTAAAATATCGCTAGAGTTAGACCAAGAAATGTCTGTAACGATTTTGATAGCATACGCAGTCCAAGTGTTATTTAAACGTCATAATTTCATAGAAGTTTGACGTTCAAAATAACACTTGCACTGCGTGTGCGTGCGCGCGCGCGCGTGCGCGCGCGCGCGTGTGTGTGTGTGTGTGTGTGTGTGTGTGTGTGTGTGCGTGTGTGTGTGTGTGCGTGTGTGTGTGTAATCGTTGCAGACTTATCTTGGTCTACTTCTGCAACTTTTCAAAAATTCTGCTCGTTGAATGCACGGCACCTTAAGAGTTGGAAGAAGAAACAAAAAAGCAAATCAATCAATCGTTTGTCTTAACAAATGGCCGACATCACAACCACACGTCGTTTGTTGCTGTCCAATAATCAATCATAGTGCTTTATGTTATATCGAGAACAGATATGTTATGATATGTTATCGAGAACAGATATGTTATGTGTGGTTTAAAGCAGACGATTATATCTCTGTGCATATTTTTGACCATTTGTCACAGAAACAGGAAACTCTTATACCTGCAAATCCTGAGAAAATTCGCGTGTACGGGACAACGGTAGACAATTACGTGGAATGCTCCTATAAGTACTCGTATTGAGAACAGTTATTGTACGTTACGTTATATTTTAAATGTAATTGGATAATTACCATTTTTTTATAGAGGAAAACATCTACATTTAGTTTAATTTTTTTATTGGTAGGTATCTATAGTATTTTTAAACTCGACGGGTACGTTGACAGGTGTCATTTCCAGTCCATATAATTTATAACCTAAAAACGCCAAATCTCGCAAAATTTTATTGAGATGACATCTGTTAGCGTACCCTCCCTGTTTGAAAAATACTAAGGAACGATCCGGACCACGTAAGATTTGGCACCAGTTTTGTATCAAAATTAAAAGATAAAGCCACAAATAATTCCTATCATTAAAAATTCTTTCAACCGTGCACAAGTAGTAAGCGCGATACAAAAATCGCTCTACTCGATGCAGCGCCATCTATACTCATCCTACTTATATTAAAATTGTGCTTTCCATGCCATCTATCGCCACATTTGTCAAACTTTACAATATAAAAACATGTCATTTGTCACCGTTCCATAATCAATCATAACGGATTACGTGTGAGCGGGACACCGCTATATACATATGTGCATAGCTGTCTCACTCGCATAGTCGCGGACAAATATGGGATTATATCGTGATTGATTGGGCGCGAGTTTTGCGGACAGCAATCAATGTAGGTAAGTTCATTACTCAGGCAGTCAGGGTTGTCAATAATTATCTGAAAAAAAAAGTGCCGACAGGAGTGAAAACTTGAACAATTAAGTGTGTATTTTTTTAATCGTCAGGAAAGTTTTTAGTTTTGAGTATTTTTGAGTAGTTTTGAGTCCGTGGCGTTCGAAAACAAAAAGTCGTATGTGAATGACATATAGAATATTAAAGATAAATATAAAGAATAATGACAAAAGACTAGAAACTGTAAGTACTAGAAATAAAGTAGAATTTTACTAACGAACATACCCATTATTCTTTCTTTATGTATTTTGACAGAATTTATTTGAAACTTCCCGTATTAAAGAAAGGTCTACTGTCCTTAAAATTTTGTTTGAAATTAAAAGCAAATGTCAGCCGTGAATTCGGTGGCGCTAGTTCAATTTTTTTCCCATGTCAAAAAATGCCCAACGCGCCTAAAGAAGTTTGCAAATGTCAGCCGTGAATTCGGTGGCGCTAGTTCAATTTTTTTTCCCATCTCAAAAAATGCCCAACGCGCCTAAAGAAGTTTGCAAATGTCAGCCGTGAATTCGGTGGCGCTAGTTCAATTTTTTTTCCCATCTCAAAAAATGCCCAAGGCGCCTAAATTAAGTTTGCACTTCAAACAACAATAAAAAGGTATTTTTATCGGTACATTTTGTTTCTTACAGTAACATGCAGTCAGCAGTATTACCGCAGCAGTATTGAAGCGCGACATTACTACCTACTGCATTGCTGAAACAAGTATCAAAATCGATGTTGCTGTTAGGATTGTTGACATTTGTGACAGCAATGAAGTCGGCAGTAATGTCGCGCCGCAATACTGCAGCAGTAATGCTGGTGTAGTTTATACCCGAATGGTACTAAATGTTAAAATCGGGTTTTTCCGATTTTTACTGTTCCGTACCTCAAAAGGAAAAAAACGGAACCCTTATAGGATCACTTCGTTGTCCATCCGTCCGTCCGTCTGTCTGTCTGTCAAGACCCTTTTTCTCAGGAACGCGTGGAGGTATCAAGCTGAAATTTATATCAAATACTCAGGTCTACTGTCCCTTAGAGCTGTGAAAAAATCAAACTTCTAAGCCAACGCAATCAAAAGATACAACCGTTTATGCAGAAAATATCCGCAAATTTTCGACACACAAGGGAATCAAAACCTACAAGGTACTTCCCGTGAACTCAGAATCTTGAAATTTGGTACGAAGCAACGTCTTATAGCAGAGATAGAGGAAAAATTGCGAAAACCGTAAAATTTCTGTTACATCATATAATAAAAATTATTGTTATGGATTTCATTTTGCAATAAAAATACCATAACTATGACTCGATTGTCGTGATGGGTCAACTTTTACTTATAAACCTACAGGTTTGTACGGAACCCTCGGTGCGCGAGTCCGACTCGCACTTGGCCGGTTTTTTGACTGCAGTTGGCAGTGACGCTGGGTGCAGTTTGAATCCGAAGGGTACCTTTAGTCACGGTCTCACAGTATACATACATATTATATCGATTGGAGTCTTGCGGACAGCTGCTAATATAGGGCCGCAATCAATGTAAGTTCATTACCCAGGGTTGTCACAATTATCTAAATAACAATGTCGGAATATTTTATTCGGTCATCGCGATAGTGACTAGTATAACTAATTAGTAAAACAGCCTTATATTGACCGGGATATAGACCGTGATTACCTTTTGTATTATTTGTATATATCCCGGTCAATATAAGTCTAGTGAAACTAACCGTGAATCATTCAAAACTCTAATAGTAAAACAGCCACTGAGAAAACCTTCGTTTTTAACATACTTATTGAATTATCATTTAAGCTGAACTTATTTTTATTTTTTTATTTTTTATGAATGCATATTGTTGGTCACTCATACGACTGCCTACTAGGGAATGCAAACCGGTTATTTTTTGTATGAAAGTCCGATGAATAACCGGTTATTCACCGGTTTTTCCATACGATTTGCATTCCCCTTTTTCCTCCCGATTTGAAAAAACCGGTTTGCATGCCCTAATGCCTACACAATGACATGTCCTTGTGTAATTGTAATAGTTGAGTCTGTGAACACATATAAGTACCTTGGTATTAATATTCTTAATATAGATAGGTAGCCGATTTAACTGGCAAACTCATGTAGGCGAAGTTTAATAACATAAAACTACTGATAAGACGATCCTGTATTCTTTGTATCATGCATTCGCCGATTCAGTTCTTAGCTATGGGCTCGTAGTCTACGGTGGGACATTCAAAACACAAATAAGTAGAATACTCAATCTCCAACTTAATTAATTAATTAAAACCTTAGAAATATGTTTTTATTGAGTAAAAAAAACCGGCCACGGGCGAGACGGACTCGCGCACGAAGGGTTCCGTACCATTACGCAAAAAACGGCCAATAGATCACGTTTGTTGTATAGGAGCCCCACTTAAATATTTATTTTAAGTATTCTGTTTTTAGTATTGGTTGTTATAGCGGCAACAGAAATACATCATCTGTGAAAATTTCAACTGTCTAGCTATCACAGTTCATGAGATACAGCCTGGTGACAGACGGACGGATGGATGGACAAACGTACGGACGGACGGACAGCGAAGTCTTAGTAGTAGTGTCCCGTTTTTACCCTTTGAGTACGGAATCCTAAAAATCAATCGAACATTTCTGTGCTGACCTGAGAATCTGAATACATGACAAATTAAAACATACTACCATTTGACAACCCTAATATGTACACGTGGATGCCAACCCTTCATAATTGAAGGGGATAATTAACTATATGAACTATTAAGTACTATAATAGTACAGTCAGCTGAACAAGTTTTTTTATTTATTTATTAAATGCAATTTGATTTGACCTCTAGGGATGAAAGTCATGTGACGAGAAAGGTATTAAGAATGAATGTGGAGGGAAGTACGAGGAGAGGAAAACCGAGGAAAAGGTGGATGGACTGTGTGAAAGATGATATGAAACTAACGCAAGTGAATGATGAGATAACGGGTGACAGAGATGTATGGAAGAAAAAGACATGCTGCGCCGACCCCAAGTGAATGGGACAAGGGCAAGCGAATGATGATTTGACCTCTATTCTAATTATGACGAGACGACGTTTTTTATTCGAAATGAAGTGTCAAATGCAAACAATTTTGACAAATCTCGCATTTTACTTAATATCGAACGATGTGGCGGTCAGACCCCGACTCTAGTTTGTCACCTTAAGAAAAACTAAGTACGGATGCGTGACATGCGAGAACTTAGCAACTTTTAACTTAACTAACTTAGCGGTTTCACTCACGTATTTTTAGTCACTCACGCCCACCCGTCGTGACCGCTACTCACTCAGGCACTGTTAGTGCTTGAAAATGGAGACCTAGGCTCTCCGAAACATGTCGCGCGAGTGACTAAAAATACGTGAGTGGAACCGCTAAGTTAGTTAAGTTAATATGTCTCACGATAGTTTAAATTCGATTAGCACTTTTGCTACTGACAGTACTGACTGTGTAAAAGGGTGGGGGTAGTACCCTGAGAAATGATTGCTGTTGTATCAATATTTTTTCTATTATAGGTAGGAAGCGGGGAAAATTGCGGGGCCAAATTAATGGGAATAATTGGAGTAGGCAGTAAGACGGATTATTTGCAGACGAAGATAATAATAACAGTAATTTACTAGTAATAATATAGTAAAATGACGTTAGACGATAAAAAAAAGTAAGATAAGGTGGGGTAACGGGGTCCCTTTGTTTGACATAATTATTGAAGGTTATAAGTAATGTAATGATTGTCATATTATCATTAGGCATAATTCTGAAAGCGTTAACTTTTCAGGATATTCCTCAGGTTATCCTATATACAGGTTAGGTTAGGTTTGTTTTATGGCAATCCTGAAAAGTTACGCGTTTCTGAGAAAAACCAAATTATGACTAACGAAAATGTGGACAAACAATACATTATGACTTAAAACTATATGGGAAATAATAGAGACCCCGGGTTAACTCTATCACCGGGGCAATACAAACACTTGTATGGAATCCTCATACTGTTTGTCTTGCCCCGAGCAAAATAAACTATGTTCGTCTTACCCCACCGTAAGGTATACCTTACGGTCAATGAATTTGATTTGAGTGGTACTTCGTTATCTTCGTACCGCTAGGGATCTTATAGGCAATGGTTGGCTGGTGGAGAATGCCTTCTGGCATTAAGTCCGCCATTTGTAATCTTAATGTACGCAAAGAAGTTTAAATAAAATATAAATAAATAAAAGTTTCATCATCATCATGTCAGCCGATGTACGTCTACTGCTGGACATAGGCCTCCCCCAAGGCTCGCCACTCCGACTGATCCTGTGCCGCTCGCATCCACCGAATTCCCGCGACCTTCACCAGGTCGTCGCTCCATCTCGTTGGAGGCCTACTGGCAGTTCGTCTTCCGGTACGCGGACGCCACTCCAGAACCTTCCGGCCCCACCGGCCATCAGTTCTGCGAGCAATGTGCCCCGCCCGCAATAAAAGTTTAACACAAAACAAATTACAAGGGCGTTTTCAGAAATCATTGTCACTTTACAAGTTCTTCGTATTATTTAATACTAATTAATATCCCAGATAATAAAATGACAGTGCGTTTGTCTCAATTTGTTGATCCTGTAACTTTGTCGTCTTTTGTAACGGGGTTCGTACTCGTTCGGTACTATCATAAACTACATATTAAATCACATTTAGAAACGGGTCTATCGCGAATTTATTTTGTTACCTTTATTTACCGACGTTAAAACAAAAAAAAAAAAAAAAAAGGTAACAAAATAAATTCGCGATAGACCCATTTCTAAATGTGATTTAATATGTGTTCAAACCGCGAAAGTTTTAAATGTTATATCATAAACTAGTCCTTTAGGGGTTATAATCGCCCAAATCTAAAAAAAACTAAATTTTCGCAGTTTTTTTCGGTTTTTCGACAAAGTTGCGTCCGGCGCTCGAGTTTACAAACTTGGATTATTCATTGGGCCAACATCATAAACAAATCTGCAAAGAATCAGAACTACCGCATTTGACGCAAACGCTAAATGTATAAAGTTACTGTATTATTAATACTAATAAAAATATGTATTTATAACTTAATAATTAACATAATATGTATTTTTAACTTATCTCTGTCTCTGTCTTTTGTATGTTATATTATATATTAATTTTGTAGTTTTTCTTGTTACCTGTCGTAATTGTTTCACCGGATGGTCTCACCGGAAGATCAGCGCTGGAAGTCGCCAGCAACATGCTGAGGTGAGACCATTTCGTGGCACTTTTTCTTTTTATTTATGTTTCTCTGTTTTGTATAATTTTCTATTTGTGTGTGCTAACGAATAAATTATTTCTATTTCTATTCTATTTCTAAAAATGTTCGAGATAAACACGGAATTTAAGGTGAAAAAATGAAAGTAAATCGCGATAGACCCGTTCGTATAATTAAATATGCAACCCATAATTAGCGATAGTTACTCTTGAAAACTTTGTAAAGGGTTCGAAACGTCGGGATGTATTTTTTATTTTATTATACTTGATATAATCCATTTATCTACTTTTATTTCTCAATTCACTTGTAAGAACCCCCCGCACGCGCTCCTCTAAATTATTCGCTGTCCCTTTCCATCGAACCACTTACGCAAAGAACAGATTTATCGTAAGAGCGTGTAAAAATTACAATGTCAAATATTCTCATGTTGACTTGTTTTTCATTCCGTCAGTGCAAATAATATAATTGATTTTGATAGTTTACTATTGTAAAATTAAGTTAAATTAATGCATGTCACGTTTGTGGTTTTAAATTCGCATTGTTTAGTTCTTTAGCACTAGATCTAGAGATAGTTTAATTGAATTGTATAAACAAGTCTTGTCTGAGCAACCATAATTATCTAATTTCAGTAGTGGAAACTGTTTTGGCTTATGTATGTATTTAAGTGTAATTATCTATATGTGTCATCTTTCGCTGTTTGTTTCCCATTATCAATAAATAAAAAAAAAAATAAAGCTATTTTAAGTCGTGGTATTATTTTGTCTTAAAAAAATACATATATATATATATATATATAGGTATATGCATAGTTTGGGATCCACTGTATCCATGTGTCTGCAAATTGTTTTCTATTGTCAATAAAAAATATTCTTATTCTAAATAAGTAACTAGTTCACAGTCTATTCCATCCAGAATTAAGGATTATTTTTAATATATGCCAGCAAAGTGAATCGTATGCCTTCGGAATAAGGTTTAAGTCATTTAACTGTGTGCACTTTGGTGTTTTCAGTAAAAAATACACTAGACTTTCCTTATAAGCGTTCAGGTTTTACATTAATTAAAGTTCCTTTGTTCCAGGTCGGGTGACTTCGGTGTGTGAATAAAATAAAGGTACACCCTAGAACAGAGAAAACGGGACACTTGTTATGGAAATTTATTTTAAATGATCTGTTTTGAGTGTGCTGTACGTGAAAATAGCTCGGTTATCAGTCGATGTGAATACATTAGAATAGGGAAATTAATTTGACGTTAGATGTCAGCACATATACCTGCAGTTCGTAAATCTGTAGGTAGATTACTTTCAGGTTATTCCATTGATATTTGTGTAGATATTTATGACTTGATGTTCTTACATTATAAACTAGCCTTGGAAGTAATACGAGTAAGCTAATTACTCAATATAATAGTTATGTACGAGTAAAAGTAGATGATCGAAGATTCTATAGGTGTTTAAATAATAGGTTGTGTCCGGAATTTTTAACCGGCTTATATTTTTTATCCGGGTCATATTACGTGTTAATGTTGTTTAATAAAAATGTCTTGATTGGTAGATAAAGTGCTATAGTTTTTAATTGCATAACGATATCTTTTTTTTGTTAGAAAGATATCATACGTATATTTTCGTCAGGTGACAACCAAAACTCACTAATTACTACTAAAAATTCAGAGCCGTTGTGAACCGCACTGTAAAATAAGGTTGATTTTTGTGTAATATTTTTTTTAATGTATTTATTTAAGAAACAAACAGTCTTTTATAGTTATACATAACACTGGAAATTTTCTCCAAGCTAGACTTACAGTTTCCTTAATGAAAATATTTTAACATCATGTTTAATAAAGTTTCTACAGAATAAAACAGAGCTATTTGTGCAAACAAGAACAAAAACAATAATAACAATAATGAAAATAAAATGCAAGAGTATCAGTAGCAATTAATTTGTATATAAACTGAATAATAAAAAGGTATTTTATTTGCTATTAGTCAGTTTTAACTCTACCCTGACGATTTTATGTAGATTTTATTTATATATCTACAGCATATTAGCAGAAACTAAAAAGCATCCGCTTCTGAAAAGCCCGACTCCTCGTCTAATCGTTTTTGAGTCTGCGACAGGCATAATACATTATTAATCACCGCAAGGGCTCTTTAAAAAAAACATAAAAAAAAGATAAAGATAAAGATTTTTGTGTAATTTTTTTTTGCTATTAGTCAGTTTTAGTTGTACCCTGCCGATTTTATGTAGATTGTATAGGTATTTATACAGCATATTAGCAGAAACAAAAAAGCATCCGCTTCTGAAAAGCCCGACTCCTCGTCTAATCGTTTTTGAGTCTGCGACAGACAGAATACGTTATTAATCACCGCAAGGGCTCTTTACGATCCACAAAAAAGACGATAATATATCGTCCAATTGAATTGAAAAAGAAAAGGCCTTTTACTTTACAAATTGATGGCATTTTAATATTGACGTCAGTCGCAGTGACTAAGTTCAGTAAAAATTACGTATCAAAATGAAAATGTGAAACGAGTGATGTCAAAATAACCATTAAAAAAAATTAAGAAAGGCTGGAAATTAACCGCTTCGGGTAATTAATTTAGGGAGTCGAACTTGCGGCTTTGTAATCGCTCTTAACCAACTGTAATATCGAAGCTTGCCAGAAGCGTGCAAACTTAACGGCACCGAAGTCTCAAGTTACATTGAGAATTCACCAGTAACCCATATTACCATATTAATTAAACTATTTTTGGCAAGCAAAATACGTCTGCATTTAAATAATATTAATACTAAAGACATCACTCTGCATATTTGACCTGCTGGTAATTGCAGTAACTTGCTTAGTAAAGTTAAAATAGGCCTGCAGTTGATCACTATAATAACCCAGAGAAGGCTTACCAAATCACTTCACAGCGTTAACGTCAACGTATTTTGAGCGCCGGTGTAACCGAACCTTAAATCATACGGTCACCGCTGATGTTCAATTCATGAGCCGGATATCCGGCCCGGGTAAAGTGCTTAGTATTTTGTATCGGTGGGTAGAGTAGATTGTGAATACTCCTGAATACCTTAAAAAACGGTTTAGTTTTCTTTTGTCTGTTAGGTGTGCTCAGAATCGCCTTCTTGCTGCCCCTCGGTCATCTAGTAAGTTCTACAACAAATCCTTCACTTTCCAGTCTGTAAGATTGTGGAATGCTTTGCCCATTGATATAAGACGTGCTCAATCCCTACCCATTTTTAAAAAACTTCTAAAAGAACACTATTTAAAATCTCTTTCTTAGTCTTGGTCCTTTCACTTACACATATATATTTTTCTTTTTGTTCACGCTACCTGGTCGTTATTCTTCTCTTGCTTGAATTCTCATTATGTATTTATGTATTTTGTGTAGGTTTATGTAGTGTATTATTGTTGCTTAAATAATATATGTAGTTTATGTAGTTTATTTTTCATTGTTTGTTATTTATACTTAGGTATTTGATTTGTAAACTTTACACCTTTGTTATTTTGCACTGCCCATTAACTTATTTCTAGCCACTGAATCGCTATCTGAAGGTTGTCTGGAAGAGATCGCTTTTTAGCGATAAGTCCGCCTGTTGTTACCTACTCACTTATGTCCTGTCATTGTTTGTAACATGTATTTTTCTTTGTAGTGCACAATAAAGTATTTTATTATTATTATTATTATTGTGCAAAATGGACCAAATAAATGGCTGGGCTATTTTATTTGACCAAGAAGAGAGTACCAACGTAATAAACTGAAATAGATGCCATATACGCATATACCACAGAAAAAGTGGCCAAGCCCTCTGGTGGCTTATGAATCTTATGATATTGTGTGATTAAAATACATCTACTCGTATACTCCATTTCAGGTCATATGAATTAAATAGCAGGAATAATAAAAACCGGCCAAGTGCAAGTCGGACTCGCCCACCGAGGGTTACGTACTTTTTAGTATTTGTTGTAATAGCGGCAACATAAATACATCATCTGTGAAAATTTCAACTGTCTAGCTATCACGGTTCATGAGATACAGCCTGCTGATAGACGGACAGACAGACAGACAGCGGAGTCTTAGTAATAGGGTCCCGTTTTTACCCGTTGCGTACGGAACCCTAAAACAAAACACTTAAATGTAGCCAGTGTCCAAAGTTTTTGTGAGTGCACCAAACAGTAAAAATATAAGTGAAATAAATTCTGATCATTCAACTTTTAAACGTAGGGTCGGGTGTTCATCAGTGAGCCACTAGTACACAAATAGCCAAAACGTTTCCACTTGGTGCAACCAAGGGCATTAGAAACCCTAAGCACTTGCCTGCCCTACTTCTCAGTTAACAGCTCGTTCGCTCCATTTACGGACGAGTGAGAAGAATCTCAATATTTCATTAAAACTTTTTGGGAAATAAACGTAAGAATTTTTCGCTTCATGCCTTTTTGTTAAGTTTTAGAAGAATCTTAATATTTTAACTGCTTAGATATGTTCTTCAAATCTCTTTTGACGTAGGTACTATGTATCTTAAGCTGATAGTTTAAAAGTCAGATGAACAGAACCGCGTCGGGAGGGGGGTGTCAAAATCTGATGTCGAATATTTAGCCATGGCTAGTCATATTAAAACGTAATATATATGTTATTTTTAATTTATGAATGCAGATTGCCTTGTTATTAAAATCGATGACACGGTTCCTAAGAACAGATCATCGTATGTCTTATAGTTTCAGACTTTCCCATACTGACCGATCTAAATGATAATTACATAGTAATTCGACTTATCATATGTTAGAAACTTTCAATTTTTACGGTTAATCACCATGTTACAGAATGTTGTTTTTTTTTTGTATTAATGAAAACTGCGTGCTTAAATTAGTGGAGATCATTATTTTTAAATAATTAAAAACATTTAAATTAGTGATTAAATGTGTACAACTTGGTTAACTCAAGAACACCCCCTTGGTTATTATTATAGGGTGGACACTATTAGCCAATTTTTTTTCTAAAAGCACAATAATGTCAAATCAATAAGCAATTAATGTCTATCGATTAATGTTCACAATAATTTATTTTAATTGAAAATTTGGGAGATATGACCGCTCGAAAAAAGGGTGGTTAACTGACGAACAACTCACCCTACAGTTTCGTAACAATTGTAAACGCAAAGCTCAATAGCACTTAGCGCTCCAGCTATATTTCTAGACTAGCTTTTGTTTTGCTCGTTTTCCTGTTCGCGAGTTTCCGTAAAATATCGCCTTAATTGCGAGTGCAATTTTTGCTGGTTTCTATTCTTGTTTTGTGAATTAGGTCAGCGAATGTACGATGTGTGCGTAACACGGCCACATTTTATTCCCATACCAGCGAGCCGCGCTGGCTTCACACGAGTATTTAAAGCGTAATAAAACATTACACCAAGATTACACCTTAAGAAATGATTCGCCTCCTTATGCGTGTTCTACCGCTTGTACAATGGGCTGTGCTCTGAAGAATTGTTTGACATGATGCCAACGGCCGCTTTCTATCACCGCACCGCTCGCCATCGGCAGGGTGTTCATCCTCACACCCTAGCACCTAATTGGTGGCGTACTGTGCGGTTTAAGAGGAATTTCCTCCCGCGTACGCTTCGGCTGTGGAATGAGCTCCCGGCCGAGGTTTTCCCGAGGGGCTATAGTATGGGGTTCTTCAAAAAAGGAGTGTACAGGTTTTTAAAGGGTCGGCAACGCGCGTGTAATATCTCCGGTGTTGCAAGCGTCCATAGGCTACGGTAACTGCTTACCATCAGGCGAGCCGTATGCTTGATTGCCACCGACGTGGTATAAAAAAAAAGAACACAATACTCAAAAAGACAGCGTGATTTTTTGCCTATATCAATAGCAAACATCGTCATATTTCAACCAATTTATACAAAACCTTCTTCTTCTTCTTCTTCTTTTTCTAGGGGCTATGTAAGGCTCCAGAGCCTATGTATCACTGCGACCATCTCTGATCTATTGTGATCGCCACCTACTACAACTCTCGATCCAAACCTGCAACTTCAAACAGCTGCAGGATCTTTTTGGTTTCGAGAGACTTTAACTCCTCCGGGCGCAATATATGTCCACCCAGGATCAAGTCACGAGTGCGCATTAGGCAGGGGCACTCTGTGAGGATGTGTAGGGGCGTCTCCTCTGCCTCCATACAGAGTCTGCACCGCCCCATGTCACGTTTCCCCATAGTGTGCATGTGCTTATTAAGCCGCAGTGCCCGGTAAGCACCCTGACCAAGTTGCGCAGTTGGTTCCTAGGCAGCGCCAAGGCGCTCGAAAGCTTTGGAATGGTTCAACCCTGGTTTTTCCCTCCAGAGTTGAATGGTTTTGTAGTGACAGTAGGTCTTTAGGGTGAGCCGCGTTAGGCTTCTGGGAATCCCACAAAACGGCTCAGGACTGTAGTTCTTCCCCTTAGCCCCTGCTCGCGCGAGTTCGTCGGCCTTTTCGTTTCCAACGATACCCGCATGCCCCGGGACCCAACGTAGAACAACCTTGTTCCTGGCTCCAAGGTTGTTCAATAATTGCCTGCAGTTCTCAACCAGCCTCGATGTGGTGACATCAGAGGTTAGGGCTAAGAGTGCCGCCTGGCTATCCGAATGGATATAGATAGTATGGTTGCCGTAGTTGCTTTGCAGATTTGTTGACGCACATTCAATAATGGCGTATACCTCTGCCAGGAATATAGAGCAAAAACGCCCTAGGTTTAAGCTGATGCTTTTTCTGGGCGCTTCACCATATACTCCGCAGCCTACTTCAGATCCGGATTTGGAGCCATCAGTGTACCACCTCAGGCTTCCTTCTTTCCACTTAATTTGACTGTTTGACCAGTCCTCCCTTTTGGGGAGTTCCACTGAGTAGAGTTTGAGTGGACAAAATTTGGGTGCCATAGTGTCGGACGGCATCCCAAGAACAGGAATATCGTACACTGATTCCTTAAACAGTCTCAGAGTTTGCGATAACCAATTACCTCTCCTCGCGCCCGCTATTCTAAGCATACTAGATCTCGCCTCCAATTCCAGATGCAGGTGAAGGGGCGGTAGATTTAGTATGGCCTCTAGGGCTGCCGTCGGGGAGGATGACATGGCTCCAGTGACGATGACACAACCAGTTCTTTGCAGGCTGCCAAGCCTCGTCACTGTTGCCTTCTGCGTCGTTTTCCTGTACCATGCTACGGAGGCGTAAGACACTGTCGGCCTCACTATAGCTGTGTATACAAAACCTTAACAAACACCTAAATCTTCCTCAAGAATCACACTATTGATATGTAAAAACCGCATAAAAATCCGTTCAGTAGTTTTTAGGGTTCCGTACCCAAAGGGTAAAAACGGGACCCTATTACTAAGACTCCGCTGTCCGTCTGTTCGTCTGTCCGTCTATCTGTCCGTCTGTCTGTCCGTCTGTCCGTCTGTCACCAGGCTGTATCACATGAACCGTGATAGCTAGACAGTTGAAATTTTCACAGATGGTGTATTTCTGTTGCCGCTATAACAACAAATACTAAAAACAGGATAAAATGAATATTTAAGGGGGGCTCCCATACAACAAACGTGATTTTTTTGCCGTTTTTTGCGTAATGGTACGGAACTCTTCGTGCGCGAGTCCGACTCGCACTTGTCCGGTTTTTTGAGTTTATCGCGAACATAATTTGTAGTGATATAGTGATTACTTTTCAACAGACGAGTTTATAAAGGCTCCCTTTATTCTTTTAAAAACTGATGAGAAAGTTATATTATGATATTTACACAAGAGTGGCTAAGTAAGCTGATACAAATTTTGAGTTGTATTTTGAGTGGAAATGACTTAGTCAAAATTTTAAATGATAAATATTCAATAGACATGAATTTGATATTTATTGTTTTACAGTTGGTATTTGCTCGCGTTGGTGTGGTGAAAATATTGTCTCAAGCGGTAACAAAATTTATTTAACCCTGCCTTGAAACGCTCAAGATTCCACTTTTTGATAAGTAGTTTATAGATAAGTATTATTGTCAAATCAAGTTGATATGTTTAAAGCCCGACTATGACTTTCACATTATTGGAAGGGCATGCAGATCGGTCACCGCAAATGACATATTCATGAGCCGGGTAAATCGGATGAACGGGATCAAAGAGCCGGATAATTTGTGCCTGCACCTGACGGTTAAAATAGTGTGCCATTGAGCTCTCGGGTTATTTTTAAACCTTAACCTTTTAACAGTAATTGTGCCAATTTAAAATGTATTACTTACGCAGCGTACTGCGTAGGCAAACAATACGCGAACGCGAAGCGGCGCGGCGCGGCGCGGAGCGCGGTAAATCAATCCTTTGATACCTATAGAAGTGTCCTACGTGGGTGATCTTGTTGCGAACGCGAACGCCTTGGGCCCGCCGCGCCGCGCCGCTTCGCGTTTGTGCGTGTTCGCTTACGTAAGACGCAGCGTTATTGTTACAGTCATGCTAAGCTAACTCTGCAGCGTTTTTGAGAGTACATGCAGTGTTATTTTAAACGTCACCATTTCATAGAAGTTTGACGTTTAACCTAACACTTGCACACTCTATGCTATCAAAAACGCTGCAGTTATCTTAGCCTGACTATGAAATATGTATGCTTCCTTAAGTAGCTTTATTTACCTCACTCGAGATGATCTCACGTACACTTGGTTTCATCTCAACTATTTTTGGCCCAATATAAACTTAGTCTTATATTAATCAGTAAATTAAATGTACTGATTAATATTAGACTAAGTTTACATAAATGTACTACATTTATGTTGTAGTTTTGTCCCTTGTTCGTATGTTACGAGTATGTGAGCTCGTCATCTTGTCAGCACTGTAATTGTTGAGTTAAGTATCTATTAATCTATGATCACGGCTGGATGACAATCCTACTAAAATACACGCTTTCCGTATACTTTAATTAAAATAACAAAATGATCCAAATCCCTCAAAATCTCACGTACACGGAATTCACGGTTCTATATTATTCCGTTAAGGTTCTCGAATGCTCAATTACTTGCTGTTAGTACGATACGTCTATTTGATGGATGACATCACCCGGGTATACGTGACCCGGACAGGCCGGGTAAGCGTCCGGTTGAACCGGGAGTTTGGTCCCGCAATGCTGTTAAGGTGAAAGTACATTGCAATTGAGATGACATTATGCTTATGCTAACTGTTGTGCTTATGACCCGGATAAAAAATTAAAAAGTAATTAGTGTTTAACATTATGTCAGTTCTTTTTTAACATGAACTGTGTAAAAATAACAGAGATGAAATTATTTACATAATTATTTAAAATATGTACATACAATATATAATTGTATATAGAGTTAGACCAAGCTAAGTTGGCATCGATTTTGATAGCACAGACTGTGGAAGTGTTATTTTAAACGTCAAACTTTTATGAAATTATAATTATGACGTGTAAAATAACACTTGCACAGTCTGCACTATCAAAATCGCTATCAACTATAGTTTGTGAAAGGACTGTCTCATTTCAAACATAGACAGAGTCATACTATCTTTGTCTTACACATATACTAGCACCCAAAAGAAAAGTATGAATTTCGTTTTTTTCGTTCTTATTTACTGACAATTTGGTTTGACCAACTATAGCTGAGTCTAGCTCTGTATTTTGAATAATCATAATAAAGAACTTTATAACTCGAAAATAAGTAATACCTAGTTTTAAAGCATTTTTATTTTATAAACATAATCGATTTCATTATAAAAGTACAGTCGCCATCAGATATATCGGATCGGCCGAGATGTTCACAATATCTGAACACGCACTCTAACGCCTTGACAATAGAGGTGTGTTCAGATATTTGTGAGCACCTTGGCCGCTCCGATATATCTGATGGCGACTGTACATACATAGGTATAGTTTCCAGCCTCGTTGAAATCATTTTCATCAATGTTATTTTAATGTATGTGTCTGGGTATTGTATTATAATGGAATGTTTCAAAATTGAGTTTCAAGTGGTTGGTAACAAAAACGCAACTAAATTAATGTATCTATTTTTGACTAGCCTTTCATATAAATAAACAACAAATAACGTGTAAAAAATACAAGTGCAAGTGATAAACAAGAGTGAATAATCAAATAACAAATGCGTGCGAAAAAGTGACTAAAAACAAAATGCGTCGTCGGCAATTACCACCCGTTCGCGAAGAACCGAAAAAAATCATTTGTGATAACGATTGGTTAATATACACTTTAGTGGCATCCATAGCTGCTATAACATACTATAATAGTTTATACGGTGATTTCGTTCATGACGATATTCCGGCTATAGTGACGAACGGGGACGTGACGGGAACGAATACGGTAGTGACAGTGTTTAAGAATGACTTTTGGGGCACACCGATGAGTGATCCGGGGAGTCACAAGTCGTACAGGCCGCTGACTACGCTGACTTTCAGGTGAGTTTTAGTTTTACACTTTTTTTCACACACATCACTGGACAGAGATCTGTGAAGAAATTGGGGGGAGGCCTTTGCCCAGCAGTGGGACATGTAAGGCTACACATTAGTAGCTTCCATAGCTTCCATAGCTGCTATAACGTACTCTAATAGTTTAAACGGTGATTTCGTTCATGACGATATTCCGGCTATAGTGACGAACGGGGACGTGACGGGAACGAATACGGTAGTGACAGTGTTTAAGAATGACTTTTGGGGCACACCGATGAGTGATCCGGGGAGTCACAAGTCGTACAGGCCGCTGACTACGCTGACTTTCAGGTGAGTTTAGATTAGTTTTACACTTTTTTCTATTTTATTGCCTGATAGAAAACGAACAATATTAGCCTATGGACGCTTTCAGCTCGAGTGAGCACTTCGCCGATACAAAATATTTAATAATAAATACATTAAAAACCAAATCTTTATTAAACAAAAAAAATTGCATACCATCAGATCACCTTACACCTTAGGTTTCGTCAAGACAGAACGCCCATATCATAAGTCATCTGATGGTTACAAGGTGACCAAGGTGTTTACATGTATTTCGTTCATGACGATATTCCGGCTATAGTGGCGAACGGGGACGTGACGGGAACGAATACGGTAGTGACAGTGTTTAAGAATGACTTTTGGGGCACACCGATGAGTGATCCGGGGAGTCACAAGTCGTAAAGGCCGCTGACTACGCTGACTTTCAGGTGAGTTTAGATTAGTTTTACACTTTTTTCTATTTTATTGCCTGATAGAAAACGAAAAATATTAGCCTATGGACGCTTTCAGCTCGAGTGAGCACTTCGCTGATACAAAATATTTAATAATAAATACATTAAAAACCAAATCTTTATTAAACAAAAATAATTGCATAACATTAGATCACCTTACACCTTAGGTTTCGTCAAGACAGAACGCCCATTTACACATAAGTCATGATGGTTAAAAGTATCATTGACCCCATTGACTTAATATATAACATAGTAAAGACGGGCCTTACGCCTGCCTTACGGGCACTAAGTATTCCTTTATTTTATGATACTATGTTACTTAAGAAGAATTGTTATTTTTTATTCATTCTTTCGATTGGTATCATAAAAATACGAGTGATTTTATTTTTCACATTTAAATCGATTCGGTTTCCACACGAAGCAAGTAAATTTTAGAAAATCTTTGAATGCAGTATTACTAACTTTTAAAAATAACATCAAGTCTTCTTTCAGGAAAATATCCTATCTACGATATTTAAGGTACTTTCCATTCACGTCGAATAGTCTTGGGACGCCCTGTATATGGCGATATAAAGAAACAATGAAGTCACACTTCATTGGCCGTTTATTCACAACAATGGTCAAGCGGCATGCCCTCATATCAGGGGTCGGAAACCGGTATTTGCTCCATACAAAAATACAGGTATTATTACGTTCTTTTTCATTCTTTTGTTTATAATTTAATTTTTAATGGGACGTTTTAATAATGCAAAATTGTTTCCTAAATACATGATTCAGTCCTACGTAATGAGCATAAAATAATTCAAAATATTGGGCTATTTCGGGGTTTTTTAAAAATACCGGTTCCGTGCCCTGCCTCATATTAATATCTATAACTTTTTAGCTATAGCTACATACATGTAGTATTGTGATATACTGCACTCCTACGTAAAACATTATAACATTAAAACATTTAAAACCGGCCAAGTGCGAGTCGGACTCGCGCACGAAGGGTTCCGTACCATCACGGAAAAATCAGCAAAAAAATCACGTTTGTTGTATTATATTTAAATATTTATATTATTCTATTTTTAGTATTTGTTGTTATAGCGGCAACAGAAATACATCATCTGTGAAAATTTCAACTGTCTAGCTATCACGGTTCATGAGATACAGCCTGGTGACAGACGGACAGACGGACAGCGGAGTCTTAGTAATAGGGTCCCGTTTATTTCGTACCTTGTCACAGTGACAATAGTATGAGGTCTAGTGACTTTCATATTGATTAAATTATTTGACTGTACCATCAATTAATACCATATATTTAAAGTATAATTAATCTTCCTAACGGTATATAATTAATTTAATTTATCTATATCACGCTACTAATCTAAAGCAAGTAATTAATAAATAATAAAGTCTTAATTAAAGGCTATTGATAAATTAAAACAGGAACTCAGGAACTGTCTACTAATTATCTGTTCAAAGTGAAGCCTTTTTAGGGTTCCGTACCCAAAGGGTAAAAACGGGACCCTATTACTAAGACTCCGGCTGTCCGTCTGTCCGTCTGTCTGTCTGTCTGTCTGTCACCAGGCTGTATCTCATGAACCGTGATAGCTAGACAGTTGAAATTTTCACAGATGATGTATTTCTGTTGCCGCTATAACAACAAATACTAAAAAGTACGGAACCCTCGGTGGGCGAGTCCGACTCGCACTTGGCCGGTTTTTTTTTAAATGTGACGTTTTTAACTAAAAGGTACCACATTGTTGCTTGTTGATAAGGTTGATTTCTTATTGAAGCTACTGGTTAAGTGGAGTCCCTCCGGATGACACAGCCAAACAGCTCTTTATTCGCCTCAGAGTCTTAACAGTGCCTTCACTCTTTATTTTCGAGGTGGGTAAGTACGTGAGAAGGAACCCAGATGAGTTCTCCATAGCAAGGAGTAACTCCGCAAGGAGACCTGGTCTAGCCGTCCCCGCGCATAGACTACAGAAAACTGGCAAGTCACTCAAGATAATAGGCGCTAAAGTTTTTAATAAGATTCCCGAGGCAATTAGAAACGTGGACACGG
The DNA here is from genome assembly GCF_947568885.1 of Cydia strobilella. Classification (NCBI taxonomy): domain Eukaryota; kingdom Metazoa; phylum Arthropoda; class Insecta; order Lepidoptera; family Tortricidae; genus Cydia; species Cydia strobilella. The sequence continues at coordinate 518,459 of NC_086045.1, forward strand.
AACGTCAATTTATAAACAAGCTTAAAATTTATTGCTTGATGAAGGCTTCTTACACGGTAAACGAGTTCTTTGATGAATAAAAATACCTAAAAAAAAAAGAAATACTTTGACATAATAGTATACATAGTTTTTTATTTATTATTATTGTTTTTAACTGTAATTTATTGTAATTTCTAATTGCATTGATTAATTATTCCTAACTTGATAATTGTAAATTTATATACCTATTGACTTTATTGTAATATTTGTAATTCATTTAGATCAAATGTTGACAGTGTATAATCAATACTAATAAATAAAAAATAATTAGATTATTTTAAACCGGGTCACTCACGTATTATTAAGTCGAATAGCTCGACATACAACGTAAACGTAATACGTGAGTGACCCGGTTTAAAATAATCTAATATGTTTGAGTCTCACGGGAGTTTTATAGTTAAAATAAAAAATAATTATTAATTATTATTACTGACAAGCGAAAATAAGTACCCTTTTGGTTGAAAATGGCACAAATGTGTTTCTTAACATAAGATTCGCGGTTTCGGCATTTTGTAGAAAACTCGTCAAACAAAAATGCTTTGGACTGAACTTTTAGAACTACTTTCTTTTATCTTTTAGATATATTTCCTTCTGTAGAAAGGCGAGTCGCAAAAACCCTAAATAAAAACTCTAAATTTGAGTAATTTGATTAATTTCAAGACCAAGAAATGGCACCGTCAAGTCAAGTCAAATTATTCTTTATTCAAATAGGCTAGCAAAAAGCACTTTTAAATTTTCAAGTTTTACATTACCTTAATCTAAATATCAGAGCAATTTATTGATGCAGTTATTATTGTTCTTAAAAACATTGAATTATTATAGATAATGTCAAACTTAATAAGAACACAAAAGGATCGTCAAACACCAAAATTGTATAAAAAAATATTAGTCTTGAAAATAACTAGTCTGTTCATTTTCTTACATTTTATTAAAAAATAAATTGTAACAACTATATTAAACATATTAATAACGGGTCACTCACGTATTTTAAGCCGAAAACGCTCGACATGTTAAATACGTGAGTGACCCGTTATTAATTTAATATGTTTAATATGTAAAAAAAACTGTTTATTTCAAAAAAAAAGAAATTACAAAATCTACTCTCAGACTGTCTGTATCTCACGGAAGTTTTGTTGTAAAGACGATATTATTAATTTATTATACATAAACGCAAAATTTCGCCGTCAAAATAGCAATTTAAAGCCTGACCAGTAATATAATAATATGATCATTGTCAAGAGGGCGCTGTTATTCTCATGTATAAGGTGATATTTCAGTATAGTATGAGAAAAATAGTTCCAGTGAAATTCCGCAACATGGCGCGTGATCATATTCCTGGTCAGGCTTTACTTGGTTTCTATATTTCAAGACGGCTTCGTGATCATACCGTACCTGGGTCAAAATTCTTTTAGTTCTTGTTTTCTGTCCCCAAAAAATGTGACGGAGTGGAGTTTTTTGCATGGGATGAAATTTAGTTTTTAATTTTTCTAAAATTATAATCTACAACAACGAAAATAATTTTGATCCACCTATCGTTTAGGGGCGTTTTGTGCGTTGTGTACGATTCTCGGACTTTGACTGTCGTTTTTAGGGTTCCGTACCCAAAACCTATCTACCTACCTACCTAGGTACCTAGGTACCTATTACTAAGACTCCGCTGTCCGTCTGTCCGTCTGTCTGTCTGTCACCAGGCTGTATCTCATGAACCGTGATAGCTAGAGAGTTGAAATTTTCACAGATGATGTATTTCTATTGCCGCAATAACAACAAATACTAAAAACAGAATAATATAAATATTTAAATGGGGCTCCCATACAACAAACGTGATTTTTTTGCTGTTTTTTTCCGTAATGGTACGGAACCCTTCTTGCGCGAGTCCGACTCGCACTTGGCCGGTTTTTTGAATCTTGTATTGCTTTAATGAAATGGCTTCTATCCAAACAGACATTCAATCCTCTAAACAAACCGGATCAACTGATACCATTAAAAAACGGGGTCCCTTTGTTTGACGTAATTATTGAAAGTCATAATGTAATGATTGTCATATTATCATTAGTCATAATTCTGAAACCGTTAACTTTCAGGATTTTCCTCGGGTTATTCTATAGATAGGTTAGTTTAGGTTTGTTTTATGGCAATCTTGAAAAGTTACGAGTTTCTGAGAAAAACCAAATTATGACTAATGATAATATGACAATCATTACATTATGACTTTCAATAATTATGTTCTTAAAATACCTATCGGACAGATGTACGAAAGCAGTTTCGCTCTCGCTCGGTCAATAAGACTCTAGTTTTCAAGTTTCCCAACAAGCCCCCTTTGTAAGTAGTTAGACCACAAACCATGAAACTAGTGGTAATTATCTCAAACCCATCAATTAAGGGACCCAATATCACCCGTCATCCACTTGTAGTGATGGGCGCAACGTTCCCGTTCCCGAACGTTCCCGAAATAAAGATGAAAATAATCAATATTTTCGAATATTTAAGGGTTCCTTGCTTCAAAAAGAAAAACCGGCCAAGTGCGAGTCGGACTCGCGCACCGAGGGTTCCGTACTTTTTAGTATTTGTTGTTATAGCGGCAATAGAAATACATCATCTGTGAAAATTTTAACTGTCTAGTTATCACGGATCTTGAGATACAGCCTAGTGACAGACAGACAGACGGACAGCGGAGTCGTAGTAATAGGATCTCGTTTTTACCCTTTGGGTACGGAACCCTAAAAATGGAACCCTTTTAGGATCACTCGTGCGTCTGTCTGTCGCAGCCTATTTGCTCCGAAACTACTGGACCAAACAAGTTAAAATTTGGTACATCTTATATTTTGTCTTTGCAAGTTTGCACCACCTATTGCATATTCTTATTTTATTGTCTCCGCTACCCAAAGGTTGTCTGGAAGAGATCACTCTTAAGTGATAAGACGCCTGTTGTTACCTCTATTCAATTGTCTTTATATGTATTGTAAACTGTGTGAGGTCCTGAGGTGAGCAATAAAGTGTACTGTATTGTGTTGTAGAAGTCCGTAACCTAAAATCAGGCGTAATTTTTTTAATTTTAAACTTACTTTGCCGGGGGGGGGGGGGATTAGTATAAAGAGGCCCACTGACTATCAGTCCGCCGGACGATATCGGCCGGTCAGTTGTTCGGAACTGTCAAATTTTTGTTCTAACTGACAGGCCGAAATCGTCCGGCGGACTGATAGTCAGTGGGCCCCTTAACAAAAAGATATTTATATAATTTTAAGAAACGTACATAGTTTATAAGAAAAATCTACAATAAGTCTGCGCAGTCAAGTGTGAGTCAGACCTAAGAGAGAAACATTGTTAAAAAATGTGCGAGGTGTGGATTCCTGGGATCGCGAGTTCGAGTCGCACTTGGCCGGTTTTTCTAGTTATGAAAACATGAAAAATGAAAATGAAAGTTTATTAATAACAATCGTTACAGGTCTGTTAAGTGCCAACCAATTGCTAAAGGAATATTCGAAAGAGCAAAGCTTTATATTTAGTCCTCAAGTCACATCCCTAACCCCAGTACGCTGTGTCACTACCATAATTACAAAAGGCCTCAATTGTTATCGAAGCTTCTCTCTCGCTCTTACCTAAACCCCCTTTAGAGAAAGGGGGATAGAAAGCGACAGGGGCCCATTCATCATGGCATCATTTACGCAGTTTAGTGGCATTTTGGAAATAACAAGAATGATACAAACTTGATTGATGTCAATTTGATCTCATTCTGACAACAATCACCCGTGCATCTCACTCGTTGTAAGATTTTTAGGGTTTCGTAGACAAAATGGCCAAAACGATACCCTATTATTTATTGTCATAATGTTCGTCTGTCTGTCCGTATGTCACAATCATGTATCTCAAAAACTATAGGGTCAGGCGGGGTAAATATGGGTTAAATAAGGGTGCTCCGTCTCCATAGTGTGCGGTCATAAGCCATATGGGTCACGCACTGCATGTTGCCGCCAACCACCCTCTTCACACCATCAGACCATCTCGTGGGTGCTTTTCCTCGCCCACGTTTGCCATCTATTTGACCCAAGATAATCTGCCTTTCCAGGTCATGCTTCTTAGACCGCATGATATGACCAAAAAAGCTGAGCGCGCGTTCTTGACATTATTGTAGAGAGCCGTGTGCTCATTTTCAGCTCCTCTAGGATGGACTTATTGGTTCTCATAGCCGTCCAGGGTATGCGTAAGAGTCTTCGCCAACACCACATCTCAAAAGCGTAGATTTTTGCCCTGTCGCGACTATAAATATGTCACGGGAAAAAATAAGACAATTTTTTTAACACTCCATTTAAAAATAAGTTTTCATTTTAAATGGAATAGGAATGAAACCGAATGAGTTTTTGAGTGTTAAAAACTTTCTTATTTTTACTCGTCTTATATTTACCACACCTGACCCTATGGTATATTTTTATGAAATATGAAACAAAGGTGTATTTTGTAAAGTTTCAAAGTTAAAATACGCAAAATAAGTATATGTTTTTAAGAAGGGCACTCTAAACGTTTTGCCTCCTCGTTTTTCGTACGGACGGCTAAGGAATGGAATGCGCTCCCGCCATCTATATTCCCTGATCAATATGACCTCGGTCTCTTTAAAACAAGAGTGGATAGGCTGTAACTGAACCGGTGAGCTCCATCTTAGGCCCTGTCTTCACTTTCCATCAGGTGTGACTAGGGCCAATCGCCGATCAGTTTATAATAAATAAATAAAAAACAATAAAAAAAGGTAGAAATCACCACTCGTGAATGATTTAAAGTATTGTATTGTGTATTGAGTATTGGGTACCGACCTACTATTTTGACAATAGAGTAAATACCCGGTTCTGGCGAACCTTTAATGGCGTTATTCAGAGACGTGTTAAATAATTCATAGAATCAGGCATTACTTTGCGGAAATCCATATTAATAAAACAAAAAACGTGCTAGTCAATCAGTGCTAACTCGTTATATTTAAATATATTAATAACGGGTCACTCACGTATTTTAAGGCGAAAAACGCTCGACATGTTCGTAGTAAGTGTTGTGTGCAACCCATCATGTGACAATAATGCCGTAAATGAGGGTAGTTTCTCGCCCCCCCTGCCGCCACCGGCGCCCGCGCCGAGTCATCGGGCGCGCGCGCTGCGGTGCGGTCCGTCACCGTCAACGCAAGCTCCTGATGACACTCCTCGGTACGAAGTGAAACATGTCGAGCGTTTTTCGACTTAAAATACGTGAGTGACCCGTTATTAATATATTTAATATGTCTGTGTCTCACGGAAGTTTTGTTATTAAAATCGTTATATTTACTTGCGTAGGTATTTTTACATGCAATTAATATTCCCATCCTCCCGCAAAAATAAATACGCAAATAAATATAACAAGCCACCACCAAAAGTACAAAACTCGACACGTGTTTCGCCTCTGGGACGAGGCATCCACAGATGCTGGAGATATTGACAGTCTGGTCTGGTTGGTTGATTCCATTGCCGAACATCAGACCGTCAACATCTCTAGCATCACCAACAAAAATACATAAATCGTGATCAATTTATTTTATTCCACCCCACCTGTCCTTATTTATTCTCCGTGGATCGTAGCAATAATGACATATTACATTGCTTTATTATGAGAATCCCGCCCAAAGGTTATTGTAAGAGTGTAAACACACTTACAAAAATATACGACATTCCATCATCTGTTATAATTCGGACAAGTGCGAGTCGGACACGCGTTGAGGGTTCATTGATCAAATGTTAACACTGCACGACGAACGAGACAAGTTCTTTGTCCCGTCATTAAGTCGATAATCACGTCACAAACTCTTTGTCTTATACCTCTAAACGAGCAATTTTTGTATATTTATTTATATATTTCGGGGATCTTGGGAACGGCTCTTACGATTTCGATAAAACTTGCTATATGGGGGTTTTCGGGAGCGAAAAATCGACCTTGCTAGGTCTTATCTCTGGGAAAACGCTCATTTTTGAGTTTTTATATTTTGTCCGAGCAAAGCTGGGTCTCCCGGATATTTACTCTTTATTTTTTATTTTATTTTTTTTAATTTATTTATTTACTTTAAATATTCATACAACTTTTGCCAGCATGCCACTATTGTAAACCTCTTTGGTTTTATTTACATGCATATGTTAAGATTTTATTATTTAAAAGGGGGCTACCACAAAATCTTAGTTCTCATATTTATTAATTTTATCAATTAATCAAGGATAAATTCCGTAAATAATTCACCCGAAATCTAGACTACAAGTATATTTATCAACGGCATAATTAAAACCTTAAAAGCTAGGTTATTTTGGTTTGATACAAAATATTACGAAAACATGTCTAATTATCATTCATTTTCGGTTGTATGTCCATACCTTGCATAAATACAAGTAACATAGTAATATAATTTTAGTATAAAACAGCTAGTGATAGTGACCTTGCTAAAGGAATTTAAAATGCAAAATTATTAACAGAAGTATCTTTTCTGAGTAATTAAGATAAGAGGTAAAAACACTAAAAACCCAAGCGACAAAGGCTCTATTTCTGTCGTTTTGTGCGGCGCGCCACATTTTTTGTCCCCTTCTAATTTCCTGGCTTTACGCCCCCTCTTAGCAAATAATCTATCGTCGTAAAATTTAGACAGGTTGCACCCTTGGGGAACCCCAGAGCATGATTGCCCCAGATAACGCCACCTAAAGCCACAACACAATATACATATCCGAAATACCAGTGAACCGTCACAAAATACCAGGATATGAGTTTCAATATGCCTTTTGCGGATTCAAGCTTTGAATTCATTCTGTATTCTTTTTTTACTCCGATATCAGCTGTTACATTTTCTGCCAAATTTGAAAATGTCATTCCAAAACCAACCTTATACCGCTACAGATTAAACTGCGTAGGTATTTTTCGATATGTAAATGTAATGTTGTAATAGTTTTAGCAATAAGAGGAACCGTGTGATATGTAGATGGAAGGGGGGTATGTTGTTCGTATTGTGTCTACAAATCGATTTATTGCCAGTTCGTTAGATCTCTTGAAGGGGAAATTGCTGAGTTTTTGTGATAGACTAAGGGAGAAAGAGATATGTTTGTTATAAAAATGTGTTCAAGGTGTTGAAAGTACCAATAGTCAAAGCGACTTTACTTGTTTCAGGCGAAAAAACATGAAGAATTGTTTAACCATCATCTAAATACTCGTAATATAAACAAGTCACTGAACAAGTACGGCCACTGCTGTGACGTTCATTCTGACTCATTGCCCAGGTTCTGAAAATTATTAAATATTAACATAAAAAAAATGTATTATACCAATCCTTCATTAGGTTGTTAGGTTAGGTTGTTATTTAGCCATTAACTTTTACTTTAAGTTTACTGTTTCCTTTTTTTGAATGCTGTGTTTACCTTTTTTTTTTATTATAAACTGATCGGCGATTGGCCCTAGTCACACCTGATGGAAAGTGAAGACAGGGCCTACGATGGAGCTCACCGGTATATACTCTAGAAAGTAAGAGTTTACGGCCAACAATAGCGACTATTAGCGCTAAGATGAGGTAAAATAAAAACCCACGCGACGAAGGCTCTATCTCTCTGTCGTCGCAAGTATTGTGCGGCGCTCCACATTTGTTGTCCCCTTCTAATTTCCTGGCTTTACGCCCCCTCTAATTACTTATGCATCACTGAATGTTTCTCATGGTTTAACGTAAATTAAATGTTGTAGATGTAATAACTATTGGTACACCTTAATAAATAAATAAATAAATTTCTCTAGGTAAGTAGTTATTACGGTAGCTGCTAAACGCGTCACGTTCCCAACAAACTAGACCTTTCTGAAATGTCCCTTTAGTTTACCTAGGAATGCCCGTATTGGGATCCAACTACAACTTAAGCACAATGTAAAATAAAAATCGCATTTCCACTAACCCATAGTAACCTTATTCATATCACTATCGTCATCTACCTTCCCACAAATTTCTACTATCAGTTTCATGTCACAACCGTGTACCTTCCAACAAATTCCTCCTATCACAGTTTTATGTTACAACCGTGACCGAAGGATTCCGCGGAAATAGGTCAAGCGTAGACAATGGTTGATAATGTGAGAGATAGGGTTACCAGTACGCCATTTTTTTTATACTTAAACTCAAACATATTATTTATCAAACAGGCCCGAAAGGCACTTTTACACAAGTAGATGGTTTGAGTAAAAATGAATCAGCAATTGTAAATATAATTAGAATTGTTGATGTGATTTTATTTTATCGAAGGAGATACAAATAAGCTTTGAGATGTACCTATAAAACTTTGAGTTGTATAAACTTTAGTTTTTTTTGTATAGTTTTTTAATTTATAAATCGTGATTTCGTGATAGCATTGTGTGAAATTGCGCGCAAAGTTTGATATATTGTTTATTTAATTTCTATCTGTGAGTACCTGTAATCGGCTTTGTATTGTTACCTAAATAAGCATAATGTTTTTGTACCTGTTGGTACTCCTTAAATAATAAAATAAATAAATAATAATAAAATACTGAATATTTATTTAAAGAAAGAAAGAAAGAAAACACATTTATTTTAACATCATAAACATTGGACAAAACTATGAAGAACACATAAAACACAAATTAGATTAGATTAGAATAGATGAGATTAGATTAGATAGATTAGATTAGATTTTTACTGAATGTTTATCAACTTATGTAATACTATGTTCTTGCAATAAATTATTGATTTTTGCTTAAAAAACAAAATATAGAAATGGCGAGTGGCGACCTTAATGTCACATGGCTTTCTTTAGCAATCAAACATAGGGCCAAACAGAAAAGCGTAGTAATAATGTAAAGAGAAAAGTAAAAAAGAAAAAAAAAAACTATTATTTTTATTTTAAACAATTATTGTGCTGGACAAAATAGTTTAACTTTATTTTAACCGACATGCTATGCGATGGTATGTCAGTTTTTTTTGTTTGAAACATTAAAAATTTTGTCAGCATCCTTGAAATTTGTAACTGGTAACCCTGCACGGAGATGACTGAGATGAGTGGATGAAAAATGCGGGAAATTAAAAGGCCGCGATGATAGATGACAAGGTAATGATATTAGGGGTTTAAAGTGTTTTGGGATTTGGAATAGTATTAATCATGGTGCCATGGTAATGACATTTGTGGGTTTAAAGTGTTTGGGGATTTAAAAGAGTATTTGCAGTAAGTGTTAATGCTATTTGCATTATAGGAAATCAATCATTTTTGCTAATGGATTTAGTTGTATGAGGTTTAAATCCCGTTTTCGTATTACCGTAAAATGTGCCTAATATTTACTTTGCTCCAAAATTTGCTCAAAAATTCGGATTAACATTAAATCATTTTACGGTTTAGACACTTGTTTTAGTCACTCGCGCGACATGTTTCGGAGAGCCTAGGTCTCCTTTCTCAAGCACTAATAATTAGCGATTAAATTCGAATTCGGATTAAATTTAAAATTATTATATTGTGGTAGGTATGTTAAATCAAATTTTCAAATCATTATAGTATAAGATTCTTTGTAGCCATGACAAAACATTAACATATTAACCTTAATATTAAAAAAAAAAAACCGCTTTAATACTGCTTATGTAGTAAAATTTTTTTTTTATAATTTTATAACATTTTAAATTGATTCAGGTACTTAAGTACTCGAAATTAGCTTTAGGCAGTCGATCTACTCTGTGAAGAGTCTATTACAGTCCCAAGTCGATAAGAAGGCAATTTTAATAGCTTAGCCGCGGATTTAGTCCCATATTGATTTTTTAAGCCCAGCTGCTTGGGATAAATCACGTCGGCCACAATTAATATTCTCATGGCTATGAAAAATGCCGATCAAATCGCTTGAGCGCTTGACGCTGACGTTAGTAGCGTCAATTATATTCCACTCTGTTTTATCATTAGCACAATTAGATTAAGTCTAACCTCGAAATCCTTCCAAAGTTATGAAAATTGGTATGTATGTTAATTAAAGGTCTCTTTTTCATGTCCACACTATTTGACATTTGGGGACCTCGAGGAATCGCAGCCACCTTGGAAAATGTGTACCATCCTGGAGAAATTTGCGTTTTACTCTAAATATACGTTCTCTATGAAAATATGGTGTAAGGCAACATTAAAGCTTATTAAATTCTACACAAAACAGTCCTAGATATCTTTGCGGAAAAAATACATCTTGTTATAGAAAATAATAGCTTAATCCAGATTCATCGTTCACATGAAGAATCATCGTTCAATAATATTGCTTGGAACGCGTTTTTCATGGCCCTCGAGATAGATTTCAAATTAAATTTGGGACAAAGGACAATCCTAATAGGGAGACATCAAGTCGGGCCTTAAAAGAAAATAATTTGGATCATTTTTATTTTCAACTAAAGTCAATTAATTATATTTGTTCTATCAATATAATATTTTTTGAGCTAAATTAACTCGAAATGTAATATTTTTTAACTTATTTTGTTGTAAGGGCCGTGATTAATGTGAACCTAAGAGGTGATTTATTTCAAACAACACGAACTTCTTGTGATAAGCTTTTGATTAAATCACAGAGTTTGTTGGTTGAGTTGAAGTCGCGTCTGGGAAAACTTCAGATTATATTACAGATAAATAATAATGTATAAAATCACATTCATCACTACATAGTATAAAACAAAGTTCTATAAAATGATTAAACGTTAAATATTATACATAAGCATAGTTCTATTCTATGTTATTATTATTATTAAGACTTTATTTCGGACATCAATGATCCATAAATGATTGGTTAGTTACAGTAGTACTTATCACTATGTTAGTATTGACAACACAATTTATATTGAAGTATATACATTATTTACATTAAAAAATTGCAGTCACTTATCCATCCGGTAGAATGGGACATGCATTGAGGCCCAATACTTAAGGCTGTTCCATCGGTTTGCCGCTGTCTTTGTCACATTTCGCAAGAAAGAACGGGAAAGAACATACGCGCTGTAAGTGTTAATTTTGATCGAATTTTGTCGGTTTTATTTATTTTAAAAACGTTACCTTACATTATCGAAATTCTAAAGCTATGAAATTACTATTTATGTTAAGATTGTATTTTCTTCGTTTTTTGTTTATAGTATCACATAATAAATAACCGAGTAAAGTAGGATTAAAAGTCCGAGTTAGAGGTTACTTTGGGAATTAATTGTATCGAGCGAAGTGTCATAATTCGTGTATCGGAAGCTATGTTGTTAAAGATAATATAGTCAAGAACTAAATATATTTTTCCCACGTCTACGAATATCAACGCCTCTTAGAAAAACATGATCTTTTAAGGAGATTTTTCGCCTTCTGGCTCAGGGAACCGTCTTAAAGAAGGGATTATCAAGCCTCTGAAGCCTCTCTCCAATTTCGGTTAGAAAACTATGTGTATTCTGAAAACTATGTGAAAACTGTTATACTATGTGTATTCTGCAAACGTATATATTTGTATTCTGTAGTAAAGTATAGGTAGATAAACAATATTTAGTTCGTATTTACCTATTTCTAGGCACAGGATATAATTAAAAGCATTATTTCGGATAAAGTATAAAAAAAATCATACCTATTTCTGTCAAGTTTATTTTTAATAGCTTTAAGTATTACCTATTTTTAACCGCCTTCATGAATGGTACGAAACAAAGAAAAAAAAATTTTCTACGAAAAACATACGGCACTTCGGAAGCCGCGTAAAAATACGTTTAAAAATAGCAAACCTTGAGCCCGTTTCAAATATCAACCTGTTATAGTTGTAATCTGGCTTTGATGCTACCTCGACTATCGTCACAGAATAATAGTATTATCATACAGAACGGCCACGCACCGCCCCGCCCCGATTCGAATTACCTCGCCCCGCGACACCAGATTAACGACCTTTTTGCCGACCGCTTAGTACTGTTTTTAAGCAACTTATACAATGACGCATGACGCGTGTACAGACCTGCCGTTTACACATAGAGACGCGTGATTTTTGATGTATAGCGTGTCCGCCCTATGTATCGTCTTGGTGATAGTTTCAATTGTATGCACAAATCAGCTTGCGATCTTCAAGGCCGTATCAAAATAAGATCAAAACCAGAACAAGTTGTTTAATCTGAATTTAGCTCCTTGTAAAACTTCTAATTATTGTTAGAACGTAATTTAGGTTTTAATAATGGGAACCATAAATATCTGAGCGCTTAATTGCTCCTCATTAAGGAAACTAGAGTCTAGTTATTTTCTGCTTACTGCCTTAGGGCGATAATGAACTGTGTTTTATGCGATAATTATGGGAAAGGTAATAGGAAATGGTTAGTGGTGCAAAATGTAAATATTCTCCACTAGAGATTAAATTTAAAGTAAATATTTTTTGAAAAGTATAACATCTGATTGATTATTGACACACATACATTATTTTGTGCTAATAAATATAAACATTAAAATGTTTGAACAAAAGGAAAATATAAATTCACTCACAATAAGTAGGAATTCTAGGAATGAGACATAATTTTGATGCTTCAAAAACATTCATCATCATCATCATCATGTCAGCCGATAGACGTCCACTGCTGGACATAGGCCTCCCCCAAGGCTCGCCACTCCGACCGATCCTGTGCCGCTCGCATCCACCGAATTCCCGCGACCTTCACCAGGTCGTCGCTCCACCTCGTTGGAGACCTACCGGCAGTTCGTCTTCCGGTACGCGGACGCCACTCCAGAACCTTCCGGCCCCACCGGCCATCAGTTCTGCGAGCAATGTGCCCCGCCCACTGCCACTTAAGGTTTGCAATTCTGCGAGATATGTCGGTGACCCTAGTTCTACTGCGGATATCATCATTTCTGATTCTATCACGCAGAGAAACCACGAGCATTTTATATATATATACCTATTTTGAGGTTATATTATGATTTCTTAATAAGGTTATATTATGATAAGCGCTGGTGACCTAGCGGTAAGAGCGTGCGACTTTCAATCTGGAGGTCGCGGGTTCAAACCCCGGCTCGTACCAGAGTTTTTCGGAACTTATGTACGAAATATCATTTGATATTTACCAGTCGCTTTTCGGTGAAGGAAAACATCGTGAGGAAACTGGACTAATCCCAATAAGGCCTAGTTTCCCCTCTGGGTTTGAAGGTCATATGGCAGTCACTTTCGTAAAAACTAGTGCCTACGTCAGTGTTGGGCATTCAAGAATAAAATCATTATTTGAATAAGAATTCGTAAGAATAAATCCGAGTTGATTTTATTCCCGTCAAAATTATTCAAATAATTTTGGTCGGGACCGAGACTAATTCGTTTGTGACAAAATTGAATGGGAATAACTTATTCTTATTCAAATAAATGTAATCATGATTTTATATTCCAAATAATATTCCTGGAATAAAAATGTAGTCTGGGTACCGTATAGGCGTTACGTATAGAGATAGAGGTAAATAATAGTAATTTCTTTCTTGTCTAATTTACGTAGGCCCTACGTCAATAGGGATCGTGCGCGTTGGAGGGTCTGACATCTTTCGGCTTGAATCGGAACCATAAACATGTACATTGACACTTCACGCCAAAGCAAGTGTTGCCATCTTGTGGGCTACTTTGGAAGCATAAACTACACATTTACGCCTCACGCCAAAAATCTGACGATAGATGGGTAAAGGATACAGGCATTAACCAAAATAAAATCGTAAATTGTTAATTTCTTCGTAACCGCTACACCGGTTGTTATGATACTTGGTATACTGATTCTAAATACCCTAATGCATATGTACGTTTCGGCTTTGTCCCATGGCTAAGGACAGCCTGTATATACGATGGACCCCGCTTAATCGATCACAATTCTCCGCTTCGCTCCGCCTCAGTAGTCGGGCAGCCTTATTGAGCTTACTGAGAGCTGAGCATAGTCAATTTGTGTAAAAATGTCCTATAATTATTATTTTATTCATTCATTTGCATTACTTGAAACGCAAAACAAAGCCAAAGAAAAGCCTCTAAAATTACAAGAAATAAACCAAACCCCGTAAAACACCGAAACAACAAAATAAACGAATAATTTATTTAAAGCGCGGTAATGACAGCGCGACATGGTAATAACCGTCGAGGCCACGGTAATGACCCGCCGCGTGAACACCGTAAAGTGCGTTGGGGTTAATGTGAACGGAATAAATCCGAATTGCGATTTTCCACTAAATCTGAGGACCGAGTTAGTGGCAATGTGTGTTGTATTTTGTTAATAATGTATTTGCTATGTATTTTCACTTCACTTTAAAATGCACGTAAATATTTTGCGATGAGTTCAATTAAGTAACTCAAAAATTAACTCGATCGTGTCTATCCTGTACATATGGCAAATTTAAGAGAATCTAAAGCAAATTTTATTGCTGCACAAGGGTGCAAAAGGACAGGCGGTGTAAATTTTTCCAGTACTTGAGACACAAATAAGAAAAAAAGGACGAAGGTATGAGAGTCCTTAACTTTTTTTGTATTGTCCACAGAATTGACCTTTTTCTAAAATGTGTTTGACCTGAATATTTTATGTCATCTGTACTTATTAATGATGTCATTGTAAATGTTTGAATCATTTGTCAAAGTATCCATAATGCCGAAATTGTTCGTTTAAAAAAAAAAATACCCCAATGCACCTTATCATAACTCAGCGATGGCTGTCATTTGGTACGGTTTGTTCTCATTTCTGTTGTGCACATTATGATGACAAAATACTAATTTAGCTATACTTTGCAACAGTTTTTGCTGGGACGTTGTCATGTTTATTTTTGTCATTATTTTGTCACAAGTTTATCAAATTTTATTTGTTTAAAATTTAAATCAGGCAACATATTACTATAAATATCTAACAGACTTACATTATGTATTTTATAAACTTAAAACTGAACACTGTTTAAAAAATGCCAGTAGTAACTTTTAGATATAACCCTTCAAAACATACTTGTTTCAGTTAGAAATAGGAATATTTATTATCAAGAACAAGTTTATGTACCTACATGATACATACCTATATACACCTACACGCCTAGGGTTCTGAGCTAGGATTTCCTGTTACAGAAAAAAATATCATCATCATCATATACTTAAGAGTAAGTCTCTTGTCGGTGGAGCAATTACCATGTTTCGCGGTCCTCTGCCTTCTCTTTGACAAAAAAATATATTTGTTTTTATTTTTTTATTAGTCAAACCCGTTCGTAATAGCTTCCAGTGCAAAAGTGCCCATAATGCTCACGGCATTACCCCGCTGGATGGTTATGGACAGCCTCTGCACCAGAAACGATTCGGAGCGGGGTCCTCTCCCTTTTACCTAAGTCGACGGCCTATGTCACGCACAAATTCATTTATATGTATGTATATTTATATTTATGTAAGTATGTCTACTTCTACTATCTTCTCTCTTATTTTTATTTTTTATTTTATTTATTTAAGGTTTACCAACAATTGTTGACATCGATACATTAATAATGTACTAAGCTAAAACATGTAAGGAGTGGTGTCACAATTACTTACAGGTAAACACCGCATGCATAACAAATACAGGGTGACTTTAAATTGTAAAATTGCTCGTATCTTCTTCTGTCAATCAAAAGAAAAATGTTGTATCTATGTATGAGATGCATACAGAGTTACTGCCTTTTAACTTTGAGTAGCAGTAGTAGCAGTAGGCTTGAAAGGCTTCATAACGTTATTGCAATACCTACTCTTATTATGCCCGATCCGATCCGAGTCATCTTAGGCGGTGGGGCCCGCCTCCTCATCGATTTCGATGACGACGACCTCAGCAATTACGGATTATGCCTGTTGTCTACCATAGTTTAAGTGCTTAATTTGTATGTCATGTTCCTTTTCATATTGGTGAGCAGTAAAGAATATTTGTATGACACTGATTTAAACTTTCACGTGTTTTACTCATTATTATTTACAACGACGGGACTTAATCGCGTCTAATTCGCGTCGCGATTAAGTCCCGTCGTTGTAAATAATAATATTAGTATTGTATTGTATTGTATTATTTATTTATTTATTTAATACAATTATGGTTAAACGGCATTACAGCAAAAACCAAAGCGCCGAGAAACTTAAGTTAACAGAATATTTCATTTCAAGAAAAATATAATACAAAAGTAGGTACAAGAGTAGTAGGTAGGTGCCTGTTATGGGTCCGAATGTGGCTAGCCAGGTCGAACTTGGTCTTAAAGACTTTTGCAGGCGTTACAAAAATTACAATAGAGTTGGCCAGACGGGTTGTACGTACACGTGTAAGAGGGCTTCGGTCTCTCTTTTAGTTGTTGGACTATTGTAATATCAAAGTAGAAAAAAACAATGGCTATATTTTGAAAGGTCAGTCAACTCCTATTATGTACAAATGTCGTAAGGTCAATTTTATTATTACGCGCCTAATTAAGTGAACGCTTTATTCACTAATTATTGTATTAGTTTATTGAACGCTTGAACTTTTGTCTAAATGTCAATTTGCACGACTAATGATAAACACTAATTGTGGTTGCCGATGGGCACCAGCAAAATCATCTAGAGGGGTTTTTAATGCTTTGCCGGCCTCTAAAATGAGAGTACGCTCTTTTCTTGAAGGTTTGAAGACTTTGAAGGTCGACAATTTCTATAAATAGTGTAACCTGTAAAACCTATTTTTTTATTTTAATATCTTCCGGTTCAACAAACTGTCAAATTAAAGGTAAAATGATTTATGAATCGAAGTGAATTGGAAGGTGGAAGTTTCAGTGTGTGAAAATTTGTGGATGTTCGAAAGTTCGAAACTTACCTAAATGTATGAGAATGTTTCCCCTTCTGACATACTTATAACTTTGAATACAATAACTATAAATCGGTATATCGATCTTTAATTTATGAGCATAGTTATAAAATCCTGTAAAATAAGAAAATGGTAAATTTTACAACTGCGGAATAAATACTGCAATCTGCAATCCGGATCATATTCGTATCATAACAAAATCAATTAAATTATAAAGTTAGAATAAGCTTCTTCATCTCGTTAATCTCGTTCCATCGACCTTATAATATAAGGTTATGGATGGTAATGACTCGAGGTATTTTATATATTATATAAAATACCTCGAGTCATTACCATCCATAACCTTCTCGATACTGCAAGTAATGTCACAGTCGTATCAATCAAATTATAAAGTCATGATGTCTAAACATCCACGTATGTATGGCCACGCCATGCGGCGACCACCTGACCACATGACACAGAAAGTGCTGCACATTTACTCACCGCCGTCGGCGAGGCGAGGAAGACCCCGACAAACATGGATGGCCACTATAAATAGAGACTTAAAGAAGGCAAAAATACCTGCGCAGACAACCCGGGACAGAGTCCTCGCGAAGAATTACTAGAAGAGCCGACCCCAAATGATGGGATTAAGGCTAGGAAAAGAAGAAGATGATGTCTAAACATAAGAGTAGTGAGGACATATTGTATCAAACTGTAAAGTCAGAATACGTTTTTATCTCGTTCCATTAGCCTTACATTAGACATAAGAGTCGTATATCAGAAAATACCTCGAATGTCATTACCATCAGCCATAATCTCGATACTGCAAGTCATGTCACAGTCACAGTCGTATCAATCACATTATACAGTCATGATGTGTAGACATAAGAGTTAGTATATTATAAGGACATATTGTATCAAACTGTAAAGTCGGAATACGTTTTTTTTTTCTCGTATCGCTGGCCTTACATTGGACATAAGAGTAGCGTATCAGAAAATACCCCGAAAGTCATTACCAGCCATAACCTTCTCGATACTACAAGTCATGTCACAGTCACAGTCGTATCAATTAAATTATAGTCATGATGTCTATAAGGACATATTGTATCAAACTGTAAAGTCGGAGTACATTTTTTTTTCTCGTATCGTTGGCCTCACATTGGACATAAGAGTAGCATATCAGAAAATATCTACCTCGAAAGTCATTACCATCCATAACCTTTTCGAGAGGTGGGGCTCACGTCGAGAATGATTTGTGAGGGTGGCCCTATCGCAGATCACCTATCACTGGATAGAACATGCAGTGTGACTTAAATGACGGTAGCTGAGAAATTCAGGCGTTCAATTTTCAATCCTAAGGTTTTTTTTATACTACGTCGGTGGCAAACAAGCATACGGCCCGCCTGATGTTAAGCAGTCTCCGTAGCCTATATATGCCTGCAACTCCAGAGGTGTTACATGCCCGTTGCCGACCCTAACACTCCTCTCCCTCGTTGAGCTCTGGCAACCTTACTGACCGGCAGGAACACAACACTATGAGTAGGGTTTAGTGTTATTTGGCTGCGGTTTTCTGTAAGGTGGAGGTACTTCCCCAGTTGGGTTCTGCTCTAGATCTGGAATGACATCCGCTGTCCTGTGCCCTACCACACATAGCGAGAGGTCATTCACAGTGCCCATACCTCTCTTTTGGACGTAGTTTAAGGACATACCCGGGTCCGGACGTAGTTTAAGGACATACCTGGGTATAAAGGTTCTTAAAATTCAATGATATTATATAACTATAGATAGGTTATACACTACATTAGGAGCATGTAAAATACTTCCCTATTTATTTCATTACCTACGAATGAATCTGTTTTCGTTGATTAATTTTCGCATCTTTGTCATGCTTGTTGTTAAACATAAGCTTGTCTCTTTTTTTTTCGGTGGGCGGGAGCTCGTTAGCACGTGTACATTTTTTCTCGCTTGGGCAAATTATAGGCAACTCGTACAATTTGTACGTGCTTGCTTTTATAATGTAATATCTAGTGAGCAGGAATCCATGAGCTATGTAAATCAAGGTTCGGATAAAATAAAAGTTGTTCGCGATTGAGTCGTTGATCGCTTTAGTGAGTTATTTCACTAACTTTCTGCCCTTATTGCGTTGCTATCAACATGCTTGGTGACCTTT
Source organism: Cydia strobilella (assembly GCF_947568885.1). NCBI lineage: Eukaryota > Metazoa > Arthropoda > Insecta > Lepidoptera > Tortricidae > Cydia > Cydia strobilella. The sequence continues at coordinate 537,418 of NC_086045.1, forward strand.
AGGGAAAGGTGGACTTATCGCTTACTATTATTATATCAGGCACAATCGGTTGCGTGGCTCAAGGATAGGTTAAGGCGGTTCCCTGAGCCAGAAGGCGAAAAATCTCCTTAAGTATATGATCCTGTTTTTCTAAGAGGCGTTGATATTCGTAGACGTGGAAAAAATATATGTAGTTCTTGACTATATTATCTTTATTATCATAGCTTCCGATACACGAATTATGACACTTCGCTCGATACAATTAATTCCCAAAGTAACCTCTAACTCGGACTTTTAATCCAACTTTACTCGGTTATTTATTATGTGATACTATGAACAAAAAAGAAGAAAAAACAATCTTAACATAAAATAATAATTTCATAGCTTTAAAATTTCGATATTGTAGGGTAACGTTTTTAAAATAAATAAAAATCGACAAAATTCGATTAAAATTGACACTTGGCGCGCATGATCTTTCCCATTCTTTCTTGCGAAATGTGACAGAGACAGCGGTAAACCGATGGCCTTAAAGAAGAGATGGTTATGTGACTAATTCACGCACGTCTTTACGATGACGTGCCGCACACGAAGGCGTAGCGTTCAAGGGATTAAATACTTTGCTCAAAATCAAAAGGAAGTTCTAAGTATCAATTCAATTCGACTTTGAAAGTAAAAGGTCTACTGCAGAGCACTTAGATAATTAATATTTGGAAGATCTAAATTTAATTATAAGTCTCAAACTAATTGATGTCTCGTTGCTTCCTTAGCCCAGTCGTTGTACGGATACTTCTTCTTTTCGTGTCGTGGATTTTTATACTATGGTTGCCCAGTAGGCAGCGGTATTGACAGCCCTGGCTATCACGTCCCTCAGATCTAGCTCCGAGAAACAAATAGTTAAATAATAGTTTTTGGACCCGGGTATGTCCTTAAACAACGTCCAAAAGAGAGGTATGGGCACTGTGAATGACATCTCGCTTTGTGTGGTGGTAGACAGGACAGCGAATGTCATTCCAGATCTAGAGCAGAGCCCAACTGGGGAGGTACCTCCACCTTACAGAAAACCACAGCCAAATAACACTAGACCCTACTAATAGTGTTGTTTTCCTGCCGGTGAGTAAGGTTGCCAGAGCTCGAGGGAGAGGAGTGTTAGGGTCGGCAACGCGCATGTAACTCCTCTGGAGTTGCAGGCGTACATAGGCTATGGACTGCTTAACATCAGGCGGGCCGTATGCTTGTTTGCCACCGACGTAGTATAAAAAAATAAGAAAAAGGTACACAGCAAGAAGATACATAACGATTAAATTAAAATTAATTATATGAAACAAGCATCGCACTTATAACATAACACTCTGTCACTGTATCGGTCCGGTCCAACTGTACCTTGGCTGAACATAACAGCTACATATGCAACCGCCAACGGTAGCTACACGAACTAAAAAATAGACAATGATGTCTGTCAAACCAAACCGATATCGAGCGTTCATGAAATCAATTTTATATTATTTATTTATTAACAAGACAGCATCAGAGGAATACGAATACTATAGTAGTTTATGTGACTGCTACATAATGAAAGGAATTAAAACTCGAGTGTGGGTTTATGAAACGAACGGAGTGAGTTTCATAATAGAATCACACGAGTCTTTTAATGCCTAATTATGTAGAGTCACATACACTGCTTTATCTACACATATATTATAAACTTTCTATGATATATCACTAACCTCATATGTATTACAGCCGACATTGGGCCATAGTTGCTGTAAAAAGGGCCCAAAAATGAAGCACTTGTGGTTTTACAATAATGTATTTTATTCCACTGGTTTAAAAGCTTGACAATATTTAGTACCGGCCAGACGTCATGTTTCTCGGAAAAATCTTAACACCGCGAACTAGGATTTTCAACACATGGTACAACGACATCTAGCGGGAAATTTGACAAATAAATTAACTTCTTGCAAATAAAACTAAGAAATACATACAGAGGTTGGACATTCCGCCCACCAAGGACAATAATAACACAAGTGTCCTTATTTCCGCCCACCATGAGACAACTAACTGTGACAAAATACAATTCATATCATGGCACGGTGTAAGGGAAATTGTAACATGTGATATTCAAAACGTGAACAAACAAACTCAGCATACTGCAATAACATTGCATTTAAATTGAACTAATGATACCAAATTAAAAACCTCAACTTATATTTGGTAAGAAACAGAAAACAAAACAAATTTAACGATCTAAGTTTCTATTGGCAGAAAACATAGTTTGCCAACAGGTCGTTTGATAATATTTCCTTTGCAACGTAAACTAACTACTCGAGTGATTCCATCCAGACCTGGGTGTTTATTAGTGACTACACCATATAACCATCTTGCTGGAGGCAAATTATCTTCCTTTACTAACACCACACTACCTACCACTGGCTCGGGTGTTTGATGGGCCCACTTATAACGGTGGTAAAACTGTGTCAGATATTCACGCGACCATCGGCGCCAGAAATCTTGAACCATTTTCTGTGTTAGCTGCCATCTTCTTAAACTACTTACATTGGTACTTTCATAGTTAAAGTCCGGCACAAGTACTAGGGGCTCTCCAACTAAAAAATGTCCAGGAGTGAGTGGTATAGGATCATCACTGTTGCTACTATTAATTCTTGACATAGGCCTTGAGTTCAGGCAAGCTTCAATTTGAGCTAAAACCGTTGCCATTTCCTCAAATGTCAAGGTGGAATTTCCAATCACTCGTCTAAGGTGATGTTTCGTGGATTTGACTCCCGCCTCCCAGAGGCCTCCAAAGTTTGGAGAATGTGGAGGAATCCAATGCCAATTAGTGGAGTTTGTAGCAAGCTGATCGGCAATTTCCACAGCCACGCTTGATCGTTCTTCGGCGTATAACTGCTTTAGCTCACGAGCAGCTCCTACGAAGTTCGTTCCATTGTCGCTCCACAAATCAGCGCAATGACCACGACGTGCTGTAAAGCGCTTAAAGGCCGCAATAAATCCTTGAGCTGTCAAGTCACTGACTGCTTCAAGATGTATTGCTCGTGTAGCCATACAAATGAAAAGGCAGATGTAGCCTTTGTAAGAGCGGTGACCTCTTCCCTTTGAGGTGCGCATGTTTATTGGACCAGCATAGTCCACACCACTCTGGAAAAAAGGGCGATTGACAGTTCCTCGAACTGACGGCAACTGTCCCATCAGTGGATGTCGTAATGCAGCGGCATAGCGAGCACATGTCACACATTTGCGAACGAACAACTTAACGGAATTGGTTGCTCCGATGACAAAATATTTAGATCTCAAGTAATGGAGCATCAGTTGCGGATTACCATGCAGAGTCTTTTCGTGCGCATTGTCTAAGATTAAAGTTGTGAAGTGCGACTTATGTGGAAGTATCATTGGATGCTTCATCTGTTCACTAATTCCAGCGTGCTCTAATCTTCCACCAACTTTCAGGATACCATCTCCATCTACAATCGGGTTTAGTGAGGTAAGTTGACTCTTCTTATTAATCGTTTTATTTTCTTTCAGGTTCTTCAACTCCTCTTTGAAATGATTTGCCTGAACAATTTTTATACACATTTTCAAGGTCTCTTGGATTTCGCTGCTAGTTAACCACAAACTCACTTTTTCTTTTCTAGCACATTTCAAAAACCGTTTACAGAAAGCTAGAACGCGTAGCAGTTTCCACAATTTAGAAAACCTTGAAATAAGTGTTTCTTCAGCTTCTGCTGTGACATCATTATCATCGTAAGTATTCACGAAGCATGCTTTAGTGCTTCTTTCTTCTAAGTTAGTATCCTTTATGTTTGGTTTTTTATAGCTGATTTCTTTATTTTTCAGCCATGACGGACCTTCTATCCAGAGCTCTTCTTTATTCAGGTGCTGTGTGCCTCTAGACGCGCAGTCTGCAGGATTATCTTTCGACGAGACATGGGACCATTGGTGTGGCTCTACTGACGTTATTATTTCAGATACACGGTTGGCGACGAAAGTTTTCCATCGATTTGGACGACTATTTAGCCAAGAAATGACCACTGTGGAGTCAGTCCAAGCATGAATGTTCGCTCTGCTGATACTCATAACGTCGGCTACTTCAACCAGCAATTTGGTGAGTAACACAGCCCCACACAATTCCAGGCGTGGAATTGAGATTTGTTTAATTGGTGCCACTTTCGTTTTGGACGTGATCAGTGACACGTGCACATTTTCTTCTTCATCTATAGTCCGTAAGTATACAACAGCAGCAAACGCTTCATTAGAAGCGTCGCAGAATCCGTGAAGTTCAGCAGTCACATTGGAACTTGCGTGGTTCCATCTGGGCAGCTTGAATTCGGTAAGTTGATTTAGACTTTCTCTGTAGTTTAACCAATTCTTCAGTAATTGTGGCGGAACTTCATCATCCCAATCGATTCCGGAAAGCCACAATTTCTGGATGAAAATCTTGGCTACTATGATCACTGGGGCCAACCAACCGAGTGGATCAAACAGCTTTGATATGTCAGATATGACACTTCTCTTTGTTATAGGAACTTTGAGTGGAGGAAGTTGTACCGAATATTCAAATTCGTCATTTCGGCGATTCCAGACGAGTCCTAGAATTTTCATAACAGCGTCTATCTTCAGCTGGAGACTTCCTTCCTCTTTGACATCAGTTTCTTTCATGTAACTTATTAATTCTTCATTGTTACTGCTCCATTTCTGTAATTCGAATCCACCTTTTTTCAAAAGTTCATTCATCTCTTTGTATACTACTTTACCTTCTTCTACAGTTTCACAGCCTGTTAACAAATCATCCACATAAAAATGGTTGAGGACCCTATCAGCAGCGTTTGGATAATTTGCTCCTTCATCGTGGGCTACTTGCTGAAGCGCACGCACTGCAAGATGAGGTGCTGAGGCCGTACCAAAGGTGACTCGGAGCAGTCTCAAGTGCTTTATCTTCTCTCCCGAGTTTTCACGCCATAGAATGCGTTGAAAATCTACATCGTCTTGATGAACTTTCACCTGCCTGTACATTTTTACAATGTCTGCTACCAGGCATATGGGATGGCAACGCCAACGAAGAATAGTATGTCGTAAAACAGGTTGCAGAGTTGGACCTACCAACAGGTCTTGATTTAAGGAAACGCCATTAGAGCCAGGACAAGACGCGTCATACACAACCCGAAGCTTTGACGTGGATCTGTCATCTCGGATGACAGCATGATGTGGCAAGTAAACTGCATCTGGGTTGTTCTCCTGTTCTGGAGGAACTTCTTCCATGTGTTCTAGCTCAAGATATTCATTGATGACATCTGAGTAGCGTTTCTTCATTTCAGCATCTTTTGCGAACCTCTTCTCTAATTGGTTGAGACGCTTAGTCGCAATAGGCACAAAGTTGCCATGTTTGCAAGTGGGATCTTGATCACGAAATGGTAGTTTCACGATGTATCTACCGGTGCTATCACGTTCAGTGGTAGCTGCAAAAAATTCTTCACATTTCTTCTCGTCTTCAGTATAATGTTGCTTGGGATCTGTCGTATTGTGGTCAGCCTCGAGCTCCCAAAATTTCTTGAGCAGCTCATTTTCATCTAAATGAATGTGGTTAACGCTAACACTTTTACGAATTTCCGACTCACCTAAGTGAGTTGGCCCTGAAACGATCCAGCCTAAAGACGTTCGCTGAGCGATGAGTGCTCCCTGTGGAGCTTTGATCATTTCGTTTAAAAGTATTTGACCGTACACCTCTCCCCCTAGGAGCAAGTCGATTTTGCCGGGAATGTTGAATGTGGAATCTGCTAAATCTAATTCAGACAGTTCTGACCACGAATCAATGACAATACGTTTTCTCGGACGATTCGATGTTACCTTGCCCAAAACATGAGCATGCACGTTCACTTCTAAGTCAGGTTCTAGGAGTGATAAAATTGTAACATTTACCACCGACTTAGAGTTCACAGGTGAACTCTCTTCACCGCCTAGTCCCGTGACTGTGCTCTTGTAAGAAACCTTGTTCAGTCCCAGCAGTTGTGCTGCAGACTCCGTAATAAAAGAGGCTTCAGAGCATTGGTCGATTAAACATCTGAGGGTTATACCAGAACCTGTTTTCGACTGAGCTTGAACCAAAGCCGTTGGCAAGAAAACTTGTCCACGACTGGTCGAAAAACACGTTGTTACATTATTGGGCCCATCACACGATGATGATGGAGCTGTTGTTGCATGTGCAACAATATCACCTTCAACCGATTGAGTAGGTTTGACTTGTGAATCGGTTGCTTGAGTGCTAGTTTTTGGGTGTAGTAAAGAATGATGTTTGCGCTTGCAAATTCGGCATCTAGTAGATTGGCGACAGAAATATACGTTGTGACCTGAACCTAAGCAATTGAAGCAATAATTACCGGACTGGATGAAATCACGTCGAGCATCAACATCGATTTTTGCAAAACCTTTACAATTACATAATTTGTGATTTTCTGAACAATAGCCACAAGAAACCTCAGTTACATGATGCACTTTTAAGTTGCTACTACATTGTGCATTGGGTTTCTTAGGAACAAAACTTGTCTTCGATGATTTCCCATCCAAAAATTCTAATGCCCTAAATCGGGTTTCTAAAAATTCTTGAAGTTGGCTTAGTGTGGGCAAATCATCAGAAGACTCGCTAATCTTAAGTTCCCACTGTTTCCTAGACTCGTTGTCTAATTTAAGACAAATGATATGAATCACAATTATATCCCATGTATTTGTGTCGATGCCTAAGTTGTTCAATCCATTTAAACACTCATTCGTAGTGTCCAGCAATTCTTTGAGTGCATTCGCGGACTCGGTCGTAATATTCTTCTGACTCATGAAACGTTTGAGAATGCAGTTGGAAAGATACTTCTTATTATTATAGCGCTTTTCCAATTTCTCCCAACATGCGCTGTAATTATCTTGTGTGATCTGTACGTGACGCAGAAGCTGTTCAGCTTCACCGACTAAATAACCTTTCAGGTAGTGCAATTTTTGGACGTCGTCTAAATCTCTATTCTTGTGGATGAGCGACGTGAATAGATCTCTGAAGCTAGTCCATTCAGAATAATTCCCTGAAAACGTAGGAATCGTAATCTTTGGTAACTTTACCATCACCGACTTGCCTTGACCAACATCTGACCTATTCTCAATAGTGGTAGACTGAGTGCTCTTTCCAGGAACTGAAACGTTAAGTTTGTTTAAGGCAACTTTAAGATCTGACTTGTAATCCATGAATAACTCTTCCGCATTCGAATATATGTCTTCAGTTACATACTCGTTGAACTCATGTGTAGTAGAATCTTGAATGATTTGAGTATGAGTTGTCACAAACTGATTCCACAAAGATTCTAAGGTTTCTAATCTTGTGCTAAGATAATCTGCAGAGTTAAGTCGTTCCTTAGGCGATTTTTTAAAGTTAGTTTGAGCCTTATCAATTCTCAAATACAAGTCCTGTTGCACTTTTATAAGAGCCTCCATGATGAAACTTTCTAAGTGTTTGGAACTTAGCAAAATCTAGGCAAAATTGGGCGTGGATTCCCCGTCGTTCCACTTTCTTCGAAACTATTCTAAGTCCAAACTTGCTACGAATTTTCTAAGTCGAAACTTGATGAAAAGTTCAAATTTGTTGAAATTTCACTAAGTCTTTGACAGTTGCACTACGTAATAATTTTAATGTACTCACGGTTGTCTTGACACTTCACTACGGTCACACATATAATCCGCTTACTTCATACTGCTGCTTCTCACCGCTGACGTCACGATGCAATGCTTACGTTACACGTTGCTCCGGAACATAGGCTCTTCTCGCCTTAACACCGCTGGCAGCAATCCACTACCGTAGCTGGCGTCCGTTGGCCCGAAGTTTACCGAATCCACTAGCCGAACTCATCCGGCTCGAAGGACCATGTAAAAAGGGCCCAAAAATGAAGCACTTGTGGTTTTACATTAATGTATTTTATTCCACTGGTTTAAAAGCTTGACAATATTTAGTACCGGCCAGACGTCATGTTTCTCGGAAAAATCTTAACACCGCGAACTAGGATTTTCAACACATGGTACAACGACATCTAGCGGGAAATTTGACAAATAAATTAACTTCTTGCAAATAAAACTAAGAAATACATACAGAGGTTGGACAGTTGCTCTCTGGCGGATATGAGGTGGCGTCTCCGAAATATCTTTATCGCACATTTTACACAAAACTTTGAATAGTTACTTTAAAAACAACAAAATAAATTATTTTTTTACTTACAAACTAATTAAAAGATAAACTGCACGTCAAATGGCGGCCAAAAAACTTTTTTTACGCATGTCACGCATCCGTAGTTTTTTTTATATTCAGAGATAAACTAGAGTGGGGGTCGATTGCAATATCGTTCGATACCAACTAACAAGCGAGATTTGTCAAAATTTTATGCAATTGACATTTCATTTCGACTAAAACGTCATCTCGACTGATATTAGAATAGAGGTCAAATCAAATTTCTTTGTTTTTCAGATATGTTCGAAATTTGAACAAAATAATATTATCGAAATCGATGTTATTATTTAGCAATAATAACATTTTCACAGATAAAAAAATTTGCTGTAACAAAACAGTTTATCTTAATGTTGGCCATTATTTACGGCTTTTGAAGGCATCATAGAGGGTTTATGATATGTGTGTAGATAAACATAATAATACTGTAATAAGTATGGAATGTCAGCATATGTTGTTAATATATAAAAGCAATTATTATTTTCAACGGTGGCTATTATAAAAGGCGAAAACATTGCCAGTGCATGAATCACAATCTTTTTTTAAATTCTGGAACCACTCCGTTAACAGAATGTTTATTTCGCGAAATAAAATTCAAAATTTAACGTTCATTTTATGACAAACCAAAAGCTCATCACTATTTCTGCTCGATCGCTTAAACGCTCAACCGCTGAGCGATTACGCCGGATATTGGCCGCGTAATACGTCCGACGCACGCGATATCCCTATTATAGCAGCACTGACTGTAAATACGAGGGTTTAATTTTCAATTATTTCATTAATTTTAGCGTAAGCAAATTTTAATCCTGCCTCGCACAGGTAAACTATGGAATGAACTGCCCGTGGTTTCCGGGCTGATACGACCTTCAAACCTTTAAGAAAATAGCGTACTCCCATCTTAAAAGTCTGAAGATTTCGTGATGCTGGCAGCATTATGCTGACGCCCAAACCATTTGTCACAGCAAATGTTTAGTTATTAAGTTACAGATATTACTCGTAGTAAAATATTATAGATGTTTATAGGTTAAGTAACTTTTTTGATATTGTGTTTTCTGTATTCGCTGTTGTGGCAATAAATATATATTCATTCATTCATTCATTCAAAAGTTGGCAACGCATTTGCAATCCCCCTGGCGTTGCAGGTTGATGGGCGACGGTAATCGCTTACCATCAGGCGATTCGTCTGCTCGTTAGCCTCCTAAATCATAAAAAACCGGACAAGTGCGAGTCGGACTCGCCCACCGAGAGTTCTGTACTTTTTAGGTTTCCGTACCCAAAGGGTAAAAACGGGTAACCCTATTACGGTGGTAATAGGGTTATTACTCAGACCTCCGCTGTCCGTCTGTCTGTCTGTCTGTCTGTCACCAGGCTATATCTCATGAACCGTGATAGCTAGACAGTTGAAATGTTCACAGATGATGTATTTATGTTGCCGCTATAACAACAAGTACTAAAAGTACGGAACCCTCGGTGCGCGAGTCCGACTCGCACTTGGCCGGTTTTTTAGTATTTGTTGTTATAGCGGCAACAGAAATACATCATCTGTGAAAATTTAAACTGTCTAGCTATCACGGTTCATGAGATACAGCTTGGTGACAGACAGACGGACAGCGGAGTCTTGATAATAATAGGGTCCCGTTTTTCGTTCCCCTACAAAACACCAAATATAAGTAAAAAAGCCAACTTCATCCTAAAGATGAAGATTCATTCTTAACGAACTCATTGACAAACACTCAAATACTTCACCATAAGAGCTCACAATCATGTCAACGTCACTCGTCAATTGAAGTTTGACGCGCCCGTAATGACTTTGCTCACTGATAAGTGTCGGGCGTTTATGGACTTAGTTTCTGGGGTTGCTTTGTGTTGGAATAAGTGTTATTTGACGTGAATTTAACAAGCGTTGTAGGTAAAAAAGTTTTTTTTTGTAGTAAGGTATCGTGCGAAGTGGAGAGAAAGTACAATAAAAGCAGACCCCACAATCAGATGGGAAGAATTAAGTAGAGATATAGACAGGTCTAAGTATTTCGTATAGACATTCCATATTTAAAATTTGTAATAGAGACTTCGCTTCCTGACAACTGTCAGGTGTTTATGGACTAAGTTGTCTGCTTTGTTGGAATAAGTGTCATTACTACTACTACTCTGTGGACCACTAATGCCAAAAAAAAATTGCCACAAAGAAGTACCTACTTAAGGCGGCACGTGGAACCCTGTCTAAGAATCTGGAATTTCCTAGATTCAACGGGCATTAGTAGTGAACTTTAAAGGGCCGTCACAATAGATCACTGCTTGGTCGACGTGGCACTCAAAGCCCCACAACACCCCAATAATAATTAGGTAAGGACATGTCGTTAAGGAGCCCATTTTGCCCCGGATTCCACACAGAGCGTTGGACTCTCATAGCAACCGCAATGACTCCTCAAAGCACAGCATCCGTCACTGCCACCGCCGACAGCACAGATTTATTAAGACGCAAAATTGGTTTATACTTACAGAGACAAGTCTATTGCGGTGGGAAAAATATGGTGTTAAAACGATTTTACAGGATTTTTACACTTTATCTTGAGGAAAATTTAATGACGAAAGGGGACGATGTCACATGACTGCTTTTGTATACCATCGTAGTTCCTCTCTGAATATGAACATTAGATAATATGTGCCATTTTCAAACAAAAGGTTAGGTACTTATGGTCGCTTGTCAGTAAGGCGTTATTTCCATATAGCTTCAATTAGAAATCAACCTTATCAACAAGCGACAATGTGGTGCCTTTCGATTTTGTAATAATTATAAAAATAAGGGCCTTTTAAAATTTGTACCTATGGAATTTGTATTTGCTTCTAACTCTTATATAATAATAAAAAAAATCATTTTGATTTGAAGATTTTTTGTACAACTTTGGTGTTTGACGATCCTTTTGTGAAATTCTTAATATTAAGTTTGACATAATATGTCTATAATAATTCAATGTTTAAAAAACACTAATAACTGCATCAATAAATTGCTCTGATATTTAGATTAAGGTAAAAGTAGAACTTGACAATTTAAGTGCTTGTTGCTAGGCCTATTTGAATAAAGAATATTTTGACTCTTGATCAAAACCATGACACGTATTTAAATCTGAATCGGCCTCCTGGTTTCCGTAAAGGGGTTAGAGGTTCCGTAACGTTAGAACAAAAATTTGACAGTTCCGAACAACTGACAGGCCGATATTGTCCGGCGACATAGACATAGTATATACAAGTAGTTATAGACGCGCCACCGAGCGGCCGGGGGTAAGAGAAAGAATATTCATATAAATTTGGGCAGCATACATTTTTTCTCTTTCACTTATAAATTTCGGTATTTCGCCATCGCCTCCTACCTATGATGCCACCCGGTCGGTGATAAGGACAAAGCATGGCACTATTTTCTCTTTCCTATTATAGAAATCGCAATAAGACTTTCTCTATCAAAGAGTGTCAGGCCCGTGTCCGGCGGACTGGTAGTTAAGTCCCCTTAAAATGTTTTGTAAATTTATGAATAAAATCCTTGTATTCAAAGTGAGAGAAAAACTCAATGTTTTACTCTAAAAGGGTTAGTTTAAGTATGAAACATGGACCTCTTGAAAGAACGAGAATTTATAAAAAGCAGTTATTTATTATTTTAGTGAGATGAAATAAATGTAATCTACTTTCAAGATAACTGAAAGGCAGCTTAAATAAGAAGGTTGTTTTAATTTATTTGGAGAGCTTTATAAAAAGATGCTTTTAAATATTATGACTTGCGCTTCTCCCTTATAACGTTTGAAAATTCATTTTCTCAAGGCGCCGTGAGTTCAGGTTTTTCACACTCATGAGCGTGAGTGAGAGATCTTTGTTTTGAGTTATTTTCAGTTATAGATTTAACAAAAAAAAAAGTTTGAGTTTGATAAAAAATATAACATTTTTAGAAGCAATTTTCATATTGATACAAATTTTTAATGATGTTTTTTAGACCTATGTTCGTGATTTTTTAACCTATCGCAACTTCGAAAAACGTTTGTCCTATATTCATTTGAAAATTTTAAGAACTTTCGAAAAAAACATGCTATGGGTTATGGGTGGTCGAATTCGGTTTTTGAATAAAAAATGAATTATCAAACAAAAATCTTTCAAGTTTGCGATAGTCAACCCGTTTCATACAAACTTTACCATTTTCATATTTGTAGTATTAAGGGACCCACTGACTATCAGTCCCCCGGACGATATTGGCCTGTCAGTTGTTCGGAACTGTCAAATTTTTGTTCTGACAGGCCGATAATTATCGTTTGGCAGGATAATTACCTATTAGGCATACAGAGCTAAGGGGTAATGCATGCGTTCAACACCTCTTTTACGTAAAAGTGTGATGAAAAATACTTTACAAAATACCTTGTATTGTAACGAAGGTCGATCTTATTCTTTAGTTTGGTTTTACCCGAATTCGGGCGGATTGGAAATTTCTCCAAAACTCCCTACAGGTTAAATGGCTAGATAGATGGCGGGCCATTAAAAGCGATGCGAAAATATGTTATATTGGAAATATATTTCATTTCATTTCATTTATTTACAACTTCATTCATTTCATTTATTCATTTCATTTTCTTTTTTTTCATTTATTTTATTTCTTTTTTTTATATTTGTTGTCAACGGCTAAGTCTCGGTAGCTACGTTGGTAGAGCGGCGAGCTGGTATCCTTGTATCACGAGTTCGGGTCTCTTGTGATTTTTTCCACGTTTCCTTGTTCTAATTTCCTTAAGTATACGCTAAAAGTTAGAAGTGAATTTTCCGCTGATTTCGTGGCCCCGCCACTGAGGGCCCCAACGGCCTTTCCATGTTTTCTATCAGGCAACGCTCCGATTACCTGCCTAGGCCTCTAGGGGTCTCACCTAGGTTATCACACTGCGGATCTGCTCCGGTGTGTGAGCGAGATAGAGCAAGTCTGTCTCAGCTAACTTTGCATCAATTTTACGGGAACAACACACTGTCATATTTTCACTGTTATATCATATGTTCATAGAAATTTCACATATGATGACATTTCCACACTTTCTCATTGCTAATGCCATGTAGAATGAGCTTTGTCCGACTCTAAGCAAATTTTACTATGGAACCAGCCAACAAATTTCAAAAGCACGAATAGCGTCGTTCCGCTCGCACACCGTATATCCAATGTGAAGACCGCCATTTTTTTTTTTTTTTACTTTATTGCACAGTAAGAATATACAGTGACAAAAGGCGGACTTAATGCTACACGGCATTCTCTACCAGTCAACCTTTAGGCCAAACAGAGAAACATAGTTGGTGCGGGGTATGTAAAGAACACTAAAACTAAATGCTTTAATAGACACAAATATAAATGTAATATGTAGATAAAATAAATATATAGGTACAACAATAAATATATAAATATCAATAAATATCAATAAATATGTATATATATATATATATGTACCTTGCCATTTTTTGTTCGTTAACAATGACTTGCGGCCTTTAACGACCCTTTTCTTTTTTTCTTTTTTTCATGATTGCACCATGGTAATTACAAGATGTTAAAAACATGTAAAAAGTATCTCATGGACCCGGAATGGGTATGGCAGTTAAAACTTAAAACTAGGACTAGTGCTAATATAAATATTAAATTAATAAAAATTATAATTATAGGTATTTACATATTAGTAGTAGTTGGTACAAATATCGGAATCATTTAAAAAATCGTCAACTGCATAATAGTTTTTATTAATAAGGAATGCCTTCAACTTTTTTGCAAACGTTTCGTCCCTCTCCTCTGACCTAATGTAGTTTGGAAGATTGTTATAATATTTCGGAATAGTTCTAGTTTTGGTGCAGGTAATTGAAGTTTGTTTTTTAACCTTTCATTTTGCTGTTTTTGGAACAAGTGCATATTTTTCCTCACAAACATGGCTAGTTCAAAAATATAGATGCATGGTAATGTAAGTATACCATGCTCAGAAAAATAAGGCTGACAACTTTCTCTGTTATATTTTTTTAGCAATATACGTATACACCTTTTCTGCATTACAAACAAGTCGTGTGCATCAGTACTATCACCCCACATCACGATACCGTATCGCAACCAGGAATGGGCATAGGCATAATAGGCAGAGACCCACGGGAATAAAGCGTTGCTTGATGTTGCTCAATTTTATTCGCACAAAACCATTTGTATAAGATAAATAAGTGGTAAAATATGAGTTTTGATACAACCTTATAGACTATATAGACTACTTTTCTTTCAACAGGTACCTATAGTATTTTTCAAATTGGATGGGAACGCTAACAGGTGTCATTTCCATATAGATTATAACCTAAAAACGTCAAATCATACAAATTATATTGAATTGACTTTCACGTTACCCACCGAGTTTGAAAAATACTACATAGGTATTATAGAGTCTGTGTACCCCGAGGGCCTGACACTCTTTGATAGAGAAAGATAGTCTTATTGCGATTCCTATAAGAGGAAAGAGAAAATAGTGCCATGCTTTGTCTTTATCACCGACCGGGCATTTTTTCATGGTCGGGTTATGGCATCATGTGGGCATCATAGCAAGGAGGCTACGGCGAAATACCGAAATTTATAAGAGAAAAGACATTGGACATGCAAACCAGATAAATAGCGTAGCATACATTTTATATGAATAATCTTTCTCTTACCCCCGGTCGCTCGGTGGCGCGTCTATAACTACTTGTATATACTATGTCTATGGTGTACTCTAACTTTGCACCGACGTATTACCTTTTTTGTGACATTTTTGTAAGCATATTCCAGTTTGAAAACCTAAAATTTTGACTTATTTTTTTATTGCCCCAATGCATAATAGATTCCTTGCAGTATACGGTGGCAACTCTATGCCTAAATGCATTTTTAGGATGTAAATAATGAAAAACTAAATATTAGGGTTCCGTACCCGAAGGGTAAAAACGGGACCCTATTACTAAGACTCCGCTGTCCGTTCGTCTGTCTGTCACCAGGCTGTATCTCATGACCGTGATAGCTAGACAGTTGAAATTTTCAGAGATGATGCATTTCTGATGAATCCATACTAATATTATAAATGCGAAAGTCTGTCTGTCTGTCTTTCTGTCTGTGTGTTCCCTCTTCGCGATTAAACCGCTGAATCGATTTAGATGATATTTGGTATAGAGATAGGTTGAGTCCCTGAGAAGGACATAGGATAGTTTTTATCCCGAAAATCATCCCTTAAGAAATTAAAGCGGGGTGGAATTGATATAATTAATGAAGTGCCTGCTAATTTGTGTGCATAATATGCTCAAGTTGAATGATTGCTATAAAAAAAATTTCAGGCGCTATACTTACTTTAACTGCTGTTACTATACTCATCATTCGCTTGCCCTTGTCCCATTCACTTGGGGTCGGCGCAGCATGTCTTTTTCTTCCATACATCTCTGTCACCCGTCATCTCATCATTCACTTGCGTTAGTTTCATATCATCTTTCACACAGTCCGTCCACCTTTTCCTCGGTTTTCCTCTCCTCGTACTTCCCTCCACATTCATTCTTAATACCTTTCTCGTCACATGACTTTCATCCCTCCGCATCACATGCCCGTACCATGCTAGGCGATTTGCCCTTACTTTTTCTGTTATGGGTGCAACATTCAGGCTTCCTCTTATATACTCATTCCTTATCCTATCCATTCTCGTCACGCCACACATCCACCTTAACATTCTCATCTCCGCTACATGCAATATCTTTTCATCCGTCATCTTTAGGGCCCAACACTCTGATTCATACACACATGACGACAGGTCTTATGATCGTTTTATAAATTTTACCCTTCAACCGAAGGGGCATACGGGCGTCACAAATGGTTCCCGTAACCTGTCGCCATTTCATCCATCCTGTGCTAATCCGGTTTTTCACGTCACTCTGCTGTTACTATACTCTGATTTGTAATTAGATTCCATAAAACTAACCTCACTTTTTCTCTTTTCCGTATGTTTTAAGAAACTTAACAAAGCTAAAAGGATAAATCTATATTTATTTTAAATGCTAGAGTATGTAAAAGGGAAATTTGAGTTAACTTCTTTACATATTTTCCATTATTACGAAAGAAAAAGGATGTGAGTGAGGTTAGTTTTATGGAATCTAATTACAAATCAGAGTATAAGCACGCAGACGAAGTCGCGGGCAAAAGCTAGTCATTAAATATAACTGTGTAGTTGTACAGTTTACCTTATTTACTCGCCTAAACAAGGCCCTAAATATAGGTATATAAAAGCATATTTTGGGAGCACAATAAACCATTCATGTTTTATAAATATTTTTACGGGCGGCAAAGCGGGCCGTAAACCTGTTAGACTAAGAGCTGGCCCCGAAACCCAAACGCGTTCATGCTATTCGTACCGGAGCAAGATTTATAAAGAACCTCCAAATATTTGTGCCATTTTTAACCAAAATGGTACTTATTGTCGCTTGTCAGTAAGGCGCTATTTGCATATAGCTTCAATTAGAAATCAACCTTATCTACAAGCGACAATGTGCTTTTGGTTGAAAACATCACATTTATAGAAAATGCGCGCCAGCTTTCTTGAAGTGGCCTATAATTAGGGTGCGTTGGGGTAAGATTGAACGGGTTTATCATGCGGGGTTAAATGAAAAGTCGCCCGTAATGCTTAGGCATACGGTCGATTTTTTGTCTTACCCCTCATGAAAAACCCGTTCAATCTTACCCCAACGCAGTCTATAATATAGAGAATAATAATATGAAAATGAGAGCAACGTAATCATTCTAGTTAGTTTGCTTTACTATCCGTATCAAATGTCTTGTATTCGACACCCGTGGGTAAAAGGTTACATGTTACATGAGACATAACAATTCGGCAATTCGGCACTTTTCAGATACTATAGCATTTCATTTTTCCGACTGAAAGTTTTGAGGGCCTGTCACTGACCTCCGCTGATGAACAGCAGCCAGTTTGTACAGCAAACTGTCTAATTTCGATGCTCTCATAACTTATAATAATAATAATAAATATTATAGGACATTCTTACACAAATTGACTAAGTCCCACGGTAAGCCTAAGGAGGCTTGTGTTATGTGTACTTAGACAATGATATATATAATATATAAATACTTAAATACATACAAAACACCCATGACTCAGGAACAAATATCTGTGCTCTTCACACAAATAAAATGCCCTTACCGGGATTCGAACCCAGGACCATCGGCTTCACAGGCAGGGTCACTACCCACTAGGCCAGACCCGTCGTCAAACTTATGCACCATAATGTTATGCCAAATCTGTTATGCGAATTCATATTATGACAATGAATGTTAGGCGTATTAAGGGGCACCCCTTTTCGGGACTAGCTCTGCGTCTACGAACCGTGTTTTATTTTCCTTCCAACTTCTTGTTGACCTTTACGATTTTGGTATTTTTAGAGCATTTCGGAAATGGCTATGTTTTTGTAGAGACCGGAATATTTATGCAATTTGATTTGTTAAGTGTTATTGATATATGTAGGTAGGGTATAGGTATGAAATAAAACTATGAAATCGGATTATATCGCCGACCACGTACCTCGTAACCCACCCTCCCGTGCCCGTTGACTTAAATTCAATATGCGCGATATAATCCAATTTCATAGTTTTATTTCATGAGTAACTATCGCGGTAACCGAAGACAAACATTTTTGCGAATCATTATTATGTCAATATTTTCTCCACCACTCTATCAACTCGGCTAGCACTGCTCCTCCAAGTTCGTTTAAATATACCAAAGATAGATATAACTCCGTAATAGATGGATACAGTCTAAGGAAAAAACGTGCCTCGAAAAATCAAGAAAATTTGATTCTCGTTCAGATGGCGCCACTAGTTTTGGCCTACACTCGTATAGAGGGCGTTGACTGTTTCGTTTGTTATTTATAATTTTAACGCATACCAGTGAAAGAACATGGGTCAAAATCATATAAAAATAATTAATGCAAATAAAATAAAAATATCCATATTGAAATACATTTTAACGTATTTTTTTAAATCTTCATTTTTAGTTTTAAAGTATGTCGATAGATGGCAGTGAATTTGCAGTGGTTACAAAATTTACTATGACAGTCCGCTCTATCTTATTACCTATATATCCTCATTGAATATACCAAATGTTATTACAACTAAAGTTTTGAATACTTATATTGACCGGGATACTTATGGTCCGGGATTACCATTGTTAGTATTATGGAAATATCCAGCTCAAACACAATACAAAAGGTAATCACGGTCTATATCCCGGTCAATATAAGTAATAGTTATTACAACTTACGAGATTTTATATTGAATCTTAGGTACAACCGGTTCAATGATCTTTATTTCTCAAAAGGATTTTTACAATTCACTTGTATGAGAAACTTATATAACTTTTACAGTGTGCCAAAACAAAACATTAGGTACATTTACATTTTGTGCCGCTATACAATCCATACTAATATTATAAATGCGAAATCTGTCTGTCTGTCTGTGTGTTACTCCTTCACGCTTAAACCGCTGAACCGATTTAGTTGAAATTTGTTGTAGAGATAGTTTGAGTCCCGGGTAAGGACATAGGATAGTTTTTATCCCGAAAATCATCCCTCAAGAGGATGAAAAGCGGGGTGGAATCATGGCGGAATTGAGATAATAAATGAGTTGTCTAATATTTGTGTGCATATTATGCTCAAATTGAATGATTGCTATAGGACTTTCTCGAGGCGCTATTCTTACTCTAGCTGGGGTTACTAAGTCCACGCAGATGAAGTCGCGGGTAAAAGCTAGTTATACATAACGCGGGTAGATCTGCGCTCATTCCGCGAATTTGCCGTCGTCACCGCCCTTTTTATAGAATTTTCTACGCTATCATGACTGCTTTAAACGCATATTCTCGTACCTTATAAATATGTATCACGTATCGGCTCGGCAGATAGCTTTCGAGCACGCAAGTGATTTCCGATACGAAATAGATTTTCGCAAAAATCTTACACCTGTACGGCTACCATAAGTTTGGCATTGACATAAACGCCATCGAGAACGTAATTTGCTTTCTGTGCATCTCGCTCGTACTCGCATATTAGTGCGAGCGAGATGTATAGAAAGGTATCCGGTACGGAGCCCGATTTTGAAAAACTTGGTAAGGTTTAAAGTAGACCGGTTTTGATAAAACCTTAGCGATTGTCTTGGCGATTGGTGCACATCTTACGCACGATTTTCATATCATTTCGTGATCTTCAAATTAGACTGGTAGAAATCCTCTTCTTCTTTCTCTTTGCCCTATTCCCATTATTTGGGGTCGGCTCTCGTCGTTCTCATGCGCCAGGACCGTCTGTCCTGAGTTGTCCTTGGGGTAAGTTGGGCTCGTTCCAAGTCGCGGGTCACAAGCCACATGGCTTTAGGTCTTCCTTGTCTGTTTGCTTCCCTGTTCGGCAATGCCAGCAATCGTTCGTTCGGCAATGGCAACTAGTAGAAATCCTACTAATGTAATATATCTAATGAGCGAAATCGTAAACAAAAGCATATTTCTATAAAGAAAAGTACCTATTAAATATATTAATAACGGGTCACTTACGTATTTTAAGTCGAAAACGTTCCTCGGTACGGAGTGAAGCATGTCGAGCGTTTTCGACTTAAAATAAGTGACCCGTTATTAATATGTCTAATGTCTGTGTCTCACGGAAGTTTTGTTATTAAAAATACCTACTGTATGTAATTGCATGAATTCTATAGTATTTGAAATTGTATTTTTTAGGGTTCCGTACCCAAAGGGTAAAAACGGGACCCTATTACTAAGACTCCGCTGTCCGTCTGTCTGTCCGTCTGTCACCAGGCTGTATCTCATGAACCGTGATAGCTAGACAGTTGAAATTTTCACAGATGATGTATTTATGTTGCCGCTATAACAACAAATACTAAAAACAGAATAATATAAATATTTAAATGGGGCTCCCATACAACAAACGTGATTTTTCTTGCTGTTTTTTTCCGTAATGGTACGGAATCCTTCGTGCGCGAGTCCGACTCGCACTTGGCCGGTTTTTTTCTTATTTACTCGTTAATTATAAGATGTAATGTTTTGAAAAGATGTGTCCCGCCGAGTTTGTTGCCGATCCCATATTGGGATATCCTCCTCCAATTGAGGGAGGATTTAAATCTTCTCGGGGCAGAGGTGTAGGGTTAGAGCCGGCGTAGCTTTATTTGAAGTTTATAAGCGCATTGTAATATGCCTTCTTGAATAATAAACTATATTTATCATAGTTTTAGTTTTAGAGTAAGTACATAGGATTACTCTAAAACTAATTGAGATAAAACGTAAAAATCCGCGCGACACACATAATAATATTATTATATTCAGTTGTCCGCGCGGCGCGTAATATCTTTTGCTCCCTTCTAATTTCTTGGATTTTCGCCCCCTCTTAACTAGCAATTTATAAATCTTATAACAAATACATAACATTCATCACTGGTCAGTTAAGTGTTGCTGTTGGTACAGTCGCCGTCAGATACATCGGAGCGGTCAAGTTGCTCACAAATATCTGAACACGCCTCTATTGTCAGGTCGTTAGTGCATGTTCAGATATTTTTAAGTACCTCGGTCGCTCCGCTATATCTGATGGCGACTGTACATGAAAATCCAACCTTACTTAAAGAGTAACTATGTGAACTCGCTCGAGAATTCTCGTCAGAATTCGCGCGAAAATTATTTACCTGTTAGCATGGAACGGTGTGTGGTGAACACAGATAGCACGGACAGAGACATCACTTTTTCTTTGGCTATTGCATAAATTTAACGGATTTTTCTAGTGCACCAATAAATTTTCTATTTTCTCTTATATTTAATACCCGTAAAATTATATAGTCCACTTTTTACTAACCATGGGTAGATATCTTTATTGGGGGACAGATGTTACACACACGAATCGACCTACGATCAGAAATGAATGGGGTGGGCAACTGTCAAAGGTTTGCATAGATGGCGCCATCATAGCTTGAGCCTTTTTCTATGAGATTTGGCTTAAAGGGCTGGCATCCAGAGCATAAAATTCCATTGAAAAAAGCAATAACTTGACACAATTTTAGGGATTGACAGGGCAAGCTATGCTGGCGCCATCTGCTAATTACTTCGACCGGCCAGCCCCATTGATAAACTCACAAATAAACGTTACCAGGATTCGAACCTAGGACTTCCAGCTTCGTAAGCTACACTACCGACTAGACCAGGAGGCTGCTTCATATGCCAATCTTTGTATGATTAGATCACGCAAAAATGTATTGAATGGATGAACACACAAATAAAGGATATAAGAACGCTAAGCAATGGCGCATTTCGTTAATTGAAACCTTATTACTATCGCAAGTTCATAATGTGTTTGGCCGGTGGAAAGATTTTACAGATGGCGCCAGCATAGGTTTTCCTGACAATCCCTAGAATTGTCTCAAAATCATGTTTTTTTGGAGGTTTTAGGGCCTGGATGCGAGTCCTTTAAGCCAAATCGCATATGCTGGCGCCATCTAGGCAAACCTTTGACAGTTGCCAATTGATGCCGGTTGTCACTGCGAGCGGAATACTCAAGGCCTACCGCGAACCTCTTTCGGCGTGTTGCCTCCCTGTCACACTTACGTACGAATTTACAAGTGCCACAGAGAGGCAACACGCCGAACGTGGTTCGCGGTAGGCCCTTTTGGCATTGACCGCCGGCATCATCAGCGGGAAATTATGCTTCCAAGTGTTCCCAAATTAAATCCTGTTAAATCTTTTTTCCTTAATATATTCCAGTGGTTTAACTGTTTCGTGCTACGTCCCTACTATGATATTCATACGCGCTGATACAAAATAAAGGTACACTGCTGGACATAAAAATGTGACCTAAGGTCTAAAATGTCGAAACTGAGACAAAATAGTGGTTCCCTATTGTGTGGCAGAAAGTTTTTAGGGTTCTGTACCTCAAAAGGAAAAAACGGAACCCTTATAGGATCACTCGTGCGTCTGTCTGTCCGTCTGTCACAGCCTATTTTCTCCAAAACTTCTGGACCAATTAAGTTGAAATTTGGTACACATATGTAAGTTTGTGACCCAAAGATAGACATGTAACGTAAACAAATTAATTTTAAACACAAGGGCCACTTTTGGGGGGTAAATGAGAAAATTAAAAAATAAATTTTGTCAAACTATATCGTTTTACATATCAAATGAAAGAGCTCATTGTGGAAATCTCAAATATATTTTTTTGTAACTTTAAAATAAACAGTTTAGAAGTTATTAAAATAGACAAAAAATGACCATTCCCCCCTTTATCTCCGAAACTACTGGGTCAAAAATTTTGAAAAAAATACACAAAATAGATCTTTATCTATAGATCACCGGAAAACTTATTAGAAATGTGCAGTCAAGCGTGAGTCGGACTCAATTACTTAGTTTTTGATCCGACCCCTACGGGTTTTTTAAAGACATTTCCACAAAAAAATACATTGTTTAAATTGTTTAATGTACGGAACCCTTGGAACGCGAGTCCGACTCGCACTTGGCCGGTTTTTTTTTACATATTTTTGTATTGCGTAATGTTACTTGGTAGAAATATCGTTTGGCAGATATACTTTTGGCATACTGCTTTTCGCATAATATTATTTTGCAGAATTTCTTTTCGCATAATATTATTTGGCAGAAAACCCTAACGGGTTAGGTTAGGGTTTTCTTAGAAAATTATGCCAAATTAATATTATGCGAATTGACTATTATGGCAAGTATATATTTATGCGAAAGTATCATTCGACTAAAAGTTTTCTGCGATACGTGTTATGCGAAGTGTATTTCTGACAATATTCTGCCAGATGAGGGTAACCCTAAAATAGAATTAAGATATTTTTGACTATTTATTTGTATCAATATTTTTGCACTAGAAGGAGGGCTCCTTCAGATTTAACAACTTGTTACGGTTTTGATCTTATTTTGATACGACGTTGAAGATCGCTCACGCTGGTCGGTGCATGCGAAATGAAGTGCGTGCGTGAGATGCGCGCCAGTCACCAAGACGATCATTCAAGATCATAACTTCAACTACTTAATTTTTTTATTGTACCTAAGATATAATGTGAATTTTGAATTTTTGAATTTTAGAATACTTAATTTAATTTTGTTTTTATTATCTGATGTTTTTTTTTCATTTATTTTTTAAAGGCACACATATACGTGATCCAGGGGTCGGAAACCGGTATTTGCTCCATACAAAAATACCGGTATTATTACGTTCTTTGTCGTTCTTTTGTTTATAATTTCATTTTTAATGAGACGTTTTAATAATGCAAAATTGTTTCCTAAATACATGATTCAGTCCTACGTAATGAGCATAAAAAATTCAAAATATTGGGCTATTTCGGGGTTTTTAAAAAATACCGGTTCCGAGCCCTGACGTGATCAATTTTAAAGTTACTCGCCAAACTGCTTATGCAGTTTGTTGGCGAGAAAGCGCTCTTTTTTACAATTTGACTTAGTGTGTGTTGTTTTAATGAATTTGCGATTAATTTATCTATTTTTAATGATGTTTGTAATTAAGTTGTATATATAATATGGGAAAGAGGGGAGGCCTTTGCCCAGCAGTGGGTCACACGAACAGGCTAATAAAAAAAAAAATATATATATATATATATATATATAATATGGACTACTTATCTGTAATAAATGATACAATACAATACAATAACTTATTAAATCTGCATCGGGCTCCTGTGCTATGTACAAGTTTTCAATGGGTGTTGGGCAAGGATCTCTCACACCACTAATTGGAGGTTGAGGCGGACCCTCGTAAAACGTCATTAACAGACCCCTGCTGCCCTTAACCGTTTTACACCTGCCTGTCGTCAATACAGGCTGTTAATACTGTTAATGTACTGTCCGCGCGCGAATTCCGTGCACGGCTGAGGAATGTAAGGAATGTTGGGCGTCATTAGCAGGTTAGTGTCATCATACAACGTCTGAGAGGGTGACGCCGCAGGGGATGTTAGTGGGTATTTTCCTCCCTATCCTCTGGTTAGAGGATGTACGGGAGGAGCGAGTCCCACATACCACCCCCCCCCCCCCCCCCCCCGGCGTCCCCAGCCCGGGGGGTGAGATGCGTAAATGCATTTACCCCTGCGTAATAAAAAAAAAAAAAAAGGTAGTAGTGTCATTTTGTACGTACGGGCGCGGCGCACACCCTCCCACTTCCTCGACCTCCGAATGCACGGAACGCACTGGGGAAATATTTGATAGTAAGAACCACTACATTAATTTGGGAATTTTTTTTAAATGTTTTTATTGAACACATAAATACAAATAAGAATATAAAAACGGGCCAAGTGCGAGTCGCACTCGCGTTCCAAGGGTTCCGTGCATTACATAATTTTTAACAATGTATTTTTTATGTTAAATGTGAGTGAAATGTCTATAAAATCTTCGTAGGGGTCGGATCAAAAACTTAGTAATTAAGTCCGACTCACGCTTGACTGCACATTTCTAATAGGTTTTCTTGTCATCTATAGGTAAAAAACTATTTTGTGTACCTATTTTTTTCAAAACTGTAGACCCAGTACTTTCGGAGGGGGTAATCGTCTTTTTTTGCCTATTTTCTTGAATAACTGTTAACTGTCAAATAAGAACTGTTTATCCTAAAATTATAAAAAAATATATTTGAGATTCTCACAATGAGCTCTTTCATTTGATATGTAACACGATATAGTTTGAAAAACTTTATTTTTAAGTTTTCTCACCCCACAAGACTGGCCCCCATGTTTAAAATTCATTTGTTTACGTTACATGTCCGTATACCATACTTACGTATACCAAATTTTAACTTAATTCGTTCAGTAGTTTAGAAAAAAATTAGCTGTGAGAGACGGACAGACATACATACAGATAGACAGATAGATAGACAGACAGACGGACGGACAGCGAAGTCTTAGTAATAGGGTCCCGTTTTCACCCTTTGGGTACAGAACCCTAGAAACGAATAACGCTCTGTACTATTTTAATTTTAAATTGTCCGCCATTGCATACTCATAGTTGACCGTACATTTTACTTACGAAGCGAGGTGCAAACTAAATTTTTGCTGCGAGTGCTCCGACCCCATTTTTTTGCTTTTACTCTACGATGTTAATGAAACCTTTTAATTAATTACTTACTTTAAGTAACCAGGCGGAATCTTGTACTTATGATAATATTTTAATGGAGTTTATTAATGTGAATTTGCATTTAATATTGACACAAATTTAAATGAGATAACATATGTTGCAAGTGTTGCTTAAGCATAAAATATAACACCTGTCATTATTTGTGCATTCAATGATAAGTACAAACATAGAGGCATACCTAAGTAAGCTTAGGAGTGCTCACTCCATACATGAATTTAATTACTAAATAATAAGTCGTATGGCACGTCGCGTCGCGGAACTGATGGCCGGTGGGGCCGGAAGGTTCTGGAGTGGCGTCCGCGTACCGGATGACGAACTGCCGGTAGGCCTCCAACGAGATGGAGCGACGACCTGACCTGGTGAAGGTCGCGGGAATTCGGTGGATGCGAGCGGCACAGGATCGGTCGGAGTGGCGAGCCTTGGGGGAGGCCTATGTCCAGCAGTGGACGTCTATCGGCTGACATGATGATGATGATGATGATAATGAAAGTGAACAAGGTGTTTTTTAACATTGAACCGTAATAAATGTGTCATAATCGAATTTTTCACAAAACTAATCAAAATCGCTGATAAGTGAAAATGAATGAAACTAGTTTTTGCGTAATTTATGTGTATTTTTGGTCCCAATAACGTTTCACAGAACAATTTGAGCTTCTATATTAAACCAAAACACTCAATGGCGTTATAAAAATTAATAAAATTTTAAAATAGGGGTGTTTTGCATAATATGTACATACCTAAAGATAAGTTACGAAAAACTTATGAGTTCTTTAGCAAATAAAGTATGATATAAGGAACATTCACATCAAACATATGTACCTACATAAAATATGAGGCTTATCCAATATCCTTTAAGTTCGAGCCTTTAATGTACCTACATATCAATAATGTAACTATCGGATAATGGTATAGGATCACAGGATTCCATTTGCACAATGACTGATTTTAATTGATGTACTTTTTTGATTTATAAAGACGCAAAGACTTACCATTAAAGGGACCATTCCAGAATCGGGTGACTGATAAGATTTTCTATATTTATTAGATTTTTTCATAGATGTTCTTCTCAAATATATGTTCAGCTTAAAATTTCTTTTTAAGATGTCTTACTTAAATAAATGGCACACAAAATGCCTACAAACGAGTTGAATACTCTTTCAACCTACAAAAGGCAATAGCGTATAAAATAAAAGTTGAGCCCAAGCATTGAACCCTGTGGCACTCCTGAGCTTTGAGGCACTCGATGCCCAGATTCCAGACGTGGCTCGCTCGGGCACTCGCCGCAAAATAATTCGCATACCAGCGCCGGTATTCTCGTGTCACTGGACGTTGGTGTGTATGCTCGTTCCAAGCATCATTGTATATAAACGTATAACCGTATCAAACGCCTTTGATGATTTTATAACAACTTGTAAGCAGATTTTTGAAAGTTTTTGTATAATTGATTCTAAATTTAAATATTTAGAAGTGATTCCAAAATAATTAGGTTGGTAGGTCATTCAGTTATTCATTTTAAAGCAACTTTTAGCTTTTTGTACATATTCGTAGTTCCATAGCCCACATTTATTAAAGCTTGATGGGAACTAATATAATTATATAAGTAAGAAAACTTGATAATATTAAAGGAACTATTATTAAGACATTTGTAAGTGTAAATATATATAGATAGCCTAAGTTTCTAAAATAAGAAATAAATCCAATATAGGCTAGATAAGTAGAAGTGGAAGATTAAGGACAATTTAATTTAAATGCCATCTTCAAATGTATGTCACCTCATTACATAGCTTGAGCATTAACTCCGAGTGTCAGCTTCCAAAGCTTTGATCTGCAGAATCGAGTCATTTAATTATGTATTAAAAGCTAAAGTTGCAAATGAGGTGTGAGCGAAATATCACTGTGAAGCTGATTCTAATGTAACAATTTGTTAGTTTTGATCTTGTTGTATAAAATTTGGCATATATGTGGATTATAACCTTAAAATTTACATAGGATACTCTCAAAGAATTCATTCATTCATTCACCTATGTGACATCCAGGCGGCTGGATGGCGTCGGATCGCACAGGATAGGAACGAATGGCGAAACCTAGTATCGGAGGTCAAGATCCACTTCGGGTCGCTGAGCCAGCGAAGTAAGTAAGTAAAGGGGTAAAATGAAATTATGCGAACAATTGGTTGCGAAATAATTTTCGGCAATGATTTAGAGAACCCTCAAATACTATATGAACTAAATGGTTAATCAGTCGCTAAACCACATCATTACCCTATAATAACATCGCTGTATAAAGGGACCTGAAATAACAAACCCAAATCCGTTTAGACCCGTCAAATAGAGCATGAACATTCAGGAAAGGATTAATGCCGGCCTCATCATTATTTAGCCGCCAAGGATTGCTTTTTTATAGATTTAGCACTTTCAGAAAAAAATATTCGGTAGTCCGTCTAACGGCTTTGGACAGAGCAGCATGGCGGTCTTTGGTGTCGGAGGCCAAGATCCATTTCGGGTCGTCGCGCCACGGCAGTAAGTAAGTAGTCCGTCTAAGCTAACTTTGCGCCGATTTGAATAGAACAAAGTGAAAGAATCACTACGTAGTATAAAACAAAGTCACTTTCCGCTATCTGTCCGTCTGTCCCTATGTATGCTTAGATCTTTAAAACTACGCAACGGATTTTGATGCGGTTTTTTTAATAGAGTGATTCAAGAGAAAGGTTTATATGTATCATTTGTAAAGGTTTTGCGTGAATTGTTACACTAGTAACAATAAACGTCATATTTTCATATAAATTTGACACAAATGTTGACTTTGCCACACTTTGTCAATGCGAATGCCATGCAGTTGGGCTGGGCCGACTTAAACCTTTACTTTTATTCGGTTATTTAAAAAAAATCGAACCAGATGCTCAGAACGAGGGCTATAGTTTTTTTTTATTTACCAATATTTACTTACCAACAACTAGACTTTGAACCCGATTCAGATTTAAAAACTTGTTACGGTTTTGATCTTATTTTGCTACGACCTTGAATAATGCACACGCTGATTGGTGCATGCGAAATGAAGTAAACCTCGTACGTGTGGCATATTCTTTTTTAGGGTTCCGTGGCCAAAGGGTAAAAACGGGACCCTATTACTAAGACTCCGCTGTCCGTCTGTCTGTCTGTCACCAGGCTGTATCTCATGAACCGTGATACCTAGACAGTTTAAATTTATGTATTTCTGTTGCCGCTATAACAAAAAATACTAAAAAGTACGGAACCCTCGGTGCGCGAGCCCGACTCGCACTTTGCCGGTTTTTTTAATCTTTTTTTGTTAAAGTTAAATTATAGTTTTGAGCTATTCATTTTAGACTTAAAAGTGCGTCCATGACCGGTCAACGCAAGTTGTCTTATAATGCTCCATCTAGTGTGAATCACTGAAATGGACGGTCTGAATATGGGAGATATTAAAAATGAATGCCCTTTGTATATATGAGGGGTCGCAGTTATAAATAAATATATGTGTGTTTAGTACCTGTGTTGAAGCAGATATTTGTTTAACCTGGGTAATTTAACGATAATTATGCAATATTTACGTTAACCTGGTCTTTTGATAAGCCTTTTTCGTCCTTATCTATACTAAATATTTTTTTGTGAACGTATCCCAGTTTTTCGAGGGCACAAACGTATCAGGGCACAATAAATTTATTTTTGTACTACAGACAGTCGTAGTGGAAATATCTGGCACATCAAAGCATAAATACTGCGTTCGAGCGCCAAAATCCCCTCTGGTGTTGCGGGTGTCCATGGGCGGCGGTAATCGCTTACCATCAGGTGATCCGTCTGCTCGTTTGCCTCCTATATCATAAAAAAAACCTCGGCAGAAATGAGTGCCTTTCATCCCTTGGTTAACAATCTACTATTTTTGATGTTTTCCGATTTTAATAACAGTATAATTATGAATTTGCCCTGGACAAGGACAAGATCTCTCAGTGTCAAGTGTCGTTTCTGGTAGAAGATATGTCACTTTTGACAGCTGACAGATCATATCCATAACTAATCCAGATCAAATTCATAACCTGTTATTACAATCAGAATACGCCGCCGGCTGACCTACCGTTCTCCCCTACATTCTACAGTTCACATTTCTCAACTGATTTTCGTGAATTTTTTTAGCAGATTTGATAATTATGGTCGATCCAATCTTTGGAAATTTTCCAAAATAGTGTAGTCAAGTAGTCATGAGTGTACTCGTATTCCAGTAAGTAAAGGAAGTAGGTAGGTATTTGTGACATTTTCAACCAAAAGGTACCACATTGTCGCTTGTCAATAAGGTTGATTTCAAATTGAAGCTATATGGAAATAGCGCCTTATTGACAACCGACAATAAGTACCCTTTTGATTGAAAATGGCACATTTATATAAATTCATTATTTCCATTCATCATCATCTTCCTCGCGTTCTCGGAATTTTGCCACAGCTCATGGGAGCCTAGGGTCCGATTGGCAACTAATCCTAAGAATTGGCGTAACTAGCTTTTACGAAAGCGACTGCCATCTGACCTTCCAACTAAGAGGGTAAACTAGGCCTTATCAGGATTAGTCCGGTTTCCTCACGACGTTTCCTTTCACCGAAAAGCGACTGGTAAATATCAAATGATATTTCGTACAATCGCCATCAGATATATCGGTGTCAGCATGGTTGCATTTTTATCACCTGTCACTATGCCTGTCACTTTTGCACTTACATGTTAGAACGTGACAGGCAATTTGACAGGCGATAAAAATGCTACCGTGCTAAGCCCGCAGAACACGCCTCTATTGTCAAAGCGTTAGAGTTCGTGTTCAGATATTTTTGAGCACCTCGGCCGCTCCGGTATATCTGATGGCGACTGTACATAAAAAAAAACGGCCAAGTGCGAGTCGGACTCGCGCACGAAGGGTTCCGTACCATCACGGAAAAAAACAGCAAAAAAATCACGTTTGTTGTATGGGAGCCCCATTTAAATATTTATATTATTCTGTTTTTAGTATTTGTTGTTATAGCGGCAACAGAAATACATCATCTGTGAAAATTTCAACTGTCTAGCTATCACGGTTCATGAGATACAGCCTGGTGACAGACGGACAGACAGACGGGACGGACATCGGAGTCTTAGTAATAGGGTCCCGTTTTCACCCTTTGGGTACGGAACCCTAAAAACTCATTGGCACGAGTAATTATTTATT
This sequence comes from Cydia strobilella, assembly GCF_947568885.1. Lineage (NCBI taxonomy): Eukaryota > Metazoa > Arthropoda > Insecta > Lepidoptera > Tortricidae > Cydia > Cydia strobilella. The sequence goes on from NC_086045.1 coordinate 568,034, forward strand.
AAATTAAAAAGCGACAAAGTTTTTCTCCTCGGTACGCAAAGGTCAATGATTTTCCGAAAAGTGACCTTTTCTGTTGCGACGCTCGGAGCCCCTATCATTCAAGTTTAACGAAATGGAAGAATCACGGTCCTACCTTCTTATACACGTATTTTTGTGTAAAGGCAAAGATAGATATAACTCCGTAATAGATGGATACAGTCTAAGGAAAAAACGTGCCTCGAAAATCAAGAAAATTTGATTCTCGTTCAGAGGGCGCTACTAGTTTTGGCCTACAGTCGTATAGATGGCGTTGACGGTTTCGTTTGTTATTTAACAATTTTAACGCATATCAGTGAAAAACATGGGTCAAAATTATAAAAATAATTAATGCAAATAAAAAAAAACATTTATCTATATTTAAATACATTCTATCGTATTTTTATAAATCTTCATTTTTAGTTTTAAAGTGTGTCGACAGATGGCAGTGAATTTACTGGGGTTACAAAATTTACTATGACAGTACCGCTCTAGTATCAGTTACTCTATGGTAAAGGTAATGCGTACTTGTTGTGTCGATCGGAACCATAGAGTAACTTATACTAGAGCGGTACTGCCATAGTAAATTTTGTAACCACAGTAAATTCACTGCCATCTGTCGACACACTTTAAAACTAAACATGAAGATTTATAAAAATACGATAAAATGTATTTAAATATGGATAAATTAAAATTTTATTTGCATTAATTATTTTTATGATTTTGACCCATGTTCTTTTACTGATATGCGTTAAAATTGTTAAATAACAAACGAAACCGTCAACGCCATCTATACGACAGTAGGCCAAAGCTAGTAGCGCCCTCTGACCGAAAATCATATTTTCTTGATTTTCGAGGCACGTTTTTTCCTTAGCCTGTATCCATCTATTACGGAGTTATATCTATCTTTGATCGGAACTAAGGGCCTGACACTCTTTGATAGAGAAAGATAGTCTCATTCATTACGATTCCTATAAGAGGTAAGAGAAAATAGTGCCATGCTTTGTCTTTATCACCGGCCGGGCATTTTTCATGGTCGGGTTATGGCATCATAGCAAGGAGGCGATAGAGAAATACCGAGAAAGATAGCCTTATTGCGATTCCTATAAGAGGAAAGAGAAAATAGTGCCATGCTTTGTCTTTATCACCGACCGGGCATTTTTTCATGGTCGAGTTATGGCATCATAGCAAGGAGGCGATAGAGAAATACCGAGAAAGATAGTCTTATTGCGATTCCTATAAGAGGAAAGAGAAAATAGTGCTATGCTTTGTCTTTATCACCGACCGGGCATTTTTCATGGTCGGTTTATGGCATCATAGCAAGGAGGCGATAAAGAAATACCGAGAAAGATAGTCTTATTGCGACTCCTATAAGAGGAAAGAGAAAATAGTGCCATGCTTTGTCTTTATCACCGACCGGGCATTTTTTCATGGTCGAGTTATGGCATCATAGCAAGGAGGCGATAGAGAAATACCGAGAAAGATAGCCTTATTGCGATTCCTATAAGAGGAAAGAGAAAATAGTGCCATGCTTTGTCTTTATCACCGACCGGGCATTTTTTCATGGTCGAGTTATGGCATCATAGCAAGGAGGCGATAGAGAAATACCGAGAAAGATAGTCTTATTGCGATTCCTATAAGAGGTAAGAGAAAATAGTGCTATGCTTTGTCTTTATCACCGACCGGGCATTTTTCATGGTCGGGTTATGGCATCATAGCAAGGAGGCGATAGAGAAATACCGAGAAAGATAGTCTTATTGCGACTCCTATAAGAGGAAAGAGAAAATAGTGCCATGCTTTGTCTTTATCACCGATCGGGCATTTTTTCATGGTCGGGTTATGGCATCATAGCAAGGAGGCGATAGAGAAATACCGAGAAAGATAGTCTTATTGCGATTCCTATAAGAGGAAAGAGAAAATAGTGCCATGCTTTGTCTTTATCACCGACCGGGCATTTTTCATTGTCGGGTTATGGCATCATAGCAAGGAGGCGATGGAGAAATACCGAAATTTATGTGAAAGAGAAAAAGGATTATGCTGCCATACATGAGTTTCATGTAGTTATAGACCTGAAACCGAGCGACCAGGGTTAAGAGAAAGACATAATAATATTCATGTATTGACAGGTTAATGTATGGCAGCATAATCCTTTTTCTCTTTCACTCTTATAAATTTCGGTATTTCGCCATCGCCTCCTACCTATGCTGCTATAACCCGACCATGAAAAAAAAAATAGTATAGTCTGCATAGACATAGTATATACAACTAGTTATAGACGCGCCACCGAGCGACCGGGGGTAAGAAAGAATATTCATATAAAATTTAGGCAGCATAGGATTTTTCTCTTTCACTCTTATAAATTTCGGTATTTCTCCATCGCCTCCTACCTATGATGCCACCCGGTCGGTGATAAGGACAAAGCATGGCACTATTTTCTCTTTCCTCTTATAGGAATCGCAATAAGACTATCTTTCTCTATCAAAGAGTGTCAGGCCCTTGGAGTTAAATGAGGAGTAAAACATAGTGTGCGTTAACCCAGCGGGACTAATAAGTAGGCGGACTAACCAGACGATTTGGCTGACGCATTAATTTTAATGAGCTGTACTGGGGCAAAAAGGGACGGGACATATTTTTACCTAATGCTGACAATGGAGGTTACATTACATATTACATGTTAATATACGTGCACGGTTCTTCATTGAAGGGTTCAGGGATTTTCCTCTTTTTATGGTTAGGTTACGTTAGAAGTTTTGTATACGTAAAATTTGTACTCGCTCAAATTTATTTGTGACGGAATTAGATCCATGCATGATTTTTTTATTTTTGTAATCATAATTTAATATCGTTTGACCGGAAAAAATTAAAATAATTCTGTAAACCTTCAAATTATTTTATTAAAAAATATTTAAAATGTTGAAAATTTTTGAGCGGTTGAAACGTTCATAATTTTTGGCGCGAATTCGACAGCGTGATGACGTCACACGTTGGACGGTCCAAACTGACGTTTGCTACTAATGACACTCATGTGAACTAATCTGTCGAACGCGTGACGTCACGTGACGTTTCGCGCGTTTCGCCCACTAGCTTTTCGCGGGCAAATTTTTGTACTTTTTATTTATCATTTTAAGCAATTAAATGATAATTTAATAACGAAAATGTATTTTTCTACTCGTCGAGTATAATCTGTGTATTACGACTTCACATGCAACACTACAACCTTACTCTTTTCAACTCAAGTATAAGAATTTTATCGATACGGTTTAGTCAATTATAAAAATTTTGAAAATAGAACTTCATACATTTCAGTAAAATATTTCTTGTTTAAGGAGACTCGATTCAATGCAAATTAGTCTACTTAAACACGCTGCTGCGTCGTATCTGCTTTGTGATTGGTTGGCCAACAATTGCTTCATAAGTCATAAACGCGCATGTGACACCCTTCATATAGCAACATCCATATCCTACGAAAACCGCTTAGCGTTGCTTGTTAGTCTCCATAGGCTACGGTGGCCAAAATCGAGAAAAAAACTGTCTTAAAATTGAATTTAGCGGGGAGCAGGTACCAGGGTCTCATGAGTTACGAGGAGGTGTCGTTGACCAACCCGCCGGGGGCGCCGGGCCCGGCGGCCGGTGCGTGTACGAGTATGAAGGTATCGCGGGTCGCGGCAGCTCGCGTATTTTAACTATACTTTTGGTTTGTTTATTTAAGTATATGATTCTACTAGTTGAAAGTATTATTTTTTTGTCTCGTAGAAAAGTATTGTATACAATAGTGATATAATCAAGCTTTTCAATCTCGTACCTTAACTTAAGCAACTCAGCAAGCTTCGTTGCTTAAACACGGTACTCGACTGAAAAGCTCTCTATTATATCACGATTGTATAAAATACTATTTCAACATGATATAACGGTAACAAACATCCGAATAAAAAATATTTCGTTCAAATATAAATAAACTTCATGCATCAGGCTAAGTACTATTAGCAACGACGACCACAGTACCAGGCATAGATTGTTACTTGTTTTTTTTTTATATTAGGGGACATTTTACACAGATAAACCTAGCCTCAAACTAAGCAAAGCTTGTACTATGGATGCTAGGCGACGATATACATACTTATATATTATTTTTAGGGTTCCGTACCTCATAAGGAAAAAACGGAACCCTTATAGGATCACTCATGCGTCTGTGTCACACACACACACAGCCTATTATCTCCGTAATTACTGGACCAATTAAGTTGAAATTTGGTATACATATGTAAGTTTGTGACCCAAAGACGGACATGTAACGTAAACAAATGAATTTTAAACACGGGGGCCACTTTCGGAGGGTAAATGAGATAATAAAAAATAAAGTTTTTCAAACTATATCGTGTTACAAATCAAGAGAAGAGCTCATTGTGAGAATCTCAAATATATTTTTTTTATAATTTTAGGATAAACAGTTTAAAAGTTATTCAAGAAAATAGGCAAAAAATGAAAAATTTTTGACCCAGTAGTTTCGGAGATAAAGGGGGCTTTATCTCTGAAACTACTGGGTCAAAAATTTTGAAAAAAATACACAAAATAGATCTTTATCTATAGATTACAGGAAAACGTATTAGAAATGTCCAGTCAAGCGTGAGTCGGACTTAACTACTTAGTTTTTGATCCGACCCCTACGGGTTTTTTAAAGACATTTCACTCACGTTTCACATAAAAAATAAATTGTTTAAATTGTGTAATGTACGGAACCCTTGGAACGCGAGTCCGACTCGTACTTGGCCGGTTTTTTTATATTAATATTATAGGGACATTCTTACACAAAGAATTTATATTATGTTTATCATAAATATCATAATAAAAAATGTACAATAAAAAAATCATCTCTAACCGCCACTTGCACCATTCCACTAACCCGGGGTTAACCGGTTAAACCTGGAGTTACCATGGTTACCAGTACAATTTGACACTGGGTTAACAGTTTAACCGCTTAACCCCGGGTTAGTGGGATGGCGCAAGTGGCCCTAAGAAGCGTAGTGAACGTTAAAATAGTCTCATCTCGTAAGTGGCTGGAAAATGCTCCGTTTACGATCTCACATAAAACGTGGTCTAGAAGAATGAACGATCATTACCCGTCATTATTACCACTACCTTTTTGTTTTAATCAAAAGTTAAAAGCATTTAATATTATTTTCTACTACCGTACTTTTATTTGTCATGAACTAAATTTTGAACCAAAGCAATAAAGCATAAGTAGGTAGCAACCAACAAGATAAATGAGGCGTTGAACCGTTTGCGTGAAGTCAGCGGGGCCGGCATAATAAATACATTAACAGCTAACGAATAGTGTACCCACACTAACGCAATCAAGCCGAGTGGCGGGCGGAATAATGATGTGCTGCGTCATAACGTCACAATGTTTTGGCTGAAGAAAATATAAAATATAAAATAAGATTCATTTATTGCCAAAACTGTGTACAATTAGATGAATGAGATGTGTAATAATGGCTGTTTTCGGAGCAAAATGAATACACTAAATCGTGTTTTCAAATTTTTTTCATGATTCATGCCATTTTTATTTTAAAAAAAAAGTTTATTCCAGATTTTAAAATCCATATTGTGTTAGTCTACTTGAAAATATGAAAAATGAAAAATGAAAAATATATTTATTTTGCACACAAAAATGGGAATTTGCAGATTTAGTATACATGAGGTCCAGGTTGCGCGCATACAGCGGTACATTTAAAACAGTATGAACAGGGGTCCCCAAACTAGGCATAGCCTGTATCTTGGGCGACCAGTTAGTGAATTAAAAACTAGATTGAAAAAAAAAGAAAGTATGTCTAAAGATGAAGATAGGTGCTAGTGCTAATAACCTTAGCTACTAGGGATTTACGTTGGTCAGTCTGTCAGTCAAGTCTCTTACGGCTAAGTGTCTATACCTATAGGTTAAATGTCTAATTATGTAACATAGAGTACCACTACATATGGACAGAAATTGAGGCTTATGGCCGCGATATTTAAAGCATTATACAATTATACAATTTAGAGCATTATACAATGTTTCCTTTCTCCATACAAGTGCGCCGTAGCGTCACTGCACTATCTCCTCAGTCTTATTATAATCGATAGTTAGCAACCAGTCACAAATAACTCGCTTTGCCTGTGAAACAGGGAGGTCCTTGATGTAACAGTGTTTTAGTATTGAATTGTACACTGATGTTTTTCCATAGCTGCCAAATCTCTTTGCAAATTTAGTTTTAGTTGGGGGTTTTTTTAGTATGAAAGTGCGCTTTTTTAGCATTTCTCTGTGCAATTCCGAGCCGATCAAGTTTTTATGGGTAAGTATACATGTTCGGAGTATAAAGAGCTGTCGAATGTTCAAGACCCGGGCTTCTTTGTATAATTGAGACGTGGGGAAGAGAAAGGGTTTTCTAAGCATGACTTTTAGTACAGATCTTTGAGCCCGTTCTGCTACTATGAGCGCGGTTTTTGCTGCGTTGCCCCAGATACTAACGCAGTAGCTAGCCACAGATTGACAAATAGCTGTGTAGACCATTTTCAGGACTCTCCGGTCTGCTGCGTTTCTAACTCGTTTTATTATAGCGATTGTTTTTCTTAACCGTTTTGACAGGCCTTCAATATGTAGTTTAAAGTTTAGATTTTCATCCAGCATAATTCCAAGGTATTTTATCACGTCGCACCGCGCGATAGCATCACAGTTGCATACTCGTGATTCAGAGAGAGGGTACCCACATTTATGTATTTTAACTTGTAGATCCTCTGGGGGTTTAGATGCAGCAGTTTTATGAAAGCAGACGTGATTTGTTTTCTTATGGTTCAGAGTCAATAAGTTACTCTCCAGCCAGGTGTAAATCGACAGCATTCCCAGCTCAGCCGCACGGGACGTCTCCTTCCACGTGTCACCTGTGAACAGAACAGCAGTGTCGTCGGCGTAACATATCACCTGTGCGCCTTGGAGTCCCACATCATGTATGTCATTTATATAAATATTGAAAAGGGTCGGACCCAGCAAGCTGCCCTGAGGGACGCCGAAGCGCACCGGCAAGGGGTCACTTGTATTGGAATCAACCTTAACCAGCTGGCTACGATTTCTGAGGTAACTTCTGAACCAGTCCAAAGAAACGCCTCTTACGCCAAATTGTTCCAGCTTGCTCAGAAGTATTTTTGACGACACCGTATCGAACGCTTTGGCCAAATCCAAAAAAACTCCAATGCAATATCGATTCTTATCTAGATTGTCAGAGATCAGCTCCGTCAAAAGTGCAACTGCGTCTTCGGTGGATCGGTTGGACCTAAAGCCAAACTGTCTGGGCGATAACAAGTCATGCGCTTCGATAAATTTTGCCAGACGTACGTTAACTGTCTTCTCGAGAAGTTTCGAGAATGTGCTTAATAGCGAAATGGGCCTGTAGTTTGCAGGGACATCTTTGGGGCCATCCTTATAGATTGGCGTGACTGAGGCCACTTTCCAGAGTTTGGGAAAGCAGCCAGTGGTTAAACTAAGGTTAAAAATGTATGTTAACGGATCACATAATATGTGTTTGAAGCGCTGAATAAAGCTAGGACCCACCCCGTCCAGGCCAGGGGCACTGTCTGATTTCAGTTGCGTTATAAATTTAAGGATTTCAAGTCGGTCAGTAGGTTCCAGAAAGAGGGAGTGCGGTGGACTGTTCTTTAGTTTTACATTCAGCGCAAGACTTTCCTCTGACACATTCAGGCGATGCAGGATATTATTAGCATGATTTTGGCCTACCGTTGAGAAGTAGTTATTCGCTATGCTAAGGGAGTTTCTTGTGTTATCTGCTATAGTCAACAGTTCAGCGGCTGAGTTTCCTTTAGATTTGATATTACAAAATCTTTTAAGTGTTTTCCATAACTCTTTGGAGTTTTTACAGTGCGTCTGAATCTGATTGCTCTCATACTGAGTTTTTAATTTTCGTAAGAGGTTGTTATAGTAGTTCCGGTACCGGATGTAGATAAGTTTAGCAAGTTCATCATTCGGGTTTTGACTTGATTTAGCGTGTAGTCTGTCACGGTGGCGGGCACACCTCACCAGTCCCGGCGTCATCCACGGTTGTATCGTACGTTTTGATCTGCTTACTTTTAAGGTGCTCTCATTTGTCTTGATAGTTTTATCTATAACGCCCATAAACAGCTCTACCGCGTCATCTACGTCGGGCAGTGAAGTGACTTTATTCCAGTCATATGTGGTTAGGTCAGCCTCTATCCCTTCATAGTCGATGACTTTACGAGTTCTGCAAATAGGTCTACGTGGCTTTTCATTGATAGCAAGACCCATAATGGCAATTTTGTGGTCGGTGATGTCAGAGTCACAAACCATTGCGACAGCTGAAAGTTTTGATTTTACAAAAATATGGTCCAGGCAGACTTACATCGAAACACATAATTAAAACAAAAAACAAAAACCGGCCAAGTGCGAGTCGAACTCGCCCACCGAGGGTTCCGTACTTTTTAGTATTTGTTGTTATAGCGGCAAAAGAAATACATCATCTGTGAAAATTTCAAGTGTCTCGCTATCACGGTTCATGAGACAGCCTGGTGACAGACAGACGGACAGACGGACAGCGAAGTCTTATTAATAGGGTCCCGTTTTTACCCTTTGGGTACGGAACCCTAAATTACGTCGGAGGGGTACTGACGCAGCAAATGTGGTCACACTTACAACAAAATAAAAATCGGCCCTATAGCGAAAACAGAAATACCTTTCAACTAACAATTCAAGTTGAACCGCACTTTCAACTCCGATATTACTTTGTAAAACAGAAACTAGTATTTTCCTTGTACTCGTACTTTTGCAATGAAAACACTCAGCACTGGAAAAACTTGAGATTCCCACTTAATACTTCAGTTCAAAAAAACGAAACACCTCGCCCGACTCGGCCGGCAAATGGACTCATCTAAGTGCAACAACTTTAACTAGTTTTGAACTTTGACAAAGTTGAATTAATTCAGGTAAAGAAAAACAGAAGTTTCTGTCATTTTAATGGAACTGAGGTTACAGTTCTTTTATATACTAATTTATAGAGTTACTAAGCGTTTGCCCGCGACTTTGTCCGAGCAGAATTAGTACTGCCATAATGTTTTGTATTAAATAAATAATTCATTGCTTCGGGCAAGATTTAAACTTGCGACGTTTTGGAACACCGGCTTGGCTGTAAATAGAAACTATGTTGTAATGACACGCAATATCGACGCGAGAGACATATATGGAAAAAACGGCTATAGAATATCTTTTTATACTACACTACACGAACTCCCTGTTGAAGTTTCATTTAACATAATAACTCCACCGCACTTACAAAATTATATTTTTACATATTTTCCTATATAATTTTCCAATAATAATCCCTACTTAATATTATAAATGTGAAAGTCTGTCTGTCTGTGTGTTACCTCTTCACGCTTAAACCGCTGAACCGATTTAGTTGAAATTTGTTATACAGATAGTTCGAGTCCCGGGGAAGGACATAGGATACTTTTTATCCCAGAACTCACCCCTCAAGGGGGTGAAAAGGGGGGTGGAAATTTGTATGGGGAATCAATAACCGCTGAACCGATTTAGATGAAACTTGGTATGGGGATAGTTTGAGCTGTGGGAAAGGATATAGAATAACTTTTATCCCCGAAATAATCCCTTAAGGGTGTAAAAAATGGGGTGGAAATGTAAAGTGTGGACCAATTTGGGGGTGAAAAAAAGGGTGGATTAAAAAGCAGATTTGTTTAAAAATTAAGGTACCCAAATTACTAATTCCACGCAGACGAAGTCGCGGGCAAAAGCTAGTACATAATATTTGCCAGTACTGTTGACCCACTTCGACTGTGGCGAAGTCGAATCGTCTTCGACTAACATATAGAATAGCCGCCGCCGCCGCGAAATTAAGCCACAAACGTAGTATTTTACCTTTGACCCATAACATTCCAGTAACCAGCATGGAATACCCCCTCCGCGCTCACAAAATTTTATTACCAGAATTCGTGTACCGTAATTCCGCGTTTTCCCGCGTGAAATCCACACGATATGTTTTTATAGACTTTTTATGGCGAATAATGTATTAATAATGCCTTTTGGTGGGATTGCGTGGTTATTACTTTTGTTTAATTACTTTTCGTGAGGTTGAGTTTTTATAGTGTTGAAAATTCGATTTGACGCCTCTCGTAAAATGGTGACATTTGCTTGCATGTATTTAATGAATAGAAAATTTAATGAGTGTTCGGCGTATATACGTTCTATCGCCAAAATAGTGTTTAGTTTTTAAGTTTATGATATTTATATATATGTTAGTCTATAAAGTATATGTAATATGGGCCTTGTTGCCTGAATTAAATTTCAAAATAAATAAATTATCCCTCAAAGGGAAGTTCATCTTTGTACTTAGGGTTTCCTTTGTATAATAAAGACTTTATATTTCATATTTCATATTTATTTATTAATAATAATTCATATCTCAGCCGGTTGTATCGCGGTAGAAAGACCGTGTTACGCGTTTCGGTGGCTGCCATTCCTCAACCCACCAACGGAGCGGCAGCTGACGTTCACGAGGGATCATCATACATAGCCGTTAACCACTATACGAGTTTTCGCCCGGGAGGCGATTGGTCATGGAAATCTGTTCCTGGCCCGCGGTCTAACTAGTTTTTGGGCGTTTCGCAGTTCGTTCATGAATATCGGCGCCACTTGAGTATTCATCAAGGTGACATCGCACGTATGTAGCTACTTGGAATATTACAATGGAGGGCAGAGTAAAAAAAGTGAGACTTTTACTGCATTATTGAAAATAATGCTTGAGGTACCTGAGTACAGGTTAATGAATTAAATTTCAGTACCATTTCGTAGGTACCTTGTCACAGTGACTATTAATGTGACCCCACTGCCCCTGCCCCTGCTGCTGTGAAGTTTTACTTCGCTCCAAAGTTACGTTTTTAGGGTTCCGTACCCAAAGGGTAAAAACGGGACCCTATTACTAAGACTCCGCTGTCCGTCTGCCCGTCTGTCCGTCTGTCCGTTTGTCTGTCTGTCACCAGGCTGTATCTCATGATCCGTGATAGCTAGACAGTTGAAATTTTCACAGATGATGTATTTCTGTTGCCGCTATAACAACAAATACTAAAAAGTACGGAACTCTCGGTGCGCGAGTCCGACTCGCACTTGGCCGGTTTTTTTTTTGTTTATTTCTCAGTGCACCCACCTTGACGCTTTTCTGTTTAACCCTATGGTTGACTGGTAGAGAATGCCTATAATGGCCGCTTGTTGTACGCTTTTTATGCATTTTTTTATTCTTGTGTTTATGGGTTTAAGCCTGCTACACTGAGGAATAAAACTGAAAGTATAAGAAACAATGCTCAAGCATTTAGCGAAACAATCAATTAGTAGCGCCGCAATACTGCGACAATAATGCTTTTGCAGTATGAATCCGAACTTCACCTTTAACGTCGCTTTTACGTGTCAGCACATCGTTTATCGCGTAGTTTTACTAAAGTCCCATTACGCCCATTATAGCGTCCATTACGCGTCTATCTCGTCGTTGTAGTAATCCGGGCGTATCTTACGCCCCCAGCGTCAGATAATGTTACTACATTGGTGCCCGCACGCTTACCGTAAAAAAGATAGTAGGGTAAACCCGCATTATTTGGTGACACACCTAATTCGGTGATACAAGTTTTGAAGCATGACACCCAGGATAGCTAGAGAATTAGGGCTTTTTAAATGGGACCTCACGGCTTCACGGCTTCGGCGGCTTTGCCGAGAGGTATTCATAAGGCCTTAATTCGTTAGCTCTACTCGGTGTCATGCTTCAAAACTTGTATCACCGAATTAGGTGTGTCACGAAATAATGCGAATTTACGCTGTTAAAGATGACTCACGTTCGAATTGTCGGGGTCCGAGGGGCTCCCGGTAAAACCGAAATTAGCAAATTGTGGGGATCTTTCTCTTTTACTCCAATGAAGGCGTAATTAGAGTGACAGAGAAAAATGGCCGCAATTTGCGAACTTCGATTTTCGCGATTATAACCCAGGGCCGAGGCGTATGATACTTCGTTTTCTATGATCGGGTGATCGATAATCGCATGATGCTTTCTATATAGAAAATCAAGTGTCGAACGCCTCGGCCCGGATCCGGAACGTTTTACGTGAGTCATCCTTTACAGTAAGCACTACGTACCTACATAATTGTGACTTTTCACATTTGTCCCTCAATATATTTTTATACATACGTAGATGTATTCGCATTCTTATTTATGATGAGCTTGACGACCAGTCTGGCCTAGTGGGTAGTGACTCTGCCTGTGAAGCCGATGGTCCTGGGTTCGAATCCCGGTAAGGGCATTTTTTTGTGTGATAAACACAAATATTTGTTCCTGAGTCATGGATGTTTTCTATGTATTGAAGTATTTGTATATTATATATATCATTGTCTGAGTACCTACATCACAAGGCCTAGCGGAAAAAGCGTGCGACTTTGAATCCGGAGGTCGCGGGTTCAAACCCCGGCTCGTACCAATGAGTTTTTGGGAACTATGTACGAAATATCAATTTATATATTTACCAGTCGCTTTCGTGAAAACTAGTGCCTACGTCAATTCTTGGGATTAGTTGTCAAGCGGACCCCACGCTCCCATAAACCGTGGCAAAATGCCGGGATAACGCGAGGAAGAAGAGACGTGGTATAAAAAAAAAAGCTTGTAACACTTCTTTTCCGTCGGGTACTATGAAGTGAATGAACACACTTGAAATCCCACAGCGTCCAGAGTTGGCCAAATCTTATAAAGAGTAAGTTATAAAAGTCTGAAAGTTTTATTGAGTCACTATTGAAACTTGGCGGTTAGGATAGCCCCCTTGAGATGGGGGAATATTCTGACTTTCTTTTACTAGCTTTTATTATTATTTAACTTGCAAGTTTCGTGTGTCTGCATAAATAGTACGGATAGAAAAGTGCCTGCCCTCTAATAGTTTTACCAAATAGAAATATTACTCTAAAGTTTGCGTTTAAGTGTCTTAATATTATAGTTATATAAAATTCAGACGTATAACATATAATATGTCAATGTATGTGTAATTCCGACTACGACCGATTCGATGTTGATCGGATTCTGTTATAAAAAAAAATATTAAAAAATTATCCACAAAAAAAAACATTAAAACTAAACTAACATTAAAATAAAACTACTTAAAAATTAAAGTAATATAGAAAAATACCCACCTATGAAAGGTGCCCCAAGTCTGTCTTATGTGTCAATTAAATTAAGCAAGCAAGCAAGCTTTTTTTATAAAGCAAGGCTAAAAAACTGGCTAATCAAGCAAAGCTTTTATAGTTTTAAAGAATTTATAGATTATAAAGAATAGTTAATAGTGTAATATGTATAATGGATTTTAAAGAATAGTGTAATATTGAATTGTAAAAATGAAAAAAATAAAATGAAAGTTTATTAATAACAATCGTTACAGGTCTTAATCAGGTCAGGTCTTAGGTCAGGTTGTTTAATTTTAAAAAATATTTATTAAAGTGATATAAATCAAAAATAGGTGATGTGTAGAAATAAGTAAAAAAATTGTGATCTTATTACCAATATTAATTGTACTGCCTATTTCTGTGCCATATTTGTGTTCTATGTCTTTGTACAATAAAGAGTGTATACATACATACATACATTATGTCTATGTCTATGTCTAAATAAGTAAAGTTTAAACACAAATTAAAAACAAATTAATCAAAGGTTAATCGAGCAAGCCTTCTACGACCATAAAGAGTTCTTTAAATTAAGAACTTCGGTAGATGTAAGATATTAAATACAACCTACATTATGTAGCGAAAATTCATACTTAAATATAATCTTTATACACTGTTTAAAATGTGACGTAATTTATATTATTAATAAATATTATGATTATGATGATTAAAAAAGAGTTTGGTATATTGTTACACTTTTTATGCGCGATAGTCTTATAAAAGATGATTTATTTATATTATTAAAATTGAAATTGGAAATCTTTATTTCAGGCCTGTCGGCCCATATTTTGTTAGTTTACAGTTCTTAAAAATATATTAGTAAACACACATAAATTGTAAAATAAATAAATTAAAATTATAAATAAATAAATAAATTAGCTTCAATTCAATAAAATTTGATTAAAAATTACACATCCATTAAATTCCATTAATTTACATTTAAAATTTATAAGTCAATTAAATTAGATCTAATTACATTAAAAATATAAATACATTAAATTAATATTGTCTTCGGTTACCGCGATAGTTACTCATGAAATAAAACTATGAAAACGGATTATATCGCGTATATTGAATTTATAATACATCCCGACGTTTCGAACTCTTTACAGCGTTCGTGGTCAACGGGTGACTGACCACCCGTTGACCACGAACGCTGTAAAGAGTTCGAAACGTTGGGATGTATTATAAATTCAATATACGCGATATAATCCGTTTTCATAGTTTTATTTTACATTAAATTAAATTACATAACCCTACCTAATTACCTAATTATTTTCTTTAAAAAAATAATAAGTTACACTATGTTTCATTTCTAGTTCCATTTTATTTAATTTTTTTTGTGAATGTCACAGGTTTAAATCAACATTATACTCACTTCCCACTTCGCCTTTAAACTCGTAACATAATTCTGAACCTACTAAAGGCAGTATAAAATCCTAATTGGTATTAAACCTAATTTAACCACTAATTCCCCCACTACTTCTGGTTAACCTGACCGCAATTTATATGAGTTGGAAGTGATATTTCAAATGCTTATAGAAAATGCGCGAGGCGAGGACTCAGGCGAAATAAAATAATATTGGCTGGGTGCGCTGTGAGTTAACACTAGTGGCTGTGCTGGGGTCCAGACCTCGCGACCATAGCTTAAAACTCATTAAATGTATGACTCCGCACATTTTTTTTTAAACAATCAAAAAATAAAATAAAAAAAACATCGAACCAGCGGGCTGAACATGGAGACTGTATAAAGGAGCCAAATCTCTATGTATGAAAAGTGTCCATCAAAAAACAGTAATTAGGCGGCGCCACCATACACCGAAATACTACCAAAAACAACCTACGTAATTTGGTCGGGTTATTTGTTGCCTTATATGGTTCATGTTATACTCATGTCCCAGAGCCTAACTAGCGCCACCGGAGAGATTAGGAACTATTATTTAAAGCTTAACGCGGTCACTTTTACAACAATTCTGCCATAAGAGATTGCGATCCTTTTCTATACCATCCATAGGGCTGAGCACGGTAGCATTTTTATCGCATGTCACCATGCCTGTCACGGCTAAAAAGTGTGTAAGTACGAAAGTGACAGGCATAGTGACAGGTGATAAAAATGCAACCATGCTGACACCGCTGCTCACAAAATTTCACGACAATCAGTTGATAATGGTAACCTGTAGAGGACGAGAACATTCTGATATACGAAATCATTTTTAGGGTTCCGTACCCAAAGGGTAAAAACGGGATCCTATTACTAAGACTCCGCTGTCCGTCTGTCCGTCTGTCTGTCTGTCACCAGGCTGTATCTCACCGTGATAGCTAGACAGTTGAAATGTTCACAGACGATGTATTTCTGTAGCCGCTATAACAACAAATACTAAAAAAGTACGGAACCCTCGGTGCGCGAGTCCGACTCGCACTTGGCCGGGTTTTTTTCTTTACCCAAGCTAAAACGTAGACCTTAGCTAACGTTACATCACGTCACGCTCAGTTTGGCGGAATATAATTAGGTATGGGCTTTCGATTTCAAGCAGGCACCGAACGACTTATCCTTGTCCATTGTTAAGTAAAATGGTTGGATCGCTTTAACCGGTAAATGAATTACGGCTCTATGGTAATTGGAATAAGATTCAAAATGAACTAATGGAAAAATATAATGCGAGGCCGTGTGTGATATCTCTACGGTTATTGAGTGCCGGCGAGTCGAACGCTACAGAACCACTTTAAAATGTTTTTTTTTTATATCACGTCGGTGGCAATCAAGCATACGGCCCGCCTGATGGTAAGCAGTTACCGTAGCCTATGGACGCCCGCAACACCGGAGATATTACACGCGCGTTGCCGACCCTTTAAAAACCTGTACACTCCTTTTTTGAAGAACCCCATACTGTAGCCCCTCGGGAAAACCTCGGCAGGGAGCTCATTCCACAGCCGAAGCGTACGCGGGAGGAAATTCCTCTTAAACCGCACAGTACGCGACCATTTAGGTGCTAGGGTGTGAGGATGAACACCCTGCCGATGGCGAGCGGTGCGGTGATAGAAAGCGGCCGTTGGCATCACGTCAAACAGTTCTTCAGAGCACAACCCATTGTACAAGCGGTAGAACACCCATAAGGAGGCGAAGTCTCTCCTTACATTTAAAGGTTCAATACCGCTTGTGAGTTTGGGATCGTCGACGATTCGTACAGCGCGCCTTTGGACTGAGTCGAAGGGTCCAAGCTGGCATCCAGGTGCTCCTGCCCAAAGGTGACAGCAGTACTCCATATGGGGTCTGACTTGCGATTGATGATGTTATCGAGATGCGTAACAAAGGCGCGTTATCGGAGAGCACACCTACACTGGTTTTTTGAGCGTTGGACTAGCCCGCGCTCAGGTGCCAATTAGAATTACACGACTCTTTTTTGCAGGTAGTGGCACGTGCTTAACAATTAGACAAAGGATTAGCAGTTCGGGGCCCGCTTTAAATCGAAAGATTATAAATACCATTTAGGTTATAAAAAAATGTTTAACAGTTTGAAAGAACTTTGGAAAATTCTGTCATATTTGAATGAAAAACGAGGGAACGCTTTTCCTTAATCGAAACTTATTTTATGTCTTGTGAAATTATTAAAAATATTCAACGAATTCTTATTGTAACTATTTATATTTTTTTTTCAACTTACGCATCTAATAGTTTAATTATGTGACTGCTACATAATAACACATTAAAATACGAATGTGAATTTATGACACGAACGAAGTGAGTGGGAAGTGGGTTACACTCCGCCGTCTCAGTAGTAAGGCCTGTTAACGTGGGGAATAGTTTACTCTGACGCTATTCTTTCTCATTACGTGGTATGGAGCGGAGCGATACTTTAAATAATGGCGTCTTTTCCAGGGAATTATATTCCTCGGAGGCTTTCATAGCCTAGGTTTTGCGGAATATTATCTTATTTCAAGATATTATCGACCGAGTGTAGATCTTAGTATTACTCGGGTGGAGTTTTCATGTTTGTTAGTTCTATGATTGTTAGATATCTTCAGTTGAGTAGTTATATTTTGTTAATGTTCATGAAAGGCAACAAATATAATGCACTGATTTACCTATGAAGGTATTTCTTCGTTGGTTAATTTTCTATAAGTATCTTTAAAAACTCGTTGACATAAAATAAACAGAGACAGACATTTTAAATGTCAAATAACACATGTGGGATCGTGGTCAAACGCCTGCCTTCATTAAAAAAACATTATAGTACACCTAAAAATTAACAAAAAAATAACCTAATCTCAAATAAATATAATAGAATATTTAGATCAGTACGGTTTCACTCACTATTATTTTTATTCGCTTTTGGCGACATGATAGTTTAATTTTGAAATATAATATAATGTCGCACTTAAACTATCGTGAGACATATTTCAAAATATTTAGATCAGTACGGTTTTTACTCACTATTATTTTTAGTCGCTTTTGGCGACATGTTTCGGATTCTTTGGGAATCCTTCCTCAGGCACGAGTGTCCGCAGCAAAGAATCCGAAACATGTCGCCAAAAGCGACTAAAAATAATAGTCAGTAAAAACCGTACTGATCTAAATATTTCGATAATATAATGTTTTGCAAAAACGAAATATTTCTAGTGCAATAACCTTTTCTTCGCCCATTCAGTACTATAAATACGTTACAACTTGTATTCCTTTTGACCCAATTCCTTATTGCAAACTAGCTTTCTAAAATTTGTAAGCGCCGCAGCGATCCAATGAATTAAAGATGTTTTAAAACAAAGGACTGCTTATTTATTGTCTGCTTGTTCCTATAACTCTGTTCCACTCTGCCCACAGAGAGCATAAGCGTTTGCATAACCATAATATTGTAAGCTCGTGCTCAGTGTAAACTAGGCGTTGTCAGGGTTCAAAGGTATACTGGTTATTGAAGGCTTCGTATACAAACCACTCAAGTAGGGTCATAAATTAAGGATTGCATTTGAGCCGTGTAGGTCGGTACGGTTGTTTATGTGATTCTTACGAGGATGGTGGACGACCGGTTCCGAACACACGCAGTCTATCATATAAAAACTATATGTCCTGCACCGGAATTAAAACTATCTCTATGCCAAATTTCAACTAAATCGGTTTAGCGGTTTAAGTGTGAAGAAGGTAACACACAGACAGACAGACTTTCGCATTTATAATACTAGCTTTTGCCCTCGGCTTCGTCTGCGTGGAGTTAGTAATTTAGGTAGCTTAGTTTTTATCCAATCTGCTTTTTATCGATTTCCCATACAAACTTCCACCCTCTTTTTCACCCCCTTAAAGGTTTTATTGGGATAAAAACTACCATATGTCCTGCCCCGGGACTCAAACTATCTCTATGCCAAATTTCAACTAAATCGGCTCAGCGGTTTAAGCGTGAAGAGGTAACAGACAGATACTTTCGCATTTATAATATTAAGTATGGATTACTTAATTACTTACTCCGTTGGCTCAGCGACCCAAAATGAGACTTGGCCTCCGACACAAGACAGCGCCACTTTTCTCGATCCTGTGCGACCTCTTGCCAATATAAAAGTAATAAGTAGTAGTAAGGATTAAGTATGGATTAGTATGCATTTAATTTTGGAGCGTTGTTTCATCCACTACTACTAATGGTGACTGCATAATAATAATATACTCATATATGGTCTCGCATTTGGCAACTAAGAAGCGCCTGAAACTGCGGGCCACGCGCCGTTAGACTAAACGCTCGAATAAATTGCGACGAGCCACTGCGGCCTCCACACGATCACCTGTCACGATATCACGTAGATAGAGCATAATATGTGATATACGAGATACATACGAGATGGGATGACGTCGTCAGAACCGCTGGACCTTCGTGGCTACAGGTGGCCCAAGACAGAGAGAGATGGAACCATTTGGAGGAGGCCTATACCCAAACAGGGGTTCTTGCACAGAACAATAGTAATAAAAAATTTACTAATATATATATACACAAACAGAGTAATGAAGCATTATTTTTTATAAAGTCAAATTTTATATAGAAGTTAGAACAAAAAATAAGAAAAAAAATCTTAAATGCAAGCAAGAAAAGGCTTTTTTAGGGTTCCGTACCCAAAGAGTAAAAACGGGACCCTATTACTAAGACTCCGCTGTCCGTCTGTCTGTCTGTCACCAGGCTGTTTCTCATGAACCGTGATAGCTAGACAGTTGAAATTTTCACAGATGATGTATGTCTGTTGCCGCTATAACAACAAATACTAAAAAGTACGGAACCCTCGGTGCGCGAGTCCGACTCGCGCTTGGCCGGTTATTTTTAAATGTTATATGGGTGATGCAACTTTTTCTTGTCGCTCGTTACCTTTCGATCGCCTCGGTCACTATTTCCTGTTTTTTGGCATTTAAATAAACCATACATGAATTTTCTCCCAGTTATAAGCTTTTTCCACAGTAGGCCAACTACGAGTACCAATAACATAACGTGATATAAGATTACTTCTCACAAACTGTGTTGATTCAACCATATAGCTTTATATGGCGTTTCAAGACAACATCAGAAATCCCTTGTGCCGCACCTTGTGTAGTTAATAAGTTTTAACTTTAACTGAAGGTTGGGCTGCAGTAGGGTAAACATCAGACCAGACCTATATGTTTGGCACCGTCTTAGTAAAACATAATACCAAAGATAGATATAACTCCGTAATAGATGGATACAGTCTAAGGAAAAAACGTGCTTCGAAAATCAAGAAAATTTGATTCTCGTTCAGAGGGCGCTACTAGCTTTGGCCAACTGTCGTATAGATGGTGTTGACGGTTTCGTTTGTTATTTAACAATTTTTAAAATAATTAATGCAAATAAAAAAAAAAAATTTATCCATATCTAAATACATTTTATCGTATTTTTAAAAATATTTATTTTTAGTTTTAAAGTGTGTCGACAGATGGCAGTGAATTTACTGGGGTTACAAAATTTACTATGACAGTACCGCTCTAGTATAAGTTACTCTATGATAATACTATATGCTTATGCTTTGTGCTCTCCTACGGTCTATATAAAACGTATAATACATATAAATAATATGTTTGTATGGACTATTTTTTATGCACTATCTAGTGATATGCATTGATCTGTTTCTCCAAGCCGCTGCAGCTGCATTGTGTGCAACTCTGTGAATTACAGGTTTATTTTGGTTATTCTCCATTTTCGTTACTATTTTAGTCTTAAGTATTTTATACATTAAAGAAAAATGGAACAGTCTTCTTTCTAGTCTACCTTCGTTGAAATTCGAACTTGCGACCTTTCGAAATACCTGAGCTTTGTAATTTCGCTAGCAGACATCTTTTTTAGTACAAAAATCGTATTTATTGTATACCGTCTTATTGAGGCATTATAAGAAAATCCTTATGCCGAATAATAATTTTAGCTTACCTATTCTAGTCTTTATTCAAGTTTTTATTTTTAGATCTAGCACGTTTTCCATTTAAGCCGCAATGCCATTTGTTATCGGCATATGAATTTGCAATAACAATTTCTGTTCTCACTTGTGTACTTTATTTATTTATTTTAAAACTTTATTGCACGATATAACATTGTAGAAATGTCGGACTTAATGCCTAAAGGCATTCTCTACCAGTCAACCATAACATCATACTCACCAAACTCATAGTGTACTTTGTAACTAAATACTGCTTAAGTGTATAAACACTATAAACATATATTTGTTTTTTAACATTAAGTCTAATAGCTCGGACTTAATAATACGTGAGTGACCCGGTTTAAAATAATTTAATATATATATTTGTGTCTTCAATTTGTTGAATCATAATTATGTATATCGGCACTATCCGTTCAAAGTTGTAGTACTTAGTTTCCTGCTACCCAAAGGTTGTCTGAAAGACATCGCGTTTTAGCGATAAGACTGCCTGTTGTTACCTAGGTTTAAACTTGTACTTAGTTGCGCAAAAACAATTTGTATTTTATTTACTTTCCTAATTACTTAGTCCAGTGTTTATGTGCGGTTAAGGCGCGGTTTAACTGCGGTCACACGACGACTGCAGGCACCTTAATGAGACGCCAAGACAAATGTGTCTGAAGGCAAGGTACGAGCTACTTACGGGAGATGTATCGTGTTTACTGCTCTCCTGCTAAGTACTAATTTACTCGTATCTATTCTAGAGCCAATTTAAAGTTATTTTCTGGAACACAAAGACTGAAATATTTTCAAGTTTTTATCCCGTTATGGGTTAAGCCAATAAATTCAATACTTCGATCTAAAAAATACCCGCAAATGTAAAGAAAATCCCTTGCATATTCTGGTACTACCTTAATAGGTTTGTACTTTGATTATATTATCCTCTAAAATTATGTCAAACACTATAAGGTACATCAACAAGATAATCACCCACCGTTTAATGTATTCTATATAAACAATGCTGTGGGCAAAATCTAGTAAATTATAATCCTAATCAACGTCAACCGTCACCTGTCAGTACTGAAACCACTCATATATGTAAAGCATCTGTCATAGTGATTACGTGCGCATCAAAAACAACCCTCGTCTTAGTTGGGGTGACGTGCGGTGTGTGTGATGAGGTATAATATAAATTTAACTCGTTAGTAAAGTTCGCAGAAATAGGGCTTTAAATTTACAAATACAGTAAAAGTTGGGATTCACACTACTGCTTGCTGCCGCAAATATCAAAATCCTTGCAGCAACATCGATAATGAGATTTGCTGCAGCAATGCAGTCGGCAGGAATGTCGCGCTGAATACTGCTGCAGTAATGCTGCCGACTGGGTTGCTTCAAGAAACGATACGAAGGATTGCTTCGAGAAATAAATTAAATTTGACGTTCTATTAGTTCATTATTAATTACAACGACGGGACTTAATCGCGTAAAATAAGTATTAAACCCACCTCCGACGATGAAGATGATGATGTCAACTTTAGCCAGTCTTCTCCGAGGCCACGGGGACAACGCCGTCCTCGAAACGTCGGAGGTGGGTTTAATACTTATTTTACGCGATTAAGTCCCGTCGTTGTAAATAATAATGAGTAAAAATCGTGAAAGTTTAAATCAGTGTTCTATTAGTTCAGCGACATATCGCTCCGCCTAAAAGCCCGTCTAAATTTTTACACAGACAAGTGTCATATGTTCATACAAATTTTACTACTATCATGACACCCACACTTTGTCATTGCAAATTCCATGCTGAATTAGCTTGGCCCGACATTATGTACTTTGGAAACTTCCTTCATTCCGAAATTCGGTAAACAAAAACTTCGAGATTCCCTTTTCTGAAGTTAGTTATTTAAAACCACCCGCATTTGATTTGAAAAGCAATTAGGCTCCTCTAATCAAGTTACTAAACAAAACGTTAAACTAATTAAGTTCCATTATCATATTTCAACAACAGCGTCGTTTTGTGACTAGTAATTTGATCAATATTTAAAGTCAAAACGGGTTTTATGGTTTTCAAATAAAATCCGTTAATAAATATACCTACCGGCTAGAAATTCTTTAATGGACTTACCTTATCACTTCTTCATAGCCGTAGATATTTAATATCAAGAAAGTCGCAAAGAAGCATACGATCTGCCTAATGGTGAGTGATTACCGTAGCCTATGGACACCTCTGGAACATAAGAGGTATCACAAGTTCGTTGTAGACTAGTACAACGTATATGCTTTTATTATTTTTAAAAATTGTTTTCAAATTCGCGGCGCATTTTGCGTTCCACAAAATACTAGGGTGTATTTTCCCTAATGCAAAACAACTGTTAAGGGGCCCATTGACTATCAGTCCGCCGGACGATATAGGCCTGTCAGTTAGAACAAAAATTTGACAGTTCCGAACAACTGGCAGGCCGATATCGTCCGGCGGACGGATAGTCAGTGGGCCCCTTTAGTAACATTTGAAAACTCATTTATTTGTTTTCCGTATTGTGACTCAATAAGCTCCAAGTCCAAACTGTTATTCCAATGTTACGGTTATGCGTGTGGCTTATTGCAATTGAATTTCGATGTCAGCAGAGCGGGAATAGTCTTTTAGTCCGAGAAAATTGCAAAGGAAACAGTTGACTGCGACTTTTAAGAGTAAGTTTGGGACTTAAAACTAGCCGGGCCAGAAAGTAGTGTTTACGGCTTGGCATCGGCAATGGCTGTTAGTTCTAGACAATGAAGATACTTTTTTAAAGAATTTGGAACTTTTTACGGAAACAGAGTTTTGTATTTAGTGTCAGTGGCAAACAAATTAATTATAAAGCTCGCGTGCGCCTTAAAAGCATTTTCTACAAATAGACTGTCACTGTGAGACCTGTCAGATCAGATCATATTTCTCTTTGTATTACATACAAAAAAATAACCAACAGACAACATCTTCTTCTTCTAGCTAACTTTATCCCGGCCTTTGCCAGGTTCCGCTTTCCTACTTGCCTTTCTCCACTTTGCCCGATCCTAGGCGTCCTCTCGTATGAGCCAGTTTACTCTCATATAGGCTTTCACGACATCGAGCCATCGCTTTTTTGATCCAACAGACAACATATAATAGATAAATACTTAAATATATAAAATACAACAATACACATTACAACAATACATATCATAACAATATATATCATGTGTATATCGTATTTGTATATTTATTGCACGTGCGACATGTTCGAACATGTCCGAGCGAAATGCACGTGTTAAATGACAACAAAGTGACATCATTTTGATATCAAAATAAGTAATGTAAGTAAGCGAATGCACCCGTTCGTGGTCCACATTCCATTCGTTCGGACGAAACGTTTTGCCCCCTCCTTTTTGGTACGGGCGGCTAAGGAATGGAATGCGCTCCCGCCATCTGTATTCCCTGATCAATATGACCTCGGTCTCTTTAAAACAAGAGTGAATATGCTGTTACTGAACCGGTGAGCTCCATCTTAGGCCCTGTCTTCACTTTCCATCAGGTGTGACTAGGGCCAATCGCCGATCAGTTTATAATAAATAAATAAATAAAAAATATATAAGTTCGAATTCAGTCCCGATTCAGGTAAACAAATTATGAGTGAAAATCGTGTTAATTTAAATCAACCTGTTTGAAATTAAAACATATTTATAAACCTGAATCGGAGTGTTGGCCTCAGGAAGTCGTGAATATACAGCTTCATTGGCATCGACAATGGCCGTTAAGTCTAGCTAGACAATGAAGATACTTTTTTAAAGTTTGTATTTTAAATTCTTGTTGCGAACGAATTTTTTTTACTGCAACAAAACTTGGATTTTAAACTTTCACGATTTTTACTCATTATTATTTACAACGACGGGACCTAATCGCGTAAAAAAAAGTTTTAACTTTTACCTCCGACTAGGGTTTGCAATCCGGATCCGAAATATATGAAATTATCCGGATCTGGATCCGGATTCGCGGATCTTCCCATACATTTCAGATCCGTCGTGCAAACACTACCTCCGACGTTTCGAGGACGGCGTAAAAAAAAAAAACTAAAAAAAGGAAAAAAAAGAAAAAAAAAAGAAAGGAAAGGAGGTAAAAGTTAAAACTTTTTTTTGTACGCGATTAAGTCCCGTCGTTGTAAATAATAACTTGGAATTTATTGGACTAAAATACTTAGAGGATATAACCAAACGGAGTAGCCATTAACAGGCGTTCCCCTCTGTCGAAAATAGTCGGCCAATTGTCATACACAATGTATGGACTGACGTTTATCTGACATGGCTATTTTTACGTTACGTATACATTTGACGTTCCCCCCAAAATCGTCACTTTTTTGTACAGAAAATTACAGGCAAGGCGTCTCCGTTTGGTTATATCCTCTAAACTAAAATACATTAAACACCTGAATGAATTATAACTAAACTAGTGGTCTGTGAGCTGCGGACATCACAATTTCCTAAGGCGGAGTCTATTTTGAAACATAACCAAAAATATAAGCGTAGGAAAAAAAAATATTTTTTATTTTTATTTATTTATATTTTATAATTCACGCGACCCGGTTGTAAAATGGGACCTGTGTGGCACCAGTCCAGCTTGGCACTGACATAAACGCTAGCGTGAACGTAAATTACTTTCTATGCATCTCGCTCGTTCTGACATAATAGTGCGAGCGAGATGTATAGAAAGTAAATTACGTAAACGTTGGCATATGTCAGTGTTGACACTGTCAGTGAACTCAGGGACTCGTGGTAGAGAAGAATAGTCGGACAGCAGCCGGATGGATATACGAAAGCATTTTACTCCCAAGTTGAATCCGATACGCTTCTCTACGCTCGGTCAAAAAAGGGGTATTTACTATGTTTTGTTTTTTTAACACGACTGCCCAAAAAAGGAGTGTATTGTTTTTTACATAAGTTGTAGTTTTTTAATGGCTATAATAGTTGAATATGTTTGGGAACAAATCAAATTATTTGATTAAATATTTTGATTTGTGTTTTTTAAGTAGTCACACTACTATATATAAATTAAAAACTGTAATAGATGTCATATATTAAAGAAAAAGTGACGAAGCCCTCCAGTGGTGAAGGCCGGATTCGAACCGGCGTCTTTAGCTATCGCGGCTAACGCCACGAACCCCTAGGCCACGCCGCCACGGCGGTGCCCGTCCGAATTTCTCGACTATATGCCAACTTAGTAAGACTAGGCGTCTTTGACCAGCTCTAAGGGCAAGTAAGGGTTTTTTTTTTCTTTAATATATGACATCTATTACGGCTATAATAGTTGTTATGCGCTATGCTGTGGCTTTAATTTATTTATTTTTGCTTTTTCAAATTAAATAAAGCTGGTTCTCACCTCTTTGCAGAATTATTAAGCAACCCAACACAACACACACACACACAACACAATCATTATTGTTCAGAATAAAGAACAAAGAATTAATAAAATCTGTAAATAAGATAAATCACTAGATTTTGTGGTGAACTTTCAAAGGCAGACTGCCAAGATTAAGGATGTACTAGCACAGTTTAAACCAATGACAGTAAACTATCTCTGAATTTATAATTCAAGTTTTGCCTTCAATCTGTAACTGTAAGTAAATCTTAATGTAATATTTACCTAGCATAAATACCTACTCATAAATGTAGCACGCACTATTGTTAATATTCTCCAGATAAGGAAGGGCGGTACCTCCTGGCACAGGCTTTTAAAGCTTAAAAGGAGGTTCCACCACTAATTTTTAAGATGATGAGATTGTTAAAGAAAATAAACATTTTTGATTTTTGTTTTATTTTTTTTTGATAATCTCTACCGCATGCATCCGGAGAGGTGGGCTAGCTTAGTCACCAAGTGGACGCCGGTAGAGGGACGTGGACGGGGCAGGCCTAAACGGAGATGGCGGGATGACCTGGACAGCTTCCTAAACAACTGGTCGGAGGAAACACCAAATCGGGAGTCGTTGAAACCAAGGAGAGAGGCCTTTGCCCAGCAGTGGGACACTCAGATAGGCTAGAATTTTTTTTTGGGTAGTTGAATTTGTTGACCATGACCCAACTTAGTGGACGGACTAGGAGCCAGGACAACTTGATATGTTTTTGAACTGGTTTTGATCCGACCTGGATGATCATATTGGTTATTCGCGCACATCTCACACGTGACTTTTACTGCATTTTGCATGCTCTAATGCTCTTTCATAATTATAAAATAAACTAATAATAATATTTTGAACACTTTGCCCTCGCTACTTCCAGCCGGGCTAGCACATGATTGGCGCGAGAGTATCTCGCCGCGACATAGGCTACCCGTCTCCCTTTAATTCATACAGTTAGTAAAAGACGGGTAGTCTATCTCGCGGCGAGATACTGTTGCGTCAATCACGCCGGTGTTTACTGTCCAGAATTTTCCAAACTTGAATTCCTTGGTCGTATCATTGTAGTGTGGCTTGTTTTTTGCACTCGGCACGTCCATTGTACCCTTGTTTGAAGATAGACTACTCTATTTAAGTGTACTCTGGTAGATACCTGGCGTGATGCCATTAGGTTGACTAGAGTTTTAAATACAAGTTTACTGTTCAATTTAACTTCCCTTGAACAAGTTTGGGAACAAATCAAATTATTTTATTAAATATTTTGATTTGTGTTTTTTAAGTAGTCACACTACTATATATAAATTAAAAACTGTAATAGATGTCATATATTAAAGAAAAAGTGACGAACCTCCGGCCTTCACCACTGGAGGGCTTCGTCACTTAACTTCCCTTGTCTTATAAGATGAACTCAGTTAAAAATAACTACAGTAAAAAAATCCTCATCTAAATATATAAAACAGTCGCGTTACGCAGCGTACTACGCAGGCTAACAACACGCCAATGCGAAGCCGCGCGATGCGGCGCGGGGTGAATCAATCCTTTGAGACCTATAAGAGTGTTCTACGTGGGCGATCTCGTTGCGAACGCGAACGCCTTGGGCTCGCCGCGCCGCGCCGCGCCGCTTCGCTTCGCTTTCGCAAGTGTTCGCCTACATAAGATGCAGCGTTATATAGATGCTAACTAGGGCATAAATACCGGAATTACGGAATACCGAAATATCGGACTGTCTTTTACGATATTTCTATATACCACAATGATGTATTTTTGTTGCCGCTATAACAAATACTAAAAAAACCGGCCAAGTGCGAGTCGGACTCGCGCACCGAGGGTTCAGTAATTTTTAGTATTTGTTGTTATAGCGGCAACAGAAATACATCATCTGTGAAAATTTCAACTGTCTAGCTATCACGGTTCATGAGATACAGCCTGGTGACAGACAGACGGACAGACGTACAGCGGAGTCTTAGTAATAGGGTCCCGTTTTTACCCTTTGGGTACGGAACCCTAAAAACAGAATAAAATTAAAATTTAAGTGGGGCTCCCTTACAACAAACGTGATTTTGCCGTTTTTGCGTAATGGTACGGAACCCTTCGTGCGCGAGTCCGACTCACACTTGGCCGGTTTTTTCTTTACGTGTGTGGTTGTAAAAATGCAATTGCTGCTCGTAAATGCACTGCACGTCCCTTTCATCCGCTAACAAATTGGCAGAGACGGAAGACTGTTCTTAACGAAGCAATCTCTGGAATAAAGTCTTCGCGCGTCGTGATGTATGGTGCCAGAGTTCAAGTAAGGAAGTAGTGTATCTTCGCAAGACACGAAGCTAGCCAATGCCATACAATCGAAGTTACAGCCTTCTATTTCTATTTCTACATACAGTATATTGGCTTGCCTGTCAGTACATGTATCATATGGCAACATAGACATAGTATAGTAGTTATAAACATGAAACCGAGCGACCAGGGGTAAGAGAAAGACATATTCATGTATTGACAGGTTAATGTATGGCAGCATAATCCTTTTTCTCTTTCACTCTTACAAATTTCGGTATTTCGCCATCGCCTCCTACCTATGCTGCCATAACCCGACCTTGAAAAAAAAACCCGGTCGGTGATAAGGACAAAGCATGACACTATTTTCTCTTTTCCCTTATAGGAATCGCAATAAGACTATCTTTCTCTATCAAAGAGTGTCAGGCCCTTGTATGGCAATGATTTATGTACTGACAGTCAAACCTTGACGCAAATGGGCATATTCGTCCTAACAGACAACGCCCTCCGTTCTCGCTCAATATCAGCATCATCTTTCAACGTTACGTTTTGATTTTAAAACAACATTCCGAAATACAGTGTATTCGTTATAACGTCACTCGATATTACGATTCACTAGCTATAACGTCGATATTTGTTGGCTATGGTTGTTTTACTTTAATATTAATTTTTCACCTCAGCAGCTCGAATAAGCCTACTGTCGTCACTCCCTGGAGTGTGGAAAGTGCGACTTATGTTACTCCAGGGAGTGAAACAAAGTAGCTTTTTAATTTAGTGAAGGCCACGAACTGCCACTTCATACTTCGGGGTCTATTACAAATTCGAAATACATTTTAACCTTTAATATGTTCTCACCACTAATTTTATTTGTCACACGAGAGCAAAGTTATTTTACATCTCGTGTTTTTGAGTCCCTCGCTACGCTCAAGATTCTAACTTAGAATCTTATAGAATCTTTCGCTTACTCGGGACTCAAAATCAACACTCGCAAGAAAAACCAACTTTCTTGTTGCACAAATAACTATATCTCTATATTACGAAAACTCTATAGCGTCAAAAAACGTCCCATCCCTTGAGGGTAGCTGTATAATTTATACTGTAACATGAAATTTGACATGAAAATTCAAGTAACATAGGTATGTAATGTCGCGCCGCACTTCTGTTGCAGTAATTCTGGTGTAGTCTAAATCCAAACAGTACCTTAAATCATTACGTTCGTTCATAACTTGACGCAATTTGTTTGCGAAGACAAAAAAAACGGCCAAGTGCGAGTCGGACTCGCGCACCGAAGGTTCCGTATTAGGGTTCCGTACCCATAGGGTAAAAACGGGACCCTATTACTAAGACTCCGCTGTCCGTCTGTCCGTCTGTCTGTCTGTCTGTCACCAGGCTGTATCTCATGAACCGTGATAGTTAGACAGTTGAAATTTTCACTCTGTTGCCGCTATAACAACAAATACTAAAAACAGAATAATATAAATATTTAAATGGGGCTCCCATACAACAAACGTGATATTTTTGCTGTTTTTTTTCCGTAATGGTACGGAACCCTTCGTGCGCGAGTCCGACTCGCACTTGACCGGTGTTTTTAGTATTTGTTGTTATTGCGGCAACAGAAATACATCATCTGTGAAAATTTTCAGCTGTCTAGCTATCACGGTTCATGAGATACAGCCTACAGCCTGGTGACAGACAGACGGACAGCGGAGTCTTAGTAATAGGGTCCCGTTTTTACCCTTACGGGTACGGAACCCTAAAAATGTAATGCATAAATAATATTCGTTGCTAGAGAAGCAAGCAATCTTTAAAATAAAGCCATGGCGCGGCGCCGACATGATGTATGGCGGAACGTGAGCCAGAGTTAAAGTAAGGAAGTAATGTGTCTCCATCATTTTCTTTTCATAACGTTGTATAGGCTAGTTCACAATAGTAGATTGTTAACCAAGGGATGAAAGGCACTTATATCTGCCGAGGTTGTTTGGCGCTCGAACGCAGTGAGAGCGCCAATATTCCGAGGCTGAAATGATGCCTTTCACCCGACTTAAACACTACTTTTCATTTTGAATACGAGGAATGTAAAATGATGCATGTGTTATTTTAAAAACATGACTGAGTATACATTTTTAGAGTAGTTCTTGGGGGTACTTTTAATTAACAATTTAGGCAAAAGTATCGTTTTTTATGGAATGGGGAGTTAAATATCAGAATGGAGATTTTATAACAAATTTATTTAAACCCAAATTTCAATTGCTTATTGTAAAAAAATAGAAATAATCGTACCTGAAAATAAAATGCTCTAGTGCAGAGACGTATTATTTTCTGCACACCTTTTAGAACAACAATGACCCTCTTTCAGAGCATGAGAAATGAAAACATCTTTAAAACGTTCCAAAAACATATTTACACGCCTCTAAGGCACTGATAATAAGGTTTTGTAAATATGTTTTTTTAATGGCGTAGGCTTGTAAGGATGTTTGTAAACTCGACCATACATGAAAAACTTCGAAATTTATTACGGAAAACTTTCCTCGAAACCTCCTTTACCTGTAAACTTTTAATAAAATCTGGAAATTTACAAAAGAAGTTGATTGTAATATGGTACTGATTTAAACTTTCACGATTTTTACTCATTATTATTTACAACGACGGGACTTAAAAAGTATCGAAAGTTGAAAAATCGAATATTGTGAGTGTTGTGTGTCGCCCCGGTAACATCCCTAGTGCGCAAAACGTTCAAGTTAATAAACAAGACTAAGTGCAGGTAGTTCGAAAAACTCGCGCGCCTAGAAGATCAGTCTTCTCCGAGACCACGGGGACAACGCCGTCCTCGAAACGTCGGAGGTAAATTTAAAACTTATTTTACGCGATTAAGTCCCGTCGTTGTAAATAATAATGTGTAATATGGTACTTCGTAAGTCGTAACAGCCATTGCAAAACGAGTTTAAATTTGGAATTTAGATGCAATTTGGAATGTTTTCTTATAACTGTTACAGCGTAGTGGGCCAGAATATTAATATTAGTACTCATTTCATTTTATTTCCATGTTGCGGTTATAAACTACTCGTCGACGTGATATAATTATGAAACTCTAGGTCCATGGGGTCCCAGCGCGCACAAGTTGTTTGCAGAAATCGAGAAGCGTCTAGTTGACGTAACTGGTGACCGAAGAGCTGGCGGTTTCCTCGCACAACGTATCAGCATTGCGATACAGCGGGGAAATGCCGCCAGAATCCTTGGTACAATGCATCACGGGCCTATTTTAGATATAAGCTAGTTATTAATTTCGTTTACGTACTAAGTAGTACCACTGTATATATCTTGTATGTAAATAAAGAGTTTTAAAATACAAAAAAAAAATGTACTGTGAAGTGTTCGAGTAAACTACTCGTTTTACTGTGATATTCGTGTTATATAATGCCCTGTGAAGTGGACAGATGCCATAAATCCGTGCGTTATTAAAGTATGGCCAGGATTACACTTGTAAGTTTTTCTTACGAAAGTAGGGACAAAGCGATTTGCTAGAATGAGATAACGATATTCATATCTCATTCTGTAGTATAGCTGTGTCCCTACTTACGTATGTAAAACTTACAAGTGTAATCCTGGCCTATGAGTGTGCATGTGCATATTTTGCAGTTTAGTTGCATAGAGGCATCGATTTCAACGCCATAATGGAGTTGATATTACTATCATGGTTTATAGAGAGTGTATATTTCAGCAAAATATATTATTTTGCTTGAATTTTATTTCATTTCCAAACCATTTTATCGCTTAACGATTATTTGTCAAGCCAACCTTATTAAGCAATACAACAAACGTGATTTATTTGCCTTTTTTGCGTAATGGTACGGAACCCTTCGTGCGCGAGTCCGACTCGCGCTTGGCCAGTTTTTAGGCTTCCGTACCCAGAGTAAAAACGGGACCCTATTACTAAGACTCCACTGTCCGTCTTTCTGTCCGTCCGTCTGTCTGTCACCAGGCTGTATCTCATGAACGGTGATAGATAGACAGTTGAAATGTTCACAGATGATGTATTTATGTTGCCGCTATAAAAACAAATACTAAAAATATAATAAAACAAAATATTTAAGTGGGGCTGCCATACAACGTGATTTATTTGCCTTTTTTGCGTAATGGTACGAAACCCTTCGTGCGCGAGTCCGCCTCGCACTTGGCCGGTACGGCACGAAATTGCGAAAAAAAATTTTATACATTTTGGCTGGTCCATTTTCTATGGCAGGGCACATTTTTTGTCGCGATTTCGGGGTTGGTCCCATAGTAAAAGTTGCTCAGTATAATCCCAAAACCTCCCTGGCAACGGGAATGCACTTATTTATTTTTTTAGCCACCCTGTATATCTAATTAAATATCCTTTATTGCACCAAAATCATACATTTTACATACATGTAAAACTACAAATAAATTCTTAAAGAATAACAACATATATACCATGAAATAAAACTATGAAAACGGATTATATCGCGTATATTGAATTTATAATACATCCCGACGTTTCGAACTCTTTACAGCGTTCGTGGTCAACGGGTGACATCATATAATCCGTTTTCAGAGTTTTATTTCATGAGTAACTATCGCGGTAACCGAAGACAATATAACATATATACCTACAACACACTTTGTTAATGTAATATAAAAATATTAACCTTAGTAATCTTACTAAGGTTAAGTTAATCATTAAATTTAGATTAAGGTACTAACATTGAAAATGAGTGCACCATTTCGCCGTTAAACGCAAGTTTGGCGAAACTTGTATAAGTTTAAAATGTGTTATACTTTTTTGAAAAAAAAAAAACCAAAAAAAAAAAACAACTGTAGGCACACAAAATCACTCTCCTTAAATCTCTGAAAGCTTAAACGTAAAATACTTTGCCACGCTCCGTAACTACGAGCTACGCCGCACGCAGCGTGTGACGTATAAAGTTACGTTAGATGTGACGTTCAAGACTGGGGTGTGTAATTGTTACCGTGCAAAGTAACATCTCCCGCCCTAAATACCGCTACTGAAACGCTTATGGACGTGGCACAAAATGTGAGCGATAGCGGGAGCGGTATTTAATATTTTTGACATGATAACGTCTGCAATAACCGAAATTAAACTATAGTGAGACATATTTCAAAATATTTAGATCAGTACGGTTTCACTCACTAGTTTTTTAGACGCTTTTGGCGACATGTTTCGGATTTTAACTATAAAACTCCCGTGAGACTCAAACATATTAGATTTTTTTATTTTTTATTTATTTTAGAGCTATTCGACTTAATAATACGTGAGTGACCCGATTTTAAATAATCTAATATGTTTCGGATTCTTCGGGAATCCTTCCTCAGGCACGAGTGTCCGCGGCGGGTGTACGTCGTGCACTGCAAAATAATAGTCTTATAAATTCGATGAACACCGGTAGCATGCACTAAAGTGTCACGTTGTGGACAGATCTCCATGGTAACGTTGTGGACAGATCTCCATGGTAACGTTACGGCCTTTTCATCATTGTTTTCTTATGACGTTATCACGCAAAATTATCGTTTTAAACCGACTTTACAACCAGTTTTTTATTTGTTATAGTTTTCATCATAATATTGTTATGACGAGACTTTAATACGACTGGCAGTTCGTAATATTAAGTGTCAGCGAGATGCCTAATGACACGACTCGCAGGGCACATTACGCGCACCAATCAGAGCAAGTAATCGTATCATTTCAAAAATAATCATAATAGAATTTTATATCAGAAAACTGCTTCAAACCTCTATTTTTTTAAGTGCGAGCTACGCCTACTAGTGTAGCAAATAGCGGGTATTTTAAAGTACCTAAGTATACTTAACTCGTTCGCGTCATTTCCGTAGACATAGCCAATTTAAGATAATCTAAAACAATTTTTCACGCTAGGCCCTCGCAGGTAGGATACATCTTTTCAGTACTTTAGACTCAAATTATAAAAACTAGAGTCCAGAGAGTCAAGAGTCCAAAATATTCTTTATTCGAATAGGCCTAGCAACAAGCACTTAAATTGTCAAGTTTTACAAATATTACCTTAATCTAAATATCAGAGCAATTTATTGATGCAGTTATTATTGTTCTTAAAATATTGTCCTAAACATTATTGTCCACAGAAATAACCTTTTTCAGAAATGTTTGTGTTTGTTAGACGCTAACACTAGTTTGATAAGTAGAACTAGACGTTTAGAATCAACCGCAGGCAGTGATAATTCTTTGAGTTCTGGATTACTCGTCTTTTCTACAATAAATTCTCTGTCGTTAATGTAGTTAAATATGAACAAAAGATCAGTGCTATTGAACGGATTTGTGTTATTAAACATTGCATTACCAGTGCAATATATTTGTCCTACACCTGTCTCACTCTAAATACATGCACAAAGCGTATATAGCGTAAGGAGCGCGATGTAATCTTACCATATCTAAAAATCGACAAAATTCGATCAAAATTGACACTTGGCGCGCATGGTATTTCCCGTTCTTGCTTGCGAAATGTGACCTACTAAGTTCCAGACTTTCAATTCAGAAAACGAAACAAGCAATAATCCTATAACTTGTACCACGCCCAAAACGCTTAAAGAGAACGTTTGAAGGCTTCGAATTGTCTGCAAGATGCAAACGGCTCAGACAAGACACGCATAACGCTTATACACAAAACGTCATATCTCCATACGAATCTATACAAAGATAAGACTTTTTGTAAATAACGTTTAACAACAAAAGGTCGTATCTTCATACAAAGCTGTATAACGATATGACTTTAGGTTTAGGGTGAATAGATACCAGAATAAAGCCTGTCGTGTTTACAGTTCATTTACACGCATTCGGGCGTGAGATCGATCGTATATGGATTATGGAGGTTTTATTATCCTTAATAAAAATATAATGGAGATTAAAGGTTACATACCAATTACAACAGCATGGCAGTGCATTGGTATAAGAAATGTCATACACAACATTCATTGTACCTATTAAGATGAGACCTTTGATTTGTTTTTTAGGGTTCCGTACCTAAAGGGTAAAAACGGGACCCTATTACTAAGACTCCGCTGTCACCAGGCTGTATCTCATGAACCGTGATAGCTAGACAGTTGAAATTTTCACAGATGATGTATTTCTGTTGCCGCTGTAACAAAAAATACTAAAAACAAAATAAAATTAATATTTAAGTGGGGCTCCCATACAACAAACTTGATTTTTTTGCCGTTTTTTTGCGTAATGATACGGAACCCTTCGTGCGCGAGTCCGACTCACAGTTTTTTTAATAACCTACTTTTCTTTGTTCCAGACTAAACTACCTCTTCTCCGGCCTCTCTCCCTGGTACTGGCACCTTACCAACGCGTGCCTTCACTGCGTTAGTTGCACGCTAGTCGCGCGCGCGAGCGCGACAATCGCACGGCTGCGGCGACCATTTGCAGCGCTCGCTGGCCTATTGTTCGCTCTGCATCCTGTTCATAGTGAAGCGGTAAGTTTTGTACTAATAAATATGCTTAAAATAGTAAGTTTGATTATTCAACATGCCTAAAGGGGCCCACTGACTATCAGTCCGCCGGACGATATCGGCCTGTCAGTTGTTCGGAACTGTCAAATTTTTGTTCTAACTGACAGGCCTATATCGTCCGGCGGACTGATAGTCAGTAGGCCCCTTTAGTGTAAGGCCTGAGTGGACGCTCGAGTTGGGCGTGCAGCGGGGCGGGGCGTGCGGCGTGCATGTTAAACAAATGCAAACGTATAGGAGCGGCCTTAGTGCACGCTGCTCAAATCACTTGTGAGCCCGACGCGACGCTGCACGTCCCGCCGAACGCTCCGCTTCGAGCGTCCACTCAGGCCTTACACTAAAAGACCGCTATGTACCTACTACAATTATATGCGCGGCCCGCAGTCTGCGCCGGTCCGTCACCGTCAACGCATGCTCCTGGTGACACTCCTCGGTACGGAGTGAAACATGTCGAAGCGTTTTTCGACTTAAAATACGTGAGTGACCCGTTATTATATTTAATATATATGCGCGTAGCCTAAAAGGCCTACCTCATAACCTAAGTATGTTTTACCTACAATAGGGTTTTCCACTATTTTTTTATTAATGGTATCAGTCGATCAGGTTTGTTTTGAGGATCAAATGTCTGTATGGGACCCATTGTCTTAAAGCAATGCAAAAGTCACAAATGATGGTCAAAGTCTGGCACCCGCACTTTACTGACGTAACGCTTCTGACAAATTGACATTACCTATACATCGTGACGTAATATCGTCAGCATGTAACGTCGCTATTGCTTAGAAGCCGTGGAAAACAAGGAAATTGCGATTTTGTCGGTGAATATTGCGTTTATGTATATGATGACACTAGTCACTAGTCCTCTATTTATCGCACTTAACCATATTAATAACATTATTTTACATAATCCCACTCTTGACATATTCTCGCAATCAGAACCGAAATTCCTAGCCACATCAGCCCGCTACCTAGTATCAATATCCACGCCCACAACTATTAATATTAATTAATTTAGTGATAAGCATATTATTTTAGTTTTAAGTACATATATGTTTATAACCCATAACTTGCATGTTTGGTTTAACTGTAAATGTAAAGTTGGTTAATAAATAAAATAAAATAAAATAAATAAAATAAAATTAATGAGCACCTTGGCCGCTCCGTATGTGATGGCGGCTGTACCTATTTGAATGTGTTGAATAGCTTTTAATATAATAGGAGGCGTTTCAGCGAGCTGTATGGGTTATAATTCGGCGTTACTGACGGCATTGTGCTCGTAACAATGGACTTAAGTGGTGTTCATAATTTATTGGAATAAACGTATGTTGAATGAGATTACCGCGTCAGGTATAGAGCCAAATTCAGATTTACTTCTGGTTATGATACGACCTTGACGATCATCTTGACGGAGATAAAAAATAAAAATAAAATAAACTAATACACTAAAACTAACTCTAACACACTATTCTTCTTATTTATTTATTTTTCTTATTTTATGATTTCTTTTATATTATGTAATGTTTGTTTGTGCTTACGAATAAAATCTTATTCTATTGTATTGTATTCTATTCTAAAAGTAACTTATGCTTATAGAGCCCAATTCAGACTTACCTACCATAGTAACGGATTTGAACTGGTTTTGACACGACCTTTACAATAATCTTGACGTACACAACAAATAAACATAAAAAACTAAACTAACACACTAAAACTAACTTACTAAAACACTAAAGTAACTTTTTTACGTATCCAATGCTGCTGTAAATGTCTTAATCGATGTTGCGGCCCGGATTTTCGACAATTGTGGCAGCAATGCAGTCGGCAGCAATGTCGCACTGCAATACTGCGGCAGTAACGCTGGTGCAGCCTTAATCCGAACGGTACTTTTCGAGCTTTTGCAGTCTATATCTAAATAGGTATCCAATATCCAGCCCGGGTGTCCCAGATTGTGTCGCTCGATAACACTAGTTCGGGACAGGCCGGGATTGGAATAGTCTGCGACCTAGGTAATTGAGCCGATACTGTGTCCTAGGTACAGACTACACAGACACTGCATTTCGAAGCGTTTACGAAGAAAGCGACAACCACACATAGGTTTAAGGTTACTTGTAAACTGATTTCCAAGCAGCACTGCTCATCACAGTCCTTTGCGTCTATTGCAGACGATTTATGATTTGCTGTTCAGACAACGGGTTTGGTGACTGTGGAGGCCGTTGTGTGAGCGGCTCGACCTCCCACATTTTTGGCACCTGAGGTTCCAGTCCCGGTTTGCTTTCTGCAGCACCTTCTGCTATCTATCGCATTAAACTAGGCTTGGTTGTCTGGTTTTCTGTTTGTTAATTAGTTTAAAATTTAAATCTCTGACTAGTTTTCAGATAAGTCAAAGACGAACCCAAATATGTAGATTTCGTATATGTAAGATCCTTCTCAGCAATAGAATTACGGTTTTTTTTGACATTGTTAACAAAAAAAAAAGTATTCATTTCTTTCAAAATCCGGCAGACAAAAAATGGAGATAAAAGATTGAAGAACCGATAGCCTTTTGTATTAAAATTGTAACTGTAGTGCAAATGTAGGAGTATCGACTCAAAACTTGTCAAAAATCGATGAAAACCGCGGGTAGTCCCTTAAGGTACCATTCGGATTCAGACCACACTATCATTACTGCCGCAGTAATGCGGCGGTATATTCCTGTTGCAGTAATGCTACCGAATACAATACTGCAGGAAACGTTAAATTTTATGTAAATGTCTCTGCCACTGCCGTCACAAAACCGCACAAACGTAATACCGTTAGAATCTACGTATACACGTGCTTGCGGCGCTAGTTACTACATTGAACTACCTACGAGCCAACACCCCTAACCTCGTGGTCGCAGCCGGTGAAACCCCACACTTTGAGTACCTACAAGCAACCCTACAACACAAATATCAAGAACAAACAATTAAGACAAATACAAATCCCCATTGTACAGATAACAATGTTAGCTTTTACCGACATAGGTGTGTTGTTAAGTTTCAAAAATAAAAGCTTAGCCATTTACGAGCTAGGTATATCAAGACAAGACACTTTTTGACGACCGGTCTGGCCTAGTGGGTAGTGACCCTGCCTGTGAAGCCGATGGTCCTGGGTTCGAATCCCGGTAAGGGCATTTATTTGTGTGATGAGCACAGATATTTGTTCCTGAGTCATGGGTGTTTTCTATGTATTTAAGTATTTATATATTATATATATCGTTGTCTGAGTACCCATAACACAAGACACCTTGGGCTTACCGTGGGACTTAGTCAACTGTGTAAGAATATCCTATATATTTATTTATTTATAAAAAAAAAAAAAGATCGTAGTTGTCTATATTACTTAACACACTAAATTGTAATTAACAATCTAGTCTAGTGATAGTGATACATGTAGGTACCTACCATTTAAATAAAATCAAATATAAACATAATCATAATTATTATAACATACTCCAACATTGTAGAATAATGAATGTGTATGATAGAATGAAACTAGCGATAATATTAGAATATAGACATAAATTGGAAAGTCTGAATAGGTATGACAGACCAACTAACCTTAGAGTAAAAAATATTTCAATATATCAAGTAACAACAACTATTATGGGCAAAGAGTCTGGTCAAGTTATTTGCCACACATCTTAAATAGTCTTAATAATTAAGAAATAATAATAAGAGATAGATAATTTAGAAGAGGGTAAGCCCCATAAAATTAAAATAATGCTAAAAAAGCACTGCCTGAATATTTAAGTTAAACATCATATTATATAAAATAATAAATAAAATAAAATAAGCCTTTATTCCTGCTCTACATTGATAACAATATATTATTAGGTATTACTTTTCCGACGATTGGGTTTTGTAACAACAGCTTGTCTATCGACAAAGGTTTCCTCTAAAGATTGTCATTTCTCCCTATCTCTTGCAAGTCTAATCCATCCTGGGCCGGCCACTTTTTTGAGGTCATCTTCCCAGCGTTTCCATTGGCCGCCCTGGTTCCTTGCACAGCCTATTGGGTACCATTCTGTTATCTTCCTGGTCCATTTATCAGTTTTTTCTCTTATCATGTTATATATAGCATATTATACGTATTAAATAAATAGTAATAATATAAATGTAATAGAAATATTAGAAATAAGACCATACTTAGCGTACAATCTATTAGAGTGTAGATTAGGCTAAGTCTGAGAGTAGATTTTGTAATTTCTTTTTTTGAAATAAACAGTTTAAATAAAATAAAAACATCAAAACCTATATTGTGTGACATGTAGAATTATTTATAATTTTCTCTATCATAATCTCAATCTCAATTTTACCAACTTAGATAATTTAGCGGTTCACGTTATTTTAGTCACTCGCGCGACATGTTTCGGAGAGCCTAGATCTCCATTTTCATTTCTTAATAGTCACTTTCACCTGACAAACTATGTCTCAACACCCCAAACCCTTAACCTCGCGGTGCCAACCCCGTTAAACCCCACAATTAGGGAGTAAGTACAAACCCAAGCGACCCGACAAGAGCAGCAAGAACAAATACTTGTTAACACAAACAACACGTTGAGATGTGTTGAGGCGAGGGCGAACTTTGATTTTCGTAGTTAGAAGCAAATAGTGACGTCCAGAGTGGCCAAATATATCGTAAGACATCCTTATTGCTGTGATAAAAAACCGGCCAAGTGCGAGTCGGACTCGCGCACGAAGGGTTCCGTACCATTACGCAAAAAACGGCAAAAAAATCACGTTTGTTGTATGGGAGCCCCCCTTTAATATTCATCTTATTCTGTTTTTAGTATTTGTTGTTTTAGCGGCAACAGAAATACATCATCTGTGAAAATTTCCACTGTCTAGCTATCACGGTTCGTGAGATACAGCCTGGTGACAGACAGGCGGACAGCGGAGTCTTAGTAATAGGTTTCCGTTTTTACACTTTGGGTACGGAACCCTAAAAACCAATGTAGTAATATAGCCGGTTTTAACTCCTATTTTTAGAACATCAATAGAACCTTTGGAATAAACAAACGCTTATGTAGATATGTTTTAGGGGTCCCTTTGTTTGACATAATTATTGAAAGTCATAATGTAATGATTGTCATATTATCATTATCAAGCTTTAATGTCAAACTTAGGGTAAGCATAGTAAGATAGCAACTTAAGTAAGCATAAAATTGTAAAAAAGAGCGCTTTCTCGCCAACAAACTGCATACGCAGTTTGGCGAGTAATTTTGAAATTAGTTATGTATGTGCCTTTGAAAAATAAATGAAAAAAAAAAAATAATAATTAGTCATAATCCTGAAACCGTTAACTTTTCAGGATTTTCCTCAGGTTATGCTATAGATAGGTTAGGTTAGGTTTGTTTTATGGCAATCCTGAAAAGTTACGCGTTTCTGAGAAAAACCAAATTATGACTAACGAAAATGTGTATTAAAATTTAAATCACATTTACAAACGGGTCTATCGCGAATTTATTTTGTTACATTTAATTTAAATTTAAATTAAATTATTTAATTTTTTAATTCTAATTTTAATTTATTTTGTTTGTTAATGTGATTTAATATGTGTTCAACCCGCGAAAGTTTTAAATGTTATAACGAAAATGTGGACAAACAATACATTATGACTTAAAACTACATGGGAAACAATAGAGACCCTATTTTTAACCCTTATATTTATCGCCTAATGTTAGTTGGGAGGGTCCCGTTTTTACCCTATGGGAATGGTCTTGTCAGGTTGGTCTCTCTCTCTCTACCTTGTTCCCGCTTCGGAGAGTGGATCTACTGGATCTGGTCGCGCCCCACCGTGTATATATAGGGCGGTACATCGGGTGAATAGGCTAAATCGGTAATTATATCCCGGTTGTCATGTTTCTATATCGTTAGCGCGATCTATCTCGGAGGTGGCGCCACCTCTTGACAAGTTCGTGTACTAGATAAGTCTAAATATACCAGTCAGTACTAAGTTGATGTTTCTTATGAAAGCAAAACATGCTGTTATGAATGCACAGCTTGTACAAAATGCACTGAATTATTCAGAGCATAGTAGCTAGGTCATCTGTTAACGTCTAGCATTGGATTCAGGGCACTTTACTTGTCAAATATCTTGTTATACTTGTGTGTTGTGTCTTACAAACTAGAATTTCACTCAGCCGGTACCGTTCGAATTTCTGAATCCAGCATTTCTACAGTATTACTGCGGCATTACTGCATTTTAGTATTGCAGCATGACTGCTGACTGCATCGCTGTCGCAAATATTAAAAATTCCTCTTTGCGGCAGCAATTTGTATGAAAACATGATATATAATGGCACTGCCTTAATTTGTGCTACTCAAGTCGGTGCTAAGAGTATGGACTCTAAGTAACAAACTAACATTTTTGGTATAATAAGCGTCCATAGGCTTCGGTGCCCTCCATTGCGCAAACTGTACTCTTTTTTGCCACCCTCGTGCTAAAAATAACAGTTTCCAAGTACATCTCGGCATGTTTCCCGTAATTCCTTTGAGTGATCACAGCGTGGCTCAGCTTGGGACGTGATTCGAAGCTTTATTTTTATTGATTGATATTTGGATTTCTTTTTTGTTGTCTATTTTTTCCTTAGATTTGATCAAAATTCGGCTGGTTTGAAGAACTTCTCATTCTGGGCGGAATAAATGTGGAAACCCAATTTGAGACAAAAACTATATGTAATTTTTACAATAATACCATACGTTTTCGTAACTCAATGGAAGATTATTTAGGACATAACGTTGAAATTGCGCTTATGATGTACAGAATGGGAACTCTGTCTACCAAATTTTATCGAAATCTGACGGAAACACTCGACCACAAAATAAAAATCGACCCATTTCGGACCAATCAGACAATAAGAATAATAAAAAGAGTATTTTCGTTAAGCTGTATGTTACAAGTTTTCATAAATTCACAAAGTTCAAAGTGCTTCTATTTGTGAGTATATGTTTGTACACATAATGTTTAGTTACGTAAATGTAGGTAACACACAGTTTATAATAATAATTATAGTACGAGTATACAGAAAACCTACCTCTTTCTCAGCCTTTACAGACAAAAGCTAAACAGAAGGCCTTTAACACACCTCATTTTGACGAGGGCCAGCAGAGCCATACATTTTTAATTTAGCACTCAGTTATTTGCCCGTATTTCCCTCGTTTGTCGGCCTTTAAGTGATCCCGGGGAAGCACGTGCGCGTACGTGACGAAACAACTGTTGTTTCTATTTTTGAGGA
Organism: Cydia strobilella; assembly: GCF_947568885.1. Classification (NCBI taxonomy): domain Eukaryota; kingdom Metazoa; phylum Arthropoda; class Insecta; order Lepidoptera; family Tortricidae; genus Cydia; species Cydia strobilella. The sequence goes on from NC_086045.1 coordinate 611,121, forward strand.
ACGTGGCTTATTATGTTATAACTAAAGAACTTGACGGAAGCCTTTGATTTGGTAGATCGTGAGGTTTTAGTAAGAAAATTAACACAATCGAATAAAAATAATGTTTTAGATCATGCATCATGTTTTATCGTTTTTTTGGATAAAATACAGAGAGTAGTTTTAAAATAGGTTAAAACATTTGGTCACGTATCTGAGTGTACCTCAAGGTACCATTCTTACCGCTACTGTTTTCATCTCGATGAATGTCCTACCAAATCATCTGTAGTCATTCATTTTTATTTTTTTAATGTTAGTGAAACCGATATTTTCCTTGTTTTCCTTGTTTTCCTCTGCCTTAGAATAATTGGTTCGTGGGCGGACATGACGAAACACTGTTGTTTCTATTTTTAAATCGCAAAGTGGCTTATTATGTTATACTTAATTATACGACCGGTCTGGCTTCAGTGACTATTCACTCAATTTCTACTGAGTCATGTTCTTTGTTTTATATTGATGAAAACCTCAATTTTCCGAGTCTTTCTCTTTTGAGTAACGAGCACGGACAAAGCACCCTGTGTTTGTTTGTACTTTTAATCCAGGACGTGGCTTATTATATCGTGACTTGGCAATGGAAGACACGTAGACCGTCTTCCCCAGCTTAATTGCGGAAGGATCTTGATGGATCGATCGACGACAAATACGACAATCAAATAAATAATAGGTACAGAGTTTTATAACTCATATTATTTTTTGGGCGCTTTTGAATTTGGAACTTTAATATTGTCTTCGGTTACCGCGATAGATACTCATGAAATGTTGCATGATGTTGTGTTGGATGATGTTGGACATTCTGAGTATAATATGTTTTGAAAAGATGTGTCCCGCCGAGTTTCTTGCCGGTCCCATATTGGGATACAATTTAGGAGGGAATTAAATCTTCTCGGGTCAGAGATGTAGGGTTAGAGCCGGCTTAGTTTTATCGCCTATATCTTTACTTAAAAAAAGTTGCATTGTAATAACGTTTCTCTAGAAACTTCCTGCCTCGCACAGCTAAACTGTGGAATGAACTGTCGCCTGCGGTATTTCCGGACCGATATGACCTTCAAACCTTCAAGAAAAGAGCGTATTCCCATCTTAAAGGCCGGCAACGCACTTACAACCCCTCTGGTGTTGCGGGTGTCCATGGGCGGCGGTAATCGCTTTCCATCAGGTGATCCGTCTGCTCGTTTGCCTCCTATTTCATAAAAAAAAAAAAAAAAAAAAACTAGCCTCATGAACCGATTTTGCATGTACAACCAGCCTTAAAGTTTATAGTTTATTATGGTTCATTATTTTTGTATGTAAGTAGTTTTGCACATTGTAGCTTTTCCTTTGCACCCGTTGACCACGAACGCTGTAAAGGGATGTATTATAAATTCAATATACGAATATAATCCGTTTGGAACTTTCTTTTATTTCTGTACGAGTTCATAACTCGAATTGAAATGTGAAGGCCAGCCACACTTATATAATAACCCGCTGCCACACACACACTTATTCTCATTGACCGTATCTTGACTCATAAATTTGCGCCACAAAACCGAGTGAAAACAAAGCAAAGTTAAAGCCACACAGAACCGATTTAAGTCCTCCTATTCCAAATCCAATACCGCAACGTCTGTTCGCGGCGTCAGTTGGCGAGCCAATAAGAACAGCTTATAGATTTGTACAGCCACGGACTTAAACCTTTTATTGGTCAAGATAAAATACACGATTCAAGCCTCATCGCCTTAAAAAGATGATGTTACAGGATGGTAATTTTTGCCACATAATAAATCTATTCATTCATATCAGCCCTTTATCGCCCACTGCTGAGCATAGGTCTTTCTTCTAGTACGCCACTTGTCCCGGTCCTGAGATAATCTCATCCAGAAGTGACCCGCAATCTTCCGGATGTCCACCCAACGAGCTAACGGCCAGGGGATTCTTTCGTCCGAAAGCGGGCACCATTCCGTTAACATTTTAGTCCACCTGCCATTACTCTGCCTGATGACTAGATATAGTAGACATTTAATAGCGTGAGTATTGAACAACCATATTAGCTTAAATATAAGATATAAGTTGACCACGTTTTTCTTTATGGTAGCTAAATTTGTTCTAACGTTATAAGCGCCTCAAAAATATTGTCAAAATAATTAAATATTTCACATTGATAAATTGTTAAATGCTATTTATATCCCGTACACTATGCCCTTGTTTAAAATACAGAACAATTTTAACTGTCCTCTAGGGCTACGATGGTCGGTTTCTTATCATCTGTCATCATGCCTGTCACGTTCTACAAGTATGTAAGTGCGAAAGTGACGTATGACATGACAAGTGATAAAGATGCGACCATGATACCGCCGCGGCACTGATAAATCAAACAGATAAGAAGTGTTAAAACATAGTAAGAATGCGTTTGTTTTGAGTTTTGACTAGACTGTGATAACCTTTTGTATTGTTTATGAGCTCCCGATATTTCGACGCAGTTACATGCATCTTGTTCATCATATCATATCGGGAGCTCATAAATAATACAAAAGGTAATCACGGTCTATATCCCGGTCAATATAAGTCTAGTGAAACTAACCGTGAATTATTCAAAACTCTTAGACTGTCACTGTCAGTAATGGTATCTGAATGAATGAATGAATGAATAAAGCTTTATTAAATTTCCATACAGATTGAATGCAGTGAATATCGATTTATAACCTTACATGCTATATATCAATTACATTAATTTAGGAATAATATTAATTAATAAAACGTACAATTGAGAAATTATGAATATAAAGTAAAATTTGAATAATTATATAATTTAAATATGTCAACAGCATGCAATACATTCATTATTAATATTAAATAATCTGTGTGGACCCCCTTCGGGTAAAAGCCTCCTCCAAAGAAATCCAGGTTGACCTGTCCTTCGCCAGGTCTTGCCACCCTTGGCCCGCCACCGTCTCTATGTCGTCGGCCCACCTGGTGCGTGGGCGGGCTCTCGCTCCGGTGCCTCTAGGTCCGGTCCACGCTACTGCTCTTTTGGTCCACCTATCGTCACTGTGGCAGGCCCATTTCCATTTTCTTTGCAGGCAAAATGGTATCTACTCGTAACTTAGCTAATACAAGCCAAAATATATGTAAAACAAGACAATTCGGATTCCAATATCGCAACAAGCTGTACGAGGCGCCGGCTGTCTGACCAATCACGACAGCTTATAGATCTTGGTACAATCAAGATCAAAAGGGGCATTCCATAAAAGTGTCGGGTATGTGACGCAATTTTTAGGGTTCCGTACCCAAAGGGTAAAAACGGGACCCTATTACTAAGACTCCGTTGTCCGTCTGTCCGTCTGTCTGTCACCAGGCTGTATCTCATGAACCGTGATAGCTAGACAGTTGAAATTTTCACAGATGATGTATTTCTGTTGCCGCTATAACAACAAATACTAAAAAGTACGGAACCCTCAGTGCACGAGTCCGACTCGCACTTGGCCGGTTTTTTAACACTTCTAATAAAGCTGGCGCAAGAAGCCGTGGCATGATAAAGTTTAATCACCTTTAAACTCATCTATATATATTTATAATACATATTTCTTCAGGTTATTATGATATCTGCCATAAAGTAGACCTTTTTTGGAATGTTAAATATATTAAACCGGGTCACTCACGTTTATAAAGTCGATGAATGCTCGACATGTTTCGCTTCATAACCGAGGGTAGTTTCTCGTCTCCCCTGCCGCCGCCGTCGCCCGCACCGAGTAATCGGTCGCGGAGGGCTGCAGCCCGCAGTCTGCGTCGGACCACCAACGCTAGCGTTCTTTGAAAATGCTCCTCGTTATGGAGCGAAACATGTTGAGCAATCATCGATTTTATAAACGTGAGTGACAGTGACCCGGTTTAATATATTTAATATGTCAGTCACGTGCTTTTCTTTTCTCGAATGCACCAAAAATATTAATCCGTATTGGGACAGAACGAACACGAACACGAACTTTATTGTTAGAACAAATTCGGTCCAACTATCTACGAATTATATAAACTAAAACGACGTACCCAACATGTAAAAGAAGATGGGGATGAAGCAGTCAGGTTTTGATAGACATTCGGAAGTTATTTTTAAAAGAGTTGAATAGGTTACGGTAGAAAACCGGAGATCTATTCTAATTTCACAATTTGTTATTGTTTTGAACTAATTTATTACTACTTTAACTTAATTTAGCATGTACCGATCAGCGTGAGCGATCTTAAAACTGTTATCGAATTAATCAAAACCGTATCGTCGCTATACTTACTCAACCTCATATCTGCAACAATCATTTGATGGAAATGTGCGCTTTTTTTTTCATTCGGAATACGGGTGCTTTTGTCATCAAATGAGTGTTGCAGATACGAGGTTGAGTAAGTATAGCGGCGATATGTTAAATCAAAATCGAACTCCCGTACTCATTTTGTTGAGAAACTTCCTAAATATGCAAGTGGCTATTTCAAAACCTAGTTGTTCCCCTGCTGCTACATTTTTCAATTTAATTCAGCACTTTCGAGCGCGTCTGTACGCCGTAAAACATCAGATGGCAGCTCGTCACGTATTAAATTAGTTCCGATTTTCCGGATCCGAACTGAACGGAATTCCGGTTCGGTTGAATGTCAGCTCTTGGATTTTTCAGTTTTTTTTTTAATTCTTTCTTTATACGTATACCTAGAATGTGTATAAATAAAAGTAATATTTACAAAAATCAAAATTATTACCAAAATATTACTTTGCTTCGCGAGAAGATAACGTGATTCAATCAGTGCTAACTCGTTATACTTACTTGCGTATCATTTACATGCAATTAATGTTCCGACCCTCCCGCCGCAAAACTCAATACGTAGGTAAATAAATATAAGAAACCAGCACCAAAAAAACAATACTCGACACGTGTTTCGCCTCTCTACGAGGCATCGTCAGTAACAGAACGGCCACGCACCGCCCCTCCCCGATTCGAATTACCTCGCCCCGCGACAGCAGATTGACGACCTTTTGCCGACCGCTCAGTACAGTACTGTTTTAAGCAACTTATACAATGATGCATGCCGCGTGTACAGACGTGCCGTTCACACATAGAAACGCAAGTGATTTTTGATGTATAGCGTGTCCGTCCTGTGGCGCCAGTTAGCGTTGCTCATATTATACATTATAGGTATTTTTCGTTAACCCGTTAACCGCGGCAACTAGCGGACGCCCTAATACCAACTAAAGTTTTCCTAGTAACTTAGCTCGTTAGCATGATAAAGCGGGCTGTATTTATTCCAGTTAATTATCGTTATCTATCGCTATCGCAGATAGCGACGGTGCAACGTAATTTACTGCTAGGCTGAGAGCTGAAGGGGAAATTGAGGTAGCCGTTAGTGTCCGACCGAAACCGGTTTTTTTTTCGAAACAGAGTCCGAATCCGAAGGATCGGTTTTGCTCTAGTTTTGGCCTACTTTTGGTTTTGGAAACTTGATCTTTGTGCCAAAACCTACCAAAACCAAAACTTCGCTCGTATATTTCGGTGCGGCCGAATGGTTTGGCCTTCGGCCGAAATCTGATTTGTATGGTGAAACCTGCTGAAACCTGCCGACACCGAAACTGAAACCGAGACTTCAGTCAGATATTAGTAACCGTCAATTAAACATAAATATGTAACGTAAGTAACCATAATATTTTGTCACTTAGGTATAGTACAACCAGAACATCTTATGTGTTCTTAAATACCTATATGTACCAGGCACGGCTGATGATAATTATTTCGGTTCGGTAACATTCTGTTTTCTAATAAAATAGCTTTATAAGTATATTTAATAATCGTCAAATCACACACGAAATAATATAACTATATAGGCACAACTTTCTTATATTTATTATTTTTTTGTCACTGCTTCTCAAAACCACGAGCTCTTATTACTTAACTCGTCTATCCTTCTTATTATCTCTTAAAAATGAAAAAAATGACCCAAAGCGTTCCATTCATACATTATTACAAACATTTTAAGTAAATAACACAGTTTTCAGTCCATCAAAAAACTCGAATACTTAATATACGACAACGTTACTAGTTTCGCTACCGGCTCTCGCACTATTCGTCGTATTTACAGCCTGCGGCTATACTGTCGGTGCCTTAATTAAGCCTTCTACTCAAATCGCTCCCTTTCTGATAGCATGTGGATCTTAAATATATTAGCTAGACGCCATGGTAATCTACAGCATCTGCGTAACCTCTAGCCGCCTACAACTCAAAATAGTTTTTTGAAGTAACTAACTTAGCGGTTTCACTCACGTATTTTAGTCACTCGCGCGACATGTTTCGAAGAGCCTAGGTCTCCACTCACTCACTGCACTCACTCAGGCACTGTTAGTGCTTGAAAATGGAGAACTAGGCTCTCCGAAACATGTCGCGCGAGTGACTAAAAATACGTGAGTGAAACCGCTAAGTTAGTTAAGTTAATATGTCTCACGATAGTTTAAATTCGATTAGTTTATTTATTTATTTCAAATACAATATGTATATTGGTAGGTTGTTCTATTAGTAATTTTCTATGATATATTGAATCGCCTGATGGTAAGTAATTACTGTCATGGATACAGCACCAGAGTGCACGGAGTACAACCGCCGCGGACACTCGTGTCTGAGGAAGGATTCCCGACGAATCCGAAACATGTCGCCAAAAGCGACTAAAAATAATAGTGAGTGAAACCATACTGATCTAAATATGTTGCTACACTGAGCAAGGCGCTGTGTGTCGCGCCTGCATTACACCGCCACGGCTGTTGAAGTGGAATATGTACACCAGAAGACCGGTTACACGCTGAGGGTGTTCCAGCTTCGATCGCGCCACTACGTGCAATTCAACTTTTTTGTGGTGCGCGGGCCGCGACCGCTGCAGGGGACCATCGACTGCGCCGACTTCTGGCCGAAAAGTGTCGTCTTTCGGAGGTTCCGGGGCAAACTGCCGAATCCGACACAAGAGCAGATTCAACGGAGCCACTCCGTTCTGTCGCCAAAATAGTGTTTAGTTATTAAGTTTATGAAATTTATATGTATGTTAGTCTATAAGGTATATGTAATATGGGCCTTGTTGCCTGAATTAAATTTTAAAATAGAATATAACAAACATGTACAGACAGACAATAAAAGTAGAGAACCAAAACATTAAGAGCGCATCACGAAATGGACCCAACTCAGCATATTACTTACTACCATATGGCTGCTCAATATGGCTCTAAACTTATGGTAGTCGATAGTGAGTTTGGGTTGTCAACTGACGATTATATTCCGACGCTGGCTCTCAGACTCCCCAAGTTTACTCCTCGGTTGTATCGGCCGCGCCTTAATTAAGTTTCTGTGACTATAGCTCCCCCTTCTACACCTTCTGAATCTTAAATGCACTAGATAAGGACTAGGGCTTTATTTGAATCACAAAGGAGGATTATTTTACAGGCAGTGAATCTAAGATCTTTAATATAAGTCTCTAAATTAAAGAGAAGCAATTGAAAATACAAAAGTAAAAATAGTATGGAGATAAAAAGTACAAATTTAAAATAACGCTGTTAATTCCATGTTTCAAACCTTCAAGAAAAGAGCGTATTATCATAGGCCGGCAACGCACTTGCAACCCTGGTATTGCAGGTGTCCATGGGCGATGGCTATTAAGTCCATTGCTGGCCTTTAGATAGGAGTATGATCTATTCTTGAAGACAAAACTTCCGTGAGACACAGACATATTAAATATCTATGTCTCTTTCGCTTCCTTCACTTTCATAACATTCCACATACCCGCTCGCCGATTTATACTCTGATTTGCAATTAAATTCCAAAAAACTAACCTCACTCAGATCCTTTTTCTTTCGTAATAATGGAAAATATGTAAAGAAGTAAACTCAAATTTCCCTTTTGCATACTCTAGCATTTAAAATAAATATAGATATATTTTTAGCTTTGTTTAGTTCCTTAAAACATACGGAAAAGAGAAAAAGTGAGGTTAGATTATTGGAATTTAATTATAAAACAGAGTTTAGGGTGCTCTTGACCTGTCCTTTCTTCAGGATTTCCCCGATCTGATCAGAGAAAGCCCGCCGAGGTCTGCCCCTTCCAACTCCCGTTTCTACCTCTCCCTTATACACTCTCTTTGTTAGCCTTCTTTCAATCATTCTTTCCGCGTGTCCAAACCATCTCAACATACTTTTCTCAATTTTTGTCACTACATCTTCGTTCAGTCCACACTTTTCCCACACTTTAGAAATGTTGTCGTTGTGTTTTGTCAAATAAACCGACAGTCGCATGATCACTCCTTCTCATCACATGCAACACAACCACAGATTTAATATATACCTATACGCTAGATGACGCAAATACCACGATTTGTATTGAAACCAAGCGTGCTTTTTCATACAAAATTTACGCATAATATAATTTTAAAATTACTTATCTGTGATAGGAAATATGTTCTTGCCTTTGGGTGCTCGCAATTTTTGGGCTGTTGCAGTTAATCATCATGCAACGAAGCATTTTTTAAGTTTTTACGGACGTCCGGCTGCAACAACTAACGCGCGTGGACTGTAAAGAGCGACGGTCAACCTCGACGCTTGGTCGGGGTTCGGACACGCGAAGTAGATGCATTTGCGTCTTCTATGGTATATTTATTTCTGTGAACACAACCCTTATTCAACTGCATCTATATTACCCGCCTTTATCTTACTTGAAATATGAAGTCGGCAGGATTTATGCGCCCGTCAAACAAAAGCCTGATAGATGGGGCCGTAGATTTCCACTCGTAGATAGAGTTGTGCTGTTCTCGAGAACGTTCTCTGTTTAAACGTCAAACTTCAAATTACTTCATTGCCAAACATGAAAGTTTTTGCCATTTCATTTTCATTTCTCGCGTCAAATGTGTTTCATTTCTCTTTTGCTTGGGTTTAATTGAAAAAAGTAACCTATCCCTTCGCGTGGCAAATTTCCGCGGCAGGAATGAAAAAATACTAGAGTCAGACCAAGACAAGTCTGAGGCGCGGTGCCGAGGGCCGATTTTGCAATTTCGAGCGCTCGATTTTGTCACTCAAGAATCTGAGGAAAACGGCGAAATTATGCTACTTTACGAGCAATTTCCTTTAAACTCTTTTATTAAAAACTTCGTCATAGTTGCTACACAAAAATAGTATCCACAACACGCTTCATCAAAAATGTAACAATTAAGCCCCGAACTGTTTCCTACCTGGCCCAAACGTTCCAAATATGCTAGCTGCATTGCCACGCTGAATAGTCAAAGATATCTGTTGGACCAGATAAGAGGCAGCCCGGGGTCGCTGCCCCTGTCCCTTAGCCGACGCCCAATCTCCCTAATCAGCTTCTTGGCCTCGGTGCACCACGGTCCAGCCGTTACTACAGCAACCGGAACAAAGTCATACACTGGTCCCAAGTTGCCGTATTTACCGTGCTTAAACTTAGGCCTACTGTCCACGACGCGTAGCTGCATAGACGCTGCATGAATATGCAGTGCAGCTGCCATGTAGCCCGGCGTACAGACGTTGTCCACGAAGCGTAGCGTAAGCGTATCGTAGCCTACATTTCCTTTCATTCGTGAGAATGTCGTCCATCGATGAAGACGTTATTTACAAAAACTCAACGTGCTATTCCTTGCGATGTAGCCCGGCGTATGACATGCAGTACGCCCAGCGGCGTGAAGCTTGCATGCAGCGTCGCTGACGCGACGTTGCCGCTCCGTCGACAGAGTTGTGCGGTTTTGTATGTAGGCTGCAAGCAAGCGTACAGCAAGCGTACAATGACGAGTACGCGTCTATGCAGCTACGCTTCCGTGGACAGTAGGCCTTAGCAGCAGCCTCAGCCGCTGGACCTGCCTTCCTGCTTGTGTGACCAACATGAGAGGGAGCGAAAGTACACACACATGTGGCACCCCACAGCAGGCTCCGGCCTTTTGCCCGAGGGACCAGTGTAAGACCGTCCGGCCGCCTCTTGCCATCTGATGTACGGCTTAGCCCTGGAGGCTCTAAAATGCAGGGTATGTTATATATTATTATATACTATTAAGTATTACTCAGTTTTAGTGTTGCAAGGTGAGCATAAGTTTTTAGTTAAGGAATTAGTGTAGGTGTTCAAAACTGCCCCTTTGTGCCTATCTGCCCTGCTTCCCCCTATAGTTTGGCCCAGGACTGTCTCACTTTAAACATAGACAGAGAGAATCATAATGTCTTTGTCTTATGCTAGTACTAGCACCCAATAGAAAGGGATGAGTATAATTTTCCTGGTCCTTACTGACTGACAAGTTGTGTTTGCTAGACTATAGTTGCAATTGACATCCGAACGTCACCTTTATGTGACATTCAAAGGGTAGTCAAGTTTGGTGTTACAACACAAATTTAAATAGCTTTAAAATTCAGTCGCAGTCACCTTTAGTTGCTTGCCAACTTGGCACTTGTCAAAAATTTAGATTACAGTAATTGCCAACATGCAAACTTCTAACTACTACATTATCCAACCTTCGTTGCGAAGTTTGCATTACGAGTTCCTATTGGCCGCGAGAATTTGGGCGAGTAAATTTTTTGGGCGAAAAAATTTTTAAGCGACTTCAAAATTTTAACGTTATTATGTTAGGATAAATTCCATCAACTCTGTCTTACTCCTTAAACCCTGGCGGGTGCTGCCTCTGCGTGCGTCCCGCGCGGTGTCCCTTTGCATCTAATTAAAGTGTTTAAAGGGTCTCTTTGTGTTGGCTTCGGCTCCGCGCACGCCTCCAAAATGTCCTGAACACTATTGTTCCATGATGGGTAAAGATGTAATTAATACGTCCTAAATATCTGTTCCAAATGGGTAACAACTGTTATGTAAAAGAACACTGGTTTGAGACTATTTCAAGCGAAGCGTCAGTATTACCGCTACATAATTTAAAAGTGGGTCTGAAATCTGGTCTGTTTAACCAGCTTGTCTAAAGTTTGTTCAGTGTATGGCTGGATTAGTAATGTGGAATTTTAGATAAGGTACGTGATGGAAAACTCTACGTATTCGACCTCTTTTATATAACTCAAAAGCTTAACCCTTTAAACGCTATGCCAACGCCTATCATATGCGGAGCGTCTTCGTGAATCCTGTAAGAATGCACGCAACTACAGCCCAAAATCAATTGCGTGCCAAAGGGTTAAAGTATAGTTAATTTAGAAATTTTTCGATATTTTGTATGAGCAATGTTTTTCTCCATCTTCCTTGCGTTATCCCGGCATTTTACGGCTCATGGGAGCCTGGGGTCCACTTGACAACTAATCCTAAGAATTGACGTAGGCACTAGTTTTTACGAAAGGGACCGCCATCTGACCTTCCAACCCAGAGGGGGAACTAGGCCTTGTTAGGATTAGTCCTGTTTCCTCACGTTTTCCTTCACTGAAAAGCGACTAGTAAATATCAAATGATATTTCGTACATAAGTTCCAAAAAACTCATTGGTATGAGCCGGGGTTTGAACCCGCGATCTCCGGATTGAAAGTCGCACGCTCTTACCACTAGGCCACCAGCAAGGCTTTTCTCCATTTCAAATTTTTTTATTTTGTTTATTTCTTATGAAAATGTTTTGTACTTTTTAAAAGATAAAAGAGATTTATTCGTGACGATCACAACACAAGTACGAACATGTACAGACAACAACAGCAAGAAAAGAAGAGATCATCAAGTGTGCATCACGAAATGGACCCAACTCAGCATAATGCTAGCTATAAAGCCAGCGCTGGTCTTCCGTAGGGCCCATTCGGTGATGCCACGACAGATAACACACAAAGATACATATTAAAACATTACAAAGATACACACAAAGAATACCTAATTATATACAAACATATTAACCAAACCAAAAAGAAATACATGAAGAGCACAAACAAAAATAAAAAACAAGTATACAGGAAAAAAAAAGAAAAACATTCAAGAAACAAACAAACAAATCCATAGACAATTAATAATTATGAATGCGACCATACCATCTGTCAAAAACCAGCTTGCAGCTGCTAGCGCCAGCGGCTACTGGCAAAACTAAAACTGCCCGCAACTGCAAGCACGGTATAACCTCAACTAAATGGTATTTTCGCAACATAAGACGTAATGCTAACATAAACTTAAAATTATAAATTAAAAGAAGTAATATGGCAAAGCAAAAAGGGACAAAAACGAACGAAACGGTAAATAAATACGAGAGACAATTTTTCAACTTCTATAACACTATAACTTGCATTATTCGAATTTTACATTATGTATATTTGTTAGAACCTTTTAAAATGATTGTAAAAATATATTAGAAAGAAATATGAAACTTTTTTCACGTACCTACAGTTTTATTTCATACACTTTAAACCTTATGTGTACCTATAGCTTTAAGTGTTTAGTAAGTAAGTTCTTTTTTGGGGTTCCGTACCCAAAGGGTAATTACTAAGACTCCGCTGTCTGTCTGTCCGTCTCTCTGTCTGTCTGTCTGTCCGTCTGTCACCAGGCTGTATCTTACGAAACGTGATAGCTAGACAGTTGAAATTCTCACAGATGATGTATTTCTGTTGCCGCTATAACAACAAATACTAAAAACAGAATAAAATAAATATTTAAGAGGGGCTTCCGTACAATAAACGTGACATTTTTAGGGTTTTTTGCGTAATGGTACGGAGCCCTTCGTGCGCGAGCCCGACTCGCGCTTAGCCGGTTTTTTGTAACTGAAGTGGCGCTGTTAGAAGGTTATTACAATAAATGTCTCTCTTTCTATTTAAGATTTAGGTATATAAGATTTGTATACATATTCGTCGGCCTAAATCGCAAACCTCGTAACTCAATTTGACCAAATTTTACAGGAGGCACAAAAAACTTCATCACCAAAAATTTTGCATGAAGACTTACTTAGTATTTTTTTTAGATAATGTTAAATTAAATTTAGCCATCAGATTGTTAAAACCTATTTTTTTTAAATCACCTGAACCTGGAAAATTTGGAGTTACTAGTTTTTCTTCAAAATTTCTAGAAAGCTAATCGGGAGTTAAGAGTTTTGCTATAAAAATCCGTAAAAATAGAGGATTATCTTTTGATCTCAACAAGGTAATTGTGGATAAAAAAAAAAATACTTGCAAATTAAAAATATTTATTAAACTTAAAAACAGAAAAGCCGTCTCTGGCTTCCCACGTTAAAGTGGGAGTACAGAATTGCAGCGAGTCGGTAGTAGGATCCCATGGTTTGGGTAGCCAGAATCATAGGGGGCAAATGCTTGTCAACTTTCTCGAGAGAGGGGCTTTTCTTGATGAATTCGTTCTTCAACCATTCTAGGGCATTTATTTGTGTGATGAGCACAGAATAGATAGTAAATTTGTTCCTGAGTCATGGGTGTTTTCTATGTATTTAAGTATTTATATATTATATATATCGTTGTCTGAGTACCCATAACACAAGCCTCCTTGGGCTTACCGTGGGACTTTGTCAATCTGTGTATGATTGTCCTATAATATTTATTTATTTATTCAAGAAATAGCCCCAAAGGAACATGGAAGTGGACGTGATGGAGCCCAGATACTATGACAAAAAATGAGATCACAAAAAGCATATATATTCAGAGACGTCTCAGTGATCAACAGGTTCAACACCGGTAGTGATCACCGACTAGTTAGAGGCTCTCTGAATACAACCATAAGCTCGAACGTGTCCGTTTGATAAGTCCAGGCTCCGACTTCCGACCTAGGCTACTCCAAACCATGGTAGGATCGAAAGCATTTCAGTCGAACCTGGAGAACCGATTCGCTGCCGTGGAAAGCACAAATGCCGTTGACATAAACCAGACCCTCAAAAATGTGGTTGGAATCCTCAGGAAAGAAGGTATGAGATCTTGCGAAGTACAGCGTAAAGCCGGGAGGTCGAAGCTTTTAGAGGAAACCCTCAGGCTCATAATGGAACGATGGGAAAGACCCACCTGCCAAGTTGCAGAAGAAGAAGGAAGGGAGGGAAGGTGGAAGAAGTCTTCACAGCGACGGGCTCTAAACAAGAAGATCGGCAACTAGTACGACGTGACTTCCGGTGCTCCAATACACGCTTCATTGAGCAAGCAATCGGGGGTCAAAAGTTTTTGTCCAGTCCCTTGGAAGAAGCCACCTGACGAAGCTGACCACAACTGATGGGGCTGTTGTATCCTCCCGGTCGGGGATTCTCTCTGAAATCAAATCCTTCTATAGCCTACGCTTCGCACGCATCTCAGTCAGATCCCGAAATGAGGATTCTAGAGCCACATTGATCCACACACATTTTATGCGGCAAAGCTTCTGGTTTATGATGAGCGGTTCTCATCACGCGCTCATCATGATGAGCCGATTTCGTGGCTTGAAAAGCGATTTTTTTGTGTCCACAAGGTGCCTCCAGAGGCAAGCTCTTGAAACTAGTTACCAGCAGAAAACCACGTAACTAATCTTCATGAGTAAAGATCCAGGCGAAGCAAACCTCGTATGTCCATGGCACGCAACCAAAGGACATTTTCAATAGTCTAATGTGTTTAAATATGATAAATATCTATCAAGAATAAACAATCAGTAAAATCGTAGAACCTTATACACATACCTGTTATTCAGCACCCGTTTTCTTCTTAAATATTTACGCAAAACTGACGAGCAGTCACAACGCCATCGCAAATTGTACTGATGGGAGTGGCGGCGGGGGGAGATACGAGGTATTTCTTTTACAAAAATGGCGGTCGGGAGTTGCGAGTTTTTCTATTTTGCTTTTTAAACGTAAACGGTTTATTTTTGGTATTTAAGAGTTTTGCCGTTAGATGCGTTTAGAATAGTACTATCTAAAAGTGTCAAAACAAGATTTTCAAAAAAAATGGAGTTACGAGGTATGCGATTTAGGCCGACATATATTACTTAACACATCTCATACAAACGGTACCCCTAGTGTACATTTGATAGCGTGACGAGCGTTCGCGTTTGCGTTATGTCTATTTTTGTATGGGATTTTGAACAGCGCGCCAAGCGGGATGTTTTGAAAACTCAGTCCCATACAAAATGACACTTAACACAAACGCGTACGACACGTCAGGCTATCGAATGAAATTTACTAAGATGTTTTAAGTAAAATATGTATACAATTATATGTATACAAATATGTACACAAGGGGTACAGTTAATAAATTAATGTAAAGTAAAGGTTCAACCCGAAACCCTATTAATCCATTAATTCACTCCGTTCATAAACTATTCATCGCTACATTACTCGTTAATAAATTATTTATCGTAAATAAACGTTAGTTGAGTGAATTGCATAAAAAGTGTAGTTTCCACAATCGGAAATGTCATCAACATTAAAATATCTGTAAAATAATATATGTCTCACATACAGTCATTTTAAATACTCTTAAATATAGTGTAACTCCTAGTGTGTCTTGGGGGAGGCCTATGTCCAGCAGTGGACGTCTATCGGCTGACATGATGATGATGATGATGATGATGATGATAGTGTAACTCAAATGCTAAAAGGAATTTTACACTTACATTAAAACATCGCTTTTAGTATTTAAAAAAAATAAAGAAAATATATTTTCCCATAAAAATCCCATACAAAATGCATAATATGTCCTCGCAACACTCCACTGTAAATAATAATTCATAACTTTGGTGTAAATTGGCTCAGCGTGTTTTTTTTAAATAACGTCTTTTATACAAACAAAAACTTACAAGATATTTGTTAGACGGTTTTAACATATATTTTATACAACACTAGCTTTTGCCCGCAACTTCGTCTGCGTGGACTTAGTAACCGCAGCTAGAGTAAGAATAGCGCCTGGAAAAATTCTCATAGCAATCTAAATTTGAGCATATTATGCACACAAAGTAGCAGGCACTTCGTTAATTATCTCAATTCCACCCCGCTTTTTACTTTCTTAAGGGATGATTATCGGGATAAAAACTATCCTATGTCCTTCTCAGGGACTCAACCTATCTCTATGCCAAATTTCATCTAAATCGGTTCAGCGGTTTAAGCGTGAAGAGGGAACACACAGGCAGACAGACAGACAGACAGACAGACTTTCGCATTTATAATATTAGTATGGATAATCTTGTGTTGAAAATCGGGGACAGATTTCGTTCCTTTGTATTACGCTTTTTCACGCGTTTGAAGGAAGAATATGAAAGCATGCGTTTATTATTACTTCTTAAAAAAAACCTACGCCGGCGCAAACGCACGTGTCGTCAGCTATATTGGTTTTTGAGAAAATTTGTGCTTTAGTAATTTATCGCAAAAAAATTGGAAAGTTGGATAGCAGTTAAAACTGATAAGCTAACCGTTTTCTACAACTTTTTTCACATTGTTCTATAGATAAATTACTTGGCTATCGGCATGGTATTTGCGGATTCCTGAATTCGACACCACTTTTATTCTACACGCGGTAAAACATAATAATTATTGCGGCGTTGATTCTGACTTCCTTTGAGTGACGTAACACAAAGATTTTCACATACATTTTCTTCATTTTTGTGTCACATTTTTGCATATTTTTGTAAATATTCCATTGTGTTATCTACACTTTTTTTGCAATTCACTGAGTTAATAACCGTTGTTTTTCTTTTGGCACAGACCACAGATTCAAATAGATGCCGCAAGTGTCCTTAATAGTTTTAAAAGCGTGTCGATTTATTCATTACCTAACATGGATTATGACTGTAAACTTAACATTGTTTTTTATCGGGCAGGTCGTCCAAATCGGCCAGCCCTCCATACAAAGGCCAAAAAATGTTCGCGTCAAAAAATTTTTTCTTCTACTTTTTCCTAATCAGAACACGATACCTAATATGAGTTTTCCGAACCGCCTTGGTAAACCTAGTTTTTCAGTCGACACTAGTTTTCTCAAAGAGCCTTTGTGTTTGTAATGTAAATTAAAACAAAACTTCTTTTTAGTTATGTGTGTGTCAACAAGCTTGGGAACAAATCAAATTATTTGATTAAATATTTTGATTGCAGCTAAAGACGCCGGTTCGAATCCGGCCTTCACCACTGGAGAGCTTCGTCACTTTTTCTTTAATATATGAAATCTATTACAGTTTTTAATTTATGTGTGTGTCATTAAGTCAAAACAAGTAGGTGGGTCTAGTCCCATATATATGTCTGTGTTAGCCGTTAATTTGCGTTACCAGTGCAAACAGAGATAACTACTTTAATGTGTTTGCTTTCGTTATTTGTGTTCTGATTATGAAATTCCGTGAATTTCGGAGCCAATGGTTATTTAGTTTGCTGGTTGTATTTGCTTTTTGTCAATAAACATGCGTGTTACATATTTTATTGACAATCACATAAATCACATAAATGTTTAAACGACATAATAGTTATTTTCGATACAAGTGCGGAAAAGAGGAAATTCGAAACCAGTGGCGATAAATGTGGTATTTTCTATAAAGGTCCCTTTTTATAGAAAACACCACAAATAATGAAATTTAATCGCGCTAGACCCGGTAATGACATTAATTAATTAAAGCGCATGTTCAGATATTTTTGAGCGCCTTGGATATTCTGGTATAATAATGAAAACAGTACCAACTTATCTTAATTTAGACGCACTCACGAGAATCGTATAACTATTCATCTGAATAATAATTAAGTACTCTTGTTTGATTTCGGGAATGAATTTTGTTTCTCTGAATACTCGAAATACCTGTGCTTGATTGTAGTTCCATGGAACTTGAGCCCAATTCAGATTTTAAAACTTGTCACGGTTTCGATATTATTTTGATACGAATTATAAAGGGGTTTTCAGAAAAAATGGAACCATTTAATTTTTTTCGAAAAACCATCAACTTTTGCGTTATTGAGATTCAGAATCACGAATTATTGAATGAGACAAATAAAAAAAATGTCCCCAGTTTTTCATATAATTTTTTTGTGTCAGTTTTGTAACGGTCCATACAAAATGTATGTGAAAATGCGTTACAAAACTGACACTTTTTTGGTAACATATTTTTTTTTCTTTTTAAATCAATAGTTCTCGTGATTCTGAGTAGAAATAACCCAAAATTAAATGAATTTTCGAAAAAAAAAATTGGTACACTTTTAAGTGAAAAATGCCCACAAACTGATATCATGTCAATACACTATAGAAAAAGTGACAAAGTCCATCGGTGGCCGAGGCGGGAATCGAACCCGGCGTCTTCAGCTTACGCGGCTAACGTCCTGACCACTAGACCATCCGGCCACGGCGATATCATTCCCAAATTTTCTAGTATATGCGTTCTTTGAGAGACGTCGCCTTTTTTTAGGGTTCCGTACCCAAAGGGTAAAAACGGGACCCTATTACTAAGACTCCACTGTCCGTCTGTTTGTCACCAGGCTGTATCTCATGAACCGTGGTAGCTAGACTGTTGAAATTTTCACAGTTGTTGTATTTCTGTTGCCGCTATAACAACACGGAACCCTCGGTGGGCGAGTCCGACTCGCACTTGTCCGGTTTTTTCTTAGTGAATGACATCTATTTCAGTCTATAATTTATGTATTTTATTTTACAGGTTTTGTGACTACTTAAAATACACAATAAAAAAATATTTAATATTATTGTATTTTGACACGACTTTTTTTAATGAAATAGGAGGCAAACGAGCAGACGGATCACCTGATGGTAAGCGATTACCGCCGCCCACGGACACCCGCAACACCAGAGGGGTTGTAAATGCGTTGCCGGCCTTTAAGATGGAAGTACGCTCTTTTTCTTTTTTTTTACTTTTTTTTTACTTTGAAGATAGCTCGCACTGATTGGTATGTATATGCGGAATGAAGTGAAAGTCGTGCGTGAGCATCGCACCGATCACCAAGAAGATCGTGAAGGTCGCATCAAAACCAGTTCAAAACTGTAACAAGTTGCTAAATTTGAATCGGGCTCCTTCGCTATTATACATTTTAGAACTCGGGCTGAAAGTCACTTAGTCTTAATAAAGATGTTATTGGATACTTGAAATCGCAAGATTGACTTCAGATTTAAATGATAATTATAACAAAGGTGACATTCAGATTGCGGTTACAACCGCAGCGTTGGTGACGTTCGGAGTGCATTGCTGGTGCGGCGTCGTTGTTGCTGCCGCTGTATCTGTCAATTTCCTTGATAAAATAGGTGAATTGAACGTTGTAATCGTGACGGTAATGCAGCGGCGAACGTCACTCATTTTATCAATTGACAGATTCAGTAGCGCAGCTGCATTTGACATACGAATGTCACTGTTAAGAGAAGCAGGAAAACGATACTAAGTACTTAATGATGAAAAAGAAGTGGGAAAGTAAAGATGATAAGTTGTTTAAATACTCGAGGTAAACATATATGCGCCGCTGCAATGCAGCTGCAATTGACATACCACCTTTATAGTGGCCTTCTTACACTTTGTTGCAAAGATGGAGCAGAGTTAGCTCAAATGGACTCTAGTTTGCTAACCTACTTTGACTTTTTTTACCGTGTGTCTAAGCGAACGCTATCTACCTACTCAAAAAAACATATTCTTTTTCTTTTTGACAGTCCAAAACCGCCTTAAAATTATAAAATATATTTAAAATTCCGCAGCTCTGAAAATCCGCTTTTTCAAAGTTAAAACATTAATTATGTATGCTTTAATCACAGTACACAGAATAAAACAGTTATTACCATCAGGGTAACGCTGTGAACACCTCTAAATATTTATACATATTTTGCCTTATTACAATGGCTTACGGTTGAGATTTGTATGCTTACATTTTAAAATTGCGCTCGTGTTTGTACTGCTGGTTAAATATTATGTTGGAACTGTGGCATTAAAACGTTGAGCAAAGACAGACTAAAATAGAGACTGTCATTTACGTATACCTAGGTTGGCCTTTGCTTGCGGTTTTGTCGAAATAGAATTACTATAGAAGTCTGACAAGAGCTCAAAAACCGGCCAAGTGCGAGTCGGACTCGAGCACGGGTCAAAAGACGTCGGAAAACGGCAAAAAAATCACGTTTGTTGTATGGTAGCCCCACCTAAATATTTATTTTATGCTGCTTTTAGTATTTGTTGTTATAGCGGCAACAGAAATACATCATCTGTAATAATTTCAACTGTCTACGGCTTGTTTTTAGGGTTCCGTACCCAAAGGGTAAAAACTGGACCCTATTACTAAGACTCCACTGTCCATCTGTCCGTCTGTCCGTTCGTCTGTCCATCTGTCCGTCTGTCTGTCTGTCACCAGGCTGTATCTCATGAACCGTGATAGCTAGACAGTTGAAATTTTCACAGATGATGTATTTCTGTTGCCGCTATAACAACAAATACTAAAAAGAGAATAATAGTTATTTGTTATACAAGGGTGCAAAGTTTTATTTTACCCGCGAGTGTGGAATTGAAACATGAGCAAGCGAAAGGACTCTATAGTTGAACCACGAGCGAAGCGAGTGGTTCTAAAATAGAATCCTGAGCGTAGCGAGTGTTTCAACACACGAGAAGTAAAATACATTTGCACCCGTGTGTAACACAAAACTTTTCCCCTCACTATAGCGAGGAAAGTGCAACATCCACAGGCGTTAGATCATCTTCATCACTGGAATCACTAATTTTTTTACGATATTATAACAGAAAACACTAGAAATTCTGATTTTTTCGTGAGTCGGTGAGAAGAACAGTAAAAATTTCGTTGACAATGTTGACATTACTGTTCTGATGTATGAAATGTCAACGATGCGTTTTGAAATTGCATCGCCTCAACTTGTGCGACACAACTTAACATCATTATAAAATAAAGAAAATAAACGTTGCTTATGGAATTTTAAGGTTTATGACTTAAAATCATTAAATAAAGCTAAATTTGGTATTTTTTATTAGATTCTCAAACCATTTATTTAATGATAACTAATATCGAACGAACCATTATCATGAGCGTTTTACGTTTTGTTATCTGTCAAGCTACTTAAACACGCTCCATCCAAGGTCAAATTACTTTCCCCACTAGTGGATAAAACGCGTTTTTCCCCGCTTGTATTGAAGGATAAACGACAACTTTCCGAGCTAGTGAGGGGAAAAATAAATATTTAAGTGGGGTTCCCATACAACAAACGTGATTTTTTTTGGCTGCTTTTTTCCGTAATGGTACGGAACCCTTCGTGCGCGAGTGCGACTAGCACTTGGCCGGTTTTTATTTGTATGTATATATTTTTAATGCTAAGTAATGTAGTAATATAATAGTGTTTAATGTGGTTTCATGATTTAATTTAATTTAATGTAATGTTTGAGTTGTAATTTCTTGTATCCTCTAGCAATACCTATACCTAATATATTTTATTGTATTTAAATAAAATATATTAGGTATAGGTATTGTTGATGCAATTGTATGTAGATCGTATTTTATTGCTTATTATTTTTTTAGATTTTAGGTATTTATTATATAATTTTTGACATTGCATTTCTGTATTTTTTTGACCTGCGTAATCATGAATAAAAAATGTATCAATCATTATGGAATAAAATGACATCTTCAATTGAAATAAATATTCTGTTTCAGTCTGACAACATTATTTCGTATGATTTGATTATGTTTGAATGAAATAAAACTCACAATATATTTAGAAAAAAAAACATCGCCATTTTGAAGTTTAACCGAAAGTCAACACTTTGTAAATCGACTAACAGTCTTTATTACATACAAGACTGTCGCTCGTGCGATTATTAATGGAGCGTAAATATTTAATTGCTAGGCCGTGCCCGCGACTTTATGCGCGTTTGTAATTACGGATTGTTCAAACGAGTGAAGTCGCGTGTTACAGTAGTTCGGCTGGTATTTGCATAATGTGGTTTAAAACTGTTATTTGAACCGATTTCATTAATCGTGTTTAAGTGCAGTAAAACTGTAATTTTCTATTTGTTTGACAGTTTAACTGCCAAGAATTATAGTACCTTTTAATAACAAAACTTCCGTGAAACACAGACATAATAAATATAATAACGGGTCACTCACGTATTTTAAGTCGAAAAACGGTTCACTCCGTACCGAGGAGTGTCATCAGGAGCAGGAGGAGGAGGAACATGTCGAGCGTTTTTCGACTTAAAATACGTGTGACCCTTTTTCTGTTTGCTTTCTGAGGTATATTGACTAGGGAATGCAAACCGGTTTATAATTGCATGAAGAAAAAAAACTGGTTAATAACCGGTTTTTAACCGATATTACATACAAATAAAAACCGGTTTGAATTCCCTAATATTGACTCCTTCTTGTCGTGTTATGTCAATGTCATTCAGTTGTGATTGGAATACAAGGGCCTGACACTCTTTGATAGAGAAAGATAGTCTTGCTATTCTTATAAAAGGAAAGAGAAAATAGTGCCATGCTTTGTCCTTATCACCGACCGGGTGGCGCCATAGATAGGCGATGGCGATGGCGAAATTTATAAGAGTGAAAGAGAAAACATCCTATGCTGCCCTAATTTTATATGAATATTCTTTTTAATACAGTTGCTCAAAAAGTGGTACTTTTTGTGGCTGCGTAGCGTGCGATAAGCTCAATTTCTCGAACTAGTGCTTTTTACTTTTTAGTTCCAAACTATACTTTCGGAACGCAGTTAAAATTGAATTTAGCGCGGAGTAGGTACCAGGGCCTCATGAGTTATGAATGAGGAGGTGTCGTTGACCAACCCGCGCCGGGCCCGCGGCGGCCGCGGCCGGGGCGCGCACGAGTATGAAGGTATCGCGGGCTGCGGCAGCTCAAGTATCAAGGGCTGTATAGGTACTTTTGGTTTTGGTTTGGTTTGGTGGTATGATTCTACTAATGATATATTAATTTATTATTTTTTCGCAATTGTATTAAAAAACGTCGTTTACAACACGTGTGAAATGTCTTTTCACACTAATTGTAAAATGTACTATTCTGTTACCCCCGGCCGCTCGGTGGCGCATCTATAACTACTTGTATATACTATGTCTATGTTGGAATAGAATAATATGTTACTAAGATTATAGTTTTTTTTTTGATTAGCGACGAGGATAGGATGGATATGACCCAAGTTAAATGTATCTCCTGTTTTAAACAGCCCATGCCGCGTAGTACAGTCGCCATCAGATATATCGGAGGGGCCAAGGTGCTCACAAATATCTGAACACGCCTCTATTGTCAAGGTGTTAGAGTGCGTGTTTAGATATTTTGAGCAGCACGGCCGCTCCGATACATCTGATGGCGACTGTACAAGGAACAAGAATCATAATATATACGGGTAGTTTGATTTTGTTTGGTAATTATTTATTGATATGTTTATTTGTTTTTAAGTTATTGTTGTTTTAATGTGGAGGACTTTCCAAATAAAATAAAATAAAACCAGCCAAGTGGGAGTCGGACTCGCGCACCGAGGGTTCCGTACTTTTTAGTATTTGTTGTTATAGCGGCAACAGAAATACATCATCTCTGAAAATTTCAACTCTCTAGCTATCACGGTTCATGAGATACAGCCTGGTGGCGGACAGACGGACAGCGGAGTCTTAGTAATAGGGTCCCGTTTTTACCCTTTAGGTACGGAACCCTAAAAACGAAAACATAGGGGAAGGTTGCTATTATTGGACCACTTAATTTCGCTGCCTTATAATTTACACAATTCATGTAATAAATTAAAACGAGTTTTATAATTTTGAACTATTGAAATATATTTTTCGTTTATTAAATCACATTTAGAAACGGGTCTATCGCGAATTTTTTTTGTTACCTTTATTTACCGACGTTTCGACACAGGTTTCACTGGTCGTAGTCGCGACTAACTGACGTCCCAGCAAAATGTCAAAACAGAGACGAGATGAGTGTTGTGTGTCGGACTATTGACAATAAATAACTTTTATGTGTAGTGGATGGTTTGAAAATGGGATGTCTACCTCGAACTTATGCACTTTTCGTGGGGTAGTCACACAAATCTCTGTTTTGACATTTTGCTGGGACGTCAGTTAGCCGCGACCACGACCAGTGAAACCTGTGTCGAAACGTCGGTAAATAAAGGTAACAAAATAAATTCGCGATAGACGCGATTCTACTTGTGATTTAATATGTGTTCAAACCGCGAAAGTTTTAAATGTTATATTTTTCGTTTAGTATAAAAATTTGTAGTAATGCTCGCAGTATCTGCTTGTAAAACTTGTTTTGAAATCTGCATACATATGCGATGAAGTTGAAATGCGTCTAATGACGTATTATAAAGCTTTTACGAAGAACGCGAGGTTTCCACTCATAAGTGTAATTTTATTTGCGGCGTTGCCTGTAAAACTAAATTGCATGCTACAGCATTTTAAAGTAGAGCATGTTTTACTCGTAATTTACATATTTTTCATCACACTCGCTCAGTAAATGTGGAATCGCACGCAGGCTTAGCGGGAACTATTGACAAAGCGTTTTCCCTAGGGAGTTAAGAAGTTTTCAGTATTATAATTAACAGTTTTTTGTCTTTATACTTCATTTTTGTATCGCAAGTGTGATGAAAACATTGTGTATAACTCGGGGCGTAATAATATTGCAAGCGGCAAGCCGTCGCAATTTAACTATACTCTCGTTTGCAATATTTAACTTACGCCCCATATTGCACAATGTACTATAGTATCTTCTAGCAAACAAACATTGCAGTTTCTAATGAAATAAAACTATGGAAACGGATTATATCGCGTATAATGAATTTATCATATATTCCGACGTTTCGAACCCTTTACAGCTATACAGTTTTTAAATCAATGGTATTTGAAAATATAATTTAATTTGTTTCGATTTAAAATTAGAAAACAATACAAAAGCAACTGTTCAATTTATTAATGATTTATTGGATGTAATTTGTTACATTAGGATTGTACTGTTGCAATCCTGTGACGCTTGATGAGGGTATTTGTGACGTTTTCAATCAAAAGGTACTACATTGTCGCTTGTCGATAAGGTTGATTTCTAAATGAAGCTGTATGGAAATAGCGCCTTACTGACAAGCGATAATAAGTACCATTTTGGTTGAAAATGGCACATTTGTACAGGTGGTAAAAGTAGACGTAATTGAAATATCCTACCCGATTTTCTTGACAGCGCTGCCAGGGGCCCGTTTCTCAAACGCTTGTAGCTTGTAATACAAGTGGAAGTCCCTTTCTAACAAAAGCTGTCAAGTGACACCCGCTTGTATTACAAGTTACAAGCTCTTGAGAAACGGGCCCCAGATTGCGGAGTATACTAATAACCCAACGCTTAAAATTTTCAAAGGGTTTGCTTTATTTTTATATTCACACCTACAAAGGGTAGATATCCCCGGCCATTAGCAGCATTAAGGCCCATTTAGATGGTGCGAGTTTCTCGCCTCGACCATACAATTATCATAGCATTCCATTCGTTCGGACGAAACGTTTTGCCTCCTCCTTTTTGGTACGGACGGCTAAGGAATGGAATGCGCTCCCGCCATCTGTATTCCCTGATCAATATGACCTCGGTCTCTTTAAAACAAGAGTGAATAGGCTCTTACTGAACCGGTGAGCTCCATCTTAGGCCCTGTCTTCACTTTCC
Source organism: Cydia strobilella (assembly GCF_947568885.1). NCBI lineage: Eukaryota > Metazoa > Arthropoda > Insecta > Lepidoptera > Tortricidae > Cydia > Cydia strobilella. Next base: position 636,632 of record NC_086045.1, read on the forward strand.
ATCAGGTGTGACTAGGGCCAATCGCCGATCAGTTTATAATAATAAAAAAAAAGCACGAGAAAAAATATAGTATCATGAAGTCATGTAAACTATATGTACGATATCGCACGAGAGGGAGCGATAATCGTCTCGCCCTTGATGATTGGATCCGGTCAATTCGAACAACGTGATAATTACTAGATACGAGAACAATACGAGATCTAATAGATACGTTATAGTTTAGTTCTCAACTTGCAGTTCGTTTCGAGAAACCAATTGTCATTTCACACTACAATTATTGACGTTTTGGGATATCCATTAGATATCCATTGGATGTCTAAGTAATATCTTAAGCAAATCTCAAAGAGATCGTTCAAGAGGACATTCGGAATCGCGGATTTGAATGCGAGAATCGTATTTCGAGTTTATAAATGCGAGTATTCAGTCGCCATCATGAATGCATTGCGTGAGGCTGTTCTGATTGTGTCGGCACTTTTGAAACAATATTTTTTATTGCATACTCGTAATAAAGAGAAAGAAAAAACGTGTTTGGCAGATATATTAAAAAGGCACTTTTACCCGTTCCTGTAAATATGTTTATAACATGACTGCGTTTATTTTTAATATTCATTGTTTCTTTTGGACCAAATTCTTCAATTACCAACTCATTCGAAAATGAATGAAAAGCAAGATCGCTTGCATCCTGTAATTGATGTCTTCCGTGTTCCATAAGCATTCATCTTCTTTCGACTTCAACGAATCTTATGTTTGATCTTACGCTGCTTCAACCCTATGCGTGCAACCTTATGCGTGCTACAACCCTATAGTTTGGGATACCTATTTCAAATATTTTATTAATCGCTAACATGCAGAACAACGTTTTTCCTGTCATATATTTAAATGCTGCTGGCAAACATTTTTTTCATAAAGGTACTGCCACGCAATCTCGACCAAGAGAAAAATATAGGGCATTTTCTATGAAAAGGGACCTTATTGTCGATGGCGCTTACGCCGCACAGCGTTGCGCGGCATTGTATTTATATCGGAGCATCGTTAATAATGGCGTAAGCGCCATCGACAAAATGTCCTTTTTTATAGAAAATACCACATTTAATATTATATCCATACCAACATTATAAATGCGAAAGTCTGTCGGTCTGTGTGTTACCTCTTCACGCTTAAACGGCTGAACCGATTTAGTTGAATTTTAGAATAGAGATAGTTTGAGCCCCCGAGAAGTACATAGGATAGTTTATATCCCGAAAATCATTCCTTAAGAGGGTGAAAAACGGGGTGAAATTGAGATAATTAATGAATTGCCGGATAATTTGTGTGCATGCTCAAATTGAATGATTGCCATGAGATTTTATCCAGGCGCTATAATGTAGCTGCTGTTACTAAGTCCACGCAGACGAAGTCGCGGGCAAAAGCTAGTATTAAAATAAATGCTACTTAAATTATAATATTAAAAATGATGTGAGAAATATTAAAGAGAATCATCAATGCCAGCAATCTGACGAATGCTGAAAGTCTGGAGCATCGTCGCAAGGTTGCCAGCCTGTCGATTTTTTATAGGATACATTTCGGAGAGTGTGCCGAGGAACTGCACAACCTTATTCCTCCGTCCCATTTTTACCATCGGACCACAAGACAAACGGCACTCCGGCATCGCTTCATGGTAGGAACTCCAAAAATACGCACGAAGCGTTTTGCTTTTACATTTCTTATGCGAACTGCCAAGGAGTGGAACGCCCTGCCCGACTCTGTTTCGGCATGAGTACAATTTGGGGCTCTTCAAGGCAAGAGTTAATATGTATCTCATAGGTAAGCGTGCTCCACCGTAGACCACATCATCACTTACCATCAGGTGGGATCGTGGTCAAAAGCCTGCCAAAAAAATGTAATGATAAATATTAACAGTATAGAAACTAACTAATCCCGATGGTTGAACAGACCCGACTGTTCCCTGTAACAAATCGCCGCTATACTTACTCAACCTCGTATCTGCAACACTCATTTGATGACAAAAACACCCGTATTCCCAATGAGAGAAAAGCGACATTTCCATCAAATGATTGTTGCAGATATGAGGTTGAGTAAGTATAGCGACGAAATGCCTCGTTATTTCGCGCAGGTACGTTAACGAGGCGGTTTCCGTCCCCGTAAATTCCCCGATAGGCCTTTGGTGAATGCGGTTTAACGGTTTATTATGGAGAATTATGCTTCTTTACTGAATAAGGGGGGTAATGTTTTACAGTATCTGTGTTATTATCAGGTATTAAACGTGTTACCGCCGGGCACCGTCGATTAATGAAGTCAGTTCTTTTTTAGGGTTCCGTACCTCAAAAGGAAAAACCGGAACCTTTATAGGATCACTCGTGCGTCTGTCTGTCTGTCCGTCTGTCACAGCCCATTTTCTCCATAACTACTGGACCAATTAAGTTGAAATTTGGTACACATATGTAAGTTTGTAACCCATAGACGGACATGTAACGTAAACAAATAAATTTAAACATAGGGGCCAGTTTTGGGGGGTAAATGGGAAAATTAAAAAATAAAGTTTTTAAAATTATGTCGTGTTACATATCAAATAAAAGAACTCATTTTTATAATCTTAAATATATATTTTTTGTAATTTTAAAATAAATAGTTTAGAAGTTAATTAAGATAATAGCTAAAAAATTACCATTTCCCCTTTATCTCCGAAACTACTGGATCTAAAATTTTGAAAAAAATACACAAAATGGTTCTTTACCTATAGATAACAGAAAACCTATTAGAAATGTGCAGTCAAGCGTGAGTCGGACTTAATTACTTAGTTTCTGATCCGACCCTACGGGTTTTTAAAAACTCACGTTTCACATATATTTTTTTACTAGCCTATTATGTGGTGTACCACTGCTGGGCAAAGGCCTCTCCCCTTGTCTTCCACGACTCCCGATATCAGGTATTGTTAAAAATTGTGTAATGTACGGAACCCTTGGAACGCGAGTCCGTTTCGCACTTGGCCGGTTTTTTTGTTTAATATTTTAAAGTCGAATCGCACCGATTTGGCAAGCAACAGATTAAGGCGGTGCAACTATAAACACTAATTTTAAATTTAACGATTCTTAAACATTATTAAATTATAAACCGTGTCGTCGTTATTGTTGAGTGTGGACTGAGTAACATCCCTAGTGCGCAATGTTGAAGTTGATAAAAAATACCAAGCCAAAAATACCAATTATTGCTAAAGATAACATGTTTTTGTTCACAGGTAAGTTTGACAAAGAACTTTAGTCAAAGCTCCATTTTGAGAAGATAAGTATAACTAATTAAGTATAACTTCTTGAATAAACGTCTTTTATTTATTTATTTATTAATTTTTAATAAGCAGAAACGTCTGCGAACGACACTATTAAGCTTAGAATAAATTTAAAAGTGAAAAGAACACTGCCTAGGGTGAGACTTGAACTCACGGCCTCTGGATCGATACTCCAGCGCTCTGCCAACTGAGCCACCGAGACCTTATCTTCAGCAAATCTTCCCACTATATGGGACTTACTAAGACTCCGCTATCCGTCTGTCCATCTGTACGTCTGTCCGTCTGTCAGTCTGTCACTAGGATGTATCTCATAAACCCTGATAGCTAGACAATTGAAATTTTCACAGATGATGTATTTCTATTGCCGCTATAACAACAAATACTAAAAAGTACGGAAGCCTCGGTGGGCGAGTCCGACTCGCACTTGGCCGGTTTTTTATTTATTTATACATTACTTCCACCGTGACACTGCGGACTGTACAAAACGATACCATTTATTACCGCAATCATGTGCCTAATTTACGAGGTACTAAAGTATCAGATAAATTGCCGAGATAGAACCCTCTCGCAGTGAACACTAGCTATTAGAGAGTGCGGGCGCTAATGTCATTTTTAGAGCGATAGGGTTAGGCCGAGGGTTTAGGGAAATCTCGGGAAATTAAGATTTCAGTAGGTATCTGATGGAGGGAAAACATTTTTTAGTAATGAAGGACTTTATTTCCACTACTTTTATTTGAAAGGAAAAGTTACGAAAACACTTCAGTTAGGGCCACTTACACCATCCTACTAACCTGGGGTTAATCGGTTAAACCTGGAGTTACCATGGATACCAGTACAATTTGACACGGGCACAGGGCGGACACGCTATACATCAAAATTCACTTGCGTTTCTATGTGTGAACGGCACGTCTGTACACGCGACATGCGTCATAGTGTGAGTAAGTTGCTTAGAAATAGTACTGAGCGGCCGGCAAACGGCCGTCAATCTGCTGTCGCGGGACGAGGTAATCGAATAGGGGCGGGGCGGTGAGTGGCCGTTCTGTATTATAATACTATTACTTATTCTGTGGTCATAAGTATGTAATAGTACTACCGTACAGAAAAGAAACTTCTCACAAAACCGAAGTTTGACAGAGAATCATGGACTAATTATGCTGTATTTTTTTGTAATTAGAAAAAAAGATATCGATGAGTCCTATAAAAAAAGTTGCGCATTTTTAGAAGAAATATCCATATTTGGTTCTCAAGATACAGGCTCGGCCTAGTTTGGGGACCACTGTCAAGTTTTTTTTGATGTAATGTTTTTTGATAACAATATTTCCGTGAGACACAGACATATTATACATGATCAAACGAACTTCAAAGTGAAGTTCGATCAGTATTATATGAGTAAGCTTCATTCGAAGATATAAAAACCAGGTAGTCCTTTAACCTACTAGGCAACTCATCGCATGTTTAAAGTAGGTAGCAAAAACTTTAACTCAAACAGGTCTATCCCTACTTTCCCTTGATGGGGCGCGCGGCTTGCCGCCATTGCTCATTATTTTTAGAGACTTTACTTTCTAAAGCAAAACTTTCTTTCCGGGTATAGGGGAGGGAGGGTAGTTATATCTTCGAATGAAGCTTACTCATATAATACTGATCGAACTTCACTTTGAAGTTCGTTTGATCATGTATTATATTTCTCAAGCTTCATTCTTCAGATATAAAAACCAGGTAGATGTTAAGAGTTGAAAGTTTTGCTGCATTCTTTCCCATTATCAATATTATCATAGCATATTTATTTCTGAAAACATATTTGTAGGAATAATTATCTACCATGTACATATGTGTATGTTATACACAAGTTTACTGTTCCAATTGAGTTATAAGGTATTGTTAAGAAGCACGGGAAAGTTTAGCAATGCAGGTTCAAAAAGGTATACATATATTAGGTATAGCCAGGTTGCTTTTACGTATTAGGATATTTAAACAAAATCTAGTTTGTTCTTCATAAAACCTAATTGACTAAGATTCCATACAATTTGTGGTCAACTTTGCATTAAGTTTAATTCGATTTGAAAAAGTTTAATACGAGTAAACTCATAAGACATATGTCCTTTTGTGAAATGTATTAAAATTCACTAGCAGTTCTTGTCCGCGATACGGAATTTTTGAAGGCTCAGAACAGTACACTATTGATGACAAGATTCAGGCTCGTCTAAGTGTAATTATCTACGAAGATAAGACGTAATTTAGGCTAACGATACAACCCAGCGTTACCTCCATACAGGGTGGGATACGCTGTGGCTGTGATGTCTTTTCCCGCGTCTTGACGCTTATGACGCGTAGGCCGTGTGATGTCTGTCTCACGACGACTCATCCTGTTTACGATGATCTCTGAGCAGACGACGACAATGAGAAAATTCAGTTATTAGGCGCGTGCACGCGCAAATCGGCTTACAGCAGCTCCTGATCAACGAATAGTGACACGACGTGCAATGGACAAA